>NC_064639.1:223962052-224648552 GCF_023864345.2 Schistocerca serialis cubense | reverse complement strand
CTTTCCATCAGCTGACAGATTTGCCTTCAGATGTAAGGACAAACTTGAGAAAAAAGCTTAGTTTCAATCTTCTCCAATTGTACTGTCATCATTAGAGGAGACTTAAACCAAACAAATATCAGTGTAGAAAATCACAGTTCTGTAAGTGGTGTGTGTCACAGCGCATCCTGTGGAACAGTACTAAATTATTTCTCTGAAAAATTTGTTGAACAGATAGTTCAGAAGCCCACTCATGATGGAGATATATTAGACCCAAAGGCATCAAATAGATGTGCCTTCTTGATGTCCATATTGAAACTGGTTTAAGTGACCATTAGGCAGATGTAGCAACTATGACAACTGAAGTACAAAGGCGGCTAAATCAAACAGAAAGATTTACATATTTAGTACGTGTGGTAAACAGGCAGCCACATCACATCTCAAGGAGGAATTCAAAATGTTTATATCTCGGTAGGAACACGTAAAAGAACTACAGTACAAATTTAAAAGAATAATGGACCAAACACTGGATAAATATATACCATGTTGAACTGTTCATGATGGGAGGGCCCCTACATGGTATACAATCACTATAAAGAAACAGTAACTTCATAATATTTGTAAAACAAAGCGTAGGGCAAAACAGAGAATACTGAATGAAATACGTTTAACTGTCAAGAGGACAATCCATGAAGTCTTGAATGACCACCATAGGTGAATCATATTGGAACTTATCTTTCAAAACTCAAAGAAATCTGGTCATGTTTAAAGGTTGTATGTGGCACCCAAGTTATTTTCCAAACACACATCCATAACACAGGAACTGATATTGTTGTTGTTGTGGTCTTCATTCCAGAGACTGGCTTGATGCAGCTCTGCATGCTACTCCATCCTGTGCAAGCTTCGTCATCTCCCAATACCTACTGCAACCAACATCCTTCTGAATCTGTTTAGTGTATTCATCTCTTGGCCTCTCTCTATAATTTTTACCCTCCACACTGCCCTCAAATACTAAACTGGTGATCCCTTGATGCCTCAGAACATGTCCTACCAACCGATCCCTTCTTCTAGTCAAGTTGTGCCACAAGCTTCTCTTCTCCCCAATCCTATTCAATACTTCCTCATTAGTTATGTGATCTACCCATCTAATCTTCAGCATTCTTCTGTAGCACCACATTTTGAAAGCTTCTATTCTCTTCTTGTCCAAACTATTTATTGTCCATATTTCACTTCCGTACATGGCTACACTCCATACAAATAATTTCAGAAATGACTTCCTGACACTTGAACCTATGCTCGATGTTAACAAATTTCTCTTCTTCAGAAACGCTTTCATTGCCATTGCCAGTCTACATTTTATATCCTCTCTACTTTGACCATCATCAGTTACGTTGCTCCCCAAATACCAAAACTCATTTACTACTTTAAGCCTTTCATTTCCTAATCTAATTCCCTCAGCATCACCCAATTTAATTTGGCTACATTCCATTAACCTCGTTTTGCTTCTGTTGATGTTCGTCTTATATCCTCCTTTCAAGGCATTGTCCATTCCGTTCAGCTGCTCTTCCAGGTCCTTTTCTGTCTCTGACAGAATTAAAATGTCATCGGCGAACCTCGAAGTTTTTATTTCTTCTCCATGGATTTTAATCCCTACTCCAAATTTTTCTTTTGTTTCCTTTACTGCTTGCTCAATATACAGATTGAATAACACCGGGGATAGGCTACGTCCCTGTCTCACTCCCTTCCCAACCACTGCTTCCCTTTCATGCCCCTCAACTCTTATAACTGCCATCTGGTTTCTGTACAAATTGTAAATAACCTTTCGCTCCCTGTATTTTACCCCTGCCACCTTCAGAATTTGAAAGAGAGTATTCCAGTCAACATTGTCAGAAGCTTTCTCTAAGTCGCCGGCAGGAGTGGCCATGCGGTTCTAGGCGCTACAGTCTGGAACCGAGTGACCGCTACAGTCGCAGGTTCGAATCCTGCCTCGGGCATGGATGTGTGTGATGTCTTTAGGTTAGTTAGGTTTAATAAGTTCTAAGTTCTAGGCGACTGATGACCTCAGAAGTTAAGTCGCATAGTACTCAGAGCCATTTGAACCATTGGTGCTACAGTCTGGAACCGAGTGACCGCTACGGTCGCAGGTTCGAATCCTGCCTGGGGCATGGATGTGTGTGATGTCTTTAGGTTAGTTAGGTTTAATAAGTTCTAAGTTCTAGGCGACTGATGACCTCAGAAGTTAAGTCACATAGTACTCAGAGCCATTTGAACCATTTTTTTCTAAGTCTACAAATACTAGAAACGTTGGTTTGCCTTTACTTAATCTATTTTCTAAGATATGTCGAAGGGTCCGTATTGCCTCACGTGTTCCAACATTTCTACGGGATCCAAACTGATCTTCCCCGAGGTCGGCTTCTACCAGTTTTTCCATTTGGCTGTAAAGAATTCGTGTTAGTATTTTGCAGCCGTGGCTTATTAAGCTGATAGTTCGGTAATTTTCAGATCTTTTTCACATCTTTCTTTGGGATTGGAATTATTATATTCTTCTTGAAGTCTGAGGGTATTTCGGCTGTCTCATACATCTTGCTCACTAGATGGTAGAGTTTTGTTAGGCCTGGCTCTCCCAAGGCTGTCATTAGTTCTAATGGGATGTTGTATACTCCTGGGGCCTTGTTTCGACTCAGGTCTTTCAGTGCTCTGTCAAACTCTTCACGCAGTATCATATCTCCTATTTCATCTTCATCTACATTCTCTTCCATTTCCATAATATTGTCATCAAGAACATTGCCCTTGTATAGACCCTCTATATACCCCTTCCACCTTTCTGCTTTCCCTTCTTTGCTTAGAACTGGGTTTCCATCTGAGCTTTTGATATTCATACAAGTGGTTCTCTTTTCTCCAAAGGTCTCTAATTTTCCTGTAGGCAGTGTCTATCTTACCCCGCATGGTATGCGCCTCTACATCCTTACATTTGTCCTGTAGCCATCCCTGTTTAGCCATTTTGCACTTCCTGTTGATCTCTTTTTTGAGATGTTTGTATTCTTTTTTGCCTGCTTCATTTACTGGATTTTTGTATTTTCTCCTTTCATCAATTAAATTCAATATCTCTTCTGTTACCCAAGGATTTACATTAGCCCTCGTCTTTTTACCTACTTGATCCTCTGCTACCTTCACTATTTCGTCTCTGAAAGTTACCCATTCTTCTTCTACTGTATTTTTCCCCCCATTCTTGTCAATCATTCCTTAATGAAGCTCTCTACCACCTCTGGTTCTTTCAGTTTATCCAGGTCCCATCTCCTTAATTTACCACCTTTCTGCAGTTTCTTCAGTTTTAATCTATAGTTCATGACCAATAGATTGTGGTCAGAGTCCATATCTGCCCCTGGAAATGTCTTACAATTTAAAACCTGGTTCCTGAATCTCTGTCTTACCATTATATAATCTATCTGATACCTTCCATTATCTCCAGCCTTCTTCCATGTATACAACCTTCTTTCATGATTCTTGAACCAAGTGTTAGCTATGATTAAGTTATGCTCTGTGCAAAATTCTACCAGGCGGCTTCCTCTTTCATTCCTTACTCCCATTCCATATTCACCTACTACATTTCCTTCTCTTCCTTTTCCTACTGTCGAGTTCCAGTCACCTATGACTATTAAATTTTCGTCTCCCTTCACTATCTGAATAATTTCTTTTATCTCATCATACATTTCATCAATCTCTTCGTCATCTGTGGAGCTAGTTGGCATATAAACTTGTACTACTGTGGTACGTGTGGGCTTCGTATCTATCTTGGCCACAATAATGCATTCACTATGCTGTTTGTAGTAGCTTACCCTCATTCCTATTTTTTTATTTATTCATTATTAAACCTACTCCTGCATTACACCTATTTGATTTTGTATTTATAACCCTGTATTCGCTTGACCAAAAGTCTTGTTCCTCCTGCCACCGAACTTCACTAATTCCCACTGTATCTAACTTTAATCTATCCATTTCCCTTTTTAAATTTTCTAATTTTCTTTTTTCTTGATTAAGGGATCTGACATTCCACGCTCCGATCCGTAGAACGCCAGTTTTCTTTCTCCTGATAACAACGTCCTCCTGAGTAGTCCCCGCCTGGAGATCCGAATAGGGGACTATTTTACCTCTGGAATATTTTACCCAAGAGGACGCCATCATCATTTATCCATACAGTAAAGCTGCATGCCCTCGGGAAAAATTACGGCCATAGTTTCCCCTTGCTTTCAGCCGTTTGCAGTACCAGCACAGCAAGGCCGTTTTGGTTAGTGTTACAAGGCCAGATCAGTCAATCATCTAGACTGTTGCCCCTGCAACTACTGAAAAGGCTGCTGCCCTCTTCAGGAACCACATGTTTGTCAGGCCTCTCAACAGATACCCCTCTGTTGTGGTTGCACCTACGGTATGGCTATCTGTATCGCTGAGGCATGCAAGCCTCCCCACCAACGGCAAGGTCCATGGTTCGTGGGAGAAGGAACTGATATTAAGGTTAGTAAAGCAGAATAAAAAATCCTGAACTCCATTTTCAAATGTCTCTTTAAAAATAAAATTCCAGGAGCATTGCCCCAATTTAATATTCAAAGCATTGCAAAGGTGAGTGATACAAATATTGGAGATGGTGGCATCGAGAATCAGCTAAAATCACTAAAATGAAACACTAGGGCCCAGTGAGTTTTCTGTCAGATTCTACGCAAAAGTTGCAGCTGAGCTGGCACCCATTTCAACAATAATATACTGTAGATCTCTTGAATAAAGACTGCGCTCAGTGATTGGGAAAATAAAGTTACATCTGACTGAAGAAGGATAACATTAGTTTTCCACAAAACTGCCACCCAGTCTCATTGATGTTCATCTGTTGTAGAACCATAGAACACATTTTGAACACAAACATAATGAGATATCTCAAATGGAATGACCTCCTCCAAAATTATCAATCTTCTAAAGCCCAGCTTGCACTTTTCTTAAATGACATTTCAAAAGCCATGAATAAAGACAGTCAGGTAGGTGCAGTATTTCTTGAGTTCCAAAAAACCCTTGACTCAATAACAGACCACTGCTTATTAATGAAAGTACAGTAGAATTGTATGGTGTATCAAGGGAAGTTTGTGAGTCTGTTGAGGATTTGTTGGCAGGAAGGATACAGCATGGTACATTGGGTGGAGAGTCATTGACAGATATGAAAATAGCTTCAGTGTGTCCCAGGGATGTGTGTTGGGATCCTTGATGGACATGTTGTTATTAAAGACTTGCCAGAGAGAATTAACTCTTAATAATTAACAGTAACCTCACGCTTTTCTCAGGTGATTAATTTATCTTTGACAGAATACTGCCTGATAAAAGCTGCACGACTGTAGAGTTCAACCTTGATAAGATTTTCAAAGTGGTGGAAAGATCGACAGCTTGCTTCAGAATTTTCAGGTTTGTAAAATTATCCACTCCTCTAAATGAAAAAAAAGTATCTTATGACTAAAATATCAGTGATTCAAAATAAGAATTTCATATTCTGGCAGAGGGTAGTTTTGAAGTGGGGAAGTTGGCGCAAGCAATGTCACTATAATGGTGTCATATTCATATTGACTATTCACAGACACCAGTGTTGCAGGATGGCCACTTCTGCCCTCAGAATGGCCTGTGCAGCAGGCCGCAGGAATGAGATCTTCAATTACTGAGGCAATTGCACAGTTAAGAATGCTGGCTCAGTAAATTGTTCAATGTTTCTCGTACAGCATGTAGGCAACTGCAGCCCAGATACCAACTATGGCTACTGGCAGCGAGTCCACGGACAATGATAGTGGCCTTGCTGATGCAAGTGAGTTGTTCTCTGTGTGCCACACTGAGCTTACAATTGGACTAACATATCCTTTCCTTGGACCAAGATAGCTGGCAGAGGTGTGCAGACACCCTGAGTGGAACACAGGATGCTCGAAGGCTGGCTGGAGTGTCAGATGATTGCACTCAATGAGAGGCCTCACCTCGGCATTACCAGCTTGAAGGCCAAAACCACCAGGGCTCTCTGACAGCTTTTAGACCAGCAGCTTTTCCTAGCTGATGGTGCTGCTCAATGTAGCTGTTATTGTTTGGCTCAGTTGACTGGCACAGAGACTACAAGGTGCTGGTAGAATTAAGTTAATGGCTGAACTGGGGGCATATGTAATTTCCCTGGCTGGATGCATTGTAACAGGCTCAATTGCCATAACATAGCAAACTGTGAAACATTGCTTTACTGCTACAGCATGTAGCATTCCAGCCTACCGTCATGCTAGACCACTGTGCTGCAAAACACTGTGTCAGATTCCAGCTGCAGAATAACTCGTATGTAGGTGGCTGGTCTTCACACCCCTTGACTGGTTATGATGGCGTGCCTGAGGCTGATGCCGCAACACTAATGAAAGTCATGCTGGTACATTCAAGTTCTGGTTTGACAAGGGGGTTTAATGTCTCAGAAAATTTCAGTAATAATAATTTTAACCATAAAAAAGTAAAAGTAAGAATACATTCTAGTAAGTATAGCAGAAACTATTATCTGAGTACAATTATCAAAGCTTGTGATTTCCAAAGTTAGAAAGCGTAGTTTTTGTCTTCAAATTACCTGAGGTAGTTTTCTGGGTTGAATGACACTCAAAATGTTGACCATCCAATGGTTACAGGAAGCTAGTAAAATTCAGTATGCTCCCCAGCTTTTATAAATGTTAGGGTGGTTGTGATACTGATTTTAAAGAGCTTGTTATAATTGTAATTTCAGCACAGTTGCACACAGTCACATCATGAGACCTAGTTTACATGAAAATTCTCACTTTGCTACCTCAACAGTGTTACTGCTGCATACAGTAGGAAGACTCAACATCTATATTTACAAAACACCAAATTGTTGTTCTGTGTATCAGTTTTAATTGGTCAGTAGCATTCAAAAAGTGATTTAACAAATCCTTTGGCTAGGGGGAGCACAAGATTAAAATGCAAATATGCAGTGGTTTCATTTCAGAAGGAATCGGAAGCATTAAAACACTGTGCTCCATCATTAGTGAGTATGGTGTATCAGCTCAAATTGTTGGCCACTGGAGAAAAAACAGAAAAAAAAATCTGGTAAATTTGCTGAGCAGTCCTTTATTATGAGGGGAGTGGAGGCAAAGATAAAAACTCCTAAGTAGCAAAATACAGGATGTGAGTCTTGAATCCTATAGCTACAGCAAAGGCAGAGATACTGTGTGGAAAATTTAGTTGCAGGAAGAAATTATTGGCAAATGAAGATGGGCCAAATAAGTGGAAAACATGTTTTGAGGTTTTTATAAGTCAGGACCTTGTAGTTTCTCTTCATATGGAAATTTATGATACCACTTGCTTTTTAACCATCTTGGTAACTGTGTTTGGTAGTAGTATCTGATTCATTTTTATGAAAGTTATTAGCTCTCTAGCAAAGCTTTTCCTTATATATATTTTACCAGTTGTATATCAATACCAGGTTATATCATGAAAATGTTTTCCTATAAATGACACCGAAAAAATGTAAAACACAACTTTGCTACTTATTGCCATTTTGTAAAGTCAAACTTACTTCAAGATAAAAGCCACATCATCATCATCATCATCATCATCATTTAAGACTGATTATGCCTTTCAGCGTTCAGTCTGGAGCATATCCCCCGTATAAAATTCCTCCATGATCCCCTATTCAGTGCAAACATTGGTGCCTCTTCTGATGTTAAACCTATAAAAGCCACATTTTTTATTAATAACCAATTGATATGTCATATTGATCTCATGGCATAAAATACATAATTTTAGAAATATTCAATGTGTTTTGAGATCTTTGCTGTACCTTTCATTCTCAAAATACCTTCAAAGAATTTGCATGTGAAAATTACAACTACTAATTTGGAATTATGTTAAATCTTAAAAGATGGAAGTGGGGCACTGGCAGCTGTCAGATTTGTCCATCTACAAACTGTAGCACAGTGACTCCATTCCAGAAATCCAGCAGGATCTCCAGTCTGTCCAGCAGTACATTCATAAATATCCTTCAAAGTTTTGGCATGTCCCTATTGGTCAGTAGTACAGTAAGGGTTACTACATTGGCTGCATCAGTAATTGACCATATGGCCACAAATATGGACAGGGAAAAATGTGATGTAGCTGTAAAAGATCTCGGACTGTCAGACCATCTCTGTCAAATAACAGCAACAAAATCAGGCATCGAATCATTCCCTAAATTACAAACGACATTTATCAGAAATCAAAATAAAATATTTTTCAAAAGAACTAGCAAAACAAAGCTAGGGATGAGGTGTATAAGGAAATCAATGTGAATATGAAATTCTCTAAATTTTCCACATTGTTTAAACTGAACTTTGAAAAGGCATTTCCAAAAGTATGCATCTCTGTATTAACATCTCACAAAAACAGATGGATAACAACAGGTATTAAGAAGTCCTCCCAAACACTTAAACACCTCAGTTATATGAAAAAGATTCACAATGATCCAGAATTCTTAAATTTCTATTATATATACAAAAAGTTGTATAGGAAGGTGCTGATAGCTGCAAGAAAGTAATTTAATGACAAAAATAATATATAATGCAGAGAATAAAAGGAAAGCAGCCTGGGACATTATGAAAAAGGAAATGGGGAGAGGCAAACAAACACAGAATAGTATACTGCTGAGGGAGGGGGATAAGGTAATAAATGATCCACAACACTTAGTAAACTATGTAAATGAGCAATTTTCAAGTATTGCTGAGAAGTTACAGCAAAAATTCCCCAAAACAAATATAACACCTGCAGGTAATGTTGCACTCAATACAATGATGTTACTTCCAACCATAGAAAATTAAGTCAATAAAACTGTTCAGAAACTAAAAAAATAAAAAGTCAGTAGGCTTAGATGAAGTACCAGTGTGTGTTCTGAAACAATGCATAGGGATTATACAAGGCCCCTTAACAAATATAATAAATGAATCCTTCACATCAGGAACATTTCCAGAGCAGTTAAAACAGGCAAGAGTTGTACCTTTGCTTAAGTAAGGTAATGCAGAAGACAGAAAATTACCAGCCCATTTCCCTGATGTCACCATTCTAAAAAATAATAGAAACAATTATGAAAGACAGACTAATGAACTTCTTGAATAAATACAATCTTTTAAGCGAATCACAGTTTGGTTTCCGAAGTGGCAAAAATACGGAGTCAGCCATAGTATAATTCACAAAAGTTGTACTTGATGCTCTTGATAAAGGTGAGTGTGTCAAAGGCATATTTTTGGGTCTTTCTAAGGCATTTGATACAGTTGACCACAAGATTCTATTAAATAAATTAGAAGCATTGGGAATAAGAGGGGTAGCTAATGACTGGTTTCGATCATATCAAGCAGGTAGGGTACAAAGAGTAGAGTAACACATACTTCAAACAGATCTAAACATTTAGTAAAACATTCATCAGAACCAAAATACATTAATATAGGGTAGGTAGCATATTAGGACCAATACTATACCTGATACACATCAATGACTTTCCCAGTAGTGTTACTCATGGTGAAAAAATTCTCTTCACTGTTGGCAGCAATATTATAGTAACTGAGAAAACAAGAGAACTCCTTGCAGAGAGAGCAAATGAAACTCTCAAGGAAGTTTATGATTGGTCAATAAGCAGTAAAGTGGCACTGAACATAAAGAAAACTAATGCCATGAATTTCAGTTTGAAGAGGAAAGATGACAATGTTAAATTAAATGTAGATTGCACCTTTATAGACTGTGTAACAAATGCAGAATCTCTAGGAATGAATACTGATTCTCAGTTGAAGTGGTGTGAACACACAAAGGTACTTGCAAACAGAATGTCATCAGCTTGTTATGCCATTAGAATCCTATCATCAGTGTCTTTTAGTTACGTATTATTCATATGTACACTCAATTCTTAGCTATGGCATTCTTATTGGGGAACAAATGCACAAAATATGAAAAATTTTCAAACTCCAGAAAAGAGCCATAAGAATAATAACCAAAAATACTAGTCAAGCTTATTGTAAAGATCTGTTCAAAACACTGGGGATTTTAACTACTCCATGTGAATACACTTACCAGTCAGTTGTACACATCAAAAATACACTACTGGCCATTAAAATTGCTACACCAAGAAGAAATGCAGATGATAAATGGGTATTCATTGGACAAATGTATTTTACTAGAACTGACATGTGATTACATTTTCACGCGATTTGGGTGCATAGATCCTGAGAAATCAGTACCCAGAACAACCACCTCTGGCCGTAACAACAGCCTTGATACGCCAGGGCATTGAGTCAAACAGAGCTTGGATGACGTGTACAGGTACAGCTGCCCATGCAGCTTTAACACGATACCACAGTTCATCAAGAGTAGTGACTGGCATATTGTGACGAGCCAGTTGCTCGGCCATCATTGACCAGACGTTTTCAATTGGTGGGAGATACGGTGAATGTGCTGGCCAGGGCAGCAGTTGAACGTTTTCTGTGTCCAGAAAGACCTGTACAGGACCTGCAACATGCGGTCATGCATTATCCAGCTGAAATGTAGGGTTTTGCAGGAATCCAATGAAGGGTCGAGCCACGGGTTGTAACACATCTGAAATGTAACGTCCACTGTTCAAAGTGCCGTCAATGCGAACAAGAGGTGACCAAGACATGTAACCAATGGCACCCCATACCATCACGCCGGGTGATATGCCAGTATGGCAATGATGACTACATGCTTCCAATGTGCGTTCACCGCAATGTCGCCAAACACGGATGTGACCATCATGATGCTGTAATAGAACCTGGATTCATCCGAAAAAATGTTTTGCCATTAGTGCACCCAGGATCGTCGTTGAGTACACCATTGCAGTGTCAAGGGTAACCGCAGCTATGGTCTCCGAGCTGATAGTCCATACTGCTGCAAACGTAGTCGAACTGTTTATGCAGATGGTTCTTGTCTTGCAAATGTCCCCATCTGTTGACTCAGGGATCGAGATGTGGCTGCACGATCCATGATCCGTTTCAGCCATGTGGATAAGATGCCTGTCATCTCGACTGCTAGTGATATGAGGCCATTGGGATCCAGTATGGCATTCCGTATTACCCTCCTGAACCCACCGATTCCATATTCTGCTAACAGTCATTGGATCTCGACCAACGTGGGCAGCAATGATGTGATACGATAAACCGCAATTGCGATAGGCTACAGTCCGACCTTTATCAAAAGTCGGAAACATGATGGTACGCATTTCTCCTCCTTACATGAGGTATCACAACAATGTTTCACCAGGTAACGCCGGTCAACTGCTGTTTGTGTATGAGAAATCGGTTGGAAACTTTCCTCATGTCAGCACGTTGTAGGTGTCGCCACCACTGCCCACCTTGTGTGAAAGCTCTGAAAAGCTAATCATTTGCATATCACAGCATCTTCTTGCTGTTGGTTAGATTTCGCGTCTGTAGCACGTCACCTTCGCGGTGTAGCAACTTTAATGGCCAGTAGTGTAACACTGGTAATTACTGCACAAACAGCTCTGTCCATGACCATGCAACAAGAGCTAGACTCAACTTACTTTTACCAGGAAAAAATAAACATAACACTCAAAACAGCATTTTCTACCAAGGACTAAAACTATATAATAAATTACCAGAAGAGATTAAAGAAATTGCAAAAATACACTTATTCAAAAAAGCAGCCAAAAAGTACCTGTTATGCAATACATTTTATACACTGAAGGATTACTTAGATAAAACAGAGTAGGGGTTTCACAAAAAATTTTATACAAATAGATAATAATAATGATTATAAAACATCTAACTTTCCACATAACACCTTCACATTATGTTTTTTTCCTTCTTTTTTCCTTTCTAGAAATACCTACCCCCAACCTGTGCATAGCACAGTACTAGCACCTTTTCCTCTTTCTGACCTCAACATCTCACTCATTATAGAAGGATGCTGACTCAGTTTTTCAGGATAGCAAATGGGAAGTTGTGATACAGAAAATGGCCCAGAGATTACCAGTGTGTGTGTGTGTGTGTGTGTGTGTGTGTGTGTGTGTGTAGCGAGCGAAGTGTTATGAAATAGTGTATGCAGAGACTGATAGTGAGATATGAGTGAACAGTATGGCATTATATTATTTAACAAGTTATTTGTAAAAAAGTATCGTATACCAGGAGTAAATCTAGCGATTGTGTCTAACTAGAAGTCTGTAAATGTATGTGTATATGAATTAGCTTATTTTAAATTGGTGTAAATTTGTATATACTTTGACATGTCCTATATCCTTGTAAAAAGAGATCTACGCATGTATAAAGCTACTGCTACTCCTCCTCCTCCCCCTCCTCCTCCTCCTACTACTACTGCTACAACTACTCAGCTCCTTAGGCACATTC
This sequence comes from Schistocerca serialis cubense, assembly GCF_023864345.2. Classification (NCBI taxonomy): domain Eukaryota; kingdom Metazoa; phylum Arthropoda; class Insecta; order Orthoptera; family Acrididae; genus Schistocerca; species Schistocerca serialis. Next base: position 224,636,178 of record NC_064639.1, on the reverse strand, counting down.
CAGAACCTCTCCACTGAGCCTGTCTGTCTCCTCACTCCTACCATTCCTTGCACTCCTACCTTCTACATGCTTCCTAAAGTCCATAAACCCAACCACCCAGGACATCCCACTGTGTCTGGTTACTGTGCCCCAATTGAGAGAATTTCTGCTCTCATGGGCCAACAGCTTCAGTCAGTTACTTATAACCAACCCCCTTATATAAAAGACACCAACCATTTCCTCCACTGACTCTCCACAGTTCCTGCTCCTTTACTCCATGGCACCATGCTCATCACTATTGATGCCACTTCTCTTTACCCTACTCTCTACACTAATATCCCTAATTCCCATGGTGCTTCATTACTGAACACTACCTTTTCCAATGTCTGACTGACTAAAAACTTACAAGCTCCTTCCTGGTCACAATGACAAACTACATCCTCACCCACAATTAGTTTGCCTTTGAAGGCATCACCTACAAAAAAATTCATGGTTCACCAATGGACATCCACATGGATTTCAGTGATGATAGTGATTTCAGGAATAGTTCAACCAAGTTACAAGCTCCAGTGTGGAATCACGGGAAATTTAACCATGAGAAAGTTTAAGTATTTTTCTCGGCAGTGTGTTGCGCACATAATGAACAGAGACGTGGTAAAACAAAGGCTGGGTATTGAAACAGTGACAGTGTGTGAAACAGATTTTGTGTGTGTGTATGTGGGGGGGATTGGCAGGAAAATGATGGTGAAGAATTGTAATAATAGTACCCTCAGGAGGTAATAAGTTATTTTAGTGACAAGGATGTGGCAAGCCCAGGGCCCTGATGCTCATGCAGTATTCTTCTTCCTGAGATTTATATTTCTCCTGCTACTCATTTTTTTAACTTTTTACTATTATCTTCCATTATCAATCTGTCTTCTGCTACCTTAATATAGAAACAACATGGTTATATAGAGGTGTTATGATAATCTGGGGTTTGGAAAGAAATATTATTTATTACTGTTTATGTTGAGAAAACTTTTTATGACGATAAAACAATATTTTCTGCATTTCGAATTTTTACTATGTCCAAAACTTTGTGAAATCTTTGTAAATAAAAACTACTGATGGGAAGATTTTCATGCTCTTCGAAACATAATTTACTTTTTATCAGTATTATATAAATAGCATGTGAGATGTTGTGTTGTTACGGTTCTGAAATAATGAAGAAATTTTATCATTTTGCAAAACTTACGTAGAATGCGGAAAAAAATTAGGGTTCTTAAATAAGAGGGAGTCAGATCAGAAATATTTTACTGTTTTACGATTATATTCAGCTGTTATGAATATCATGAAAACATTTAATGTCTTAATGAAGGAAAAATGTTGATCGGAATTAGAATACACCATGCTCCTGATTACATGGCATAATGAGGAGTAAGAAGAGGCACGAATAATCAAAAAATATGAATAATCAAGATATTTTCAAACACGTATTCTTTGTTCTGTGCATAGTTATTGTAGACCCAATTATTTGTTAGAATAGTCTGTGATGTTGGTCTGTTTCTGAGTGTAATTGACTTTTTTTGCTCGGCATTTCAAATTTTTCTTGCACCAATATTTCATTTCATCCCCTCAGGACCATATAATCTACAAGAGTTTCTGGAACTCTTCCTAGGAAGAATCTGTTGCTACAACATTTGAACAAGCTTGCACAACAAGTTCAAAAGCCACGATGTTGTTTCAATCTGAATCCAGGTGAGGCATTAAATTCTCCTTCCAAGGTTCATGAAAAAGTTATCTCTTTTGGCACACATTGCACCTAAAACAGCAAGATGTTCTGCTCATTTTTGGTGTAACCATTGCAAAAGAACAGCATCAAATGTAGATCACTTCATGCTTCTTTGTGCAGATGGTCAATAACTAGAATCGCATTTCCTGACAAAATCCTGTATTTTCTGCTTATTCTTTTTAATGTCCCAAACAGATTGCATTACAATACCATGATAAGCACATGGTTTTGTAGCTGTTTCCCCCTTCTCAACTCTTTCAATTAATTCTAACTTTTGTTCTAATGTCAAGATATGTTTATTACTTTTCTCCAACACCTCTTTTACAAATTGCTTTTAACTTGAGTCCTTGACATTTACACACTGAGTAACATCAGATAACTGAGTTTGTTTATGATTTGCATGGAACAGGCCTATTGATAACAATGGAAATGGCACTTACTGTCAAGTGGCAGGTTGTTTATTGCTGTTTGCTAGAGGATGTTGTCAGATCAAAAGATAATGAATACAGTTACCTGTTTGAAAGACCAGTTGTAAAGTAATATGTTTCTTAGGTCAAGGTATACACTGTATTGTCATGAATGAAGTATACGAATTATATTCAGAGCATTTTTCTAAATCGAGGCACTATGTTGAAGCTATGAAGAAGTATTTTGTGATATTTGCGGTATTGTGAAGAGGTTTATGATACTCTGTGATTGTGGTATTATCAAGAGGTATTTGAAGGTCACTGAGGATGTTGAGACGAAGTTTTGTGAAATATTATACAACATTTACAATGATGTGTTAGGAGCTTATTGGCGCTCTTTTTCGTAACTTTGTTTGCTCTCATTTGTCACAGTTTCCAATATATGATTATGGTTAATGACTATGGTCAGTTAATGCTATTTTTTGAAGTAAAATTTTGGTCTATGGTTATGCTGCTGATATGCACTGCTCAAAATGGGTCTGAAACATTTGGGATATGTGAATTTCAGTTGGGAACTTTATTGTGATGATGTAGTTATGAAATGAGAGGGTTACTGAAACAATTTACCTGAAGATCTAGATATAATGTTGTTGCTAACAATAAAAATGTAACACCTGCTGACTAAACTTTGAAACTGTCCAACATACTAATTGCAAAACTGATCATAGATTTTTTTTTTTTTTTGAAAAAAGGGGGATTGCTCTTGTTTAAAGATATCAACAATATTTCATGGTTGCAATAAATTTAACAAAGACTGCATTAACATGGCTGGTACATTTGGCATTTCATATTATATTGTGAGATTACCCAAAGGAGAAAGTAGGTATATTTTGTGCTTTCTTCTGTATTATTATGTACAATATGTCCATTTTGTATGGGCTGCAGCATGAAGTCTGCTTACTCAAACGCAAATTTGTTTGTCAACATCTGTTTTATTGAAAACTAAGTACTATACCTAATGTTCAAAATGTTTAATATTTTTAAAAAATATGTTGTTCATTTTCTTATCATACAATGTATAATAATGATACTTGATACTGGACAGAAAGAGAAGAGAAAGGAACTGTATTCACAATATTTAATACATTTTAATAAGTATATACTTGTGTTATTTGTCAAAACTTATGGAATTCAAAGAATTTTTACAGTATACTGCATTGTGGATTAATTAAAAATACTTTAAAGAAATTCTACAGTAAGTAAATATCTGTAAGTCTTATTTTTGGATTTGTTAAATATAAAATACATGATTAACTGGTACAATTGCAATTTGCGTGAAAGAAACTTATGAAAAATCTGACGTGAGAGTATGTTAACCCACTGGCATACACAGCCGATCGCATACTTCAAATCCAATATTACACAGCCGGCTGTGAGAAGAGCAGTGCAGCTACAGCCTTTTCTTAGTGTTTCTTCTTCGCTGTCAATAGATGGCACGACATGTAATACACCAGCTGAGAAATCGATGTATTTAGTGGTGTGTAACACACACTATTTCTTTCGATATTTTGTGAGCTGTAAGCAATCATTTTAAGGTTTTGTTAGGTTTATCCCCACCACCCCAAAGTGATACATGGTATGAATATGAGACATGTTTAGTGGTGTTGCTTATGCCTGTATTTTTTCAGGTACACCATACCAACAAAAACTTCTAAAACAGTATCATCTTCACTCCTCAACGCTTCAATAAATAGTAAAGATAGATTTATAAAGACTTTCTGTCAAAAAAATTATATACTTTTGAGAAAAGCATGTAAGACAAAATATGCTGATTTTGGTAAATTTAAATATTAAATATAGGGTCAACTATGAGGAAAAATATTAGTAAGTCAACAGGTTAAAAGTCTCACCCAAATGACTTTCATGCATTCTCAGGATTAGAAAAATATTGACACTCATTAATTTTATAATTGGCTTTACACCTCAATACTTAGCATATAACTTTCCTGTTACTGTGTCGAGTAACTATGAAAGTGAATTTAGAAATGCTGGTAAGTCACATACAGATCCAGATGATAATGATTCAATTATTGTACTCATGACACATTTCAGGCACAGCCCATTGTCAGATGACCTGGTAACAAATAATAAAGATAAGTGCAAATAATAATGTCGTACAATAAGCTTTTACAAAGAAATGACGTAATACAAATCTCATTTCTTTGGTAAAGTTTAATTGTATGCAGTTCTCTTTATTATTTGTTACCAGGTCATCTGATGACGGGCTGTGCCTGAAATGCATCATGAGCGCAATGAAAGTTTCAGTACCATCTGGATACTTGTTACTTACGTGACTTACCACATTTTTAAATTCACTTTCATAGTTAATGTTATTATGGTTGCACACCTCTATTAGGACTTCACATCCGATTTACAGTTGTGATGAGTGTTTCATTGTCTATGTGAGCAAATTTTCTTTGTCATTTTATTACACGAGTTGGGTATTTACCTCATTGATTCTACTGTGTATTTAAGGTGTTTGTCTTATTTTGATCATTTGTCTGAAATGTACTTTATTCTTGTATATTCATGTTGCTGCTTGAGGCGCCAAACAACTTTTTATATTTATCACGTCTCCTTTGCCGAAAGTATGGGATCTGTCATTACTTGTCGTCTTGGCTACGAGTGGCGTTTCAACTACAAAGGACATTTCTTAGTGGAGAAAAAGAAAATGAAAAATTAGAACCTTGACTGCACTGGTCTTAACCGCAGTTAGAACTGACAACTCATATCGTCCTTTCATTGTAAGATATGTGGAACCACTGAGTTAACGACACGCAGCTGGGAACGCGTCTCTCTCATCGCGATATTGGTCACTGAGCTTCAAAACACAATGTTAAAGAAAAGAACAGATGTTACGTGAAGAACGGCTTCGCAGAAACCACAAATTAAATTTTCTGTTTCAGTGTCTCACCTTACAAGAGAATTGTTATCTGCAACAGGCAGGAGATGTGCTTCGTTGCTGCTGCACCTTTTCTAGGTTTTGACTGTGATAAACTTTACGCTGCAGTGTTCTTCTTCAGCATGCCAGTGTAGAAGTTGGCACAGAGACTGGTAAGTAAAAATTCTGTGCAATTCACATGTTTCCTTATAAGTAAAATCGAGCTTTCGAATATTCCTTTGCGTAAGACCTCGTGTGCAAGATTGGTGTGACGATTCGAAATACTAGATTCGAGTTGGTTCTGCATAATCTTTCATTAATTGTATCAATACCCGTTTGTATGGGTGGTATATTGTGAAATTTCGAACATTCGCAAGTGCTGTGATTAACTCAAATCGTTAAAACTTATTTGTGTTTTTTTTAAATTTTTGAGAACAGGTGGCCTATCCTCATTCAAAACATTCGGTCTCTAATTTCGTTGTATAATTACTTCTGAAATAGGTTATTTTTAAGAATTTACGTACACTTACTAAACTATATTTTCGTAATTTAGCAGTATGAGTGTTTTTGGATAATTTATTTCGTAGCAAAGTAGCATTTATGATTCATGGTTACTGCCAAAGAGCAGATCGCTCCGAATTTTATTGTACATTAACGCAAATAATCGTGCGTTGTAGAGAATTTTCGGAAGTTACCATTCTCCTGCTATTAATCTAATTTCTAGTAAATTGGCATTTGTGATTAGTTACTGTAACATACATCCTCACTAATTTATTGTGTTACAGGCAGTTTCCGTTAAATAAAGGTATATATTACCTACATTTATCGTAAATTAACTCTGTTTTTGAGTTTGCTAATTATTATGATTAACCACAAAATGAACTACTTAAACCTAAAGCCGGGTTCACACACGCAACGAAAGTATCGCCACAAGTCAGGTCATTCTGGAGTGGCGCTGTGAGCTACCGTTCACACAGGACGCCACAAATTCTTCGTAATTGCGCAGTTTACAAAATGGCGTCACCTGTCTCAGCTGATTAAACGGCTGTACATATTAGTAAATAAGATGTTTTGGAAACATAATAAGTGTAAAATATTACTTACCAAAGTGTTTCTCGTCTCTCTTGTCTCGACTACATGTTTTAAGAACCGGTCTGCAGCTTCAAACCAAGCAAGACTGGGTTTGTAAATACCGTCTGTAGACGCACTACTCTTAAGTGATTTCAGTACTTTTTTATGTTCATTCATGTAAGCGTTTCGAATGCTTCGAATTTTTAATTTTGTTGTAGCTACATCAATTCCAGGTACATACTCACGCATACTGTTTACTATTTCAATTAATGCAGCATCTCTCAAATTTCTGTCTTTGTATGATTCGCTTTTGTGGTTCCAAAGGCATTCTCGTTCTTGATACACCTCCAATAATCTCATAATTGTCGCTGTTGACCACTTTTTCGACATATTAATAGCAAACGCTCAAACAAAAGCACTATCTGCGCACGAATACGCACTAGAAAGGTTTGAATCCAGCCGCGAGGTAGCAATCGAATGACGTTATTCGATTGTGGAGAAGGCAAAATGGCGCAACAAAGTAGAACCAAGTTCAACTTTTTGTGACGTGACAAAAGTTGCGCTTCTTAAATGGCGCCACCAAAAACTAGGAGTTCACACATGCAACTACAAAGCAACTGCAGTTCGCCATTAGCAGTGGCGATACTTTTGTTGCCTGTGTGAACCCGGCTTAACTAACCTAAGGACATCACACACATCCATGCCCGAGGCAGGATTCGAACCTGCTACCGTAGCGGTCGCGCGCTTCCAGACTGTAGCGCCCAGAACCGCTCGGCCACTCCGCCTGGAAAATGTTTTAGGAAATAGTAATTTGTCGTCCAGGTTTTTCTGCTGTATTACTAGAAATCTCATTTTGTGAATTTGTTTCAGTTCTTATAAGTAGTTTGTACTTTTTTTAGTTCAACAAACATAAAAGATAATCGGCAGGCTTAGTTTGAAGTCATTTGTACACTGTCCTGTAATACATTGCACCAGCCAAAATGCAGCCCCATTGTGAATGCTATTCTAAAACATGTGATGAGTCTGCTGACTTTCGTAAGCAGCCAGAAATCGCCCTGACTACCATCAAACGACTGGCAGCTGCTGCGAATCATTGTGTTGGAAGAGCTCCCGAGACTCGTATACCTGTGGTACTCGTATACCTGGGCTCCAAGGTCATACTTAGATCATTCCAGTGACTGACAGAGAAGACTGAGAAGACCAGGCTAGTGCACGTAGTTACAACGAAGCTCACAGTTTGTAGCTTTGTCCCCAGAACTGGTCATGGCACCTTGGTTCTGAGTCGAGTGGAAAGACTGAACTAGAGGCTTCGAAAGTCCTGTGACAAGGTAGGCTGAAAATTTCTGGACTTATAGGGTTGAGAACTGTAGGCTCCCCTTAAATGGGTCGGCTGTGCACCACACATCAGAGGCTGCTACCCAGGTATCTGGCTTTCTGTGGGATGCGCACAGGTTTTTTTTTAGATTAGGTGACTCTCCATCCATTCCAGATAATGATATCTGTAGGAAATCCGGAGGAATCAATGTAAGATCGAAAGAAATGCCTCCCGCAAGTGAGGGTATTGAAATCCTAATGGTTAACTGCCAAAGCACTCGCAACAAAGTGCCAGAGTTTGAAGTGCTCCTGAAAAGCAATGAAGCTCACATAATAGGCCTACTATATACAGAAAGCTGGTTGAAACATGAAATAGGTAGCCCATGAGATTTTTGAGAAAAATTTAAATGTATATCGATAGGAGAGGCTAATGGGAAATAGAGGTGGTGTATTTGTTGCAGTAAACAAGAAACTCATATCCACCGGGAAAGAAAGTGAAGCTGCATATCAGATCGTTTGGGCAAGAGTCAGCATCAGCGTTGAACATAAAATAGTAAGTGGTGCCTTCTATTGCCGATAAGACTCATCTCCTGATGTAACCTACAGCTTTAGAGAAAACCTCGGTTTGCTTATACATAAGTTCCCCAGTTATACTGTAATCTTTGGTGGAGACATTAATCGCCTATCATTCAATTGGGAAAATTACGGTTTTGTTAGTAGTGGGAATAATAAGACATCCTCTGAAACATTACTAAATGCCTTCTCTGAAAACTACCTAGAACATAGGAAATGGAAATGCCATGTGGCTAGATCCTCCTGTCGGGTAGACTGTTCGCCTGGTGCAAGTCTTTCGAGTTGACGCCACTTTGGCGACTTACATGTCGATGGGGATGAAATGATGATGATAAGGACAACACAACACCCAGTCCCAGAGTGGAGAAAATCTCCGACCCAGCCGGGAATCGAACCCAGACCGTTAGGAATGACATTCCACTCAGCTACTAGGGGCGGACACCTAGAACAGAAATATCGGAAACCCACTCTTGATGGAAATGTATTGGGTCTGGTATCTGTGATCATGACACATTTGTGGCAATAATGATTGCTAAAGATTAATGGACAACTAAAACAAGCAGTAACATGTTCAGTAATCTAGATAAAAGATCAGTAGTGTTACACCTGAATGAGGCTCTTGAAACTTTCAGCACAGGGCAGGAGCATGTAGCGGAACCATGCATCACGTTTAAATGAATAGTTGACCATGCACTGGATAGACATGTACCACATAGGACAGTTTGTAATGAGAATGACCCTCCGTAGTATTCAGTCACTGTAAAGAAACTTCTGAAGAAACAGAGACTACTGCATAATAGGTGTCAAAGCATAGGACTATAAATAGAGACGCCGAATGAAATGTGTTTGGCTGTCAAGAGAGCAATGTGTGAAGCCTTCAATGACTATCATAACAGAATATTGTCAAAATTATTTTTCACAAAACCCAAAGAAATTCTGGTCGTATGTAAAGGCTATTAGTGGCATCAACATTAGTGTCCACAGCCTAGCGAATGAGACTGGAAATGAAACTGAAGGTACCAAAGCGAAAGCTGGAATGTCTAACACAGCTTCCAAATGTTCTTTTACAAAGGAAAACCAGGAGAATTGTCCCAATTTAATCCACGTACACTAACAAATAAGTGAAATTCGTATTAGTTTCAGTGTTGTTGAGAAACGGCTGATATCATTAAAATGGAGCAAAGCTTCAGGGCCTGATGAAATGCCATCAGATTCTTTGCTGAATTTGAGTCTGAGTTAGCCTCTCTTCCCCCTAAAAAGTATTGTAGAGTTCTTGAATAAAAAACCGTGCACAGTAGTTGGAAAAAGCACAGGTCAAACCCCTCTACAAGAAGTGTAATAGGTGTGACCAACAAAACTGGCGTCCAATACACTTGACATCGATATGTTGTAGAATCTGAGCACTCAAACATACTGAGGTATCTTGAACAGAATGACCTCCTCAATACCAACCAGCATGGATTCCAAAAACATCGACTATGTGAAATCAAACTATCATTTTTCTCACACAACACACTGAAAGCCTTGGGTCAAGACAGTCAGGCAGATGCAGTAGTTCTTATTTGTATTGGACTGGCAACTAAATCTAAATAAACCAGTTATTCATGGATCATAACAGCATACATTGGGAAATGCTATCTAATAGCATATCGTTGTGCTAGCAGATGGCATTGCCCAATGTAAGCGAGAAATCAAGCGAAAATCACCGTAAGAACAAACCAACATATTACTAACGAACTGTTTCTCGATCTTAAAGCAAATCAAAATCTAAATAATTTAATTACAGACCAATAATGTTTTACCTTAACAAAGCAAGTCGTGTCTGGCGAAAAAAATACGCATTTTGCAATTGCAATGACACAATAAAAATACCCTAAAGAATTATAACACCGCTTGTCATTCACACAGCCAATCAACCACATAAACAAACAGCAACTGGTATTCACCCGTTTGGGTTTATTCAGCTCAGCTCGTCTAGCCCCAACTCCTTTTCTCTGCGGAAAAGTTTTGTTACTTTTAGATTGACGGGGATTCCCATGGCAGAGACATCATGTTTATATGTATGCATTCAAAAATCAACTTACAATTCGTTCAGAAATCAATGAGCCATGGCTGGCTCATGCTATACGTTGGATTACCTTGGTTGCTATTCTGTGTTTAGTCTCCCGTGGTTATCGCGATTATGCTGTTATTCTCTCTTTCCGTGGGTGGCAGCAGTGGTGTGTATCGATATTCACACCTTGCACTATCTTTGGCCTGGCGCTGAGAGTTTCCGGCTGGGCTGTGTGCGGGAGTTGGTCAGTTGGCACTTGGCAGGGAGTAGCGAGGAAATCTTCGATGTGCATAGATTGGCCAGGGCCACTAGCGGCCTCTATGTGATGTCAGAGTGTGAGGTGCTGTTCCCATTGCTATGAGGTTCGTGGCTCACTGATCCTGGACATTAGAGGTGTCAAAAAATAACGTAACTGATAGAAATAACCGGTTACTGAGAAGTAACGGTTACTGCTATAACCGTTCCTCTGATACAGGCAGTTATTTCAATAACTGTCTAATGTCAACAGTGCCTCGCGCTATCTGTTGACCGAAGATCGTACTACGCTTTCCCGTCAACTCATCGGAGATCTGGCTAGGAACTAAGGAGAGGGTAGACCATTTGGAAGGCGTTCTATAGGCCATGAGAATAACTGTGAGACTGCGCGCCACCTGTTGATAAGAACTGTGTACTATATCGTGCGTCTTCGTTACTTTTAGCACAAACAATTAAATACAGTTAATGTCCGAGCGGTGGCTGATAAGAGATGCAGTACGGGCATTAACAAGTACGGTCGTTCCCTTAAGCCACCGCCTCATATGTCAATTTAGCTTGGACGGGTGGTATAAAGAGAGGTACCATAAGGAATTCGAGCGACTATGGAAACAACTGTCAGAGATCGGTATTTTCTTCTGGCAGTTATCGTTATTGGCTCCAGTTCGCTCTCTCTGGCAGTTATCGGGCTACCATTACAGGTAACCTGGAAGTTGGTAACGGAATAACTGTGTCTCTGTGTTCCTGACACAGTGACTCCAGTCTTGGGCCCCGGTGATATTTCAGAGACGATGGTTACTGGAGCGAACAAATATTTACGTACTTCTTGGGAAATAGCCGCTGGCCATCGCGAATGACAAATAACATGTCAGGAAGTATAACATAATACAGTTGAATATAATAATTATTATCCTCATCATTTGTCAGGAGAGTGTCAAAATATGTGAATATATTACAGTAACTGCTAATATTTACAGAATTGATACACTGTCAGAGTAAAACACAGTTACGCACTTTTAATAAATTCATCAAACACAGAATACCCGATCTTGACTGTTGCCACCAAGTGCTGTCAAAACTGAAATATAGCAGAATTTTTACCTAAGCTGGTCTATCAGTCTCTGTTACGATATTCATCTACAGAGTAGAAGGAGGGACCAATGGAAGCGTCCGATTCCACCCGTCTGCTTCGATGTAAAAAGGTGTTGTGGTGTGTGAATGTCATTACAGCACGGTGTTTATGAGTTGGTTTTTGTGTGTGTGTGTGGGGGGGGGGGGAGGGGGGCTGGCCGATCTAGTTTGCAGTGCCGGAATTTGCTGGTGGTAATTAATTTTTTTTTCTAGCTGTGATGTTTTGTGTATTTATGGAATATTGAATGTGATTTAATTTATGTAGGGATGATTGATGTGTGGACTTTTGGGATTGTGGTTTTATTTTTCGCATTTTTAGGTCTTGGTTTTTTTGGCATCAGTAGCTGTGGTGGACCTATATAGGTCACCGGAAATGACCGATTCCCATTTTCATAGCTGTACCTGTTGATTTTTTGGTATCGTCATCTGAGGTTTACCTATGTAGGTCAAGGGAAATGTCCGATTCCAATTTTCGTGCTTTTAGTTGTGGGTATTGGTGTTTTGGTATGGTCACCTATGGTTGACCTATAGTGTTCAAGGGAAGTGTCCGATTCCTGCAGATTATTGTTGGTGTAGCAGAATGCTGTTTTTATTTCTTTTTGTTCTTCATTTTGTGTTTTGGGATCATGGTGTGGTTTTTTTACTAGCTTGTCCTCACCCTAAAACTCCCAACTTCCCGCAATTGTCCCGTTGGTTTGATTATATTTTTGGTGGGAGATGTTATTGTATTATCTATATGCATCTTCGTGTTTGTTGCCATGTGTATGTAGTGACGTCATAGACACACTTAAAATAGCCATTTCTGGCATAATGATGATGGGTGGAATCAGACACTTCAAAAATGGCTCTGAGCACTATGGGACTCAACTGCTGAGGTCATTAGTCCCCTAGAACTTAGAACTAGTTAAACCTAACTAACCTAAAGACATCACAAACATCCATGCCCGAGGCAGGATTCGAACCTGCGACCGTAGCGGTCTTGCGGTTCCAGACTGCAGCGCCTTTAACCGCACGGCCACTTCGGCCGGCTCAGACACTTCTGTATCATAAAGTCTTACATGATGTTTTTGAATTTATACCACAAACGATTTTTATTACACGCTTTTACATGCGAAAAACTTTTGCTACGTTTGATCAGTTACCACAGAATATGCTCCCTTATGAAATAATAGAGTAAAAAAATGTGGTATGCCCTTCCCAACTGAATTTATTATCGAGTTGTAGTCCCAGAAATGTAACACTGTCAACCTTTTCGATCTGCATTCTTCATATGTTATAAACATGCTGTAGCTGGAGAAATCGAGCAGTTTCCAAATCTCACATAAAACTTGGATTAGCGTACTCACACTTTCCCCAATAGGACTATCTTTTACAGCACAGGAGTAAACGAATCTGTCACATTACGTAGATTTTTTGTTGTATTAAAAGGCTGTACACTTTATTCTATTATGTGAGCAGCACAAGAAATTAAGCTTCGAATTTAACCTACAGTACTCAGTTTACATATTACTTCATACTTAAAAACGCTCGTTGTTAACATTTTACTTAAACAGTGCTGTGGCGAAGATCCGCGTACTTTCTGTTGCAGCTGCGAAGATATTTCTAATAGTGACCGATAACCTACAAACATATAATATGAAACACTAATAATCGTTCTAACATCAACTAAAATGTACCTGGAGTTAATAACCTGGGGTTATGACACGATTCATATGACATTCCTGCCATTTCACACTACTCGCAGTTATACTGATAACTAAACTGATGGATTCCAACTATGTCGTTATTTAACTGTAGCTCCTCGGAGTATTCGGTATTCGCTAGCGAAAAATAACTTGGCAGTTATTAGTACCCGTTAACAATAGCGGTTATCAAAGAATAACTGGAACTGTGATAACGGTTACTCCAGAATAACCGTTTGGCCCACCTCTAGTATTCGGTATTCGGCATTCGCTAGCGAAAAATAACTTGGCAGTTATTAGTAACCGTTAACAATAACGGTTATCAAAGAATAACTGGAACTGTGATAACGGTTACTCCAGAATAACCGTTTGGCCCACCTCTACTGGACATGAATGTTGAGTTTTGAGTTAATCTACTAGCAGGTCACTGCTGTTCACATTGTGACGTTTGGAGTTCGTTGTCGGTTGTTGGGATATTCCCGCAAGCAACAACGTGTGTTTTCAAGTTGGCAAGCCGGCCGGAGTGGCCGTGCGGTTCTAGGCGCTACAGTCTGGAGCCGAGAGACCGCTATGGTCGCAGGTTCGGATCCTGCCTCGGGCATGGATATGTGTGATGTCCTTAGGTTAGTTAGGTTTAGTTAGTTCTAAGTTCTAGGCGACTGATGACCTAATAAGTTAAGTCGCATAGTGCTCAGAGCCATTTTTGAACCAAGTTGGCAAATTTTAGCCACCCTCTGGTGGAGTTTAACTGTACTTGGTTATTTGAATTGAAGTGCACCAACGGAATCTTCTGCCTTGTGGCCATTAACGTTCTGGTTACCTGGCCTGGCCGTTGACATAAATTCAGCAGTGTATTTTCCTCTTCGTGTTGTCACTGTCCAGCACGGTGTTTAGTTTGACAGCTCAATGTACAATTGATTGTGGGTGCCAATATATTCTACGTTGTTCCATTGAACTCCCTGTTGTGTGCTGGTCGAGTGAAACAGAGGTTATCTTGTCGGTGGGTCCGTTGACTGTCTGTCGGTTGGGTTGCCGTCAGATCGACAATGGTTGGGCCGACTGCCTGTCTCACCTAAGTGAGCACTAGTGTTTGAATTCCAGGCTGATCCTCGGAACTTCTGAGCACCCTTGGGTGTACTGCCTTTTCTTGTTTGTTCTTGTTGTTTGTACTTGTATGGCTTCTAGCCGATTTTTACATTAAAGTTGTTTTGCCCTTAAGGCGTCAGATGGTTTGGGCCTTCAGCCTAATTCAAGAACTGTTTTATGTAAAGCCTTTGGAATTTTTAAAATTAATGTTATTGAGTGTTAAGTGTAGGACCTTCAGCCAATTTTGAATTAAAGGTGTTCTGCTCATAAACTGTCAGATGGTTTGGGCCTTCAGCCTAATTTAAGAACTGTTTTACGTAAAGCCTTTGGCATTTTTTTTGTTGAGTATTAAGTGTTGGGCTTTCAGCCAATTTTAAATTTAAGTTGTTTGCTCTTAAGGTGTCAGATTCTTTGGGCCTTCAGCCTAATTAAGGAATTGTTTGAAGATAAGGCTTTGCCTTTTAAATTTCTGATTTTGGTTGAACTTTAAGTTACTGGCTTTCAGCTTTTTTTAAAAATTAAAGTGGTCTTGTCCTTAAGGCATGAGATTCTACAGCGCATTCAGCCGCTAATTGAGTTCCAAAACTAAACCTGCGTTTCTTTTTTTAAAAATTTTTCTTGGCTCTTGTAGTGTTTCATCAAATAAAAGGTTGTGTGTTCAAGTGTAACTGACAGCCGCTTATTTTGGCCCCTTTCCACAACTTAAACTACCTGTTCTGTCCTGCTGGTTTAGCAGGTCGTCTCAATAAATTTAGTGTTCAAAACCAAGAGGGATGAGTTTCAAAATCATGTGAATAATCGATAGACCAACGTGTGCTGGATGCTAGGAGCTTTGTGAAACAAGGTTTTTTTCTTCAAGAATATGAATTTGTTGACACCCCCTGGAGTTACCACCCGGGGCAGATACCCCAGTTTGCACCTGCCCCCCCCCCCCCCCTCTAGATCTAGATCATCTGGCCACTGTGTTAAGGTGAGGCACTGAAACAGAAAATTTAATTTGTGGATTCCTGGAATACCATTCTTCACATAAGTAACTGTTTTTTTCTTCAACATAGCGCTTTGAGGCTCAGCGACCATATTATGATGAGAGAGACCTGTTCCCAGTAGCGTCTCGTTAACTCGATGGTTCTGCAAATCTCTTCCAATGAAAGGGTGGTGTAAGTTATCAGCTCCAATTGAGGTGAAGACCAGTGCAGCCAAAGTTAATATTTTCCGTTTTATTACGTGGATCTGTAAAGTGATTGAGCAACTTCTTTAACATAATCTTAAATTTTTTTTACACATAATGTCTTCTCACACGCTCAACTCAGTAAGCTGTGTTAATGGTCGTTGAAGTCTGCTCTGCAAATACCGAGCTGCCTCACTATACAGTCGTCTCTGAAGAACTTCGAATCGACTGTGACCACATGAATTTGAGTTTCATTAGTCACTTAGGAACCACATGTCTGGGGGACAATTATGAATCGATCATACTGATTAATCCATTTCCTCTGCACTAAATTTCTGTAACAGCAGTTAGGCACTGTTGTAGCTGTTTAGATAACACAAGAGTTAGCAACTTCCTTTCAGGCTGGGTAGCTTTAGAAATCGCAGTTATGTTGGGTTAAATCTAATTTAATACCTTAAATAACACTTTCGATCAACATTAAGTTCTCCATGAATCCATACGTGGTCCTCAAAATTTGCAGCATTTCTTCATTGCTATAGAGCAGGCACTGCAAGGTATTCACACTATTTATGATATACATTTACCATGAGGGATCAAACAATGACAGTAACACACATTACATCACAGTTACTCACTGCGTACGAATTTCTAACGAAAAAATTACGTGACGAGTCACTTCTAAAACGAAAAGAAGCGCGGTTTGAAGCATTAACAATAACATGAAACAACATAGCGACGTATCCTAATTGAATCACAAACTGTAACATTAAATTTGTGTCATGTTCACGTCTTTATATTGAGCACTAAATGCAAATTGTAGACGTACTCCCTTTGTCAGGAAAGTTGCAGGCAGGGTTTTTTTCTGAGTTTGCAAGACTAAAAAGGAACAAATGTTGGTTTTATGTTGCCTGGTATGCGTGCATCCTTGAAATGACCTTGGCCATGTTTCCGCGCAAACTCACAGGTGCCAGGTCTGTTCTTAGTGATACTTTGTTAGGGTTCTTGGCGCATTAGTTAGGGTGACACAATGGACGCTGATTGTGACCAAAGAGTGAACATTATTCTGCATTAAGCTCGGGAAAATCTCTAGTGGAACGTGGATATTGATTAAGCAACTACACTTCTGGCCATTAAAATTGCTACACCACGAAGATGACGTGCTACAGAAGCAAAATTTAACTGACAGGAAGAAGATGCGGTGATATGCAAATGATTAGCTTTTCAGAGCATTCGCACAAGGTGGGCAGTGGTGGCAACACCTACAACGTGCTGACATGAGGAAAGTTTCCAACCGATTTCTCATACACAAACAGCAGTTGACCGGCGTTGTCTGGTGAAACGTTGTTGTGATACCTCGTGTAAGGAGGAGAAATGCGTACCATCACGTTTCCGACTTTGATAAAGGTCGGATTGTAGCCTATCGCGACTGCGGTTTATCGTGTCGCGACATTGCTGTTCGCGTTGGTCGAGATCCAATGACTGTTAGCAGAATATGGAATCGGTGGGTTCAGGAGGGTAATACGGAACGCCGTGCTGGATCCCAACGGCCTCGTATCACTAGCAGTCGAGATGACAGGCATCTTATCCGCATGGCTGTAACGGATCGTGCAGCCACGTCTCGACCCTTTAGTCAACAGATGGGGACGTTTGCAAGACAACAACCATCTGCACGAACAGTTCGACGACGTTTGCAGCAGCATGGACTAATGGACTATCAGCTGAGAGACCATGGCTGCGGTTACCCTTGACGCTCCATCACAGACAGGAGCGCCTGAGATGGTGTACTCAACAAGAAACCTGGGTGCACGAATGGCAAAACGGCATTTTTTCGGATGAATCCAGGTTCTGTTTACAGCATCATGATGGTCGATCCGTGTTTGGTGACATCGCGGTGAACGCGCATTTGAAGCGCGTATTCGTCATCGCCATACTGGCGTATCACCCCGCGTGATGGTATGTGGTGCCACTGGTTACACGTCTCGGTCACCTCTTGTTGGCACTGACGGCACTTTGAACAGTGGACATTACATTTGGTGATGTGTTACGACCCGTGGCTCTACCCTTAATTCGATCCCTGCGAAACCCTACATTTCAGCAGGATAATGCACGATCGTATGTTGCAGGTCCTGTACGGGCCTTTCTGGATACCGAAAATGTTCGACTGCTGCCCTGGCCAGCACATTCTCCAGATCTCTCACCAATTGAAAACGACTGGTCAATGCTGGCCGAGCAACTGGGATGCACGCCACCGCGGCAGTCACTGCCAGGTGCCAGCAAACATGTCTTTCAGAGGTTGACAGTGTGCCAATTAATCTGTTGCAAAAATGTTGTTAGACGGAACTATTACTACCGGTGCATCAGAAAATGAAATACTCTATGTGATCAAAAGTATCCGGACACCCACGGAAATATTAGGTGCATTGTGCTGCCACCTACTACCAGGTTCTCTATATCAGCCACCTCAGTAGCCATTAGACATCATGAGAGAGCAGAATGTGGCACTCCGCGGAACTCACAGACTTCGAACGTGGTCGGGTGATTGGGTGTCACTTGGGTCATACATCTGTACGCGAGATTTCCACACTCATAAACATTTCTAGGTCCATTTTTTTCAGATGTGATAGTGAAGTGGAAACATGAAGAGACACATACAGCACAAAAGCGTACAGGCCGACCTCATCTGTTGACCGAAAGAGACTGCTGACATTTGAAGAGGGTCGCAATGTGTAATAGGCAGGCATCTATCCAGACTATCACATAGGAATTTCAAACTGCATCAGGATCCACTGCAGGTACTGCGACAGTTAGGAAAGAGGTAAGAAAACTTGGATTTTATGGTTGAGCGGCTGCTCATAAGCCACACATCACGCTCGTAAATGCCAAAGGACGCCTCGCTTCGTGCAAGGAACGTAAAAATTGGACGACTGAACAGTGGAAAAACGTTGTGTGGAGTGACGAATCACGATATACAATGTGGCGATCGGATGGCAGGGTGTGTGGGTATAGCGAATGGCCGGTGAACATCTGCCAGTGTGTGTACTGCCAACAGTAACATTCGGAGGTGGTGGTGTCATGGTGTGGTCTTGTTTTTCATGGAGGGGACTTGCACCCCTTGTTGTTTTGCGTGGCACTATCGCAGCACAGGCCTACATTGATGATTTAAGCACTTTCTTGCTTCCCAGTGTTGAAGAGCAATTTGGGGATGGCGACTGCATCTTTTAACACGATCGAGCACCTGTTCATAATGCACGGCCTGTGGCGGAGTGGTTACACGACGATAACATCCCTGTAATGGACTAGCCTGCACAGAGTTCTGATCTGAATTCTATAGAACACATTTGGGATGTTTTGGAAAGCCGACTTCGTGCCAGGCCTCACCAACCGACATCGATACCTCTCCTCAGTGCAGCACTCCGTGAAGAAAGGGCTTCCATTTCCCAAAAACCTTCAAGCACCTGACTGAACATATGCCTGCGAGAGTGGAAGCTGTCATCAAGGCTAAGGGTGGGCCAAGACCATATTGAATTCCAGCATTACCTACGGAGGGCGCCACTAATTTGTAAGTAATTTTCAGCCTGGTTTCCGGATACTTTTGATCACATAGTGTGCATTGTAGCTGCACTACTCTTAGATTTATGACTTCGGCGTTCAAACAAAAGGCGCTATATAAATTTAGGCAATGGGCGGTGTTGACCGCCAGACTTTGCATTCAGATGACACGCAGTTTACCGCTAGACCACGGGCATGGACGTAGCAGACTGTCTCAAACAGAAGATAAGACTTTCTCGAGAACATGCCATAGTCAATAGTGTTGCCAGTTTGTGCAGACAGTTGGAGTATTATCAGCGTACGGCCTTAACAAGGACGTTAATTAATGAGAGGACACAGTCAGTAGGTCCTAATGGAAGGATTGGGTAACAATATGAACAATGTTTGTTTCTTTAAAATAATATCTTTACAAATTTATTACTACAATACAGCAGACCTACATATTACACATTTTCATAAGTTTCTTTCTTTTGATAATAAACATTTGCTAGCTGCAAGAATTAAATGTTTTTCTGTTATAACAGTGAACATTAGAGGAGTTTAATGTGCAGTGAAAATCCAAATTTTGTATTATGTTTCAAGATTGTTACAAGAAGTAGTTTACTAATATCAAGCATTAAATTTTTTCTTACTAAAACAGTGCAGCTCTACAATAAGGCTGATTTACATTAAAAAGCCAAATATGTATTATATTCCAATAACTTTACAAGAAGCAGTTTACTAATTTCAGGCATTAAATCTTTTCTTACTAAACAGTGCAACTCTATGACAAGGTTCATTTACATTAAGAAATCGACTTTGCATTATGTTCCAAAGCATTCCAAAAGCAGTTTACTCGCTTCAGGCATTAAATCTTTCTCATTAAGGAGTGCAATATATATGATGTGGTACAAATTTAAGAAGTGATACTATGGATTATGCAAAATGATATGGTGTTGTGGCATGAGATGAACAAATGTGAAGATAATCATTAAAAAATCATACTGTGCATGTACCTCCTACACTTACCACTAATATGCTGTACAGATCTACCTCCATTTAACATATTTTATATCACCAGTTATTATATTTAAGATCAAGTCAATATATATTTTATAATTTTTTATTTTTATTTTACTTTTGAAGGCTTCACTTTTGTTCAATCAGGAGTTTAACTGCAGCTGGTTGCTAAATATAAGAGTTTTTGTAGCAGGAGATCATGAAAACTACTTGAGAGTTTACAACGACTTTTTTATATGTGTTTTAAAATTTCAGATCCCTAGAGCAGAAGATGGTTCAAATGGCTCTGAGCACTATGGGACCTAACTTCTGAGGTCATCAGTCCCCTAGAACTTAGAACTACGTAAACCTAACTAACCTAAGGACATCACACACATCCACGCCCGAGGCAAGATTCGAACCTGCCACTGCGGCCGGCAGCAGAAAGTGCTTGGATTTGAAAGGAAATATACTTTTTTGAATTGGTTTGAAGCTGTTGATGGCAAACATGTTGCCATTCAATGCCCAGAGAACAGTGGAAGCACTTATTTTAAATTAAAAGGACAATTCAGCATTGTTCTTATGGCTGTTGTAAACGACAGTGATTAACTTACCCAATGCAGTGTGGGATGTCATGGGAAAATTAAAGATGGTCAAACATACAGTGATCAGCTAAAAACTTTTTAACATTACTTTCGATTTATCACCTCCAAAAGTACTTCAAGGCGGCGAATTGTGCATTTTGTATATTCTATTGGCTGATGACACTTTTCCACTGTTCCAGTTCATAGTGAAGCCATTTTCTGTGAATCTGCAGGAACGTTCGCCAGAACATAATGGAGCCATTTTCTGTGAATCAGGAGAAAGGTTCACCAAAACAAGTATACAATTACAAACATAGCAGGGCTATTACATTCTGGAAAATACTTTTCGTTTAGTGACGACTATTTTTATGGTCCTATGGCGGGCTTTTCCCGTACATCTGTCTTAGCACTTCCCTAGTCAATAGCTCGCTACTGCCGCCTGCTACCGTGCTGAGCCTTTGTCTAGTGCCACCACTTGGGCAAGTGACTTTCGTCAGCAACTGTAAATTTTGAGACTATTTCATGTTTCCTTGGAATAGCTTAATCTGGTAATAAGTGTATTGTTTTGTAACAATGTATGGACATGGTTCTTTGTGTGGCATCTACTATGCCTCAATCCACAATTTCGTAATGAATTTCGTAAGTCAGGTAGGGGAACATTCCTACACTGATGACCTCACAATAAACTCAGTTTACATATTTCAGCATGTCGTTGGCCGTCACCCATTAGCGCTCGTTTTGACTCCCATGCTACAGACACTACTGTGATTTGCGTCACAAACCGTTTCTCTCGCAAGTGCTCGTCGTCCATTGTGAAATCTAGTAACTATTGCTTCCTACACCCGCCCAACTGACACCTCACTAATACAGCTGCTGCTCCAGTGCCACATGACATTATCCCTGAGCTGATGGTATGACTTGCAGAACTAAAACGTTGCAATGCCGACCTGCAAATGCAACACATGGCGACACAATCACCAGTGGCCCAGGATCCACACCAATGCTTGCACCAGCTCTTCTGCTGCCCTTGTCACCACTGTCCTCCCTGCCTTGATGCACTAATCCTCTGCAAGCCATCACTATTCCAGCCAAATGTGCCACAGCTCACCTGTATTACTTCAACCCACAGGACCTGCACCAGTTTTCCTCAGTGGACGCCATCTTCACTGGCTGCAGCATTATCCAGAACACCACCAAGTTCACTGCTGCGATCAGCCAGCTCGAGCTAACATACACAACAGAGATTGCCGCCAACCACTGACTGCTACAAGTCACCACCTAGTGACACAACGCTGTCTTCCAAAATGGTGCGTCCAGGTCCTCCCTTCCCCTGAGCAGAGGTGGGGACCTGCACCACCTCCAAAGCCTGACTGAGTCACATATTGTCTCTGATAGTATCCTATGCAACGTCTAGCTGTCTCACCACATGGCCCCAACACAGACAGCTGTTGTGTCACATGCTGACCTCTCTGTCACTGTGCTGCCAGCCTTGCTGATAGGGTGCATGAGATGCTGGCCTCCCTGTCTGCAACCACTGGCGCCACATACCAGCTCCACCCCCATCTGGCATAGTCAGCTAACTGTCACTCTGCTGGCCACCGTGCCACTGCTAATGACACCATTGGCCACTCCCTTCCCCACCAGCTTGCAGCATAGTGCCCAGCAGCTGGGAACATGTGACATCCTTGCCTGCCTCAGTGCCAACATGGCAACAGTTCAGGCTACTTTGGACTACCTCGATTCCAATTCTTGCAGCCCCAGCTGCTGGAGCATGAGAGCTAGCACCGCCACAGCTCTAGTAACCTCTCGACACTTCTTGTGACACAACTGGCCCCTGCTGGTATCATGATTGCTTTGGCCCAGATGCTGTGAACTGCAAGGAGCCCTGCTCTTGGCACTTATATGCCACTGGGATTTGGTGCACCTGGGTGTTGTTCGGTCTCCCAGTGCCTATTCTTATATGACACTCATTTTGCCACACCATTCCTGATCGGTGCTGGCTCCAAACTATCTTCCTGCAGCAACTCAAACAGTACC
Source organism: Schistocerca serialis cubense (assembly GCF_023864345.2). Lineage (NCBI taxonomy): Eukaryota > Metazoa > Arthropoda > Insecta > Orthoptera > Acrididae > Schistocerca > Schistocerca serialis. The sequence goes on along the minus strand of NC_064639.1, from coordinate 224,613,602 downwards.
ATGACACCATCTCAGCCATCCTCCTCATGCTAGCAAACAACTCCATCATTGCCACCTACAGCATATATCATTGCATCCTCAACCCCAGCATGTGACGGGGCTTTCCCTGGACGTTCACTGTCGCTGACATTACTGCTCCAGTACTGGAGTGGACTTCAAGATTTTATCAGGAACTACTGGCTGCTTCCTGATGTTGCTGGATGGCACCTCATTGACAGCAATACCAGAAGATCAATGTTTTCTTCAGTATGAAGAAGGTGGCATATTCCATTCCATTTGCTGATCCACTGACAGAATTTCCTGCTCTCGCTCGCCTGTGCAGTGCCACCATTCAGACCACCTGTCTTCTGCCAGCCACAGCCCATACCACTGCACAAACTCAAGATTGCCAAAGGTGGTTTCGATGAGCTGTTTGTCGTCAGCATGCTGCATCTTTCTTCCTCTTCACATTACCAAGAAGAAGAATGGATCCTGGCACCCATGCAGCAATTACTGGAAAACAGTTTTCAGCATGATCAGCTGTGCCAAAGTTTCCACTCATATTCCAGTCACACTCAAGCGTATCCAGAAGATTCATCACACCATTTGTACTCTACGAGAGTGTCTTTCGGACATTCACCTTCTGTAATGCTGCCTAAATGTGGCAGCATTTCTAGGAAGGCATCTTGCAAGGCTTGCCCTGCTATTTTGCCTACTTGGATGACATATTCATTATTTCCATGAAGCCCTAGGAACACTATGACCACCACTTCAGTATTTTTGAACGCCCCCAGGACGCTGGTATCCCCTTCAACACAGATAAATGTATTCTCAGTGCCAGTGAGGTGGTATTCCTAGGCTATGTCATCTCCACCGCCATCTGCCGACATGGTACAAGTTATCCTCGAATTCAGACACCCAGAGATATTAAAAAACCTGGCCGCCTCCTCACTGTGTTAAGCTTTTTATGCCTCCATCTGAGTAAGGTTGCTGCTATGCAGGTTCCTTGATGGCTCCCGCTACCTCCTCACCAGGTTCTCCTGCTGGCGTTAGAAAAAGCCGATACCTGATGACACCACCACCATGCTAGCAGCTGCCTTCACATCCAAGTAGATCATTTCAGCTGCCCCCACCAGAAGGTGTTGAGGGCAGATCACGAGAGCCAATTTATTTCTGCCCTTTTTCTTGTACTGACAGACCTTTGTGGGTTTGATGTGCACCTGCGGTCAAGCTACCATCCACTTGCCACTGGCATGGTGGAACAGCTCCACTGTACCTTGAAGTCTGCTCTCACCTGGCACTACAATTGGTGGACCACTAACTGGCATTGGTACTTCTCGACCTCCACATCATTCACAAGGCTGATTTTGAGATATCTGCCGCCAACTTCCTTTAAGGCCAGCCACGTATCATGCTGTGTGACTTCCTAGAGCCCACTGACCTGCCCATGGATCACATTATCAATGACATTGTTGCTGGCTTGCAGAACTGCATGGCTTGTCTACAGCCCACCCTTCCTCAGCACCAAGGCCAGTGTGGAACATTTGTTCACGGCGACCTCACCTCTCACACCCATGGTATGCTGTACAGTGACATTCACAAGCCCCACTTTGCCTATGCTACTCCAGGGTCCTGAAGCAGCACACCAAGACATTTACCTACATCTCCATTGCACCCCTACCAGCACAGGACTGATCGTAGGCTGAAGCCTACCTATATACTGTTTAATCCCACGCCACCCAGCCCAACTACCATTGATGTCAAAACCTTGTAGACACATGTCGCCACAGACTCCACACCTCCAGCAGCGCCAGCCCCACAGCGAAAGCCCCTGCACCACTAAAGCTGAGGTCACTGTAGGAAACTCACCATGTTACTTTGGTACTGCCCCTGACCCACCAGCTGCTGACAGCATGCACCATGCTGAAGCCCCTCCCCTCTACATCCCATGCCCAAAGCAGTGATTTCACCACTGCCACCATTAACACTTCGGTACACTCCTGATGCGACATCACAGCATGTGCTACTTTCACAAGAGTGTTATTTCACGTGTTCCTAGTCCCACAGCCTGGAACTGCTGCTGCCAATCGTCACACTAGAGCCACCAGTGACTCACACTCATTGTGCCCAGCACGTGTGCTTTCAGCTGTCAAACGTGGCCACCAGACTGTCAACTCCTCCTTACAGGCACCTGACAACACTGATGCAACCTTGCCTCTCCAGCCCCATGGTGGCAGTTATGCCCAGTGCCTGCCCACCTCTGTGTGTCCAACACTGAACATAGGCCCAGGCTGACCTGACCACAGCTAGGACTGCATGCTACTCATTGTTTTGCAGCAGACTGCCACAGCTAACAGCCAGCTGCCCTGCCTACCTCACCCTGGACATCTTGATGTCAGGACCCACTTTGTTTGCATGGTCGGCAATCACAGCGTTGACGACACCACCGAAGTCCTCACCATTGGTACAACAGTCCCATCCACTGGTATCAGCTTACACCATTTCACTTACCACCCAAACTCTGTTCTTGTGGGGGGAGGATGCAGGGGGGGGGGGGTTACAAGAACGAACTGTATGGCGGTCTTTCACCACATGTCTGTGTTATAATTTTCATATGTCCCTAGCTCGCTACAGCCATCAGATATGACAGTGAGTTTCTTCCTTCACACATTTACTTTTCTGTTTCAAGCTGTTGATCCTGCCATGCAGTGGGATACCTGCCTACTATGGTCAATAGCTACTGGTACTAACCCAGTTCCTAGTGAGTCTTCCACCGACCTAGCCTCACTATCAGTCTTCACCTTCTCCTCACAGCATCAACATTAGTTTCTGCTCCATGTCCTTGCTATTATGGACATGCCAAGTGGTGATGTGCTTTGTACTGAGAAACTATGAAGCTACAACACACGCCCAAGCTGTCTCTGTGGCTGCTATGCAGCTAAGCCTGTACATCAGTCTCCATGCCACATCTTCCATGAATTAATCTGCACCTCATGTCGAAAAATATGTGTCATGCTGGCGATACTCCCAATGAGGTTGTGACTTTATTTGCTGCCTGTTAATTTTACCGTACCACATCTTTGTTTAATACCACCACATCGACAAGTGACTATCTTCAGCATTTGTAAATTTGGAGATTATTTCATGCTTTTTTTGTAGTCGTTTAGTGGTTTAATAGACGTGTTGTTTCTTAACCATGTGTGGATATTGTTCTAAGTGAGGTGCCTACCATGCTGTGGGGAAATATTCCTACAATCAGAAAACCAGAGGAATTAAAAGTGGAAAATGTTACTGATGTGACTTTATGTTGGGTGTACTTCCATATTTTCTCCAAAAGCAACCAACATCTAGAAATACTTACACTGCTTTTGGGTTAATGGATACTGAGGATGCTAGTTTAGGAGAAGTAACTATATGATCATGGGGAAACATAACTTATTCTGATACAGGTCTTACCACCAACTGATGCAAAAAAAAGAAACAGCGACAAATATTTTGATGACAAGTTCCACAACATTTCGGTTTGCCAATAATCTTCAGTAAACTTCAGTGTCCACTCTTTAGAATTAATGGACAGAAAAAACTTAGTGAGCAACAGGTGGTTAAAAGTGCTTGTCATCTGGTAAAAAGCACGATGGCTCCCATCGAATGTGGGAATCAATGCGCTATTATGCATGGCCTGTATTTCCCGGATGTTACACATGTGCATATGCACGTCTGTAGTGATGCTGTTGGAAATCTATGCAAATAGTCGAACAGAAAAAAGGCATTATTTTGATATACTTTAAGAGATAAGATAGTAACAATACAAATGCATTTGTGTTGAAGTCAGCTTCCTTCCCTGTTACAATTGATTGGAACTGCAACTTTTTGTCATCTCCAGATAATTCCTCACCCTCTTTCTAAGTTAATTTTTCTGTTGGGTGATGTGAAATATATTTCCAAGCATTTTCCACCATACAGAAGAGAAAAGTAAAGCATTAAAAAGTGCTCAGGTGTATATCTTCTTAAGTGCTACTCCAACTTTCGAGATGCCTTTAAAATGTTATACCATCTACAAAGCTGTAATATACATTGCACTGATACCTGCCTGGACTTACCTCAGATCTGCTGCATCCTTCATTCAAATACATGAAAATTAGGTCACTCATTTCCTCTTGACCGGACATATCAGAATGCAGCAAGAAGGTACTAATTTTAGACAAGAGTTCCATATTGATAACTTTGTTTTGGGTCTAGTATAAAACATGGGCACACACTCTCTTTGCCACAGAATCAGACTTCAAGATACAAGCATCAGTGAAGAGTCCCACCTCCCACATAAACTGTGTGGAGAATAGCTTTGCGGTGGCCTGTTAATAAACTGTTCTCCTCATTGGCATCCCATATACTTTCCTATTCACATCCTATGATAAACAGTACTGAATTAGATTAGATTCATTGATCCACAGACACACAGAAAGAAAAAAAAATGCACAGGGGACAGGTCACTGCTCACCAGACGGAGAAAGCACTGTGTGGCAGACAGACACGCAGTGTGAAATAACGTTCAGCGAGAGGCTCATAACAAGAAACTAAAAATAGCCAAACACAAAATTAGAAAATAGGATAGCGCGAAATTTAATTATAAAAACTTGCAATATTTTGTAAATAAGTGTTTTAGCAGTGGTGAAGTTTATCTGCCACAGAATTTCCAAAAGACAGTAATATGACACACAGAAAGAACTCTCTGTGCCTGTCTGGTGCTTAGTTCTTTAGGTACGTGTTTTAGAGCCCATGTTTAACGGACTTTTTGCTTTAAATGATTGTTCCTGTCACATCCCTCAGTACTGACCATTCCTCGTGGGACATCCCGTACAGCAAAGTATGCGTCAGTTAGAATGCAGGCAAGTAAGTAAAATAGATTGGATTGGATTGTTTGGGGGAAGAGACCAAACAGCGAGGTCATCGGTCTCATCGGATTAGGGAAGGACGGGGAAGGAACCATCCCGGCATTTGCCTGAAGCGATTTAGGGAAATCACGGAAAACCTAAATCAGGATGGCCGGACGCAGGATTGAACCGTCGTCCTCCCGAATGCGAGTCCAGTGTGCTAACCACTGCGCCACCTCGCTCGGTAAATAAAATAGAATGCAATACCTCTGTACTTAAAAATACACATCATTAACTTCACAGTTAACATCTAAGCACGGTGGCACGAACAAAGTCCAAAACACAAGCGCACAGATAATATAACATTATATATTATATTTATCTAGATATTAACAGTAAATTTTCAGAGTGTTCGGAATAAAGTTCCTGAATTTACTGCCCTCCAGGAAGCGTGTGGCGCGCAAATTATTCTCGGTACTGAGACCTGGCTGAACCCTGAGATAGGAAGTTCTGAAATATTTAATGAGGGTTGGAACGTGTATCGGAAAGACAGATTAGACACCGTAAGAGGTCGTGTCTTCATTGCAGTTGACAAAAATATTGTGTCTACTGAGGTCGAAGTAGAGTGAGATTGTGAAGTTATCCGGACATGTTTAACAGGGCTAGAGGAAATAAAGTTAATTGTGGGGTGTTATTAGTGGCCACCAGGTTCCACCATGACAGTTCTAGAATCATTCAAAGGGAGACTACATTCTGTATCGCAGAAGTACCCGGATCATGCTATATTAGTCGGAGGCGACTTCAACCTACCTAGTATAGACTAGGATGTCTATGGATTCATTACAGGTGGTACAGACAAGCCATCGTGTGAATTACTTTTGAACACATTATCCGAAATCTGTCTTGAGAGCTAAATCGACAGTCAATGCGTAATGGAAATATTTTAGATCTGGTAGCCAAGAACAGACCAGACCTCATCGACGGGGTCAGTGTTGTGACAGGTTTTAGTGATCATGATGTTGTCATTACGGCTATGGTTACGAAAGTTAAAAAGTCGGTCAAGAAGGCTAGGAGAGTATTCTTACTAGAAAGAGCAGATAAGCAGTTGTTAGCATCCCACTTAGTACATGAATCGACTTCATTTACTTCCGATACGATGAGCGTGGAAGAATTATGGGCAAATGTTAAACACATTGTAAATCACGCATTGGAAAAGTATGTGCCGAAAAAGTGGGTTACGGACGGAAAAGACCCACCGTGGTTTAACAGCGCAATTCGGAGAATGCTCAGGAAGCAAAGGCAGTTGCACTCGCGGTACAAGAAAAATGGTTCAAATGGCTCTGAGCACTATGGGACATAGCATCTGAGGTCATCAGTCCCCTAGAACTTAGAACTACTTAAACCTAACTAACCTATGGACATCACACACACCCATGCCCGAGGCAGGATTCGAACCTGCGACCGTAGCGGTCGGGCGGTTCCAGACTGCAGCGCCTAGAATCGCTCAGCCACACCGGCCGTCGCGGTACAAGAAAGATGGGGAGAATGAGGACAGGAAAAAGTTAGTAGAGATTCGTGCTGCTGTAAAAAGAGCGATGCGCGAGGCATTCAACCACTACCACCGCCATACCTTAGCAAAAGATCTTGCTGAAAACGCAAGGAAATTCTGGTCTTACGTAAAATCGGTAAGCGGGTCGAAGGCTTCGATCCAGTCACTCACTGATCAGTCTGGCCTGGCAACGGAAGACAGCAAAACGAAAGCTTAAATTTTAAATTTAGCATTTGAGAAATCTTTCACGCAGGAGGATCATACAAACATACCGCCGTTTGAGTCTCATACAGATTCCCTTATGGAGGACATAGTGATAGACATCCCTGGTGTTGTGAAGCAGCTGAATGGGTTGAAAATAAATAAATCACCAGGTCCTGATGGGCTTCCAATGCGGTTTTACAGAGAGAACTCTACTGCATTGGCTCCTTACGTAGCTTCCATTTATCGCGAATCTCTTGCTCAACGTAAAGTCCCGAGCGACTGGAAAAAAGCGCAGGTGACGCCTGTATATAAGAAGGGTAGAAGGATGGAACCTCAAAATTACAGACCAATATCCTTAACATCGGTTTGTTGCAGGATTCTCGAACATATTCTCAGTTCGAATATAATGAATTTCCTTGAGACAGAGAAGTAGCTGTCCATGCATCAGCACGGCTTTAGAAAGCATCGTTCCTGCGAAACGCAACTCGCCCTTTTTTCACATGATATCTTGTGAACCATGGATGAAGGGTATCAGACGGATGCCATATTCCTTGACTTCCGTCAAGCGTTTGACTCGTTGCCCCACTGCAGACTCCTAACTAAGGCACGAGCATATGGGATTGGTTCACAAGTATGTGAGTGGTTCGAGGACTTCTTAAGTAATAGAACCCAATACGTTGTCCTCGCTGGTGAATGTTCATCGGAGGTGAGGGTATCATCTGGAGTGCCCCAGGGAAGTGTGGTAGGTCCGCTGTTGTTTTATATCTACAAAAAAATTGTTCAAATGGCTCTGAGCACTATGCGACTTAACTTCTAAGATCTTCAGTCGCCTAGAACTTAGAACAAATTAAATCTAACTAAACTAAGGACATCAAACACATCCATACCCGAGGCAGGATTCGAACCTGCGACCGTAGCAGTCGCTCGGCTCCAGACTGTAGTGCCTAGAACCGCACGGTCACTTTCTTTCTACATAAATGATCTTTTGGATAGGGTGGATAGCAATGTGCGACTGTTTGCTGATGATGCTGTGGTGTACGGGAAGGTGTCGTCGTTGAGTGACAGTAGGAGGATACAAGATGGACAGGATTTGTGATTTGTGTAAAGAATGGCAGCTAACTCTAAATATAGATAAATATAAATTAATGCAGATGGATAGGAAAAAGAATCCTGTAATGTTTGAATACTCCATTAGTAGTGTAGCGCTTGAAACAGTCACGTCGATTAAATATTTGGGCGTAACATTGCAGAGCGATATGAAGTGGGACAAGCATGTAATGGCAGTTGTGGGGAAGGCGGATAGTTGTCTTCGGTTCATTGGTAGAATTTTGGGAAGATGTGGTACATCTGTAAAGGAGACCGCTTATAAAACACTAATACGACCTATTCTTGGGTACTGCTCGAGCTTTTGGGATCCCTATCAGGTCGGATTGAGGGAGGACATACAAGCAATTCAGAGGCGGGCTGCTAGATTTGTTACTGGTAGGTTTGATCATCACGTGTTACGGAAATGCTTCAGGAACTCGGGTGGGAGTCTCTAGAGGAAAGGAACCGTTCTTTTCGTGAATCGCTACTGAGGAAATGTAGAGAACAAGCATTTGAGGCTGACTGCAGTACAGTTTTAGTGCCGCCAACTTACATTTCGCGGAAAGACCACAAAGATAAGATAAGAGAGATTAGGGCTCGTACAGAGGCATATATGCAGTCATTTTTCCCTCGTTCTGTTTGGGAGCGGAACAGCGAGAGAAGATGCTAGTTGTGGTACGAGGTACCCTCCGCCACGCACTGTTTGGTGTTTGCGGAGTATGTATGTAGATGTAGATGTAGACATACAGATTTACTGGATACAATAACTGAAATTCATTTTCATTATACGCATGTGTCAATTAACAGTACGAAATAATGTTCAGCAAGAGTCTCATAACAAGAAACTAAAAACAGCCAAACACAAAATTAGAAAATAGGTTAGCGCGAAATTTTATACTAAGAACTTGGCACATTTTGTAAAGAAATGCTTTAGCGGTGGTGAAATTTATCTAACACAGAATTTCCGTAAGACACAACTTTTACTAACGCAGGTCGTATAACTCTGTGCTAGTATTGGTGTCTTGCTATTGCCTTGGAGCAGTCAGTCAGTAACATGGCGTTCAGTATTAAACAACCAGGACTGATAGCATTTATCGGACAACGCTAACGCATCATATATACCCAATTACAACCCACCACATCTAAAAGATACAAAGGTTCTGCCTGTGTGCATATTAAGCGGCACTAACAATGTAATCAATTACATATCAGTCTCAACACTATCATCCTTCACAAGGATAATAAAAAGCATTGAAAAACAAGCTTGTAAATCACTTAAGGTAGATTTTTCACTAAAAAAGAAATTGGGTTGAAGCCTAGAAAATGGAGAACATTTGTAGTGGTACGTTTACAATAGTAATTCCAGAAATGTGCATTGCAGAGACGGTATTTTACGAACGCGTTATTTACTTGTAGCAAGATACATTAAATTAATTAAGACTTTTGTAATACAACGTAGTGAGTAGAAGAAAACTGGCATTTAAATCATTTATTAAACTTAAGCCAAAAAAGTGCATCGCAAGGCACGTTAATTAAAATATCTTTATACTTAAAGTTACTTTATTTTATACAAGACCAAACGTGTTATTGTCTTTACATAGCCATTCTCATACGAAATGTACAGGAGAAAGTTCTTCCTTGCCTTTTTTTCATTTCCAGGTGTGACCACATGGGCCGTATTACCGTGGCAACTAAGGGCACATCACTATTTTCTGCTGGACTCCGTGCAATACTGACCGTTGCCGCACTGCCAAACTGAAATTGATCCTTTCTCCTTATACATTTTTTCCTTCACTTGTTTCTGCTTTTATTTAAAATAAGTCGTTCACCCGTTACGAAACGTACTTTAGCAAATTTTTAATGTACCTAAAGCAACGCTAGAATATACGTGAATTGTTGTCTTCCTTTATTCTTGCTGTTTTCGTATCTTTAGTTACCTGCTCATCTGAAATCAACAGTGGCCCAGTGACATGACGTATCATCATCCATAAAAATTCCATCGCTGTTTGCGAATATAAAGTCCATGAATGGCTGCAAACGGGCTCCAAGTAGCCGAACATAGCCGTTTCCAGTCAACGATAGGGTCAGTTGGACCAGAGGACCCAATCCATTCCATGTCAACATAGCCCACACCATTATGGAGCCACCACCAGTCTGCACAGTGCCTTGTTGACAGCTTGGGTCCATGGCTTTGTGGGGTCTGCACCACACTCGAACCCTACCGTCAGCTCTTCCCAACCGAAATCGGAACTCCTCTGACTGGGCCACGGTCTTCCAGTCGTCTATGGTCCAATCGATACGGCTATAAGCCTAGGAGAGGCGCTGCAAGCTGTGTTGTGCTGTTAGCAAAGGTTTCTGCTACCATAGTCTATTAACGCCAAATTTCGTAGCATTGTCCTAACGGGTACGTTCGTCGTACGTCCAACATTGATTTTTGCTGTTACTTCACGCAATGTTGCTTGTCAGTTATCACGTACAACTCTATGCAAACGCCGCTGCTCTCAGTCGCTAAGTGATGGTCGTCGGTCACTGCGTTATCCAAAATGAGAGATAACGCGTGAAATTTAGTATTATCGGCGCACTCTTGACTCTGTGGATGACGGAATATTGAATTACCTAACGGTTTCCGAAATAGAACGTCCGATACGTCTAGCTGCAACTACCATTCCGGTTTAAAATTCTGCGGTCCTAACCACGTCAGAAACCTTTTTACATGAATCACATGAGTATAAATGACAGATCCGCCAATGCACCGCCGTTTTATACCTCGCGTAGCGATACTGCCGCCTTCTGCATATGTGGACACGCTCTTCCATGACTTTCGTCACCTCAGTGTACATTGTCCAAGGCTATTTATAGGTCGGCAAAACTTGGCTTGATTTTTCTTAAATCATTCCGCCATGCTTCCATTATCAAGTGTAACGTCTAAACTGCCTCTCTGATGTCTTTACCTTTCGGAAAGCCAAAATAATAATCATTTAAGAGATCCTCAGTCTTCTTTTCCGTTCTTCTGTGTATTATTCTTGCCAGAAACTTGGCTGCGTGAGGTCGTAAGCTGATTGTGCGATAGTTTCGGCACTTACCTTCTGCCCTTGCTATGTTCAGAACTGTATGGGTGATATTTTTCCGTAAGTCTGATGGTACTCGCCAGTCTCACTTGTTCAACCTAACAACTTGAATAGTCGTTTGGTTGCCATTTCCCCGAATGACTTTAGAAATTTCGATGGAATGGTCTCTATTCAGTCTGCCTTATCTGATCTAAATTCTTCCTGTGCTCTTTCAAATACTGAATTTAATACTGGGTCCCCTGCCTCTACCACAACGACTCCAGTTTCTTCTTCTCCCACATCAGACAAGTCGTCTTCCCCCCTTCTAATTACAGGCCTTGAATGCACTCTTTCCCCCTTACCGTTCATTCGTTTTCTTTCAACAGTGCGACTTCCATTGGAGTCTTAATGTTGCCGCCCCTGCTTTTAATTTCACCGAACGTTGCTCTGACTTTCCAATTTGCTGAGTCAGTCCTTCCGACGATCGTTTCTTTTTCTATTTCTTCACATTCTACATGTACACATTTCGCCTTACCTTCCTATTTCTTCCATTTCTAAGGGAGTTACGTTGCTGTACTACTGTCTTTCCCTGAACGTTTTTGTTTTTCCTTCTCTCAATAATCAATCACTGCATTTCTGTAACTTCACAGTTACCTTCCTTGGCCTATGTTTTTCTGTTCAACTGTTTTTCTATTTAAGATATGTCCATTACTCATCACCTGGACTGCCTACTATGGTGCTTACTATCGCCGTATCAACAGAGAGCCGGCCGGAGTGGCCGTGCGGTTCTGGGCGCTACAGTCTGGAGCCGGGCGACCGATACGGTCGCAGGTTCGAATCCTGCCTCGGGCATGGATGTGTGTGATGTCCTTAGGTTAGTTAGGTTTAATTAGTTCTAAGTTCTAGGCGACTGATGACCCCAGAAGTTAAGTCGAATAGTGCTCAGAGCCATTTGAACCATTTTATCAACAGAGAACTTCAAACGTATCCCATAATTCCTCAGTAGTTAAGTATCTCACTTCTTCCCACACTGATTTTTCCAGCAGGTTCTCGTAAACTTTAGTCTGCTCTTCATCACTACTGAACTGTTATCCGAATCCATACCTGCTCCTGGTAAAGCTTACAAACGATGCCTGATTTCGGAATATTTGTCTGACCACAATGAAATCCAGCTGGGATTTTCCCACGTCTCGAGGCCTTTTCCAAGCACACCTTCCCCTTTTGGGGCTTTTTAATAATGCGTTCGCTATTCCTGGCTGAAATTTATTGCAGGCCTCAATTAGTCTTTGACCTCTCTTATTTATGGTACCAATCCCGTATTCTCCAGTAACCCTTTCTTCCCCTACTACCACATTCCAATTCATACTGAATTACCTGTTGAATACCCTCGTACAGTACATCTGTCTCATAATCTTCCGCTTGTGAGGTCAGCATGCATTTTTTTGGGTGTCATCAGTCTTCTGACTGGTTTGATGCGGCCTGCGACGAATTCCTCTCCCGTTCCAAACTCTTCATCTCAGAGTAGTACTTGCAACCTTCATCCTCAATTATTTGCAGGATGCATTCCAATCTATGTCTTCCTCTACAGTTTTTGAATGCTGCAGTCCCCTCTATTACCATGGAAGTCATTCCCTCATGTCTCAACATACACTCCTGGAAATTGAAATAAGAACACCGTGAATTCATTGTCCCAGGAAGGGGAAACTTTATTGACACATTCCTGGGGTCAGATACATCACATGATCACACTGACAGAACCACAGGCACATAGACACAGGCAACAGAGCATGCACAATGTCGGCACTAGTACAGTGTATATCCACCTTTCGCAGCAATGCAGGCTGCTATTCTCCCATGGAGACGATCGTAGAGATGCTGGATGTAGTCCTGTGGAACGGCTTGCCATGCCATTTCCACCTGGCGCCTCAGTTGGACCAGCGTTCGTGCTGGACGTGCAGACCGCGTGAGACGACGCTTCATCCAGTCCCAAACATGCTCAATGGGGGACAGATCCGGAGGTCTTGCTGGCCAGGGTAGTTGACTTACACCTTCTAGAGCACGTTGGGTGGCACTGGATACATGCGGACGTGCATTGTCCTGTTGGAACAGCAAGTTCCCTTGCCGGTCTAGGAATGGTAGAACGATGGGTTCGATGACGGTTTGGATGTACCGTGCACTAATCAGTGTCCCCTCGACGATCACCAGTGGTGTACGGCCAGTGTAGGAGATCGCTCCCCACACGATGATGCCGGGTGTTGGCCCTGTGTGCCTCGGTCGTATGCAGTCCTGATTGTGGCGCTCACCTGCACGGCGCCAAACACGCATACGACCATCATTGGCACCAAGGCAGAAGCGACTCTCATCGCTGAAGACGACACGTCTCCATTCGTCCCTCCATTCACGCCTGTCGCGACACCACTGGAGGCGGGCTGCACGATGTTGGGGCGTGAGCGGAAGACGGCCTAACGGTGTGCGGGACCGTAGCCCAGCTTCATGGAGACGGTTGCGAATGGTCCTCGCCGATACCCCAGGAGCAACAGTGTCCCTAATTTGCTGGGAAGTGGCGGTGCGGTCCCTTACGGCACTGCGTAGGATCCTACGGTCTTGGCGTGCATCCGTGCGTCGCTGCGGTCCGGTCCCAGGTCGACGGGCACGTGCACCTTCCGCCGACCACTGGCGATAACATCGATGTACTGTGGAGACCTCACGCCCCACGTGTTGAGCAATTCGGCGGTACGTCCACCCGGCCTCCCGCATGCCCACTATACGCCCTCGCTCAAAGTCCGTCAACTGCACATACGGTTCACGTCCACGCTGTCGCGGCATGCTACCAGTGTTAAAGACTGCGATGGAGCTCCGTATGCCACGGCAAACTGGCTGACACTGACGGCGGCGGTGCACAAATGCTGTGCAGCTAGCGCCATTCGACGGCCAACACCGCGGTTCCTGGTGTGTCCGCTGTGCCGTGCGTGTGATCATTGCTTGTACAGCCCTCTCGCAGTGTCCGGAGCAAGTATGGTGGGTCTGACACACCGGTGTCAATGTGTTCTTTTTTCCATTTCCAGGAGTGTATATCCTATCATCATGTCCCTTCTCCTTATCAGTGTTTTCCACATATTAAAAAAAATGGTTCAAATGGCTCTGAGCATTATGGGACTTAACTTCTGAGGTCATTAGTCCCCTAGAACTTAGGACTACTTAAACCTAACTAACCTAAGGACGTCACACAGATCCATGCCCGAGGCAGGATTCGAACCTCGGACCGTAGCGGTCGCGCGGTTCCAGACTGTAGCGCTTAGAACCGCTCGGCCACCCCGGCCGGCTCCACATATTCCTTTCCTCTCTGATTCTGCACAGAACCTCGTCTCTCCTTACTTTATCAGTTCACCTACTTTTCAGTATTCACCTATAGCACCACATCTTAAAAGCGTCGATTGTCTTCTGTCCCAGTTTTCCCACAGTCCATGTTTCACTACCAAACAATGATGTACTCCAGACTTACATTCTCAGGAATCTTTTCCTCAAATTAAGGTCTATGTTTGATACTAGTAGATTTCTATTGCCCAGGAATGCCCTTTTTGCCACTGCTAATCTGCTTTTGATGTCCTCCTTGCATCCATCATTGGTTATTTTGCTGCCCAGATACTAGAATTCCTTAACTTTGTCTACTTCGTTACCATCAATCCTGTTAAGCTTCTTGCTGTTCTTATTTTTGGTACTTCTCATTACGTTCGCCTTTCTTCGATTTACTCTCAGTCCATATTCTGTACTCATTAGACTGTTCCTTCCACTCAGCATATCATGCAGTTCTTCTTCACTTTCACTCAGAACAGCAATGTCATTAGTGAATTGTATCACTAATATCATTTCACCTTGGACTTTAATTCCACTCCTGAACCTTTTTTTTATTTCCATTATTGCTTTTTCGATGTACAGATTGAACAGTAGGGTCGAAAGACTACAACCCTTTTTAATCCAGGCACTTCTTTCTTGGTCGTCCACTCTTATTATTCCCTCTTGGCTCTTGTACATATTGTATATTACCTGTATCTCCCTATAGCTTTCCCCTATTTTTCTCAGAATCTCGAACATCTTACACCGGTTTACATTATCGAACGCTTTTTCCAGGTCGACAAATCCTATGAACGTGTCCTGATTTTTCTTTAGTCTTGTTTCCATTATCAACCACAATTTCAGAATTGCCTCTCAGGTGCCTTTACCTATTCTAAAACCAAACTGATCGTCATCTAGCACATCCTCAACATTCTTTTCCATCCTTCTGTATATTATTCTTGATTCTTGTCAGCAACTTGGATGCGTGGGCTATTGAGCTGATTGTGCCATAATTCTCACACTTGTCAGCTCTTGCAGTCTTCAGAACTGTGTGAATGATATTTTTCCGAAAGTCTCATGATGTGGCGCCAAACTCATTCATTTTACACACCAACGTGAATAGTCATTTGTTGCCACTTCCCCCAATAATTTTAAAAATTCCGATGGAATGTTATCTGCCCCTTCTGCCTTATTTGATCTTATATCCTCCTAAGCTCTTTAAGAGTCTGATTCTAATACTGGATCCCATCTCTCTTCTAAATCGACTCCTATTTCTTCTTCTATCACATCAGACAAATCTTCCCCCTTATAGAGACTTCCAATGTATTATTTCCCCCTAACCGCCCTATCCTCTGCATTGAACAGTGGAATTCCCGTTGCACTCTTAATGTTACCACCCTTGCTTTTAATGCCACCGATAGTTGTTTTGACTTTCCTGTATGCTGAGTCTGTCCTTCCGACAGTAATTTCGATTTCTTCACATTTTTCGTGCAGCCATCGTCTTAGCTTCCCTGCACTTCCTATTCATTTCTTTCCTTGGCGACTTGTATTCCCGTATTCCCGAGTTTCCCGGAATATTTTTGTGCTTCCTCCTTTCATCGATCAACTGAAGTGTTTCTTCTGTTACCCATGGTTTCTTCGCAGTTACCTTCTTTGTACCTATGACTTTCTTTCAAACTTCTGTGAATGCCCCTTTAAGAGATGTCCATTCCTCTTCAACTATACTGTCTACTAAGCTCTTCCTTGTTGTTGTACCTATAGTCTTAGAAAACTTCAAGCGTATCTCGTCATTCCTTAGTACTTCCATATCCCACTTCTTTGCATATTGATTCTTCCTAACTAATGTTTTAAGCTTCAGCCTGCTCTTCATCACTACTATATTGTGATCTGAGTCTATATCTGCTCCTGGACATGTCTTACAATCCAGTTTCTAATTTCGGAATCTCTGTCTGACCATGATGTAATCTAACTGAAATCTTCCCGTATCACCCAGCCTTTTCCAAGTATGCCCCCTCCTTTTATGTTTCTTGAACAGAGTATTCGCTTTTACTTCAGAACGCAATTAGTCTTTCACCTCTCTATTCCTTGTCCCAAGCCCATATTTTCCTGTAACCTTTTCTTCTACTCCTTCCCCTACAACTGCATTCCATTCCGCCATGACTGTTAGATTTTTATCTCCCTTTACGTACTGTATTACTCTTTCAGTATCCTCATATACTTTCTGTATCTCTTCATCTTCAGCTTGCGATATTGGCATGTATGCCTGAACTATCATTGTTGGTGTTGGTATGCTGTCAATTCTGATAATAAAAACCCTATCACTGAACTGTTTACAGTAACACACCCTCTGCCCTACCTTCCTATTCATAACGAATCCTACCCCTATTATACCATTTTCTGCAACTGTAAATATCATCCTATACTCGTCTGACTAGAAATCCTTGTCTTCTTTCCATTTCACTTCACTGACAGCTACTGTATCTAGATTGAGCCTTCGAATTTCCCTTTTCAGATTCCTAGTTTCCCTATCACGTTCAAGGTTCTAACATTCCACACCTAGACTTGTAGAACGTTATCGTTTCGATGATAGTACGATCCTTTTCTGATGGTCACCTTCCCCTTGGCAGTCTCCTCCCAGAGATTTGAATGGGGTACTATTCCAGAATCTTTTGCCAATGGAGAGATCATCATGGTACTTTTTCAACTACAGGCGACATGTAACACGGATACACGTTACGTGACTTTAATGTGGTGGTTTCCATTGCCTTTTGCATTCTCATGCTGTTTATCATTGCTTATTCTTCCACCTTTAGGGGCAGTTTTCCACCCTTAGGAGAAAGAGTGCCGCGAATCTCTGTCTGGTCCTCTGCCCTCTGTAACAAGGCCGTTGGCAGAACGATGGTGACTTCTTACGCCGGAAGTCTTCAGCTGCCAATGCTGATTATTAATCAAAATTTAAGCAGTGGCAGGATTCGAACCCGGTGGTGAGGACATTCTGATTACTAGTCAAACACGCTGCCCCTAGATGACGTTGATCTGCTATCGGTTTTGATTAGAACAGCAAAACCTTCAGTAATGGGCAGCAAAGTAAATATAAGAACTGGAATTATCGTATGGCATCGTTGGCAACAGACCCCCCACTGGGGTTGGTCAGCCACCTGGCGTAAATTTTTCAGTTTGTCGCTACATCGGTGGTATGAGCGTCGATAAAGGTGAGGGGAAGTGATGAGGACAATTCAAGCTCCTACTCCCCAAATGAAGAAAATCCTCGACCAGACCAGGAATCGAAATCGAGATCCTGTGATCTAAAAGCAGTGACGCTATCCGCTAGCCCACGAGATATGGTCGTATAATTTGTGAATACATGTGATCAAAAATGTATTGGGAAAGAATGCAAATAAAACAGTGTCTGCATCAGTCACTTGTTTATTTTACCACTGCTCATTTCGATGATTCACACCACCATCTTCTGGTGGAGAACTGTTTGTTTGCGTAGCTGTTGTTGGTGAAGAGCACAGACGTCTTTTCACACTAGCAGACCAATGGCAGTGAAAGTTATAATGCGTCTTTTGAGCTGTAGCATGAACACATCTTTGAAGTGATACTGTAAACGTACAGTGGAGGGAGTGTAGGGAATGGTAAGGTGATTTGGCAGTATTTTTAAAGAAAAGTATTGTTTCAGCAGAGCAAAATAACAAAAAAAAATTGCAATTAATTTTATTAAGTAACAATATGTGTGAGCCACATTTTACAAGCCATTACACTCTTGTTATTATTGGCAGTGTTCGTAATTGTACATGACCTTGAAGTATACACAGGAAGGTAATTTTGCAAAAGGTAAGGTTATTCTGCAGTAGCGGTAAGGTAACATCACAACACAAACTTCCATTCACCCTACTGCATTATCTCCCATCTTCATAACTTGAATGTTGACAACAGTTATCTCACATATAGACGGCTTCCTTAGTCGGTTGTTTTTTGCAGCTATCATGGTATGAAGTAGAAAGAGCATTGCGTCCATCATGAACTTGGTTTTTTCTTCACATCATTCATGTGTGTCAAATCGTGCCTCGAATAATATTTGCTATAAACGTCTTGCAGAGAAGTGTAGGACTGATATAAGAGCAAAGTTGACTGTCGTGCAAATGAGAAACCCAAACTGGAATCTGATTGTCCTAACGCTAAGCATTGACTTCCTAAGGTCCTTGTAGTCGCATATTTCGCAAAATAAATAATCCAAATTATTTAGCTACCACTTCAGGTTTCATAGTACCTATTGTGTGTAAGTAAAATGTACATTGCTGGCTTATTGTAGGCCTAAAATGGATTGACAACTATGAGGAAAGCAACCACTCTGCCTCCACCGTGCATGTGCCACTCAACAGTAACTTGCTTTGTCAGCGCATACTTTTGACCGGGAGACAGTGCAGCTGTAGTGCTACTTGCGAATACATTGTTATGCCATCTGTTGGCAAAACCAGGAAACAGTACATTGAACTGGATCATCGCAGTTAGTTTATAGCAAAGTACTGCAAATTACCTTACCTATCCTAATCAGGCAACAGTATGCAGATGTTTTACGACTCTACCGTTCCTCGAAAGACGCAAAACAACCTACACTGCCCTTGGTTCAAATGGTTCAAATGGCTCTGAACACTATGGGACTTAACATCTGAGGTCATCAGTCCCCCAGAAGTACTTAAACCTAACTTACCTAAGGACATCACACATATCCATGCCCGAAGCACGAATCGAACCTTCGACCGTAGCAGCAGCGCGGTTCCGGACTGAAGCGCCTAGAACCGCTCTGCCACCGCGCACTACACTTTGTGTGCCACTTGAAATGACGTCTGTACTCTTCGTCAGCACCAGCTATGTGAACAAACAAACCTAAAGATGATGGCGTGAATCGAGGAACTACAAAATAAGAAAGTGACTGACGCAGAAACCGTTTTACTTGTAATTATCGACAGTCGCAGCCCTCACAGTAGTGTCCCTTACGGACGAAATATTCATTGTGAAAGAAGTTTCCAATAAGAAAAACTCATGCTATGTGAGTCCTGAGGGAGATGCGAAACATGCATAACTATAACAACAGTGGCCCCAGCACAGTACCGTGCGGGACTACCGACATTGCTGCAGACACCTGTTTCCGTGCGTTCCATGTGACTCCCACAGAGAAGTACTATCACTTTCCGGTTTGCCCCGCCCCGTGTGAGAAAAGGTTCGTTTGATCAGTTACCAGACAGCGCCAGGCAACAGGCAGTACTGCGCATTCGCAGCTACGATGACGTAGGCAGCCCGTGCTTGGTGCTTGCTCTGCTCATCCGCTTTTCGTCGAATTTCTGGTGGAATTTCGTGGTGGGGCATCACATGACCATGTGCAGCCCTGTGGCATGTTGTTGAGAGGACATACAGAGTTGTACTTAGAGCAATTGTTTTATCATATCCCACCCAAATAAAGGATTTGAATAAAGAAGCAGTTCTTGGCAAAATATCATTTCAAAATTAGACTCCACAGCTCGAAGTACCATAACATTTTGCTATGGGGTGAATTTGACAGATTGTTTATTAAATTCGTACTCTGCAATATTGTTATGTAGCATTTCCAACATGTCTACATCTACACAGCACTGCAAAAAGCTAGTAGGATGGAATACAAATCTCTTGGGATAAAAACAGTTTCTTGTGTAGCTTACACCGGAATAAAGGACAATAAATTTCACGACTATTTCAAAATGTGCAAAAAATTAACAAGGTTGTCTGTGAGGCAAAGAAACTGTACAACTGACAGTTTATATTCTACTCTAGGATTAAATATGAAGCCATGTGCGGAGTTAAAACGATAAAACACGGTATGCGGCCAGTCTACCCTTTACCATAGAATGTCATTCTATAAATTTAAGACGTAAACACAAATTTAAGAAATAACTTCAAGCCTAGAGGAAGTACTAGACAAGTGCCTTGTGAGTGCCACTTTCACAGAAGGCAGATTTGTAAAATTCTGCTACAACTGTCATTATATTTTGAACAAAATCTTTAGTTCAAAACTGCTGTCCAAATTTGCCTACGCAGTGTCATAATAGGAACATGACATCAGAGACTATTCCAGCCAGCATGGGAATTTCATAAACCACAGTAAACTGCTTCATTCCGCTCTAATTGCACATTTATATGCCCAGATGCACTCTGAAGTACCTGATATCCAGCTTTTATGTGGTTTTCTTGATACCAATTTTCTCGGAGGTCCAGTGCTGTATTCTCATGTTTGGTTCTTTATTATGGGTTAATGTCATTCGTCCCAGAAAATGAAAATTTGCACTTGAAATTGAACGAAGTTGAAAGTAGCCAATAGTGCGGAATGAAACACTTCGTTCCTAATAAACTAACTGACTCAGCAGAAAGAAATTAATAGAAGCAAATTTCTCTACAAAACAGACAGTAATAGCTTCATTAAGACATTAATGGTTGGTTCCTAATCACGTGGAAATAATATAAAATCAGAAAATTGAAACTACTAACTTATTTTGCTCTTTCATGGTTATCATTGGTTGGTTGGTTTGGGGGATTAAAGGGACCAGACTGCATGGTTATGAGAATGTATATTAATTCACTTGATGGCTCCTGGCCACAGAAATCTATTTTGATTTCATCCGGCGTGGGAGCTGTAAACGAAGAGAGCAGCAATATTTCGAAGACACGAAACATATACACGGGTCACGTGGGGATGGTTTCCCCCCCCCCCCCCCCCCCCTATAACTCAGCTTGCTCTGCGCATGCGCGAATCTGGCAGCTTGGGCGCGCCAGAAAAATTTTTCCGGGTAGCATCTGGCTATTTCCTGCTACTGCTCATTAGAGTTGGGCAGCACGATTCTTTTTCCCGATTCGATTCCTACGATTCAATCTCACATTGCGAATCGATTCCTACGATACGTTGACGATTGTTTCACGATTCATTCTAGAGTGCGATGGCACGGTTCTTACGGAATGCAAAAAGTTCTACATCTTACTCACAGATGGCAGGACATGTCTGAAATTTTCAGTGGGGTTAGAATCGAATTGTGTCATGATAAGATATGCCAGAAATAGTTTATTTATGAGTAAACATGCGTATAACGTTAAACGTGTGATTCTCGATTTATACGTGTAATGCCTTAATTGATGAAAGGTCACGTTTGATTTGATTGCATCTATTGTTTTATTTCAGTATGCCAGGAAAGAGGAGTCGATTTGTGCGAAAGGTGGCGCAAATTTGCTTCTTTTGTTCACACGCATCCTCCACTTGACTGCCATCTGGCGATCGTAATCATTCGGCACGACTCGGCATGATTCGGAAGTTGCCTTTGAAGCATAGCGTACTAAGAAGCGATGAATCGTTGGAACTTGGAATCGTCACGAGTCGGAAACACGCAATCGTTCTTACGATTCTTTTGAACGACGATTCGTCCGTATCACGATTCGATTCTTACGATTCTTCACGAATCGCCACAACTCTACTGCTCATACAGCAAACAGCCACGCTTCAAGAAGCCAGAAGCGGGAGGAAGGCACTGCTCATACGCGAATTCAGCTCTGCGCATGTGCACGAGCCCGCTGACAATTGCTCATACGAACCTAAACAGGCTAGTGTTTGGCGGGGTTGGAGAGGTGGGCGCCGTTACGGGTCGGCTCGCCCGCCGTGTTGGCAGAGCGGCGTGTGAGTCCCAGAGCCGCCCCACCCTACAGCGGCGCGTCCGCACTGTGGAATGCCGGCCCCGGTGCCGTTACCGCATACCGCCACCTGCCGCGCTGGCCGGCGCTCTTCCGGCGTCGCGCTCCGCCGTTAAGTCCTTTTTACCGATTGACGTTCTGAGTAAAATTGATTACTCGTAGTGTGTGGGCATCACATGCCAGCGTACGATCACGTCGCGATTGCGTCGGTATGTCAATGATCAATTGAGTCTGCCGAACGTTGACTTCTAAAGCTCTTTTTAGGGGCCTGCACACATTCAATATTTATTGACAATACTAGTTTGTCAGATCTTCAATATATTGAAGCAACCCATACACCATCAATATTCTTGTCAGTACTGTCAGGTGGCACTACGACATTATGCGGTTAAGACGTCTAACACACAAAAGAAGGTATGTGTCGAAATTACAGGGTGGCGCACGAAATGTGTTACCATTTTGCTTTTGAATATAAACTTTATTGTCAATAAAATCTGAAAGGAACATATACTACAATCAAGAGGATTCCATGGAGATTTGTACTAACTCAGCACATGCTCATTATGTCCACCATTTCGTTTCCTAACCTCCTTCAAACGAACACTGAAAGTAATGGTTACCCTACGGCACATGTCTTTCGTAATTTCACTGCAACCTTGAAGAATAAGTCTTCTGAGCTCCATTAAATCACGTGGACGTTTCGGGAACATTTTTTCCTTTAGGTACCCCCAAAGAAAAAATCACATGGATTGAGTGAGGTCTGGACTATTGGGGGGCCAATTTTGTCCGTCATTGAAGCGACCTGGAAACCTGAGTGAAATGATCAGCATGTCGAAATGCTCGTGTAAAAACTCCAATACAGTGTTTGCAGTATGTGGCCTTGCTCCACCTTGCATGAACCACTGTGTGTTGAAGGGCAAGGCAGTAGCAAGGAGTTGTGGAATTAAGCTATTGCGAAGCATGCTCAAATAACGCTCGCTGTTCGCAGTTTCTTCAAAGATAAAGGGCCCAATAAGTCCGTGACTGGAAATTGCAGCCCACACTGTGATCCTCAGAGAATAATGTTGTCGTTCATGAAGCACTTGTGGGTTTTCAGTGGCCCAAAAGCGTACATTTTGTTCCTTAACCACACCGTCTAAATGAAAATGCGACTCGTCTGAAAACCAAACGTTGTTGAGAGTTTCTTCCCCATCCTCCGCCCACTGAGCAAACAGTAGTCTCTGCTGTTTGTGTTCTTCAGTGAGCTTCTGTGCACATGTCATCTTGTATGGGTACATATGGAGGTCACTTTTAAGAATGCGTTGAACGGAGCGTCTGGATATTCCCAGTTGCACTGCTGCCTTACTACACGATTTCCCAGGACTTCTCTGTAGAGCAACTCGTACCGCTTCAATATTCTCCGGCGAACAAACAGGCTTAGGCCGAGGTCGCTTCGCTTCCAATACTGTTCCTTCCTGTACAAATTTATCGTACAACCTGTGGATGGTCTTCTTGCAAGGGACCCATCGTGTGTTAAACTGTTGTCGAAAATGCCTCTGAGTCTGTACAAGGCTTTTCGTTTCATGGAAAAGTAACACAATTGTCGATCGTTGCTGTGCCGTCAGTCTTCTATTGTCAGCCATTGCTGCTTACTAGTCTCCTAGCGGCAGTATCGTGAATTACACGTCATTTCGTAACTCATTTGTTTTTCCAAGCTCTGCTGGTACTTTATTTAGTAACCTTGCTGGTACTGCTGTAGAGATCCCAGCGGGATATCTAATGTGCGTCGTAAATTTTGAAAGAAACAATTGGTAACACATTTCGTGCGCCGCCCTGTATATTAGCTGTAACAACAGAAAACAACAAAAAAGTGAAACTGATCAGGAAATGGCTGAAAAGGCGAGAGCGACATGTTTGTTGTATGTCAATTTGGTGACTGAAATTCGAATCACGTTTCCGAAACATTTCGTAAACTATTTTCGGATAAATCCCGCATCGTACGACAAATTATTAATGTCGATATGTAATAAAAGAGCGAAGAAAGTACGTTAACGAGGGATCAGCCGGTGTCTACGAGAGATAAGGAGTAACTTTGGGATATCTGGTGACAGGCGGGTCATTCAAATACTTGAAGTTCAATTTTGTAATATCAGCAAACGCTACAACTAAAATGGCACAGAAACCTACGATGCAGTTATATCTTCCTAACAAGGTAGGTCAGGTGGTTTATGTAAAACTCACATGCATTTCGCAGATGCCTTATTAGTCTTTGGAGATATATGACGTATTTTTTGAAGTGCAAGTGTTTTTCAAAATTACTATGTAATTCACTAACCTGTATAATATTTTCAAATTAATAAAGTAAGCAGTGTCATGGAAAATCATCCGTTGGCCATTATAAAATAGTATATACAGCGATTACGCTCGCATAGGGCTATTTCTCTGTGTTAAAAGATTACCTGGAAAACAGAATCTCAAGTAGGATATGCACAAAAGAGAATTTAAAACAAACAGTGCACACTAGCGCAGTTTCTGTGGCTCATAAAGGTTTGTCAACATTTCAGTCGAGAATATTGTCAAACTGTCAATACTTGACCTTACACGTTCAGCATGTATTGACAATATTGAGAATATTTCTAAGGCCATTGGACTGCTTGTCAATATTTCTAGTATTTGCAATCCGTCATTACATTCCAGCAATATATGGAAAGTTTAACAATATTACTGAACGCGTCAGGGCCCATTTACACGATCAACTTGTCTGCCTCAATTGACTGCTCGTGACCATAGGTGGGTTGGTTTA
This sequence comes from Schistocerca serialis cubense, assembly GCF_023864345.2. NCBI lineage: Eukaryota > Metazoa > Arthropoda > Insecta > Orthoptera > Acrididae > Schistocerca > Schistocerca serialis. The sequence goes on along the minus strand of NC_064639.1, from coordinate 224,589,041 downwards.
AATGGCTCTGAGCACTATGGGACTTAACAGCTATGGTCATCAGTCCCCTAGAACTTAGAACTACTTAAACCTAACTAACCTAAGGACATCACACAACACCCAGTCATCACGAGGCAGAGAAAATCCTCGACCCTGCTGGGAATCGAACCCGGGCGCGGGAAGCGAGAACGCTACCGCACGACCACGAGCTGCGGACTCTATAGGTGGGCACGTATCTGTTACAAATCACAAATGATATGAGAAGTCACAGTTTCGCAATAACTAGTTACCAGCAGAGTGTGGCTGTGATTTCAGTCACCAGACTGTTCGCCGTCTGTTTTACGGCATTCATATACATCTCTAAGGACATTATGGGTCAGCAACCCTACTTAACGGGATCGCACCCCTTTGGAATGCAGTGCAACAGCAGTTTTTGCTCTCACGTACTGAGTGGAACCACTAGCGGCCGTTTAAAACCATTCGACGAAATTTGTACGTGATTCGAAGCAGCAAAGGGTGCCCTCCTTTTTTGAGCACTTTAAAAATCTAACTCTTCAGAGGCAAGCTGTGGCGGAGTCCTAGGAGCTTGCATGTTGCTGCTGAATTCATGCAGTAACAAGGGGTTGCCTGCCTGCAGGCTCTTAGGACTCCATCGTTGGCTGCCTCTCTACAGTGGATTTTTAAACAACAAAGGAGAGCAGGTGTCACTGAGGGTGTTGCCGAATGGAGTGGCCTTAGAAGGACACTTCACCGTTTATTCACTTAAGGTATCAGTGTACCATTGCGCCATGATCACGCTACAGGAGGGCACGAAGCAGGAGGGTTGAGAAAGCATAAGTACCTTTTGCTGCTTCGGATCATTTTCAGATTTCCTTGAATGGTTTTGAACTGTCCTAGTGGTTCCACCCCGTATACCACAGCAAAAACTGCAGGTGCATGCATTCCAAATGGGTGCGATCATGTTCAGTGGCTGGCCCATGATGTCCCTAGAGAAGGATTGAACCATCTGGTGGGTATCATCAATATCAAAGATTGTGAAGAACGTCGTCCTCATACTCAGTGGACTGTGACATTTCATTTTCCATTACGAAATGCGTCGACGCCCAAGGAAAGGGGTCATTTCGTGGACACTATTTATGGCACCCCCTGAGGCTGTCTCGTGTCGATTCTTAGCGAAGATGTGTCTCTTATGTTTTCCTCGGCCAAGCATAAGAAAACCGTGTGATTCTAACGCTGAGGGTTGTGGTTCTACCTTCATAGCAGACAGGTTAATAGATGGAGTGAAGTGTGCGTAAGAGGGGCTGTGACAATCTTCTCATCGTGTGACAGGTCCAGGGTGGTGTTGGGCAGAAGTGTGGTGACATCTGTTGCCAATGTGACGTCATTAATCCACCTTACATCTCACACGAACTTCTGAGTTTTGGCCTTTTCTCCGCATGTGTCGACACCTTGCTGATTGAAACTGGCCTATCCCGAGAGTGGCGTCTCGGGACGCCACGATTTTGCATTTTTGCATAGGAATATTGCGGACACTTTTGAGCCAAATTCCAGACTTGTGCATCGAAGCGGGAGACAGTTATGGGGTTTCGAAAAAGTAATCCTTTAATTGTGTTTTGCAGTGTATTACAAAGCATACTGAAGCATTTGTCAAGATTCTCCATCATCGCCTGCCTGATTTAGTGGTCAATGTGTCTGACTCCCATGTCAAGGATCTGGGCTCAATTCCCGTACTGCGAGGCAGTTTTTCCTTTATGAGATATAAGAAAGGAGTGCAGTTAGCCTTGTGAAGCCAGTATAAGAACTACGTGAGTGAGAAGTAGCGGCTCCAAAGTGTGACAAAGACTGGGAGAACGGTGTACTTACGCCATGCCCTTCCATACTGCATCCAAAAAACGTCATTGGCAGACGATGACAGGGTGACCAGTCGGTAATGAATAGCCTGACAGGGCCAGTAGACAGAATCAGCTTAAGGTATGCGGCAGGGAGAACTTGGATGAAGCAAGTTTTATTAAATAAGTAAACATATAGAGGGTGTTTCACAATTCATATTACACGCTTCCAGAGGTGGTGTAGCAGGTTTAGTAGATCAAGTTTTACATGGGGATCCATATCCGGAAACGTCATCAGAAGACGCTACAAACAGTCAAAGTTATAGGCACTGGCAGCTGTAAAGTTGTAAATGTATGTATATAAAGAGTGATTCTGTGATGATGTTACAAACTGTCTAGAATGGTGGAGAAGGATGGAGAAGGAGAAATGTATCGCTTGCACGTAAGGCTCCTTGTACAGGAAATAAACGAGTCTAAAGTTATAACCAGAAACGGTTCTGATACCTCTGAAGTGGAAGACATGTACTGTTACTGTTATTGCTAAGATTGTAAGGTAGACAACTTTCAGAGGTGGTAGTATTGGTCAAAAAATGCAAAAGTAACATGGAATCTAAAATGCATACGTGAGGAACTGTAAGCACTTTTTCATCTTCACTATTGTGAAACTCATCTCTGTTGAACAAGTGCTCGTAGATTTTAAGGTCTGCAGTTTAGACCCCAAGTTCAGCAGGCATTTTTTCTTGTTTTGGTCCATTCTATAACCTCTCAAAGTTGCCTTCCATAAAATCTTAGCAGCAACAGCACCAGTACATGTATTCCACTGTCAGTTTTCACTTATAACTTTACACTCGTTTGTTTCCGGTAAAGCAATCTCTATCTCAAAGGATTCATTTACCCTTCTCTTCATTATAGGAAGTTTGTAACATCATGACGCAATCAGCCTGTATACAGAGTGAACATCAATAAAACCGACAAACTGAAGGGGTGGATCCTGACAGCAAACGGATGGGAAAAGGTCCTATGAACTTGTATCCGGAAATGCATCGTTCTCATGGTAGATGGTATGGACATGAAATTTCCTCTGGCCATGTGCCAGGTGTCCTATGTGTGTTGCAGGCTGTGTGATTGACGCAGCGTGCTGCAAGCAGCAGAATGGTTCGGTATTCTTGCCGGGAACAATCCGAGTTGGTGTTTGTGTACGGCCAAGAAGGTGGAAACAGTTATGAGGCAGAACCCAGAACCCAGTCCTTCAAATATGGTGTACGCACAGTCCACTAACTCCCTACACGTTCGTCTCTCTGAAAGGACCCATGATCACACAAACGCCCGAAAAGGGCTTGAAATGCTGTTTGATGTGGTTGGTGTCTCTGGGGATACTTGTTTTGGTACAGCCGTGCTGCCTTTCCACAGTTGCCGACTGCTTGTGTTCTTTTCTGTTTTAAGTTTTGTATTTCACGTGTTGTAAAAGTTGTGCTGTTGAAGAGGAACGGTGATAAAGTAAGAATGACCTTAGAATTTCAGTAAGAAGAGAGAATGATGAAATAGTTTTTAATGAATGGTGGAGAAGGATGGAGAAGGAGAAATGTATCGCTTGCACGTAAGGCTCCTTGTACAGGAAATAAACGAGTCTAAAGTTATAACCAGAAACGGTTCTGATACCTCTGAAGTGGAAGACATGTACTGTTACTGTTATTGCTAAGATTGTAAGGTAGACAACTTTCAGAGGTGGTAGTATTGGTCAAAAAATGCAAAAGTAACATGGAATCTAAAATGCATACGTGAGGAACTGTAAGCACTTTTTCATCTTCACTATTGTGAAACTCATCTCTGTTGAACAAGTGCTCGTAGATTTTAAGGTCTGCAGTTTAGACCCCAAGTTCAGCAGGCATTTTTTCTTGTTTTGGTCCATTCTATAACCTCTCAAAGTTGCCTTCCATAAAATCTTAGCAGCAACAGCACCAGTACATGTATTCCACTGTCAGTTTTCACTTATAACTTTACACTCGTTTGTTTCCGGTAAAGCAATCTCTATCTCAAAGGATTCATTTACCCTTCTCTTCATTATAGGAAGTTTGTAACATCATGACGCAATCAGCCTGTATACAGAGTGAACATCAATAAAACCGACAAACTGAAGGGGTGGATCCTGACAGCAAACGGATGGGAAAAGGTCCTATGAACTTGTATCCGGAAATGCATCGTTCTCATGGTAGATGGTATGGACATGAAATTTCCTCTGGCCATGTGCCAGGTGTCCTATGTGTGTTGCAGGCTGTGTGATTGACGCAGCGTGCTGCAAGCAGCAGAATGGTTCGGTATTCTTGCCGGGAACAATCCGAGTTGGTGTTTGTGTACGGCCAAGAAGGTGGAAACAGTTATGAGGCAGAACCCAGAACCCAGTCCTTCAAATATGGTGTACGCACAGTCCACTAACTCCCTACACGTTCGTCTCTCTGAAAGGACCCATGATCACACAAACGCCCGAAAAGGGCTTGAAATGCTGTTTGATGTGGTTGGTGTCTCTGAGGATACTTGTTTTGGTACAGCCGTGCTGCCTTTCCACAGTTGCCGACTGCTTGTGTTCTTTTCTGTTTTAAGTTTTGTATTTCACGTGTTGTAAAAGTTGTGCTGTTGAAGAGGAACGGTGATAAAGTAAGAATGACCTTAGAATTTCAGTAAGAAGAGAGAATGATGAAATAGTTTTTAATCTTATGTGGAGAACTATTGTAATTTTTTTTTCTTTATTGTGATTTTAAAACCCGTAGAACAGGTAGGCTGGCAGCAGCACAATACGCCGCTCTTCAGCCAAAGATAGTACAATGATAAAAACAGAGAAGATACATGACTTGGAACAAAACGGCGGGAAAAAACAGTAGACACATGAACATAAAAAACATGAAGCCATTCACACTCGATGACAATCCACACTACAAACTGTTGACACGAAGCACAAACACTGAAGATGACGATGGCACTGGTGAACGATGGAGTGTGACGGTGAACACTGAACACTAAGCACGACGGCACACACGAGACACTGATGGCGATGATCTCCGGCGCGCGAATGTCCACTTAGCGTGTGAGAGTCCGGGGACCTGCCAAGAGGGGAATAAGGGTGAGGCGGGGGAGAGGGCAGAACAAGGATGTCAATGGGTGAGGAGATGGGGGGAGGAGGAGAGGGACAGGGGAGGGGAAGCCCGGGGGAGGAGTGGGGAGAAATGGAGGAGGGAGGGAAGAGGGAGAGAAGGGAGGGAGGGTGCGCAGAGGAGCAAACACAGGAGGAGGGTGGGAGGATCAAAGTTGGTAGGATGGGTAGATGGAGGGGAGGAGGGCATCATCAGGGAGAGGGAGCTGGCGGAAGCCACCTTGGGAGAGGGTAAGGAGGGTGGAGAGGTGGAGACTGGGTGGGACGTGGGAATACAGGCGCGGCAGCGGGCGGGGGTGGGAGAGGATCGGGGAGACTAGCGAGTGAGGAGGATCGAGTTTGCGGGAGGTGTACAGGATCTGTATCCTTTCAAGGAAAAGGAGGAGGTGGGGGAAGGGGATGAGATTGTACAGGATCCGCGTGGGGGAGGGGAGACGGATGCGATAGGCAGGGCGGAGAGCATGGTGTTCAAGGATTTGGAGGGATTTATAAAAGGTTGGGGGGGGCGGAGATCCAAGCCGGATGGGCGTAACAAAGGATAGGGCGGATGAGGGATTTATAGGTGTGGAGGATGGTGGAGGGGGCCAGACCCCACTTGTGGCTGGAAAGGAGCTTGAGGAGACTGAGTTAGGAGCGTGCCTTGGCTTGGATTGTCCGGAGATGGGGAGTCCAGGAGAGGCGACGGTCGAGGGTGACGCCAAGGTACTTAAGGGTGGGAGTGAGGGCGATAGGACGGCCATAGATGGTGAGATAGAAATCAAGGAGGTGGAAGGAAGGGGTGGTTTTGCCTACAGTGATCGCCTGGGTTTTGGAGGGGTTGACCTTGAGCAACCACTGGTTGCACCAAGTGGTGAACCGGTCAAGATGGGATTGAAGAAGGTGTTGGGAGCGCTGCAGGGTGGGGGCAAGGGCAAGGAATGCGGTGTCATCGGCAAACTGGAGAAGGTGGACGGGGGTGACGGCGGCGGCATGTCCGCCGTGTACAAAAGGTACAGAAGGGGGGAGAGGACGGAGCCTTGGGGCACACCGGCGGAGGGGAAAAAGGTGTAGGAATCTGTGTTATGGATGGTGACATAGGGAGGACGGCGGGAGGGAAAGGAGCCGATCAGACGGACGTAGTTAATGGGAAGGGCGAAGGTTTGGAACTATTGTAAATTTGCATCCATCTATTTGTAATGGAACTTTTATAAGTCGATATCCTTTCTGACTGGACATGGTACTTTCCTTTTTGCCTTATAGTAGGTTCATGGCTATTGAAATTTTTATTTATGTGCATTATAGACAGTACAACATGACCAGCATATGAACAATGGAGGAAATGTGCATTTTAATAGAGGAGTTTCACATGCGTACATTGTGTCAGCAGTGTGAATTGCGAGCCAGTTACAGCCGACAACTGCCGCTGGAGCGCGCTGCGACCGCATGTACCACGTTAAAGCACACGTACGGTATGCACAAGTCGCATCTTTTCTGAGCGTTCAGTATCTCGTTGAACTCGGCACGCTCAACGTTGACGTTCGACGGCACGGTCCGCATGCCGGGGGCTTAAGCCGTCGGCACACGGACCGTGCATCCGAACGTTGAGCGTTGAGCGTGCCGAGTTTCTGACGTCATAGCGTGGAATAGCACGTTCATGAGTCTTTCCGAACGTGCAGAGCAATATCTGGCCTATCCGATATTCTGAGCGTGCGTCTGAGCGATGACCAATGAGATGGCACAACGCCACCTACGTCACACGCACGCCGTCTCCCTTGAGTACAGAGTTGTGAGGCGCCATATTGGCATTCATTTCAAGCCTTTATGTATATATGCCGTTTCTGAGCACCAGCAAATTGAGAATCACTGGAAAACCCGTTGTTAACTTTGTGATTCGTTGCAATAAAATAATGAAAAACATCATATTCGTGGCAAAAGAATTATTGTAACTTGCGTAGTATGAGAGTAGGCTATTTGAAGGCAGCTACATACTGATGATCCACCCAAAACGCATTGTTCTTGGTATAATTTGTGATAACTAAATTTCAGTTAGTAACATATCTACGATTAAGATTTTCATCTTCCGTAACGTAGTATGAATAATGACCCAGCCTGTGATGTTGGTTTAGCGTAATGAGTAGCGTCACTCTTCGTAGTAGAGCTGTGCGTTGGGGCGGTGGTTCGTGTCTCGTCACATCAAATTTTTTTTCCAAACATTCACGTTTTTATTAGGTTCTCATACTTTATTATTGGTTTAATATAAGTATATACTATAATATTTGATGTTACGTAAATGTAAGTTCACCTTTTTTTTGAGGGGTCACTTTGTTCGATTGGCTTAATCTACAGGACAGCTTGTGCTACATGTATAAAGATATTTTGCTCTTTTCCCTTTTACGCTTCGCAATTCACATGTTGCAAAGATTCTGCTACTGGGTAGGAACAGTGATCAAGTAAGATTGACCTTAGAGTTCTACTAAAATGTGGGAATGATGTTTATCTTATGTGAAGAAGTATTGCAAATTTGTATCGCACTGTTTGTAATGGAACTTTTATAAGCCTATGTCCTTATTGATTGGACATGGTACTTTACTTTTCGTGGAAAATGGAGGACATGTGCTTTTTAATAGAGCTAAAGCGGGAATTTTACGCGCGCCCGTTTAGTAAACAGTGTGATTTACGAACTAGAAACTTCCCGCAACTGCCGCCAGAGTGCGTTGCGATCGCGTGTATCGCGTTGGGGCCAACGGACCGTATGCACATGTCGCATCGTTTCTGAGCGTTCAGCAGCACGTTGGACTTCGCACGCTCAGCGTTGACGCTCGACAGCACGGTCCGTGTGCCGACGGCTTTAGGGCGCAGCAGCGTGGCGAAATGCCTGGAGCGTGGGGCGAAAATTTGGCGAACGAGTTGACGCAAGAGCTGCGCGCCGTAGCCTTGACCTCTTTGCGGCGGCCGGGCGGCTGCTGGCCGGGTCGCTGCTCCCAGGCCGGGCGAGCACGGACCGCGGAATATCGCCCCCCTGCCAAGCCGCGCTCCGAACGGCCGTCCACATTCCGAGGACGGCAATAGGCCGACCTGCAGCGTGGCGCGCATCTCTCACCATCCCTTATTACCACCGAACCACGGTCCCGGCGGGGAACCCTCAAGAATTTAGTACAGTCAGCTCGCATTCTCGTATGTATACGAGTACACTATCTCATGAAAAATATCCGGAAATCTATTAGTAGATCTTAATATCAGGTGTGTCCACCCTTCGCCTTTGCTGGGGACACTTTCAATGATGTATCTGAATGTGTGTGGAACAAGGGCAGAAGTAAAGGGTGTGAAGCAACGTCGACGTTCTAGCTCATCCCAATGATGTTCCTTTGGTTAAGGTCGTGACTTGGGCAGGCCAGTGCATTTCAGAAGGATTATTGACCAAAAAACATTATCTCACAAATGCTTTGTCAGGTTTACACAAAACAATCATCGTCTCCGATCTGTTCCTCTACTGTACGCTATACACAAGCCTGTAAAGCGCTGGACAGCGGATGAAGGGAGTGGTGAATTGCTGGTACAGACAAACAACTAATAAAATCTCGAATCTTTAAAAAATTTTCCTTCGGTATAATTCTTTCTTCAGTACAAACAGTTTTTATAAAACCGTTAAAAAATCTCTTTAACCAAAACCATTAATCACACTAGCGCAGATCATTGGCCTAAATCCATCACTGTTACTGTGCACTTATATTCCAAAGCCACAGACGGACATATGTGTCCCTTAAACACAATGGGCATTTACTCTAACAGCATAAAAGCCCTTAAACAAAACGTGCGTTTACTGTAACAGCTGGCCGAGCGGTTCTAGGCTCTTCAGTCTGGAACCGCGCGACCGCTACGCTCGCAGGTTCGAATTCTGCCTCGGGCATGGATATGTGTGATGTCCTTAGGTTAGTTAGGTTTAAGTAGTTCTAAGTTCTAGGGGACTGATAACCTCAGATGTTAAGTCCCAAAGTGCTCAGAGCCATTTGAACCATTTTTTTTAACTATAACATCATTAAAGTACAATTTATCAATACGTGGCGTACCTCACCTTGCAGAAAGACAAAATTTTACCTAAACGGAATCAGATACGAAACTGCCAAAAGTTAGATGAGTCACTCTTGTGAAACAGGAACTGCTTAAGCAAACCAAGGGAGACAAAGTGGCACAGTGTGGCACATATCAGTTTTAACAAAACAGAAATTTAGTTAAAAAGAATTAAAAGGTATAATGCATCTTAGACTTGATTTACATCACCCTACGGTTGAAAGAAACACACCACCTTTAATTAAAGAGATCTCAAATTAAACATTAACTGTCCGTGAGGTGCGGCGCCATTAAAGAGGTTAAGTCTTCGTTCCTTATTCTTATTTAAACAATTTACATCCTGTCAGGCGTCGAAAATAATACACCACCGCTCGCGCTTCAATAGGATAGAACAAGAAACTTTTCACAGCCAGTACGATATTGCAGTGCCTGTGTTATTCTGAATTATGATGCAAGGTTCCTTTGGACATGCATGCATTTTCATTGTCGCCATTTCATTCTACAGCTAATGGTAGTCCATATTTGCAATCGCTTTACATTTAATGTATTTAACAGCCAACACAGCGCCAAATGTCAAATACGGGCAAACATTAAAGCACTCTGTCAAAATTTGGAACAATCACCATTCCACACGGAACAGAATAGAAGAGAGGCTTAATGTCTTCGGTGGCTTAATCAAATATCAGACACGTTTTGATTAAGGCGTAAATTTTAACGGAGGTGGAACAATGGCTACTGGTGAAATAATATGACTAGCCTTAGAAGACGGTCTTAAATCCTCAAGATAATGCTGATTACAGCTGTCAGTACCAGCGACGAGAGAACACGTCGCACTCGAGGCAAAATGGCACGGACGATAGAGAAATTTGAACTGAGCTAACAACCAACCGTCTGACACTTTTTTATTTACAACTGTGATTTCGCATGCAAATTATAGAAATTACGTAAAATACAAGGAACAGAATACAATCACCCTAGCGCGAAGTAATGGCATCAGTGGACACATTCCTGCGCTAATACAGTCACCGCAAATGCGCCCCAACATTAACAAACTTCGTGCGAAGAACGGGTCTATAAATCTATTAGAGATTAATGACCCGTGGGCTTTCGAACCAAACTAAACAAACTTCACCTGAAACGTATGACAGTTACACACGTCCACAAAATATTTCAACACTAAACTGTAATCAAGAATCGCCTCCAAAGGCAAAATTCACTACAACTTATTCAGATACTGGAAATGGCTGGTGCTTTCACTTCTCTAGGTTAATGAGCACCACTTGCGCATAACAGTGTCTCAGGATGTCTGACCAAACACCTTCAAGCAATAACGGTACAGTGACCACACTGGCAGACACATTTACACTTAGCCGCCAGGTGTGGCCGAGCGGTTCTAGGCGCTACAGTCTGGAACCATGCGACCGCTACGGTCGCAGGTTCGAATCGTGCCTCGGGCATGGATGTGTGTGATGTCCTTATGTTAGTTAGGTTTAAGTAGTTCTAAGTTCTAGGGGACTGATGACCTCAGATGTTAAGTCCCATAGTGCTCAGAGCTATTTGAACCATTTGAACTTACACTTAGCGGACCTCACAAATGTGACACTCGTAGTGAACAGGAAGGATAACGAAACCCACGGGCTTCACACTCAAGTATTTCCAAAAGTGAGCTTTTCACAAGACTTGCAATTGTGTAAGGGCAGTAGTGAGTGGCCCGGACTCGCCCCGGGCTCTGTCAGAGCTAACAGAACTACGCGTGACTCCACTCCATGCCGTCCAAACATCGGCTGCCGCCACAGCACTTACCATCCCAGTTTACTCGAACAGCCACGGCGGCACTGCTCGCTCCACGCTTTCGCTCTCCCTCAAAACCGCTCTTGCCTAAGCCGGGCACCAAAGACCTTCGTAGCTTGTAACCACGGGTATATCGATACCCAAGAAACCATCGATGTACCCGCTTCACGGCACAAATCCCTCCGCATTTAGCATTTTCTTAAGCGCAATAAGAGGAGCACACCTCAACATGAAAAACACCACTATTCTTCACAGTTGGCTCTACACGTTGGAACGTGGTATTTACTGGAATATAAGGAAAATGTGGAAGGGAGGACCCACCAATTTAACTTTCTTTTCACACAGCCTGTTTATTTAACAATATATAATCATAAGTTTGTTTTCCCTACAGAATTAACAATTTGTGAAATGAATAAGCTTTTGCAAGAGAAGTCAAAACAAGAACAACATGACAATAATTACAAGGCGACCGGACCTGCAGCCCGCCCATTATCACAGCTGTGTTTACTGCCGCGCTGGACACAGTTTCTCTTATTAAATACGTTCTGCAACAAATGAAAACATATAAGCAATATTGATGACAAGAGAGTTTCAATTAGTCAGACAGATGACGTATTTTTTTAGAATTTGGAAACTATATGTCGAAAGATGCACACCTGTGCTTAAAGGTTAAACAACCAATGATAAGGCTTGCTTCAAAGCAAGCAAACCTCTTAATTTCGATCGGCAACCAAGGTGCGACTAGATCCCAAAAAAATGGCTCTGAGCACTATGGGACTTAACATCTGAGGTCATCAGTCCCCTAGACTTAGAACTACTTAAACCTAACTAACCTAAGGACATCACACACATCCATGCCCGAGGCAGGATTCGAACCTGCGACTGTAGCAGCCGCGTGGCTCCGGGCTGACGCGCCTAGAACCCCTCGGCCACCGCGGCCGGTCACTAGATCCCAACCCGTCCCTTTTGACAATCTTATTCTGACAAAAGCCCTGATGACAGTTGGCTGTTAATATTTCCAAAGTTAAGCTGCTTGTCAGTTATGGAGGCCGCTCTGAAGGAACGTTTTAAAACATTACGTATGAGCACTTATTATAAGAGAACTCACACAAGATTCAGTTAAAAATACACCAATAATGACCCGGTCTGTCCAAGACAGCAACGGACAGCTTAGTACAGCAGGTTGTTGGGATTGTAACTAATTCAATTACAGTCAACGAATTGAACCGGTTAACATCTAAATCTAACCACAAGACCCCTGTTTGTTTAACGGCAACCTGTGCCCTGATACAATTGTTCCAACCGTATTTCGGACCAGGAGCTGATTCATTAAAACGTTAATGATCGGGTATAAACTAGAAAGAAAAGGTAATATAATATCAGAAAAAAAAACTTTTCAAACGACTAGTGTCTAGAACAATACTACGGTCTGTATTTACAACCAAAGAGACGACCGAGTAAAACTCTAATTGTTGGCTACAAACTAGAAAATAATTAGGTCGGGCAGACAATGGCACCAATCACCACGAGGTTTACAGAATGGTACTCCCCTTTATCAGCAAGCAGTTTCATGGATCCACGACGCGCCGCGGTGGTTACTGAGTGGTGCCGATGACAGCCAGGTAGAAGGGGGCAGCCAGGCCACGAGCGGTCGTCCGACACGAACGTTGCCAACCAACCGACAGCGTGTCGGCCAGCTGCTTGTAGTCGACGCTGGCCCCGGTGAAGTACTCCGGTACCTTTACGCTGCGCAGGCCCTCCTTGCGTAGCTCGTGGCTTCGGCCGCTCGGCCTTCGTGACCGCCTCTTGTCGCGGCGCTACCGCCAATCCCCAAACTTGGTGCCTTCTCCTCGGGCCAGCGAACCCGTGTACAGGGTGGTCCATTGATAAGGCCGGGCCAAATATCTCACGAAATAAGCACCAAACGAAAAACTACAAAGGACGAAACTCGTCTAGCTTGAAGGGGGAAACCAGATGGCGCTATGGTTGGCCCGCTAGATGGCGCTGCCATTGGTCAAACGGATATCAACTGCATTTTTTTAAATAGGCACCCCCAATTTTTAATCACATATTCGTGTAGTACGTAAAGAAATATGAATGTTTTGGTTGGACCACTTTTTTCGCTTTGGGGTAGATGACGTTGTAATAGTCACAAACGATAAGTACGTGGTATCACGTAACATTCCGCCAGTGCGGACGGTATTTGCTTCGTGATGCATTATCTGTGTTAAAATGGACTGTTTACCAATTGCGGAAAAGGTCGATATCGTGTTGATGTATGGCTGTTGTGATCAAAATGCCCAACGGGCGTGTGCTATGTATGCTGCTCGGTATTCTGCAGGACATCACCCAAGTGTCCGGACCGTCCGCCAGATAGTTATGTTATTTAAGGAAACAGGAAGTGTTCAGCCACATGTGAAACGTCAACCACGACCTGCGACAAATGATGATGCCGAAGTAGGTGTTTTAGCTGCTGTTGCGGCTAATCCGCACCATCAGTAGCATACAAACTGCGCGAGAATCGGGAATTTCAAAAACGTCGCTGTCGAGAATGCTACATCAACATCGATTGCACCCGTACCATATTTCTATGCACCATGAATTGCATGGCGACGACTTTGAACGTCGTGTACAGTTCTGCCACTGGGCACAAGAGAAATTACGGGACGATGACGGATTCTTTGCAAGCGTTCTATTTAGCGACGAAGCGTCATTCACCAACAGCGGTAACGTAAACCAGTATAATATGCACTATTGGGCAACGGAAAATCCACGATGGCTGCGACAAGTGGAACATCAGCGACCTTGGCGGGTTAATGTACGGTGCGCCATTGTGGGAGGAAGGATAATAAGCCCCCATTTTATCGATGGCAATTTAAATGGTGCAATGTATGCTGATTTCCTACGTAATGTTCTACCGATGTTACTACAAGATGTTTCACTGCATGACAGAATGGCGATGTACTTTCAACATGATGGGTGTCCGGCACATAGCTCGCGTGCGGTTGAAACGGTAGTGAATAGCATATTTCATGACAGATGGATTGGTCGTCGAAGCACCATACTATGGCCCGCACGTTCGCCGGATCTGACGTCCCCGGATTTCTTTCTGCGGGGAAAGTTGAATGATATTTGCTATCGTGATCCACCGACAACGCCTGACAACATGCGTCAGCGCATTGCCAATGCATGTGCGATGCGTTCTCAGAAATGATAAGTTCACAAAGGTACATGTATCAAATTGGAACAACCGAAATAAAATGTTCAAACTTACCTACGTTCTGAAAAAACCTACCTGTTACCAACTGTTCGTATAAAATTGTGAGCCATATGTTTGTGACTATTACAGCGCCATCTATCACAAAGCGAAAAAAGTGGTCCAACTAAAACATTCATATTTCTTTACGTACTACACGAATATGTAATAAAAATGGGGTTTCCTATTTATAAAAATGCAGTTGATATCCGTTTGACCTATGGCAGCGCCATCTAGCGGGCCAACCATAGCGCCATCAGGTTTCCCCCTTCAAGCTAGACGAGTTTCGTGCTTTGTAGTTTTTTCGTTTGACGCTTATTTCATGAGATATTTGGCCCGGTCACGATCAATGGACCACCCTGTATACATCGGCAAGTAAAGGCATTCTGAGGACATAACCCAGGGATACCAACTCTTCCTCATAGATATTGGCAACGGGGCCGCACGAGGCATAGTCGTTACTACCCTTGAGCCAGTGGTGCCAGACAGAACAGTCTACTAACTTCATGACGCCACGGCTCACAAGTGATGGTAACTTAACATTCTCCGGGCATTCCGAAACCCAAAAACATTCCGTCGGATTGCCACGGGATACAGCGTGATTCATCGCTCCAAACCAGTCGGTTGTAGGCACCCACTATCCGGTGGCCTCGCTCATTACGGCACCTGATGCATTGTTTAGCACTGACTGCAGAAATTTGTGGCTTGTAAGGAGCTTCTCGACCATTGTATCCTTTTCTTTGTAACACATTCATTGCACTAGCTGGAGTGCCGGTAGCACTTTGCAGTTCACGAGTGCCCTATTGCAGACTCCTAACTAAGGTACGAGCGTATGGGATTGGTTCCCAAGTATGTGAGTGGCTCGAAGACTTCTTAAGTAATAGAACCCAGTATGTTGTCCTCGATGGTGAGTGTTCATCGGACGTGAGGGTGTCATCTGGAGTGTCCCAGGGAAGTGTGGTAGGTCCGCTGTTGTTTTCTATCTACATAAATGATCCTTTGGATAGGGTGGATAGCAATGTGCGGCTGTTTGCTGATGATGCTGTGGTGTGCGGGAAGGTGTCGTCGTTGAGTAACTGTAGGAGGATACAAGATGACTTGGACAGGATTTGTGATTGGTGTGAAGAATGGCAGCTAACTCTAAATATAGTTAAATGTAAATTAATGCAGATGAATAGGAAAAAGATCCCGTAATGTTTGAATACTCCATTAGTAGTGTAGCACTTGACACAGTCACGTCGATTAAATATTTGGGCGTAACATTGCAGAGCAATATGAAATGAGATAAGCATGTAATGGCAGTTGTGGGGAAGGCGGATAGTCGTCTTCGGTTCATTGGTAGAATTTTGGGAAGATATGGTTCATTTGTAAAGAAGACCGCTTATAAAACACTAATACGACCTATTCTTGAGTACTGCTCGGGCGTTTGGGATCGCTATCAGGTTGGATTGAGGGAGGACATACAAGCAATTCAGAGGCGGGCTGCTAGATTTGTTACTGGTAGGTTTGATCATCACGCGAGTATTATGGAAATGCTTCAGGAACTCGGGTGGGAGTCTCTAGAGGAAAGGAGGCGTTCCTTTCGTGAATCGCTACTGAGAATATTTAGTGAACCAGCATTTGAGGCTGACTGCAGTACAATTTTACTGCCGCCAACTTACATTTCGCGGAAAGACCACAAAGATAGGATAAGAGAGATTAGGGCTCGTACAGAGGCATATAAGCAGTCGTTTTTCCCTCGTTATGTTTGGGAGTGGAACAGGGAGAGAAGTTGTGGTACGAGGTACCCTCCGCCACGCACCGTACGGTGGATTGCGGAGTATGTGTGTAGATGTAGATGATTCCTCAGCCGGTTTCTCTCTATGTTCTACAACTACTGTCAGCAGTGCTCGACGGTTGCTGTCCGTCAGTATATAAGGTCCGTCTGGTCTTGTTGTTCCTTCGCTTGTCCCTTTCACCCTCACATCACCGACAGTAGTCTTAGACAGATTTAGGTGGGCTGAAATGTCCCTGATCGATCTGTTATTTAGGTGGCACGCCAGTGAGCTCTTCTGATCCACACATTCTTCTGTTACCGCTTCTCTGCTGGCAACACAATACTCCAGCCTCCTTTTATTTCAGACGGTTCCGTCTCTGGCGACATCTAGTGGTCAATTATGCATTAAATAGGGTTGTCCGGATAATTTTGATCAGTGTACAAGTTTTTTTTCGTGTCGATACCAGCTAGCATCATGTAACGACTTCAGTCTTTCTTGACGTGGCTCCCTAAACTTTCCCAGTGTAGTAATTGATGATATTCATACAGGGTCTCTAGCTGGAACATAACGTCATCTTGACACAATATTTCGGCGGCCAGGTCCACCACCGAAATATTGTGTGAAGATGACGTTATGCTTCAACTGGAGACCCGATATGAATATCAATCGCAATCTTTCTTCTTTCTCTGTCGTTTCCGGTTTCTCCAGTACTCTTTCCTCTTCTCCGTTTATTCTGTCCACAGTGTTCCCGATTTTTTTATTTCTTCTGGCTTGTAAATTCAGTATTTTACTCTTAAAAAGTTTTCTTTCTGTTATTTTCGATTCTTTGGTACTGTTTCTGTTTAGTTGTTTCGTTATTTCTGTAATCCATGCTACGGTCGATTTCTTTTTCCAGAAATACGGAACTATTTGTATCGTTAGCCAGTTCTCGTTCATCAGGTAGAAGTGTCAAAAGAAGAGTAATCTTCGATTCGCCATTACTTCTGATTTTTTTCGCTATACTTTCGTAGATATCCTTGTTCCTTCTCATTTTCCAGCCGACTGTAGTTTGTATTGCAGCCATTATTTTTCTAATAACCCATGTTTCAAATACACTCCTGGAAATTGAAATAAGAACACCGTGAATTCATTGTCCCAGGAAGGGGAAACTTTATTGACACATTCCTGGGGTCAGATACATCACATGATCACACTGACAGAACCACAGGCACATAGACACAGGCAACAGAGCATGCACAATGTCGGCACTAGTACAGTGTATATCCACCTTTCGCAGCAATGCAGGCTGCTATTCTCCCATGGAGACGATCGTAGAGATGCTGGATGTAGTCCTGTGGAACGGCTTGCCATGCCATTTCCACCTGGCGCCTCAGTTGGACCAGCGTTCGTGCTGGACGTGCAGGCCGCGTGAGACGACGCTTCATCCAGTCCCAAACATGCTCAATGGGGAACAGATCCGGAGATCTTGCTGGCCAGGATAGTTGACTTACACCTTCTAGAGCACGTTGGGTGGCACGGGATACATGCGGACGTGCATTGTCCTGTTGGAACAGCAAGTTCCCTTGCCGGTCTAGGAATGGTAGAACGATGGGTTCGATGACGGTTTGGATGTACCGTGCACTATTCAGTGTCCCCTCGACGATCACCAGTGGTGTACGGCCAGTGTAGGAGATCGCTCCCCACACCATGATGCGGGGTGTTGGCCCTGTGTGCCTCGGTCGTATGCAGTCCTGATTGTGGCGCTCACCTGCACGGCGCCAAACACGCATACGACCATCATTGGCACCAAGGCAGAAGCGACTCTCATCGCTGAAGACGACACGTCTCCATTCGTCCCTCCATTCACGCCTGTCGCGACACCACTGGAGGCGGGCTGCACGATGTTGGGGCGTGAGCGGAAGACGGCCTAATGGTGTGCGGGACCGTAGCCCAGCTTCATGGAGACGGTTGCGAATGGTCCTCGCCGATACCCCAGGAGCAACAGTGTCCCTAATTTGCTGGGAAGTGGCGGTGCGGTCCCCTACGGCACTGCGTAGGATCCTACGGTCTTGGCGTGCATCCGTGCGTCGCTGCGGTCCGGTCCCAGGTCGACGGGCACATGCACCTTCCGCCGACCACTGGCGACAACATCGATGTACTGTGGAGACCTCACGCCCCACGTGTTGAGCAATTCGGCGGTACGTCCACCCGGCCTCCCGCATGCCCACTATACGCTCTCGCTCAAAGTCCGTCAACTGCACATACGGTTCACGTCCACGCTGTCGCGGCATGCTACCAGTGTTAAAGACTGCGATGGAGCTCCGTATGCCACGGCAAACTGGCTGACACTGACGGCGGCGGTGCACAAATGCTGCGCAGCTAGCGCCATTCGACGGCCAACACCGCGGTTCCTGGTGTGTCCGCTGTGCCGTGCGTGTGATCATTGCTTGTACAGCCCTCTCGCAGTGTCCGGAGCAAGTATGGTGGGTCTGACACACCGGTGTCAATGTGTTCTTTTTTCCATTTCCAGGAGTGTAGCTCTATTCTGTCCAGCTTACAATTGAAGGGCTTATTTCAATAGTGGTACAAATCCATTACCTCCACTTTTCTGCCTATAATGCTTCTGACACTATGATCCAAACAAACAGAAAGAAAGGTTCATCTCTAGCAAGAAGCCATATGCTTCAATATTTCTGGTATCTCAACTGCAGATTTTTCAGCACTCATTTAACTTTAGGATATTGTATCTCAAAATGAACAAAAATGGACTTGTACCACTATTGAAATAAGCCCTTCAATTCATCGTTAATCATTCACATACGTATAAACGTTCTGGTCTTACGACTCTGGTGTAGTGGTATAGTTCTGTTTTTCTATACATTCATTAACTGTTCCACGTATTTTTTATCAAATCATACGGTCTTCCCATTTTATTAATTCTTACGTCTACTGCAAATTTTAGTAGTCAATTCTGCTGCATAGTTTTTCCAAAATATTTAAATTTACTAACTTGTTTCATTTTACCTATTTGTGTTTCTATGTATTTTGGTAAATTTATAAGATTTGTCAAGAATTGAGTTTCTTTTCGGCTGAAATTTTGACCATTTCCATTCGTTTTTTCCGGAAAATTTGTTTCAGTAACAGCTTCTGTCATGTTTTCTGATCGTATTCAAGATCGACCGCAGAAGATAAACAGCTTATCTTAATTCCATTTACTTTCCTTCCCAGAATTATTGGATCAATTTGGTGATTTTTTGTTTCCAATTTCCAGATTATTAGATTTTTTTCTAAAACGGACAAGTCAGCAGAAGGTGATAAGCCATCCCCTTGTATAACACCAGCTTTTACTTCATATGGTTGAGATAATAATCTCATAAATATGACTTAAGATATCATATCTGTTAGAGTTTCTCGAGTAATATTTGCTACTTTCACTTTAACACCAAATTCTCTAACATTGTTTCTATTGTTTCTCTGTCTATTGCATGAACCATTTTCTTCAGATCAATAAATGATACTACAACAGGTTTCCTGCTTAACAACCTGTGGGGAATTTTAAGTTAAAAATCTGACATGTGGAGGATCTTCCCTTCCGAAAACCGCACTCTTACTCACCCAATTGTTTGTCTATAGCTTCTTCACCTCTGTTGAGAAGGATATATGACAATATTTTGCACGTCACTGGCAGAAGCGACACAACTCTGCAATTGTTGTGGTTTCGTTTGTCTCCCTTTCTACGTAGCGGCTGGATTCTACAGAAATCTTTCCTGTTTTCAAGATATTCTCAAATAACAACTGTAGATCACTTATAATTTTTGATTCTGATCATTTGAATAACTTTTCTGTAATGAAGTCTTCCCCACTTGCTTTGTTGTTTTTGAGTGTTTCGATAACTTCATAAAATTTCTAGCTTTGTTGGTGGGAAATCTCTCTCAACAATTTTTGACATTTCTAGAGATTCTAATTCAACTCTTGGAACAGGACAGTTTAAGGGCCTTTCATAAAAACTCGAATTTATTAAAAGGCGTCCATTGTCAGTTACTTTTCTAAAACATGTATTTTCTGTCTATACTTTAGATCGTTGACTGAACAGCAGAAGCGTAATCATCTCATTAATCGAGAACAAGGAAGAATGTGCCTCAGACCACAGTCAAATCATCTGCAGTTTTATTTTAAAATGATCGAATTCAAGGCTTGTAGCCTCATCGTCAGGTACGCCTGTTCACATTGTAGAATTACAATAAGCAAGTGCATAGACGGTATAATCCCATTGCTAGAAACATCCTGGCAGTTGAAAACTGTGTGTCGGACAGGGACTCGAACTTGGACTTCTGTCTTACACAGGTAAGTTATCTACCGACTGAACTATCCAAATACTGCTCGCGACCCTCCTTCATAGTTTCACTTGCACCAGTACCTCATCTCCTGCCAGCCAAACTTCACAGAAGTTCTCCTGCATACCTGGCGGGACCAGCACTCCTAGAAACAATCCGCTGGGCTGTGACTAAGCCATGTCTCCGCAATACCCTTTATTTCCAAGAGTTCTAGTCCCGTAAGGTATGAAAGAGAAATTCTGTGGAGTTTGGGTGGCAGGAGACGAGGCATTGGTGGAAGTAAAGCTGTTAGGGAGGGTCGTGAGTCTCGTTTGGATACCTTAGTTGATATTGCACTTGCTAATGAAATGCAAACGTCACAGGTTTGACACCTGGTTCAGCAAAATTTCTCTTTTAATCTGTCTAGAAGTTTCAGACGAGCAGACATTCCACTGCATAGTAGAAATTCATTCTGTATTGTATTACTTATTGTTTTTAGTCGTGAAATGAATAGAAGCCCTTATGTTGAAGTCACGAACACGCATAAAATTACAATTTCCTATAGTCCTAGGCACTAATATTTATATGACGACAGTGTCCATTATACCTATGTTGAATATCGTCTGCTGGCAACTTTCTTCAATAATAAACATGTACAATGAGAGTGTGTTTGCCACACTGCAATATCATTGGGCACTTTTTGCACCAGAAACAAATTAAATTATGATTAAAGAGGCTAACATCGGATTCTAAATGGCACATAAATGTGAAAATCGTACCGAATCAATTTCTAAAATATTACAGTTAAGTGAAACATCCACCCAACAACCCCACGTTGTAGAGTGCGGACACCATATTTACAACATGGTATTATGTCACACTGAGTCAGCGTATGTTCCATCCGTCTAAGGTGAAAACTGGTACTACACAGTGTTACATGAACTATATGGTGTTGGACGAAAATCAGACATGTTGTTCATCCAATGAGGATATGATAGGTTGAATAAATCAACCCGAAATTATCGTGCATAATATACCATATATTATCTTGTTGTTATATGAATTAGCCCTAATTTGTTAAAAGTGCTATCCTCATAAAAGATACAAATGCAAATCAGTATGGTACTGTTACGTACAATAACAAGGTACTATAGAGTACAGTTCCCTCAAGGTCTAAGACAGTAATATATCGCACCAACAGAGGGATTACATTTTGTAACAAGTGCCTACTATATCTTACTGTATTTTACATCCATCCTAAAATAAAACTGAAGATTATTTAATTGCAGTGTAGGGCAAATTCATTCTTTCTCTCAATGTATGTACTTATTTTCGCATGTATCCGAGAATATCTGAGGACGAGACGCATGTTCCATACTCAGCGGACGTCGCGTCTATCCCGAGGGCGCGCCAATGTTAAATCGCATGTTGTGACGTCACTACAGAAGCTGCGCGGGTCCGCGATGTACCGGCATGAAACAGTGCTAAGTTTCATATGGTTCTGTTACCAATGTCGCTGTTGTATTGTTATCCGTAATGAACCCTTGTGGCGAATACACAGGATGCTTGAAAAACATTCATCAGATCTTCTATAGGCATGAAGACGCAAGGTACAACACTGTGTAAGAAAATGCAAAGATTGGCAACTTGTTTTAAATGTTCAGAAATTTAAAATTGTCCTCTTCACAAAACGTAAAAATCTATTAGTCCATGAGTATAATATCCAAGAGGCGCAGATATAATCAGTTAACACATATAGTCAGTTAGACCGTCAGTGACATAGCGCTGAGAGTTCCTGCTGCTAATAAGGCGAGTATACCGTTGGTTTATTACATATTTTTACGAACTTCCGCTTCAGTGCGGAACCGCGCGACTGCTACGGTCGCAGGTTCGAATCCTGCCTCGGGCGTGGATGTGTGTGATGTCCTTAGGTTAGTTAGGTACAAGTAGTTCAAAGTTCTAGTGCTCAGAGCCATTTGAACACATTTTACGAGCTTCAAACAGGAGCGACTTCTTTTGAGTTATCTTTGTAGTTACTAGAATATTTTTGTAATTTATTGCATGTTTTGAGCGCTTACTAGGAGCCATTTTTAATTTTAAAAACAATGTAGTGTACAGTACTGCCGTTACTATCGACCATTGTATTGACCCTCATATCACACAGGCATTCATTTGTTTTGCTTAGAGCAGCTCAGTGTCAGTTAGACTGTCAGTGAGAGAGCACTGCGAGTTCCTGCTGCTAATAAGGCGAGTACACTGTTTGTTTATTACATATCTTTACGAGTTTCAAACAGGAGCGAGTTTGGTAATGGATAGACACTGTGATTGCTGTGTACAGATGTGAGCTGATCTGGTGACCCTTTGCTCACAGCTCCAGGCAGTGTTGGCTTCCGTCACACAGCTTGAGGCTGCTGCCAAGGGGCATCACTGTGGGGGTCGGAAGGCGGATGCGAGGGACGTCGAGAACAACCCACATGTCCTCCGATCAGTCCACTGCTGTGGCCGACCCAGTGGTCGAGTTGGAGATCAAAGTCTGGCAGGTGGCGAAAGACTCCCCAGCTCGTTTGACGAACAGGTTTCGGGTGTTATCTGTGGCTGACGAAATCTCTGAGCCAGTTGCAGTCGTCCACCCTATTCCAGGGGAAGCTTCTCGGCCTGCACGGTATGGGCATTCTCAAATTGTGGGTTTGCTGGTAGTTGGGAGCTCCAACGTGAGGCGCATAATAGGGTCCCTTAGGAACATGGCTGCTAAGGAGGGGAAGGAAGCCAGTGTGCATTCTTCATGCATTCTGGAGGAGTCATTCCGGATGTGGAAAGGGTGCTTCCGGATGTCATGAAGAGTATACGGTGCAGCCAACTGCAGGTGGTAGCCCATATCGGTACCAATGACGTGTGTCGCTTTGGATCGGAGGAGATTCTCTCTGGTTTCGGGCGGTTAGCAGAAATGGTAAAGTCTGCCAGTCTTGCTTCCGAGATTAAGGCGGAGCTCACCATCTGCAGCATTGTGGACAGAATAGACTGTGGTCCTTTGGTGCAGGGGCGAGTGGAGGGTCTGAATCAGAGGCTGAGGCGGTTCTGTGACCGTGCAGGCTGCAGATTCCTTGACTTGTTCCATCGGGTGGTGGGTTTCCGGGTTCCGCTTCATAGGTCAGGAGTACATTACACACAAGAAGCTGCTACACGGGTAGCGGCGGGGGCTGTTTGGAAGGGACTGGCGGTTTTTTAGGTTAGAGGGTCTCAGGAAGCCACAGAAAGGGCGTTCGTCTAAGACATGTAAAACACAGTAAGGTAGTTGTAGAAACGGTCGGTATTATAGTTGTAAATTGTCGTAGCTATGTTCGGAAAGAACCAGATGTCCAAGCCCTAATAGAGAGCATTGAAGCTCAAATAGTTATAGGTACAGAAAGATGGCTAAAGCCGGAAATAAGTTCAGCCGAAATCTTTTCAAACGATCTAATAGTGTCCAGAAAGGATAGATTAAATACTATTGGTGGTGGATTATTTATTGCTGTCAGAAGGACTTTGGCTTGTAGTGACACTGAAGTGGATATTTACTGCGAAATAGTATGGCTAGAGGTTATACTTGACAATTGGACTAAACTATTAATTGGATCGTTTTACCGAGCCCCCGACTCAGAAGATATAGCTGCTAAACAGTTCAAAGAAAACTTGAGTCTCATTTCAAATAGATACCCCACTCATACAATTATGCTCGAAGCATAAATGGTTGCGAAAGCGAACTTGACCTCTTAGTAACAAATAATACTGGACAAATAAGGACAAATATATCATGACGAATACAGGGATTAGCGACCACAAGGCAGTTTCTGCTAGACTGAATACCGCAACACCCACAACCATAAAAAAGAAACGCAAAGTACATCTATTTAAAAAAAGCTGATAAAAATTCTCTTAACGTCTTTTTAAGAGACAGTCTCCACCCCTTCCGAACTGATCACGTAAGCATAGAAAAGATGTGGAATGATTTCAAAGAGATAGTATCGACGGAAATTGAGAGATATATACCACATAAATTAATAAATGATGATACTGATCCCCCATGGTACACAAAACGGGTCAGACGGCTGTTGCAGAAGCAACGAAAAAATCACGCCAAATTTAAAGGAACGCAAAATCTCCAAGATTGGCAAAATTTTAGCAGAAGTTCGAAATATAGGGCGTGCTTCAGTGCGAGATGCTTTTAATAATTTCCACAACGAAAGTGTGTCTCGGAATTTGGCAGAAAACCAAAGAGATTCTGGTCATATTTAACGCATACCAGTGGCAAGACGCAATCAATACCTTCACTGTGCGATAACAACGGTGAAGTCACTGATGACAGTGCCACCAAAGCAGAGTTATTAAACACGATTTTCCGAAGCTCCTTCACCAAAGAAGACGAAGTAAATATTCCCGGATTCCAATCAAGAATAACTGCGAAGATGAGAAACATAGAAGTAGATATCCTGGGTGTAGCAAAGCAGATTAAATCACTTAATAAATGCAAGGCTTCCTGTCCAGATGGTATACCAGTCAGGTTCCTTTCAGAGTATGCAGATGCAATAGCTCCATATTTAGCAAATTATATACAGCCACTCGCTCACAGAAAGTTCCGTACCTAAAGAATGGAAAGTTTCTCGAGTCACACCAATACCCAAAAAGGGATATGTGAGTAATCCGCTGGATCATAGGCACATATCACTAACGTCGATTTGCAGTAGAGTTTTGGAACATGTACTGTTTTCGAACATTGTAAAGTACCTGGAAGAAAACGATTTACTGACACATAATTAGCACGGATTCAGAAAATATCGTTCTTGTGGAACACAATTAGCTCTTTATACTCAAGAAGTAATGAGAGCTATCGATGGACTCCATATTTTTAGATTTTCATAAGGCTTTCGACACCGTTCCTCACAAGCGTCTTCTAATCAAACTGTGTGCCTATGGAATATCGCCTCAGTTGTGCAACTGGATTCGTGATTTCCTGTCAGAAAGGTCACAGTTCGTAGTAATAGACGAAAAGTCGTCGAATAAAATAGAAGTAATATCCAGCGTTCCCCAAGGAAATGTTATAGGCCCTCTATTGTTCCTGATCTATATTAACGACTTAGGAGACAATCTGAGTAGCCGTATTAGATTATTTGCAGATGATGCTGTCATTTACCGTCTTGTAAAGTCACTAGATGACAAAAAAATCGCAAAATGATTTAGACAGGATATCTGTGTGGTGCGAGAAGTGGCAATTGACCCAGAATAAAGAAAAGTGTGAAGTAATTCACACGAGTACTACAAGAATTTGAAGGCTGTAAATTCAACTAAATACTTAGGGATTACAATTACAAATAAGCTAAATTGGAACGATCATATAGATAATGTTGTAGGTAGAGCAAACCAAAGTCTGCGATTCATTGGCAGAACACTTAGAAGGTGCAACAGATCTACTAAAGAGTCTGCTTACACTACACTTGTCCGCCCTATTTTGGGGTATTGCTGTGCCGTGTGGGATCCGCATCAGGTGGGTCTGACGGATGATACTGAAAAAGTTCAAAGAAGGGCGGCTCGTTTTGTATTATTGCGAAATAGGAGAGAGAGTGCCACAGACATGATACGTGAATTGGAGTGGCCATCATTAAAACAAAGGCGTTTTTCGTTGCGACTGGATCTCCTCATGAAATTTCAATCATCAGTTTATTCCTCCGATTGCGAAAACATTCTGTTGGTGCTCACCTACATAGGGAAAAATGATCATCACGATAAAATAAATCAGGGCTCGCACAGAAAAATTTAAGTGCTCGTTTTTCCCGCGCGCCGTTCGAGAATGGAACGGTAGAGAGACAGCTTGAATGTGGTTCAATGAATCCTCTGCCATGCACTTAATGGTAAATAGCAGAGTAATCACGTAGATGTAAATGTAGATAAATACCTGGGTACAGCACTTTATAGGAAAATGAAATGGAACGATCTCAGAGGCTCAATCGTGGGTAAGGCAGTCGGCAGACTTCGATTTATTGGTAGCATACTGATGAAATGAAATCATTCTACATAGGAGGCTGCTTACAAATCACTCATGCAACCCACAAAAGAACACTGGTCAAGTGGACCAACAGGGGTATTGAATGTATACAGAGGAGGGCAGCACGAATGGTCGCATCTCTCGGCTGCGTTTCCGTACGTTACTTGAACATTGTATAAGACGCGAGGAATTCCGGTCTCATCCTGTTCTAGTCAAGTAGGATGCGCTGTATAATGACAGGGTTAAAAGTAGAATAATAATGTTGTAGAATGTTGCTCAGTCAGCTGTATAATTGTGCACGTTTCTAATTGATGATAATTACTGGAGTGCCCCACTGTACATGAATGGTTTATCTAGTTACCTGCCGTGTGAAAGGACGCGAGCTCGACTCTTGGTTTCTCGTCAGACTTGTTTCGGAGGTACAGAGGTATGGTATGGAGTCCACTTAGTCCTTCTGAGGACCAGTGAGGAGCTGCCGGAATTTAGAAGCGGTGGCATCATCAGGATTCATTCACGGGAACACGACGTATAAAGTAAATATCACTAACGGTACATCCCTCATGCCAGTTCAGATTGGACAACGGCTGCTTGCTAGAGAGTACGAGGAGTGGTCTATGATGGTGGGACGTATGATCAGCAATTCGCCCACTCACGAGCTGTTATTGCCAGTAGATGGGTCCTGATGATACCACCTCTTCTTAATTCAACCAGCTCCTCATTTGGCCTCACAAGGGCTGACTGGACCTCTTACCAGACACCCTGATTCAGAAAAGTGTGGCGAGGTGTTGGGACTCGAACCCGGATCCTTCCGCACAGAAGGCAACGACTCTAAACATTCTGCTACGGAGGCAGTCTATGATAGAGAAACATTTATTGTAAATGGATTCGCTGAAGTCAGTTTCCTAACGCCTGTTGCTGACAGTTTTTCTGATAACTGTTGTGCAGGTGCCGGTTTTGTTAGACGATTATTTTGTATAAGACGATTTCGCAGAAGATGTTTGCCCAGAAGTTGCTTTTACTGACGACGGTTTTGACGACAGCGGTTTCACATAAGTGACTTTGACAAAGGCCAGATTGTTGTGGCCTAGCGCTTGGTAACGAGCATATCGTAAACGACGAAGATGCTCGGATGATCGCGTGCTAATGTTTTCAGCATGCGTGAAAAGTATTTCAAGGATGGTGAAACCTCGAGCAGGGGGCAAGATCGATACCTCATCATAAAACATGACGATCGGACGGTTGGCCGCCCTGTAAAGCAGGTCAGGCGCTGATATATGGCAGGTTTGACGCCAGGGTATAATGCTGGTGCAGGCAAAAGTGTACTGGATCACACCGTTACGTTCGCATCGTTAAACATGGATCCGCTCAACAAAAAAGTAGGAACACGGGAGTTTAACGTTGTATCGACGACGAGGTCGTTAGAGACAGGGCACAAGCTTGGATTAGGGAAGGATGGGGAAGGGACGTGTCATTGTAAAGGCACCATCTGGATATTTGTCTGAAGAGATTTAGAGAATTCACGGAAAACCTAAATTAGGATGACCGGATGGGTACTTGAACTGTCGTCCTCCTGGATGCCAGTGTTCTGAGCACTGTGCTACCTTGCTCGATGCCTCCGAAACAGATGATCCCAGCATGTTCACATGTTAACCCAACGACATCGTTAATAGCGATTGCAATGGACGCGGGATCATCGACACTTGACCACGGATCAATGGAAAGGTGTGGCCTGGTAGGGCGAATAATGTTTCATGTTACACCAGGTCTACGGTCCTGGTCGGATACACCGTCATCCAGGAGAAATGCTGCTCGAAACAAACTTCGCTACGGTCACAGGCCGGTGAGGGCTGTATTATGTTGTCAGGGACATTCGTATGAGCTTCCATGGGACCTGTGGCAGTAATCAACGGAACAATGAAACACGACCCCTGCATGTTCGCGAGTTAACCCACAACACCATCAAATTACGATTGCAGTGGACACAGGAGCATCGAGATTCGACCGTGCACCAAAGGAATCGCATAGGATGAATAAGGCTCCTTTGAAACTCCCCAGGCTGGAGCCATTCTGTCATTTCATTTTTATTAATTATTCCCTCCTTTATTATACAATAACTACATTTTTCTTTTTCCTGACGGTTCAAACCAGCATCCGGCCATCTTGATTTAGATTTTCCGAAATTTCCCTAAATCACTTCAGGCAAATATATGAAGGTAGTACCTGTTCCCGAAAGAACAGATACCACTGATGACCGTGCAGTTTCTCTAGAATGAAATGATAATTAAATCGACACCCTAGCTGCAAACGGCGTTGATACACATCATTGGGGACACGTTGAAACTGTATGCCCCGACTGGGACTCGAATCCGGGATTTCCTGCTTATATGGCAGACGCTCTATCCATCTGAGTCACCTATTAGGCGCACTACGAATGTAGTGGTGTGGACATGTTGGGAATGTGGGTCTCTCGGGGAGCGTGGTAGGGACAAGTCCCTGCAGCCGCACTATCCTCTGTACCCTCGGTGGCTCAAATGTATAGAGCGTTTACCATGTAAGCAGGAGATCCCGGTTTCGAGCCCCAGTCGGGGCACACATTTTCAACATGTCTCCAGTGATGTATAGCAACGCCTGTTTGCAGCTAGGGTGTCGATTTAATTATCATTTCATTCTAGAGAAGCTGCACGGTCATCAGTGGTGTACATGAACGCCTTTTTGCAGCTAGGGTGTCGATTTAATTATCACTTCAGGCAAATGCCTGGATGGTCCCTTTGAAAGGGCATGGCCGTTCTTCTTCACCATCCTTCCCTAATCCAAGCTTCTGCTTCGTCTCTAATGACCTCGTTCACGACCGGACGTTACACACTAATCTCCTCCTCCTCTTTTTCCCTGATTAAGTGATGCAAGAATTTATATTTAACTTGCAGAGGCCATTACCTCCCTCTAATTACGTCATTCCGATTAATTTTGTATTGGGTTTGCAAGCTGTACTAAGATGGTAAGTGGACGCAGTCTCATTGAGCCTTCAAAGTGGCAGGTGGCCCCTTGTCCGGAATGTGCACTCATGGTGTTAAAATATTATCATCGATTGACCTCCGATAGAGCTTTTGGCAGATAGTCCTCGATCAGTCCTGCAGGCAATATACTGCGTTCTTGTGTTATGGGAATTGTTACCAGTTCCGCCGCCTGCCGTTCAGGAGTTGTAAGAGTTTTGCCGTTGTAGAGGCTAGCTTCTCCACTAACTGAGAGAGGAACAGTTGTCAGCTACCGTTCCACTGAGCTTTGTATGCAGGGCGCTGCTTTGGCGACGCCTCCAAATCTTTTCGCAGAAACGGGCAGGCGTCTGGCAGATGGTCCGCATAAAATAGCCAATGGCAGTGTGGGATAAAGGAATCATTGGAACCAAGGGGGATCTATTCGTTTCTTTACGATCTGTTCTAGTCTTCCAAACTGCCCCCTGTAGTCCTTGCTGGCACAGGCCGGACGCTAGTCTTAAAAGAACAGACTGCGGGTGGCCGACTCACGAGATAACGTCGCCAGATATTTAGGAGCGTTAAATTTGTGAAATGTTCCAAACTTCACAGAAACTCTTCTGAGAGACTTGCAAGACTAACACTCCTGGAAGAAGGGATATTGCGGAGATATGGCTCAGACACAGCCTGGGGAATGTTCCCACACTGAGATTTTCACTTGGCAATGCAGTCCGCGCTGGTACGAAACTTCCTGGCAGATTAAAACTTTTTGTCGGTCTGCGACTCGAACTCGTGAACTTTGTCTTTCATGGGGAAGTGCTCGAGAGCTTCGTTTTCTTGGAAAGAAGATGTTCTGATTCACAATCTGTCTACATTTTTAGTCATCAACCAGTCACAGCAGCTCCTCCGCTGTACGAGATGAGAGGGTCCAACAACCTTCAAGTCCTGGAATCAGAAAGGCAGGGCGGCAGCCGGCTTCTCATTCAGAAATCGCATCTGAATATTATTTATTAATGAGAAGATAGTGTTTTGCTATGTGTAAGAATGGGAAATGTCAACCAGCACCTATCGGAATTCGACAGTGGCGAGATCACGGCCTATCATGGGTGCAGTTTATCTTTCCTCAGTACTGATACTTGCACTGGTCGCAGCCCCACGACTGTCATGCGAATACGAATGAATGGGTTCAGGAGGGCCTTACTAAACACTATGGAGGTCATCGATGGCACCACGCAACTGGCACCCGAGAGGATAACGATAAAGTTCTCTCTGTCATGCATGATCGTGCAGCCATGTCACGTACCTTATGTAAGAATTAGGAGTATTCGCAGCTAAATAAATATCCATATGGGCACTGTGCCAACATCTAGAACATCATGGACTGTCAGCAAAGTGACCACTGTGTTGTGTCCATTCACTTGTCAGAAGAAAGAAGTACGGCCAAGACTACTGGAACACGAGTGGAACCACGCCATCCTTCCAGACTGGTATGGTTCTGCACAGTGAATGTAACCGTATGTGAAGGCTCCAAAGAGAACGAAAATTACCATATGGGACCACCACATAATGTAATAGTATGGGATACTATTGGCTACACAACGCGACCACCTCTGGTTCATATAGCTGGAAATGTGAAAAACAGCCATAAGGGCTGTGGTTGATCCGTATCTTCGAGATCCCTGGCAAGTGGTCTTTCAGCAAGATAACGCAAAACCAGATGTTGCCCATGTTGTCCTGAAGACAGAGGTTGTTCGACTGTTGCCTACGCCACGATGTTCTTCAGATGTCTCCCTCGTTAAAAACACCTGGTCACTGGTTCCCGAGGGACTGCTGGCACACCATTGGTGGCCAGCCACTATGACTGGTGGAGAGCTGGAGCAACACGGAACCATGTACCCGCATCTGCATCCAAGCTCAGTTCGACTCGATGCGTAGCCAGGTTAGGGCCATTGCTGCTGAAAAACTCGGCTGCTGTGAGTGCAAAATCTCGCACCCTGTACATCATCTAGAAATTAAATCGCGTTTTGTTCCTATTATGCACAAGTAAAATTTATTATTTGATATTCTTCCTGATGTTGCAATTTTATCGGCCAGCAGTGTTCTTATACCCTCTTACAACCAAATATAAGCAACTCTATCAACACTGTAACACAATAATTTCACAACCAACATCGGAAGTGGACTCACATTCCAGATGTTTCCCGTGAGTACATCCTTCTTCCTTTGTTGTGACTCCGACAGCGCCATTGTCCATTTCTCCATAAAATCGTGTATATAGATTCGTCTATAATCTGGCCACCACTCTCACCGTTTACTCTCTCTCTCTCTCTCTCTCTCTATCTCTCTCTCTCTGTTGATCTTACTCTCCCTCTGCACGTAATCTCTGACGCCAGAGCTGATTGCAGGGTCTGTTTACAGTCTGCCTGATCCTGTGGTTATCTGACGCTTGTCACCTGCTCGAAGTCACCAGATAAGATAGACGCGTGACAGGCACTCTACCGAAACTGCGCAGTGGTGAGGCAGCGGACTCCCATTCGGAAGGACGGCTGTTCGAGTTTCCGTCCGGACATCCAGATCCTGTTTTGCCATTATTTCCCTAAATTGCATAACGCTTTGTAAAGGAGGCGGCCAATTTCCTTCAGTCAGTTAAATCTTGTGCTCAGTCTCCAACGCTCTCATCACCAGCGGGATGTCAAGCATAATCTTTCTTCTTCCAAATTTCAGATCTCTCGTACTACCGAAAAGATTAATAAAAGGATTAGACAGATAGACGTTCAGCGATCACAGGCCCTGCAGACCACGCGCTGCTTCCACAAACTGCCTCCATTCCTTCCTGTTTTGTGCCCGGTTCCTCCAGGTGTCTTCAATTCCCAGGTCGTCCATCCAGCGCTGCCTTGGTCGTCCAATGGGGCATTTGGTGTTTGGTTTCCCCGCTAGTGCCATCTTCGCCTGTCTTCCATCTGGCATACGGGCTACATGGCCCACCCATTGTATTCTTTTTCTCTTCTGTAGGATAGTTGGTGGGCGCATCAGAAGGTAGATTTCCTCGTTTTTCCTCCTCCTCCATTCTCCGTTATCTAAAACTGGTCCCCATATATTCCTCATTACCCTTCTTTCAAATATTAATAGTTTTTTCCTTTCTCGCTTAGTCATGCTCCATGTTTCTGAACCGTACATTACTGCTGGGCATATCACTGCGTTGCAGTTTTTCATCACTGAGATCGATTTAGAGCCAAGCGTCTCTCTGAGGGAATGCATGCATTTCGTTCCCACTGCTATTCTTTCCTTGATGTCCATTTTTATGTTGTTGTCCGTAGTAAACCAAGATCCCAAGTATTTGAACTGGTCTACTCTCTTGAACCTCTTGCCATCTATCTCAAGAAATTCTACCTGCTCTTGTCTTCTTCCTAATCGCATGAACTCTGTTTTGTCTCGATTCACTTTGAGCCCTACCTTCTGTGCATTAGTGTCCATTTTCTGGTACATTTCTTTCAACTCGTGCTTTGATTCACTTAATAGTACTATGTCATCTGCATATGCGTGACGACTGAAGTTACCGTCCATCTCCACTCCAGCCCACTTCTGTTACCTACACTCTTTTATTACTTTCTCTAAGATGACATTGAACAGAACACATGAGAGAGAATCCCCTTGTCTGAGGCCTGTCTCAATCTCGAATGTATCTGATGTGGCTCCTCGGA
This sequence comes from Schistocerca serialis cubense, assembly GCF_023864345.2. Taxonomy (NCBI): domain Eukaryota; kingdom Metazoa; phylum Arthropoda; class Insecta; order Orthoptera; family Acrididae; genus Schistocerca; species Schistocerca serialis. Next base: position 224,556,259 of record NC_064639.1, on the reverse strand, counting down.
AACGTACTGCTGCCTTTGACCCTTCAATTCAAACTTGCACCATTCTCAAAAATGGTTCAAATGGCTCTGAGCGCTATGGGACTTAACATCTGAGGTCATCAGTCCCCTAGAACTACTTAAAATTAACTAACCTAAGGACGACACACACATCCATGCCCGAGGCAGGATTCGAACCTGCGACCGTAGCGGTCGCGCGGTTCCAGACTGAAGCACCTAGAACCGCTCGGCCAATTCGGCCGGCGCACCATTCTCATTTGCTTCTCAGGGATTCTGGTGTCCCGCATTGCATTGTAAAGGCTATTCCTGTGGATGCTGTCATATGCACGTTGAAAATCGACGAACAGGCTGTAGATGTCTTTATCATATTCCCAATGCTTTTCAAACAATTGTCTTAGTGTGAAAATGTGATCTATTGTCGTTCGGATTGGTCGATAATACACTGCTGGCCATTAAAATTGCTACACCACGAAGATGACGTGCTACAGATGCGAAATTGAACCGACAGGATGAAGATGCTGTGATATGCAAATGATTAGCTTTTCAGAGCATTCAGACATGGTTGGCGCTGGTGGCGACACCTACAACGTGCTGACATGAGGAAAGTTTCAAATCGATTTCTCATACACAAACAGCAGTTGATCGGCGTTGCCTGGTGAAAAGTGATTGTGATGCCTCGTGTAAGGAGGAGAAATGCGTACCATCACGTTTCAGACTTTGATAAAGTGCGGATTGTAGTCCATCGCGATTGCGGTTTATCGTGTAGCGTCATTGCTGCTAGCGTTGGTCGAGGTTCAATGACTGTTAGCAGAATATGGAATCGGTGGGTTCAGGAGGGTAATACGGAACGCCGTGCTGGATCCCAACGGCCTCGTATCACTAGCAGTCGGGATGACAGGCGTCTTATCCGCATGGTTGTAACGGATCGTGCAGCCACGTCTCGATCCCTGAGTCAACAGGTGGGGACGTTTGCAAGACAGCAACCATCTGCACGTTTGCACCAGCATGGACTATCAGCTCGGAGACCATGGCTGCGGTTACCCTTGACGCTGCATCACAGACAGGAGCGCCTGCGATGGTGTACTCAACGACGAACCTGGGAGCACGATAGCAGAACGTCAGTTTTTGGGATGAATCCAGGTTCTGTTTACAACATCATGATCCATGTTTGGCGACATCGCGGCTAATGCACATTGGAAGCGTGTAGTCGTCATCGCCATACTGTCGTATCACCCGGCGTGATGGTATGGGGTTCCATTGGTTACACGTCTCGGTCACCTCTTGTACGCATTGACACCACTTTGAACAGTGGACGTTACATTTCAGATGTGTTACGACCCGTGGCTCTACCCTTCATTCGATCCCTGCGAAACCCCGCATTTCAGCAGGATAATGCACGACCGCATGTTGCAGGTCTTGTACTGGCCTTTCTGGATACAGAAAATGTTCGGCTGCTGCCCTGGCCAGCACATTCTCCAGATCTCTCGCCAATTGAAAACGTCTGGTCAATGGTGGCCGAGGAACAGGCTCGTCACAATACGCCAGTCACTACTCTTGATGAACTGTGGTATCGTTTGACTCAATGCCCAGGCGTATCAAGGCCGTCATTACGGCCAGAGGTGGTTGTTCTGGGTACTGATTTCTCAGGATCTACGCACCCAAATTGCGTGAAAATGTAATCACATGTCCGTTCTAGCATAATATATTTGTCCAATGAATACCCGTTTATCATCTGCATTTCTTCTTGCAAGACTCAAATCGCTTGATACTGGCAAGCCTACATTTCTTCTTGGTGTAGCAATTTTAATGGCCAGTAGTGTAAAAAGGACATAGCGAAAAATAATTTTTCCAGTATTTCTGGTGTATACACTTATAACCCCTAAAATTTCAACTTCAGGACAGATAGGAAAGAAAACCTGAATTTTACTTGATGTATGTATACAGTACAGTAGGTAAATACGAGTTGATTAAATTTCTAGGTGATTTGAGTGTATAAAAGGCGCGAAATTTAATACACTGAGGTACCGCCTCAAACAGCAAAAATACCGGGCTGGGCATCAAGTGAATGGAGCTTGGATGGCGTCTTCAGTACTACTTCAACTCTGGACCAATGTTTCGTAAACCTATCACCAGATGTTTTCTGTTGTGCACTGCTTCATACACAACGGTAAGAAGAGGTAGGCTACAGAATGGTGCAGCGGCTATCGTCGTAGGGAAGATGTACGGGAGCAGAAGTGATTAGAGAACTCATAAATACATTAAACAGAGGTTCTACTTAGGTTGTAGATTTCTCCACGCGTGTCGGAGAAACTTTAGAACAAAGAGCAATGACGTATAGCTGTTACAAGAAGCAAACTAAAGAGCGCTGTGCAATTTGAGACTCCCGCTGTTAACGCACGAGCGAACTATCGAAGGCTGACTAACACTGATGAATATACAGGCTCTCTAGAGCCACTGAAGGCTGGCTCAGTGAGCGCCCGTCACTGGATCCCACGCGAATGCTATCGGCGTCTGTCGGAAAAGTGCGGTTCCGTTGCCAAGTGTGAGACGCCGATAAGGATGGTACCGATCTATCATACCACACTTTCACTGAGTGAGAGATGGGGAGAACGTGCAGGTAATAGCAATCGAACGGCAACTGTCTTCAGTCAGGTCAGGACAGCACCAGTAACTTGTAGTCTTGCGTTATCTTGTTGAAGTACACTATTGGCCATTAAAATTGCTACACCAAGAAGAAATGCAGATGATAAACTGGTATTCATTGGACAAAAATATTATACTAGAACTGTCATGGGATTACATTTTCACGCAATTTGGGTGCATAGACCCCGAGAAATCAGTACCCAGAACAACCACCTCTGGCCGTAATAATGGCCTTGATACGCCTGGGTATTGAGTCAAACAGAGCTTGGATGGCGTCTACAGGTACAGCTGCCCATGCAGCTTCAACCACAGTTCATCACGAGTAGTGACTGGCGTATTGTGTCGAGCCAGTTGCTCGGCCACCATTGACCAGACGTTTTCAATTGGTGAGAGATCTGGAGAATGTGCTGGCCAGGGCAGGAGTCGATCATTTTCTGTATCCAGAAAGGCCAGTACACGACCTGCAACATGCGGTCGTGCATTATCCTGCTGAAATGCGGGGTTTCGCAGGGATCGAATGAAGGGTAGAGCCACGGGTCGTAACACATCTGAAATGTAACGTCCACGTCCACCTCAAAGTGCTCTCAATGCGAAAAAGAGGTGACCGAGAAGTGTAACCAATGGCACCGCATACAATCACGCCGTGTGGTACGCCAGTATGGCGGTGATGAATACACGCTTCCAATGTGCGTTCCCCGCGATGTCGCCAAACACGGATGCGACCATCATGATGCTGTAAACAGAACCTGGATTCATCCAAAAAAATGACGTTTTGCCATTCGTGCACCCAGGTTCGTCGTTGAATACACCATCGCAGGCGCTCCTGTCTGTGATGCAGCGCCAAAGGTAACCGCAGCCATTGTCTCCGAGCTGATAGTCCATGCTGCTGCAAACGTCGTCGAACTGTTCGTGCAGATGGTTGTGTAGCAAACGTCTCCATCTGTTGACTCAGGGATCGAGACGTGGCTGCACGATACGTTACAGCCATGCGGATAAGATGCCAGGCATCTCGACTGCTAGTGATACGAGGCCGTTGGGATCCAGCATGGCGTTCCGTATTACCCTCCTGAACCTACCGATTCCATATTCTGCTAACAGTCATTGGATCTCGACCAACGCGAGCAGCAATGTCGCGACACGATAAACCGCAGTCGCGGTAGGCTGCAATCCGACCTTTATCAAAGTCGGAAACGTGATGGTACGCATTTCTCCTCCTTATACGAGGCATCACAATAACGTTGCATCAGGCAACGCCGGTCAACTGCTGTTTGTGTATGACAAATCGGCTGGAAACTTCCCTCATGTCAGCACGTTGTAGGTGTCGCCGCCGGCGCCAACCTTGTGTGAATGCTCTGAAAAGTTAATCATTTGCATATCACGGCATCTTCTTCCTGTCGGTTAAATTTCGCGTCTGTAGCACGTCATCCTCGTGGTGTAGGAATTTTAATGGCCAGTAGTGTATAACGTATCAGGACCATTGAAGACAGTGCACAGCCACTTGCGTTAACATGTCAGAAATGTGACTTTTCCTACTATGCGAACCAGACTAATCCACACTGAAGTGTTGACTGTAAGGGTGAACAATTACTTGCAGGATACTTCCTGACATTGCACTGTCCTCAAATTATCCTCAACAGCGTTGAGAGGCGTCCGATATCTGTACACGATACCAGCTCAGAACAAGACGCCCACATCTCCCGTGGGACAGCATGTCTGAGATTTGCGTCAGCACCTGGCCGCCCTACGCTATTCTACGACTATCATCAGGCTACAGAAAAAATCCTGTATCCGTCGGTGAACAAAAACCTAAGTGTTCTAGGCCCACCACGACGTTGAGGTTAGTATTTTGGTTCGTAATGGAGGCTGAGAGGCCAAATTAATCGTGTGGAGATTATCGCATACTGTATACGTCGACACATTTCTACCAGGTCTCTCCTAGAAGGCAGGGCAGAGTTGTTTTGCTCTGTCTGTGGGTACCTATTATCTACAGGGTGCGGCAGCGTTCGTAGTAGGATATTAAAAACACACCATCAGGCAGTAACTGTAATTTCTTTATTACCTCTTATGTCAATTAACAGTTGAAGGTATGCCATTTACTAATGTGTAAGTCATTGCCCACCGTGTGGATTACTTTTTAATATGACTTCTGTCATATGATGCCCCCTCTGTACAACACATTCATCTAGGCGGCGTTAGAAGCTTTCCATAACTCGGCGTGACGTATACCCTGGGACATTGCCGACTGAAGTTTTGATGTGATCCTTCAACTCAGGAATGGTGGCCAGAATTTGCATGGATTTCTTGCCACAGACATTTCCCGGTAGAGTAATTTCTCGCTTTGGTGACATTTCCTGGCCGCTTCGCTCACCTGACCTTTCATGTGCAGACTTTTTCCTTTGGGGCTACCCGAAGCAAGAAGCGTTCCGAACACGTTGTGCCACCATTCATGAGTTGAAGCATCGCATCAGAACTGCCGTCGGCAGTGTGCCGGGGAATACGTTACGCCGAGTTATGGAAATCTTCCAACGCCGCCTAGAATGTGTTGTGCAGCGGGGGCATCGTTTGACAGGAGTCGTATTCAAAAAGTAATCCACGCAATGGGCAATGACTTACACATTAGTAAATGTCATACCTTTAACTGTTAATTGACATTAGAAGTAATAAATGATTTACAGTTACTGCCTGATGGTGTGTTTTTAATATCCTACTAAGAATGCTGCCGCACCCTGTATAATCTGTAGCTACCTGTCACCAGCGGGTTCTGTTGATAGCATGCGACCACTATGTTACAGTGTCTACTTGTAGCGGTTGAAACTTCAAATGACGACGCAATTTGTGCACCAATTCGACAATCAGTTCCTGGTGTAGACAAACCTTCTTGCTGTGAACTCACCGGCCGGAGTGGCCGTGCGGTTCTAGGCGCTACAGTCTGGAGCCGAGCAATCGCTCCGGTCGTAGGTTCGAATCCTGCCTCGGGCATGGATGTGTGTGATGTCCTTAGATTAGTTAGGTTTAATTAGTTCTAAGTTCTAGGCGACTGATGACCTCAGAACTTAAGTCGCATAGTGGTCAGAGCCATTTGAACCATTTTTGGTTGTGAACTCAAAAAGCGCAGTCTTCGAGACAGTTAGTTAGACTAAACATTGCACACATATCCGTTCACGAAGCAGACAAAGCAAGACATTACATTGAGAATGGAGAAATTACCTCCACTGTTGTTATGGTCTCCAGTCCGAAAGTTCGTTTGGTACAGTTCTCCATGTTATCCTATCCTGCGCAAGGCTCTTTATTTCTGCATCATTAATGCAACCTACATCCATCTGAACCTGGCTGCTGTATTCAAGCCTCGGTCCTCCTATACAATTTTTACCATCCCCACTTCTCTGCGGTACCAGACTGGCGACTCCTTGCTGTCGCAGAATGTGTCCTACCAGTCAGTTTGTGCCGTAAATTTTTGTCCGCAGTTCCATTCACTGTCTCCTCTTTAGTTATCTATCAACTCAATGTTCAATATTCTTCTGTAGCACAACATTTCAAATGCTTCTATTCTCTTCTTGGCTTATTGTCCATATTTCACTTTCTTACACGACTAAATTTTACATAAAACAAATTCAGAAAATAGTGCCTAACACTATAAATTAAAATTAGATATTAACAAATTTCTCTTTTTCAGAAACGATTTTCTTGATGTGGCCAGTCGGCATTTTGTATGCACTGTGCTTCGGCTATCGTCAGTTATTTTGTAGCCAAAATATCGAACCTAACCTACTGCTTATAGTGTCCCATTTGCTAACCTAATTCACTCAACATAGCCTGATTTAATTCGACTACATTTCATTACCTTTGATTTACTTTTTTAATGTTGAGCTTATATCCTCTTTTCACTGTACTATCCATTCCGTTCTCTTCTACCTCAAAGCCTTTGCCGTCTCTGACAGAATTACATGTCATCAGCAAATCTCAAAGCTTTTATCTATTCCCTCTCAACTTTAATCCCCTTTTCAAATTTCTCCCAGATTTCCTTCACAGCTTCCTCAATGTGCACACTGAATAACCCAGTCTGTTCCCCCTTTTCAACTACTGTTCCGCTTTCATGCCCCTCGATTCTTAAAACTGCAGTCTAATTTCTGTACAATTTGCAAATAATCTTAAATTAAATAAATTCTGACATCGGCCGCAATCGGGTACTGAATTGAATTCAATGGCAATAGGTGAAAATTTGTGACGGGCAGGGACTCGAACCTCGATTTTACGCGTTACGCGAGCGGTCGCCTAATCGTTTCGGCTATCCGAGCATGCTTTCCACCCAACCCAAATCCACATCTAGTCACCCACTACTCACGTAGCCCCCCTTGTCCACCATACTCATTGCTCGGCACATCTGGATGGATTCCCTCAAGAGTTCAGAAAGAACAGCCACTACAGATACACATACACATACACACACACATACACATATACACACACACACACACACACACACACACACACACACACACACACACACACACATATAAAGTAGCACTCAAAAGTATTTTGACAAACATATTAATTGGATTAATTAAAAACAAATATGAAACTTGAAACTCAGTAATTGGATATTCAGTTTTCTACAGAATGCTGACCAAGTAGTTCTTGTTCAGACATTATAGCGTGTCATTTTTCTTCAATAAGGACAATGGTGGAGCAAAAGTATTTTGATATTGTTGAGAAAACATTTTTAACACGTAATTCTCATACACGGTAATAAGAAAATCAATATTTAGAGGGATATCCCTTGGCTTTTATGACAGCGTCGCACCACACCAGCACTGAGTCGACCAACTCTTGGAATCGATCCACTGGGATTTTCTCCCACTCATTTTTGAGAGCTTCAAAGAAAGCGTCTTTGTTCGAATAATTTTTTAGTCTTATTCTGCCATTCAACTCCTCCCACAGATGTTCTATCCGGACTTTGAGCTGGCCACTCCAAACCCTTGACTTTTTTTTTTTTTTGCGTTTTAAAAAAATCACTAACGTGCTTGGACTTGTGCTTGGGATCATTATTTTGTTGAAAATATCATCCAAATGGCATGTGGTGTTTAGCGTATGGTAGCGTTTGAGTCTTCAATACGTTTTCATAAACGAACTGATCGTATTGCCCGCATCTCGTGGTCGTGCGGTAGCGTTCTCGCTTCCCACGCCCGGGTTCACGGGTTCGATTCCCGGCGGGGTCAGGGATTTTCTCTGCCTCGTGATGGCTGGGTGTTGTGTGCTGTCCTTAGGTTAGTTAGGTTTAAGTAGTTCTAAGTTCTAGGGGACTGATGACCATAGATGTTAAGTCCCATAGTGCTCAGAGCCATTTGAACCATTTTCTGATCATATTACCTTCAATTCGAACTAACGGCCCAACTTCAGAGGGTGAAAAACATCCCCAAACCATCACACTGCCACCTCCATATTTGACCGTGGAAATCTAGTACCGGATGTCGTGTGTTTTATTTACACAATGTCGGACATTCTTGATGCCATCAGATGACATTAAATTAAATTTGCTCTCGTCACTCCACAGAATTTTAGACCATTCTGAACTTGACCATGATCTGTGCCGTTTTGCAAACACAAGTCGGGCATTCAAGTTTTTCGTAGATACTAACGGCAATTTCATCGGTCTTCGTTCATGTACTCCAAAAAGTTTCAAGCGTCGTTTGGTTTGGAAACACCATAACAGTCGAACACGAGAATCACCATAACTTTAGACCTCTGTTAGCGGTATACTACGCCTTCCACATCGCTGGCAACGGGTTCTACACAACACTGGTAAACACTTTGAAGGACAGTAACAGGTGCAAACATGTAACTCTTCTGTATCGGTTGTGAATAAATAGTTGCCACTATTTAAGTTACAACCCTCGTATATTTCGCTCATATCGCCCCCTGTATTTTATCCATACTACCTACGTTAAGAGTGCATTCTTGTCGACGTAGTCAGAATCTTTCACTAAATGTACAAATGTTATAATTGTAGGGTGGCCTTTCTTCGGCCTCTTATAGTCGGCGGCGCACCTACGTCACGCATTTCTGACAGCCAATGAGCGTTCAGGAGTGTTCTGACACTCTGCTCCTAATGCCGTAGCTAATGTCAGCAGTGAACGTGATTGCAGCAAATTGTTTAGTGAATTTTTATTCCATTTATTGTGAGTTATCAATGGTGATGGTGGTGGTAAGTGATACATTCCACATAAGCAAGGGAGAGACATAATTTGCTGGATGAACGCATTCTTCAAGGGGAAAGCATACGCATGCGCGTACCGCAGCTATAGCTTGTTGGAATCGTCAACAACGCAATCTCGCATGTCGATGCGCGAACCGCCATCGTTCAGGATCTCATTATAGTAAGGTAAGTCGTAGGGTCTGTAATGCCTCACGCGTCCCTGCGTTTCTCCAGAATCCGAACTCATCTTCCCAAAGGTTGGCTTCTTCCAGGTTTTCCATTCTTCTGTAAATAGTTCGGGAACATTCATAACTTTCTACCCCTGATTTCTTTGGATTTGGGATTATTACATTCTTCTTTAAGTCTGAGAATATTTTGCCTGTCTCGTATTTCTTGCAGGATATGCAGAATAGTTTTGTCATGACTGGCTCTTCCTAGGATGTCAATAAATCTGAGGGAACGTTGTTTACTAACTCCTCCACGGACCTTGTTTCAACTTAAATCTTTCAGTGCTCTGTCAAATTCTTCTCACTGTGTCATGTCTACCACCTCACCTTCAATTCACTACCCCTTCCCTTTCTATAATACTGCCTTTAAGCCTGTTTCCTTGTATACCCTTTCTGTATGTCCCTTCCACATTTGAGCTTTTCCTTCTTTGCTTAGTACTGGCTTGCATCTGAGCCCTTCAAATTCATAAAACTGCTTCTCTTTCCTCCAAAGCTGCCGCATTTATCTATCCCCTACTTATGCGCAAAACTGCAGCTTTGCCTTCATCCTTTAGTCATTCCAGCTCAGCCTCTTTGCTTTATGTGTCAGTCTAAGTTCGTAGTCGTCTGTTTTTCCTTTCATCTACTTCATTTTCTCATTTTTATATTTTCTCCTTTCATCAGTTAAATTCAATATCTCTTGTGTTGTCCAACGGTTTCTGCTAGGCCTTAGGTTATTACCTATTTGATAGTCTGCTGCTTTTACCGTCTGATCTCTCAAATCTAGCCATTGGTTGTCTGTTGTACTCATTTCCCCTGTTTCAGTCAATCATTGCCTAGCGCTCCCTTTGAAGTTCTCAACCAACTCTGGTTGTTTCAGGCTCCATGTACCATTCTCCAGTTTCTTCAGTTTCACTCCGAAATTCATAGTAAATTATGGTCAGAACCCACACCTGCCCCTGGAAATGTTTTGCTGTTTAATATTAGGTTTTGAAAGTTCTGTCTTACCATTAAATAATCAATCTAAAGCCTTCTAATGTCTACTGGTCTCTTCCAAGTATACGATATTCTTCCACGATTCTTAAACCAAATGCAAATGATTGACAATACTCTGGAAAAAATTTTACGAGCTTCCTCTTTTATTCGTTCCACGCTGTCCATGTTTTCCTACTATTTTTCCTTCTCTTTTTCCTACTATCGCAGCCCCCATCGCATTTTCGTGTCCCTTATAACCAATACACAGAGATTTCTTGTGATCGAAAGAGCACTGAGATAGAGTTTTCCAACATAACAAATGTCAATACAGTCAATGCACATCACGAGGCACAACGTTTATTGAGTAATTTATATCATGATTAGATACGATATTACTGAAATTAATGCTGTCCACTTTCACTGTATTCTGTCAATATAAAGTATTATGTGCCACAGTATTTAGATAGCTAGCTGTAAAGTTCTTGTAGCAAATGAATGAATTTCCGTAAATTGTTTAAGGTCGAGGGTTCGTTCCCCGGTCGATCATACAATTTTTCTGTCCCTTACCCCCTCTTTCCCTCTTAGTAATGTTTCGTTAATAGGAAAAATAACAAGCTGCACAACTGCTCCGAATGTCCCTTGAGCTGTTGTAAAAATTGCTGTTTTGAAGAGCGCGCCGCAGCGCGTAGTGTGAAGCTGTGGCACCGCTGTGGCAATCGCAGATTGGGTGTCTCCCTCTGGTGGGAAAGGGGAAATGTTGTCTGTCCACGTGCATTTAAGGGGCGCTATGAGCTCGCCAGGGGGTCAGTCTGGGTCAGTCTCTCGTCCTCAGCTTGCTACTCTGTCTCTCGTCCGCATTTGTTAAGCAGTTAGTGTCTGTCTGTCGTTCGGAGTGCTAGTATGTTTGTCGTTCGGATCAACCTTTAAAGCTGGCAAAATGAGAGTCTTTCTACTCCGCCAGTAAGAGAACTCAGCGAGTGGTCGCCCGGTCGGGGCTTAGTTCCTGCATCTGAGTGTGCGCTTTAGGCCGCCAGTCTGCTCGAGTTTGCTCAGGCAATGGTCATTGGCAGTTGGATCGATCGGTTGGTCGGTGGCGCACTGAGACACAAGATGACTTGTCCACCTTGAGTGTCGGCGCATGTGAGGTCGCCACGTGAGTCCAGTGGGCCGCGGCGTATAGCGAGGGGCAGTTACTTCGAGGTCGACACGAGAGCAACAGGAGTCAACCCACGACATCAGTCTGGCCGGTGCGAGCTGCGACGCCATGAGACGGGAGATCGGCGCGCCTTCCTGCGTCCGTTGAAGCGGCTGGCAGCGGACGGTTCGGGAGAGCGATTTGGGGGTGCTGTGCCAAGTATTCTAGAGAAATCGCAGTTTATTAGAAGTTAAGTGATTGCCGATATGTTGTTGGTTTACTCTTGTGAAATTCTACTTGTTTTCTTGTTGAGTTCACCAGCCGTTTGCTTTGGGGTCGTCCCACCATGCTTCTCCGTTTGCCCACCCGCGGGAAAGTGGTTGTTTATAAATTGGGTGGTCCGTTTTTCCCTTGTGAGGTAGGGTCGGGTTAGAGCAACCTGCGGTTCGGGTTGTTCGGAAATCTCCCTATCAATCTACCGTATGTTAGTAGCTGCCTCTGTCATGGTTGTCGGATTTGATGTGTTAACGAATTTATTGCTTGGAGTGTAACGGCATAATACCTGAAATATATTTTGATCTTTGGAAACTTTGATATTATTGCTTATCATCTCGAGAGGCGGTATCTGTGTACTGTAGAGCATCTTAATTATTGTTTGGCCAACCTTGTAGAATTTTATATAAGATTGCATCATGGGCTTTTACTTAAATCATCATTTTAATGTTTAAAGTTGCCACCCTTTCACCTAAGTCTTTTCTTAGAAGTTAAAATCAAGTTGCACCTTCGGTGGCAAGGTTAATATTTTAATTGTTAGTGTTCTGTACCGTTTCCATCCCTCCTACAGGGGGTTCATAGGTTGTGTGCTTGTGTAAATTGTTAAAACTCTTAGTTTAAGGTTATCTGGTGTGTTGCAGATTTGCACCAGTGTAGTCTTTCAGAGGCTGTTGTGAGCGGTCGTAACTACAGCCGTGTCAAAAGGGAAAAGCAAGGTTCTCTGTCCGAAAGCTCATACAGTCAAAACTTGTTTCTTTCTGCCTCTGAATAAATTGTAACTTTGATATTTAGAGAGTGTTTCCTGATTATAATTTTAAATCTGTTTCTTTAAAAAAATGCTATTAGGCACTATTAAAGTGAATAAAATTTGCATTTGTTAAAAGGAATTTGGTGATGATTTCATCAGGTCCTCTCTGGCAACTACTTCCATGCTTACATAGTGTGATTAAATGTGTTAATGTTCTTGATGAATCGCTAGTAAATAAAATAAATTCGTAAGAATATTCTTTGAAAATAAATCACGGTTCACCCCTATAACTGACTGAATAAGTCGATTCAGAAGTCAGAGAAATCCAGAGGTCACACCACCCCAATAAGGCACTGTGATATTCAAACCAGCATCCAGATTGATGAAGCGTTACTTCTAAATCGTTTAACGCAAATGCCTTGACGGTTGCGTTGAAGAAGACAAGGGCTATTGTCTGCCTATTCTTGCGCTCCATCTCTAATAACCGCGCTGTCGACAGGAACGTGAAGCCTAATCTTCCTGCCCTTCGGCTGTGGAGCAGACACACCGACTCCATGGAAGACCGGCCGGCCAGTGACGCAGCCGCTGTGGCATTTGGCTGTCTGCCGCAGTCGATGCTATCTGCTGGGTTGGCGTCGCGCTACTCGAGTTACCGCCGTCTTACGCTGGCTTCCAAGCGCCTGCTAAACCTGTGGTTCTCACACAATTAACACCAAAACCGCCCACACTAACTATGTTGTGTGGGATGGAGAGCTGATCGCTTTCCAAGAGGAAACCCCTGTCCAGCAGAAAAACTCCATTGTGCATGAGAGTGCTACAGCTACATCCACATCTACATCTACATACACACTCCGCAATCCACCATACGGTACGTGGCGGAGGGTACCTCGTACCACAACTAGCATCTTCTCTCCCTGTTCCTCTCCCAAACAGAACGAGGGAAAAATGACTGCCTATATGCCTCTGTACAAGCCCTAATCTCTCTTATCTTATCTTTGTGCTCTCTCTGCGAAATATAAGTTGGCGGCAGTAAAATTGTACTGCAGTCAGCCTCAAATGCTGGTTCTCTAAATTTCCTCAGTAGCGATTCACGAAAAGAACGCCTCCTTTCCTCCACAGACTCCCACCCAAGTTCCTGAAGCATTTCCGTAACACTCGCGTGATGATCAAACCTACCAATAACAAATCTAGCAGCCCGCCTCTGAATTGGTGCTATGTCCTCCCTCAGTCCGACTTGATAGGGATCCAAAACGCTCGAGCAGTACTCAAGAATAGGTCGTATTAGTGTTTTATAAGCGGTCTCCTTTACAGATGAACCACATCTTCCCAAAATTCTACCAATGAACCGAAGACGACTATCCGCCTTCCCCACAACTGCCATTACATGCTTGTCCCACTTCATATCGCTCTGCAATGTTACGCCCAAATATTTAAACGGCGTGACTAAGTCAAGCGCTACACTACTAATGGAGTATTGAAACATTACGGGATTCTTTTTCCTATCCATCTGCATTAATTTACATTTATCTATATTTAGAGTTAGCTGCCATTCTTTACACCAATCACAAATCCTGTCCAAGTCATCTTGTATCCTCCTACAGTTACTCAACGACGACACCTTCCCGTACACCACAGCATCATCAGCAAACAGCCGCACATTGCTATCCACCCTATCCAAAAGATCATTTATGTAGATAAACAACAGCGGACCTACCACACTTCCCTGGGGCACTACAGATGATACCCTCACCTCCGATGAACATTCACCATCGAGGACAACGTACTGGGTTCTATTTATTAAGAAGTCTTCGAACCACTCACATACTTGTGAACCAATCCCATATGCTCGTACCTTAGTTAGGAGTCTGCAGTGGGGCACCAAGTCAAACGCTTTCCGGAAGATATCATGTGAAAAAAGGGCGAGTTGCGTTTCGCAGGAGCGATGCTTTCTAAAGCCGTGCTGATGCATGGACAACAACTTCTCTAAGGAAATTCATTATATTCGAACTGACAATATGTTCGAGAATCCTGCAACAAACCGATGTTAAGGATATTGGTCATCAACGTGGCTGCTCTGCAAATTACACTTAGGTACCTGGCAGGGGGTTCATCGAATCACCATCACACTAATTCTCCATTATTTCACTCTCGAACAGCGCGCGGAAAAAACGAACACCTATATCTTTCCGCCCAAGCTCTGATTTCCCTTATATTATTATGGTGATCCTTTCTCCCTATGCAGGATGCCGTCAACAAAATGTTTTTGCATTCGGAGGAGAAAGCTGGTGACTGGAAATTTCGTGATAAGATCCCGCCGCAAAGAAACGTGCCTTCCTTTTAATGATTTTCACCCCAAATACCGTGACACATTCTCCACTATTTCTCGATAATACAAAACGAGCTGCCCTTCCTTGAGCTTTCTCGATGTACTCCGTTAATCCTATCCACTAAGGATCCCGTACCGCTCAGTATTCCAAAAGAGGACGGATAAGCGTAGTGTAGGCAGTCTCTTTAGTAGATCTGTTTGGAGTGGCTCGCCTTTCCCACAACATTTTGTGTATGTCTTTTTCAATTTAAGTTGTTCCTAATTGTAATTCCTAGGTGTTTAGTTGAATTTACGGCCTTTAGATTTGATTGATCTATCGTTTAAACCAAGTTTAACGTTCCTTTTAGCACTCGTGTGGGGTCGATTGCCAATTTTCGCACCATACAGATATCTTTTCTAAATCGTTTTGCTATAGTTTTTGACTTTCTGATGATTTTACTAGACGATAAACGACAGCATCATCTGCAAACAACCTAAGACGATTGCTCAGATTGTCTCCTAAATCTATTGTACCGATAAGTAACAACAGAGGTCCTATAATACCACCTAGGGGAACGTCACTAATCACTTCTGTTTGACTGGATGGCTTACTACGAACAGTGACTTCTCTGACAGGAAATAACGAATCTAGTGATATAACTAAATGATATTCCATAACCAAGCAATTTGATTACAAGATACTTGTGGAGTACGGTGTCAAAAGCCTTCTGGAAATGTAGAAATACGGATTCAATCCGATATCCCTTGTCGACAGCACTCAACACTTCGTGTGATGTCCGCCCCTGATAGCTGAGTGGTCAGCGCGACGGAATGTCATACCTAACGACCCGGGTTCAATTCCCGGCTGGGTAGGGGATTTTCTCCGCTCAGGGACTGGGTGTTGTGTTGTCCTTATCATCATAATTTCATCCCCCTCGACAAGCAAGTCGCCGAAGTGGTGTCAACTCGAAAGACTTGCACCAGGTGAACGGTCTACCCAACGGGAGGCCCTAGCCACACGGCATTTCAATTTCCACTTGTAAGTGGGCTGTTTCGGTTTTTATGTTGGTAACGCCACGTAGCGCTTTGTATAAAATTCACTGACTGTACTGTGTGCAGTCTGAGGCTGGTTGGCATTGTTGTAATATTCGCTATTGTAGTGGTGGGCAGTTGGATGTGAACAACGCGTAGCGTTGCGCAGTTGGAGGTGAGCCGCCAGCAGTGGGGATGTGGGGAGAGAGATGGCAGAATTTTGAGAGTGGACGATCTGGACGTGTGTCTAACAGAAAGAGTAAATTTGTAATACTGTATATCATGAACTGATATATATATATATATATATATATATATATATATATATATATATATATATATATGATGACTTTTGAATATTATTAAGGTAAATACATTGTTTGTTCTCTATCAAAATCTTTCATTTGCTTACTATGCCTATCAGTAGTTAGTGCCTTCAGTAGTTAGAATCTTTTCTCTAGCTGCCAGTATTGGCGCTCGCTGTATTGCAGTAGTTCGAGTAACGAAGATTTTGCGAAGTAAATGATTCATGAAAGGCGTAGGTTATTGTTAGTCGGGGCCATTCTTTTGTAGGGCTTATTGAAAGTCAGATTGCGTTGCGCTTAAAAATATTGTGTGCCAGTTTAGTGTTGATCAGAATAAGTAAAAAGAGAAATGTCTGAGTACGTTCGGTTCTGCTCAGCTGTTTGAAAATCAAATAACGTAAGAGGTTTATCAGCACAGTCATCTAATATTTTTCAATGGGGATGTTTCACACTTCATAAGACCGATGGTTCCTTAATTCGTGTTTGCTATGTGTCAACAGACCGTTCTCTGCAGGGTAGTTCAAAATGTTCGAACACAATATATATTCCAAAATCCATTTGTGTGACATGTGCAACTTCCCAGTCTCCGGGTATGGATCTTTCGTCCAGCGAACTATTGTGTATGACTGTTAAGTACAGAACCACTACATCAACATATTCTGAAACGAACCTTTTTGGTATACAGTCGGGACCGGGAGACTTACTTTTGTTAAGTGATTTAAGTTGCTTTACTACTCCGAGGACATTTACTTCTACGTTACTCAAGTTGGCAGCTGTTCTTGATTCAAAATCTGGAATTTTTACTTCGTCTCCTTTCGTGAAGGAATTTCGGAAGGCTGCATTTCGTAACTCTGCTTTAGCAGGGCTGTCATCCATAGCATCTCCATTGCCGCTAGAATACTTTACAGACGACCAGAATCTTCTTGGATTTACTGTCTCGAAATCTGGCAAAGTTTCGTTGTGGAAACTACTATAAGCATCTCGAATAGAAATCCGCGCTAAATTTCGAGCTTCTATGAAAGAGCTGAAGTGAATACTGCAACTGCAGAAACATCAGCGACACCGGCATTAATTTATACACAGAGCACGACAAGAAGTAGTGGGTATGTGACCAACGACGTGAATGACGTGGCATCCACGGCAGAACCAGCAGACTAAATTGGAACTTAAAAGCGACTTATGCACGTCTCCCAGCTGCAACTGCGGACGACGCCACTAGCTCATCTGTGGTAACATCTCAGGGTTGACGCGCAGTGTGTTCTAAATTGTTTGGGGATGGTTTGCGGTTCTTGGAACTCTGGTGCTATGGATTTAATGATCGGGGACTCACTTGCACAGACATTAATAATATTGATGTAGGTTACATACACTACCGGCCATTAAAACTGCTACACCACGAAGATGGCGTGCTACAGACGCAAAATTCAAACGACAGGAAGAAGATGCTGTGATATGCAAATGATTAGCTTTTCAGGGCATTCACACAAGGTTGGCGCCGGCGGCGACACCTACAACGTGCTGACATGAGGAAAGTATCCAACCGATTTCTCATACACAAACAGCACTTGACTGGCGTTGCCTGGTGAAACGTTGTTGTGATGCCTCGTGTAAGGAGGAGAAATACGAACCACCAAGTTTCCGACTTTGATAAAGGTCGGATTGTAGCTTATCGCGACTGAGGATTATCGTATCGCGACATTGCTGCTCGCTTTGGTCGAGATCCAATGACTGTTAGCAGAATATGGAATCGGTGGGTTCAGGAGGGTAATACGGAACGCCGTGCTGGATCCCAACGGCCTCGTATCACTAGCAGTCGAGATGCCAGGCATCTTATCCGCATGGCTGTGACGGATCGTGCAGCCACGTCTCGATCCATGAGTCAACAGATGGGGACGTTTGCAAGACAACAACCATCTGCACGAACAGTTCGACAACGTTTGCAGCAGCATGCACTATCAGCTCAGAGACCATGGCTGCGGTTACCCTTGACGCTGCATCACAGACAGGAGCGCCTGCGATAGTGTACTCAACGACGAACCTGGGTGTACGAATGGCAAAACGTCATTTTTCGGATGAATCCAGGTTCTTTTTACAGCATCATGATGGTCGCATCCGTGTTAGGTGACATCGCAATGAACGTACATTGGAAGCGTGTATTCGTCATCGCCATTAAGGCGTATCACCCGGCGTGATGTCATGGGGTGCCATTGGTAACACGTCTCGGTCACCTCTTGTTCGCATTGACGGCACTTTGAACAGTGGACGTTACATTTCAGATGTGTTACGACCCGTGGCTCTGCCCTTCATTCGATCCCTGCGAAACCCCACATTTCAGCAGGATAATGCACGACCGCATGTTGCAGGTCCTGTACGGGCCTTTTTGGATACAGAAAACGTTCGACTGTTGTCCTGGCCAGCACATTCTCCAGATCTCTCACCAACTGAAAACGTCTGGTCAATGGTGGCCGAGCAGCTGGCTCGTCACAACACGCCAGTCACTACTCTTGATGAATTGTGGTATCGTGTTGAAGCTGCATGGGCAGCTGTATCTGTACACGCCATCCAAGCTCTGTTTGACTCAATGCCCAGACGTATCAAGGCCGTTATTACGGCCAGAGTTGGTTGTTCTGGGTACTGATTTATCAGGATCTATGCACCCAAATTGCGTGAAAATGTAATCACGTGTCAGTTCTAGTATAATATATTTGTCCAATGAATACCCATTTATCATCTGCAGTTCTTCTTGGTGTAGCAATTTTAATGGCCAGTAGTGTACTTAGAATTCCTCAAAATAGGCTTTCTGAAGAATATAACTTCATTAATCCTGGAGTGTACCAATGGATAAGATCAGGTACTGCCAGTAAGCAATCCCTGCATTTGTAATATAGATGCTTCTGGTATTTCTTTTTTGCTTAGTACTGGATTTCCCAACATTCAGGGATAAGACTGTAACGATCTTCGAAACAAAAGAGTCTAGTAACATTGTCTCTAATTTGGTACCTTAACAGCTGTGATAACTTCTTCACTAGAAGAGGTGTGTTTCACAATAGTGTAATGAACAAGAGCTCATAATTCTTAAAGTAGGCACTTTAGAGCCCATGTCTATTGAATATTTTTTCTTCTTTTGCTCCTCTTAAAATATGGAAAGCAAAGAGCTTGCAGTAGAAGAGTTTTGTTTCTACCATGGAAGATGAAGAAGTGCTCATCGCTGCTTAAGGAATGCATTTTAGAGCTCATGTTTAATAGACACTTTTGCTTCGAATGTTCGTTCCTGCCATATCTCAAAATACTGACCATTCCTACTGGGACACCCTCAACATAATATCACGAATTCGTGTAAGTGCTTAAACTATTTTATAAATCATGAAGCGACTGTTTAATCACTACTGAATGTTTTCGTGACTGTGTGGAAATGCGACCTGCATTAGAGTCCAGGGACTGGTGTCGAGATTGTAAACAATAATAAATAAATAAATAAATGTTCACAAAAACGTGACTATGGGGCGACAGCGTTTGAGAATGATGAATAGCGTCCTTGCGAAAGTGAGACCTTGATAGTGGATGGGTAGTTTAGTGTAGAAGTAAGCTTGGCTCCGTCACAAAAAGTCGTGCACGACGCCTGGCAAAGAACAACGAGACTCCTTCTCAATGTCTATCCAGTTGTATGGTGCTTTTTTTTGTATTTAAAACAGGTCCTCCCTGTTGCCAGTCGACACTTCGGCCGTGTGCC
The DNA here is from genome assembly GCF_023864345.2 of Schistocerca serialis cubense. Lineage (NCBI taxonomy): Eukaryota > Metazoa > Arthropoda > Insecta > Orthoptera > Acrididae > Schistocerca > Schistocerca serialis. Next base: position 224,536,717 of record NC_064639.1, on the reverse strand, counting down.
AGATCTGTCTGTGAACCGCGTAAACTTTTTTAAATATTTTGTCGCATTTCAACTGTTTGTGGATCGTGTGAGAGGAGGAATGAGGACAATTAAACACTGAAATTTTATCCTGTCTTCATATGTACTTACTATACTACATACATCAAAAAAGTTGTGCATCACCCCGGTTCACTGAACTCCATCTGTTTAAAATAATTACGATAGCTGAACAACAAACTTTTTGTACTGACCTGACAGTGTTGCGCAGCTATTCGAGTTTTCAAAGTACACGTGTGGGATTTCAATGATCTAGACAAAGCAGAGTGGAACAGAACAACATGCTCAACTGAATAAAGCCACTTTATCACATTCAACATCACTCCTACGTTCAAGCAGTCCATTGTCAAATACTACACTAATTAAGTTTTCAAACGATGATAGTCGGATGTCAGTATCATAGCCTTACCTATTGCTAAGCTGATCGTGGTAATGACAGATTTTAAAAGGTGACTTTAGTCAGAAGTGCATATTGTTTTGTTCTACGTTGCTATGACTACTTATTGACATCCTATACATTCATTTTGAGAACTGAATATATGTGTAACACTACATCGCAATTAATAATCTGGGCTATTATGCCGTGGTCGAAGGGATTTAACTCTAAAATTGTGACAATTCAGGCCGTGAAAGTTTACATTTTACAACACTGTATCAGCAGAAAAACGTTTTTTGTTCAAATAGCGTAATTATTTCAAGCAGTGGGAAATATTATGGTTACCTGACATCGTCAGTGGATGCAGGAGGCGACCGTCTATATGTGAGAGTCTAGTATCCTTTTAGAACCCTTTATTGCCTAGATCAAAGACTCGTAGCATAGATAACCAGCTCCAGACAGTTCAATGGCCACCTTCGGATTTTCAGTGCATTGATGTTACCATGCACGCTATATACTCTACTTAACTGTGTTACGCAGTTCTGGTTTGGACAAGATGTATTGACCTGTGATTCTTTGTAAACCTTTGCAGAAATGAAGACTGCCATTGAACTGGCTGAAACTGGTTATCTATGCAACAAAACTTGGGATGTAGGCAATAAAGCATTCTAAAATGATATTAGACTCTCAAAGAGGGAAATATCTCTACCCTGAGACAGATAATGGAGAAGAGATTGGAAAGAAATCCAGGCAGGTATTTGGTCTTCATCTTGAAAAAGCATATGACAGTGCCACTAAAGATATTGTTTGAAGTGCTGTGCTCAGAGGAACAGCAAAAAATTTATGTAAGAAGTGTCACAAACCTCTAAATGTCGGCAGAATGCGTCTTTAAAGTAGGGAAACAAATTTCTAGAGAGGCCTTCAGAATAACTTAAGGACTGAAGCAAGATGCTGTTGCCCCCCCCCCCCCCCCCCGTACTCTGTAAGATGTACGTGCAAAACGCACTGGATTTATGCTGTAGAAAGTGCATGGACAATGGGATTGAAGTGGGGAACCAGCATACCTACACACTTTTCTGTGCTGATGATCAGGTCGTTGCAGCAAACGACGACGAAGATATATCTTACATGCTTCGGAAGTTGTTGGAAGATTATTAAAAGTAATATCTGTTAATTAATGCTGAGAAAACTTAATATGTATGTTGTCGAGAAGAGGGACGTAACTTGGACATCGGCGGACATCTTATTAAAATGTGTAAAATGTTTAAGTACCTGTGTAGTATCTCATCAAGTAGTGACAGAGATATCCAACAACGGATCACACAGGGTCTTCAAAAGTCAGTTTAAAGATTAATATGCGTTTATGCAAATCCGCTGTCGAACCAAAACCAGCTATGGGAGTGTGTGCTGGAGACTCACAGAAAGAAATACTCGTACTAAGACGCTTACCAAAGTTCCTCTTTTAGAGAGTGAATAAGTGATCATTGAAATGTCTCTCGTGGTGAGATGGGCAATTTTGCATGCGAATGACTCATACCACAGATTTTGGGATGAGAGTGGTTCTGAGCAATGGAGATCACGCACTTCCGTTATCAGGACAGGGAACTGTGTCGGGCAGCATCAAATCAAACGGAAAAAAGGCTGTACAGCCTGCAAATGGCAAATGGTGTGCACTACCATCTGATGAGTAAGATGTATGAGACAGTCGAAATACCCTCAGACTTCAAGAAGAATATAATAATTCCAATCCCAAAGAAAGCAGGTGTTGACAGGTGTGAAAATTGCCGAACAATCAGTTTAATAAGTCATGGCTGCAAAATACTAACGCGAATTCTTCACAGACGAATGGAAAAACTGGTAGAAGCAGACCTCGGGGAAGATCAGTTTGGATTCTGTAGAAATGTTGGAACACGTGAGGCAATACTGACTCAACGACTTATCTTAGAAGATAGATTAAGGAAAGGCAAACCTACGTTTCTAGCATTTGTAGACTTAGAGAAAGCTTTTGACAATGTCGACTGGAATATTCTCTTTCAAATTCTGAAGGTGGCAGGGGTAAAATACAAGGAGCGAAAGGCTATTTACAATTTGTGCAGAAACCAGATGGCAGGTATAAGAGTCGAGGGACATGAAAGGGAAGCAGTGGTTGGGGATTCGGACAGGGTTGCAGCGTCTCCCCGATGCTATTGAATCTGTATATTGAGCAAGCGGTAAAGGAAACAAAAGAAAAATTCGGAGTAGGAATTAAAATCCATGGAGAAGAAACAAGAACTTTGAGGTTCGCCGATGACATTGTAATTCTGTCAGAGACAGCAAAGGACTTGGAAGAGCAGTTGAACGGAATGGAAAGTGTCTTGAAAGGAGGATATAAGATGAACATCAACTAAAGCAAAACGACGATAATGGTATGTAATCAAATCAAGTCGGGTGATGCTGAGGGAATTAGATTAGGAAATGAGACACTTAAAGTAGTAAAGGAGTTTTGCTATTTGAGTAGAAGAATAAGTGATGATGGTCGAAGTAGAGAGGATGTAAAATGTAGAATGGCAAAGGCAAGGAAAGCGTTTTGGAAGAAGAGAAATTTGTTAATATCGAGTATAGATTTAAGTGTCAGGAAGTCGTTTCTGAAAGTATTTGTACGGAGTGTAGCCATGTATGCAAGCGAAACATGGACGGTAAATAGTTTGGACAAAAAGAAAATAGAAGCTTTCGAAATGTGGTGCTACAGAAGAATGCTGAAGATTAGAAGGGTGGATCACATAACTAATGAGGAGGTGTTGAATAGGATTGGGGAGAAGAAGTGTTTGTGGCACAACTTGACTAGAAGAAGGGATCGGCTGGCAGGACATGTTCTGAGGGGTCAAGGGATCACCAATTTAGTATTGGAGGGCAGCTTGGAGGGTAAAAATCGTGGAGCGAGGCCAAGAGATGAATACACTAACCAGATTCAGAAGGATGTAGGTTGCAGTAGGTACTGGGAGATGAAGAGGCTTGCACAGGATAGAGTAGCATGGAGAGCTGCATCAAACCATTCTCAGGTCTGAAGACCACAACAACAACTATGTGAAGTACTGTGAAGAAGTGTCTTTGTATGACAAACTCCCTTTACCAGTGACTCTTGAAGCTCCGTTTTATTCCGGTTTTGGCACGAGGAGCGTGACGGAAGGCGACGAGATAGCGCAGACACTTAACGCCGTTTAGTGGCCTACTTCCGTCGAGAGGCCGCACAGCACTAGCCACAATAGCGCTGCGGTAAACACGCCGCGTTGCGCATGCGCAGTCCAGTTGCACAATGCGCTTTTTTGGGAGCAGTTGCGTCAGCTGGATCGCCGAGCACTGTTCTCCGCTAACAAGCGCTCCATGACGGCGGGCGCCGGAAGACTTGGAGGCGTCTGCAATAGGCTTCTTGAAACCACTTGTTTTCTCAGAGAGCCCTCTTGTCTCTACCGAACGAGGTGGCGCATTTGCAATACCCGATGCCATCTTCACACGGACCGTGCATCCGAACGTCAATGCTGGATGTGAGGAATTCAACGTGCTGCTGATCGCTCGGAAACGAGGCGGCTTCTGCATATGGCATCCGTGTCTCAATACGCGATCGCAGCGCGCTGCAGTGGCATTTGTCGGCAGTATCAGGGTGTTTGTTTACGAAATGAGCGGAGTAAAATTCCTATTTACGCACAGTTGCTCTTAAGTCCTTATGGCAGACATATTGCGATACAAGTTTACGATAGTCTTCCACTTAGCATAAAAATTATTTCATCATCCTCGCTATTTAGTAAAACCCCAGGGTCATTCTTATTTAAGCGCTGTTTCTGTTCAGCAGCAGAATCTGTACAACATGTGAAACACAAGACTAAAAAATAAAGTGCAAAATATCTTCAGGCGCCGGCCGCTGTGGCCGAGTGGTTCTAGGCGCTTCAGTCCGGAACAGCGGTGCTGCTACAGTCGCAGGTTCGATTCCTGCCTCGGGCATGGATGTGTATGATGTCCTTAGGTTGGTTCAAAAATGGTTCAAATGGCTCTGAGCACTATGGGACATAACATATATGGTCATCTGTCCCCTAGAACTTAGAACTACTTAAACCTAACTAACCTAAGGACATCACAAGGCATCATGAGGCAGAGAAAATCCACGACCCCGGCGGGAATCGAACCCGGGAACTCGGGCGCTGGAAGTGAGAACGCTACCGCACAACCACGAGCTGCGGACTTCTTAGGTCGGTTAGGTTTAAGTAGTTCTAAGTCTAGGGGACTGATGACCTCAGATGTTAAGTCCCATAGTGCTTGGAGCCATTTGAACCATATCTTCAGGCATGCAGCGCACGTTCGCTTGTAGATAAAACCAGCCGAACACACACACTCCGGAGACAGAGCGTACTTACATTCACATAACACCGAATATCATAGAATATACTTGTAATAAATTAATAATAATGTCTCAGAAACTATTACAAAACTAGAAACTGGGTAAAAAATGAATACAATGGGACATGTACCTGCAACACAATACATAAACACCTTGTAAGTCTGCAATGATATTGAACTTGTACAGTACGCGCCGTTATCTTGTATGTTACTGTCTTCTGAATGCTTTGATCACAGACATGTTATTGACTAAAATTTAGTATTATTCTTAATATTACACATTTTTGCCTCCAGGACAGTGATTAACTTGAACTTTACATGATTGTACTTGTTTTCCTGTTTCCTTCTTCTTTTTCTCTTCCCTAAACCTCTTCATTCTTTGGCTGTGTTCCTGTTTGCTTTTCTCTGTCCGTATTTTGCTTGTTTTGCTTCCTTTCCTTTACTTGCTATTTCCGTTCATAATTTTGTTTCTGAATTTGTCTCGTCCATTTATCATTTCACTGCTGATCCCTGCTTGTTTTAGGTCTCCTTCCATTTCTTGATCCGGAACCGCGCGACTGCTACGGTCGCAGGTTCGAATCCTGCCTCGGGCATGGATGTGTGTGATGTCCTTAGGTTAGTTAGGTGTAAGTAGTTCTAAGTTCTAGGGAACTGATGACCTTCGATGTTAAGTCCCATAGTGATCAGAGTCATTTGAACCATTTCTTGAAACCAACTTTTTTTGTTTGATTGAACTGTTTACTGCATAAAAAACATTTTTTTGTGAGTCTGCTGTTGTTCATTCTCTGTATGTGTCCATAGAATGTTGGTCGGCGTTTTCTGATCGTATCTGTGAGTCTGTTTGTGTGTTCATATAATTCTTTGGTTGGTCCCTTCATTCATATACCATCTCTGTGTACCACACCAAAAAATCTGAGGATTTTACGTTCTATTTTTGCTGTGTCTGTGATGCCTGATGCCCTAATTGTGATCGTTTCTGATTCGTAAGAGAGCTTCTGGTAGTACAACTGTACTGTAGTGTTTGAGTTTAGCCTGTCTTGAAATATTTATTTGATTGTAGTGCGTCCATGTCATTTTGTATGGTTTATGAAGTTTTTTTTTTTTTTAATTTTTTTTTTATTTTTAATGGATGCGTTGTTTGATCCTCCTATTTGTATATATTCCCCAAGAGATTTGAATTTTTCCACTCTGTTAACCTTTCCGTATTTTGTGTGTATGGCTTGGTTGCTGTTGTTGTTCTTTCTTTCCATGTACTGCCTCTTCTCATATCATATCTGTTGAACTGCTCTCGCAGAGACTTCATGTAAGTATTCCAGTGCGTCTTGTCTACGGTTGCTGAGTGTTTGCCAGGTCATCTGCAAATGCCAGGCATTTTATAATCGTCCTATATGCACACGTTCTTCCTAATTGAATTTCTTTTACTTTTTCTTCCTACTGTTTGATAATTTTGTCCAAGAAAATCTTGAATAATATTAACTTACATTTAATTACCTATCGAATCATACCAAGGAAAACGTATCTTTGACGGATGCTCAATGTGCCTTTCCCATAAAACGACATACTTTCATGACTTGCGAGTTATAATTTGAACAATCTTTAACCACCAAAATGACGTTTGCCACCATTTTATCACAACAAATCATACCACTAAACGATGGGTGTTCGAAAGATCAATTTGCTCGTGCTTTGAACGGCATGTATTCGTAGGACGTAAGATATGACATGAAACCCAGCAAACAGGGGCTTCAACTAAAAGGCAATGTGGCGTCTCCCGACTCTGTACTGAATACAGACGGCGTGCATGTGACGTAGGTGGTGTTCTTCCATCTCATTGGTCTACGTTAAACCCATGACCACGCTATGACCACGCTATGACGTCAGAAGCTCGGTTTGCTCAACGCTGACGTTCGAAAGGAAGTTTCCTGTGACGACGGGTTCGGCTCGTGTTGAGGAGAGCGGCGGTTCCCTAAATACGAGGATTGGAACTTAAATAGTGTCAACTATTTATTCACAACCGATACAAAAAAGTTACATGTTTGCACCTGTTTCTGTCCTTCAAAGTAGTCACCCGCGTTGTGGAGAACCCGATGCCAGGGATGTGGAAGGCGTAGTATACCGTTAGCAGAACCTGTTCTGTTGATGGTGCGAATAGAGCGGTCTACAGTTATGCTGATTCTCGTGTACGACTGTGATGGTGTCGTCCTAACGCATTACGTTCCTCCACGGCAGACCGTCAATGCACAGTATTACTGTTCGTTTTTGGAGCATCACCTGCGACCAGCTTTGCGAAAGAAGCGGCGACACTTTCTGCACAACCCACCCATCATTTTGCACGAAAATGCGGGGGCACATACAGCGCAAGCTGTGGCTGCTCTGTTCGGTCGATGGGGCTGGGAAGTACTGTCCCATCCACCATACTCCCCGGACTTAAGTCCTTGTGACTTTGATCTGATTCCGAAGATGAAGGAACCACTTCGTGGCATTCGCTTCAGAACTGTTCCAGAGATTCGACAGGCAGTAGACCGCTCCATTCGCACCATCAACAGAACAGGCTCTGCTAATGGTATACTACGCGTTACGCATCGCTGGCAACGGGTTCTAAACAGCGCTGGTGACTAGTTTGAAGGACAGTAACAGGTGCAAACATGTAACTCTTTCGTATCGGTTGTGAATAAATACGAATTGCCACTATTTAAGTTCCAACCCTCGTAATTTAATACAAACAGCTGGATGTTTCGTATGACAGAACACCTCATTTTCCTTCTCCATTTCGAGCTTTTTCAGCGACTTGAATAAGGTAGTAGCTGACGTGACGTTAAACCACAATCTTCCATCCTTTGCTTCCGGCAGACGTAATTTGAGTGATTTGTAGAAACCTCGTTCTTTCTGGACCATGTAATGTATTAGATGCTAGGTTCGTAGTGAAAATAAAGCATCTAATGCTTTTTGGGTTGGCTTGTAGCATCTTTGACTAACATTGGATGGGTTGTGTGACTGAACATTGCCACCAAGCAAGTGTTGGTTTCCTTTGCTTGAGGCAGCAAGCGGCAACAGGACATTGCGTCAAATTTCCCTTGCTTGTAGTTCAGGTGCGCTAAATAAAATAGAAATTTGCAGGTTTATCGTAAGGAATGCCTAACGTAAACAGAGTAGCCACCAACATTAATTACAGGACAGTGTCTCTGTCCTTCCGCCAGTAACTTCATAAACGTTGGTTCACTCGGGCTGTACACGTATTTCACGCCAACGTGTGCCAACAGTAGTGTACTGCCAACACTGCAGGCAAGTGACATCAATGGATCAGGCTCCTCCTGATAGTTGAAGACTTGTTACCAATGTGTTGCCCACAAAGCATGGAGAATATCTCGTACTGCAGGGCAATATCTGTCTGTGTCGTTGTCTGTAAATGGTTCCTTATTACTCATAGCCTTTATTCTTATTCCTCACGCCGACAGCGCTGCAGTACCAAGTCGCGTAATATGAGTGGTGAAACAATGTTATTTCGTTTCATTCGGAAAGGTAGCCTACGTAAACGAATTCGATTCGTTTGTTGTCTACGGTAATTTAAACAAGGTAGACAGTCACGAACCTCACAAATGTTGCATATATCTATTGAACACAGGAAGTAATGCAGTGGTCAAAATAAGCGTTGCATATTGCTTTATTGTTAATGCTGGACATAATATGAAACAAAACCGATTTTGTTCCGTCACGTACAATCATAAGCCAACGGCCTTGCCGCAGTGGTAACACCGTGTCCCGCCAGATCACTGAAGTGAAGCGCTGACGGTCTCGGCTAGCTCTTGGTTGGGTCGCTGTTGGCAAGAGGGGTTCACTCAGCCCTTGCGAGGCTGACTGAAGAGCTACTTGATGAGAAGTAGCGGCACCGGTCACGAAACTGACAACGGCCGTGAGAGCGGTGTGCTGACCACATGCCCCTCCGTATCCGCATCCGGTGACGTCTCAGAGCTGACGATGGCATGGCGGCCGGACGGCCCCTCTGGGCCTTCAAGGCCTGTACAGACTGTGTTTGTTTGTTTGTTTTACGTACAGTCGTAAGAAAACAAAGTAGATAAACACATTTGCATCTGATAAACACAACAAAAAAACAGAAAAAACAAAAAGCCTCACAAAAGATTAGACTACAAACACTACAATTTCTTATCACTGTCGATGATTGCAAACGGCACGTATTAGCATGGCTCACGCATTCTCAATTCAGCTGAGATTTGGAGAATATGGAGACCATTTCATGGAACGGATTGTAAGTTCCACTGCAGAGGTGTTCACAAGACTATGACGACTGGGGGCGTGCATTGTCGTCCATCAGCGTGAATCCTTCTCCAATGTGTCCACCAAATGGAGCCACAATGAACGCAAGGACGTCGTTCCAGTACTTCACACCAGTCTTCCTCCCATGTATTGGCACAAGGGGTGTCCTGAGGTCACACATGATTTCACTCCAAAATGTGACTGAACTCCAAACGTGATTTCACTCGAAAACGTGACTGAACTGCCTTGATAAGAGTGGCGGTCTACAATACAGTTTGGGTGTAAACGTCCTCCTCGTTACCTCCACAAGCTAATATCAGGATTGTCAGGGTGGAGACTGATATGGGTCTCATCTGAAAGAGTGTCGTGTTCTACTGCTGCCGATTCCACAATGTGTGCTTTCATACCCTCGCGACACAAGCTCCTCTCCAAACCCGATTTAGGGGAGGAGCCTTGAGAGGTCTTCTGGCACATTATCGCTGCTCATAGAGCCTATTTTGTATTGTTTGTGTAACGTTTTGGAATTGCCACCATAGATGTGTAGCATTGCATTGAGGACGTCTACTTGCTGTTACACGCAGACATCGGTCCTGAACATCTGTTGCTTTCCTTCCGCTGTCACTTCTGTTACATCCTCAACTGATCCTGTCACAAGGAACATATTCCACATTCTAGAGAGACAACGCTCTGACTCACAGTGGCATTCCCTACTCCGTTAGAGTGACTACACGGAGCCTCTGATCGTACGTTTGAGAGATTGAAGGGCACTCTCAATTCTGATTCGGTGTAGGGAATATGATCTATGGCGATTTGACTTTATACATTGTGATGAAATGGTGGGCAGCAGTTTATGGTCTTGTTTGCGTGCTCTAGGAAAAGAAATATGGTAAGCTTTACCTGCGTTCAAAGGAACAGGGTGCCAACTTAAACAACTGCAGTAAAAGTATGGCATTGTTGGGCTGACAAAGCGCGTTTTGTCTGCGGAATGATGAGGAGACATTTCCAGACGGCTGCGCCATGGCCGCATTGTGGAGAAACACAGAAACACATTACGCTTGGCACCGGACAGGGGGGAGATGTCCAGGTATACGGCCTAGCGCCGAAAAGTCGCAGACAGCGCATTGTAGGCCTTGTTAGCGAGCAAGCCACCAAAAGAAATGTAAACGTTCTGCAAATGTCCGTGGGACAGGGAAACTGGCGCCCAGATGTCCAGACTCTGTTTCAAAACATGTTTTGTCAATGTGAGTTTATGGCTGTTCTTTGCAAACTTTGAAATGGACGCAACAGGGGAGATAAAAAGCTGTTTATGGAGGGCTGTGCTTCCACCCTGTATTGTGTTAGCAAAAGACATGGCAAACGTGTGGGAAAGAGGCCGTGAAGCTGATTTTTTTTCCGTTTTCTGCCAATTAACTTTAAAGTCTGCGATTGGTCAAATTAGTTTGCAGTGCAAAGACCATTCTCCGAGCTCAGAATGCCAGGCTCCTGCTCGTGATTGGATTGTGTGTAAGTGGGAGAAGTCAAAAAAGAGAAATGTGCTTTTGGAACTGAGCTGAGGAGGAAACACTGAGAAAGGGAGATAGGCTCCCTTGTGCAAGTCTCTTGTACTGGCGCTTCGCTAGTAAAGAACTGCAGGTCTCTACCTAAGCGGTGAGACTTGTGCCATTTGCTATTGAGCGACTTAGAGCCTGTGCCAGTCATCTTCTGAACCGTCAGAGGTACTGCTTATATCATCACGGTCACAACAAGTGATGCGTGTGTGTACTTATTTGTCTTGAGTCGGCCTTCTAAACATTTGATGTATTCCGACACGCACAGTCATGGCATGGAGTCAAATTGGTTTTGCAGACCAGCAAATGGGTCCACCTGCACACTGGAATCCATTGGGGTTTCAGAGGCTTATAGGGAAGTACCTGCATTCTCAATTAACCGAATGCGAGACCGCGTACTTGCATTTTTTGAGAATGTGCATTTAATAACAGATTGCCCCTGTCCATGACTTCAGTCACCAAATGCATCGTGGTGCGCCGCCTTGACCAGTAGGATGGTAAAGTATTCGCTGCTGCGATGTAGGGCTCTAATATCTATTTGTCAACACCCTGTTCTTTCGAACCGTATTTTTCCTTTTTTTGTATGGTAGAATATAGATACTTGGTGGTGGCGTAGTTTGATGTCATAACCTGGATTCACGTCTATGAAGTGAGATAGAGCTAGTAGTGTTCTGGTTAGTGTCGTGTGTCTATCCCCAGCAGATTACTTTATCCACCATAGATCCCATTTTAGTAAGGCTTTTGTCAAATAAATATTTTTTTTTGTATGATGTTTCTTTAATGATTTTGTTGTCTTGTCATGTTTAAGATCAATATATCGATTGTGAATTAGACTACAACTTCTCCCTGAGTTCTTATTAACAGTTCCTTCGCATTTTATGGCAGTCTAGATCTGAAACATAAGGAGTAGCTTTTTCGCTTGGTGTCCACTGCGTGGATCTTTACTTCATTATCAATAATCATCTTTCACGTTATTGTTGTCCGACCATCCTGAAGCAACACAGCTCTCGTAGTGACACACAGAGCAAGTACTGCGATGTTTACAGGTGATATGATAACCACAGACGGCACATACTGCCCCCTCAAAGTAGAAACATGGACTGCTTCCGCTAGAATTACATTAAAAACAAACCAATGTATTGATACTATAAAGTATTTCCGAATCATAACGTTCCTTATTAAAGTTTAAGAAATGTGAGACATTCATTTTGATCACTGTTTGTACAAAGACGGCAAGGTTAAAAAATATCTGCCTGCTCACGAAATGAATATCCTTGCATGTTTGAAAGTAGCACTTTCAGTTAATGCAGTACATGTGGTACATGTACACAGTGGACCCTGGCAACACAGTGTCATCTAGGACACAGTGAGTCAAACAAGTGCGTAGATAAGTGAAGTTGTTGGGTTATACCTGGAATGCTGCTGAACGTCAACTTTCATCAATAACTCTAAAACGAAGGTTTTTTGGACGTATGTTTATACGAACGTTTTTTTCTTGTTTTGGTGCAAGGAACCTGTCCCCTAAGTTTGCAACACTAATTTTGAAACACCTCGTACAACACTATGGAGGACAACACTTCCGTCCACCTTGGGACCTGATAACTCACTGCTTTAACATTGGTGCTCACCAAAGCGAGAGGCGTGCTCAAAAATCTGCAATGAAAATACAAGGTATTTTGTATCTCTTGACATCTAGTGTACTTAATGTCCCCGAATATAGTGTAGTTACTATTTTATTAAACAGACGGAAATGAACAATATTTTTTGCGTGGCACTCAGATATAAAGATTTATACGTGAATTCTACCTGCTGGCTATATGTTTTTTTTTAATCATTGGGAGACGAAAGAACGTAATTAGGAGCTCAGATAGGATGGGGGGGGGGGGGGGGGGCGGGAGCAACTCGTTTTAGTTTTGTGGAAGGGTTGGATGAAATAAATGACCACTTCTTACAAAATAAGCCACCAAACACTTTACAATAGATGAAACATCAAATCAAAAACATATTCAGTCGTCTATATTTCAAATTTTATTTTTCACTACGCCATCTTCAAGCCCCCTGCCCGAATGTAGGAAGAATCCAGTCTCATGTGCAATCGAAATAGGGGCCACCATTCAGTAAGTGGTATCCGCAGGTCACTTTTCTAACAACTCTATCCCTTTGTTTGTCTGCAGTTGACGGACGAAAGAATCGTTTTCTTAAAAAAGTGATACCAGTTACTGCATGCTGGTGCCTATTTCGATTGCACGTAAGACTGAATTCTTCCTACACGTCGGTCAGGAGGCCACAGGGATAGTGGAAACGCCGAAAATGGTCGCATATATAAAAGAACATTTGAAATACAGTTGAAGGTGTTTTTCATTTGATGTTTTGTATTGAACAGCCGAAACATTCAACCATAAAGATGGAGTTACAGAGACTTATAATAGGTATGGTAGGATCTAAAAGGTAGCTGACTGAATGTTGTTAGTACTAGATTTGTACGTATCGTGTTGCAGTTAGGCGAGTATCCTTCAGGTACACGCGAAATGTCAATACTTCCTGTATCCACATTTTAGTACCTTTCGCCATTATGCGTAAAGATAGTGCTATAGTCTGAGATTTTTTCCTCCCTTTTCACATCAAAGATAGAATTGTAAGACCAGATTTTTTTGTTTCTTTCTATATACATATTAAAACTGATACAAAAGGCATAATTATTATTCTCTATTTTTTGCTGTTCTGTGCTCATAATTTTTAATGTGGCATTAGAATAGTTCTATGTGCATAAAACTGTAATTTCGCTTAAAAGTTGAAAACATTGTATTCGACGTAACTTTCTGCCGGACAGACGAGCTTCGATATGTGTCGGAAGTTCGCTGTGTAACAAAGGAGTGTGGGGAAGGACGACCAAATGTCCCTCAAAACCCAGATTGTCCTGTTTTTTTTTTTTTTTTTCATAAAATGCGGTGCCCTGAAAAAATGTTTCTTCACCCTCAAAATTCCCAGAATTCAATTTTTAAAAACATTTAATAAATTTTTCTATTTTATTAAATATTTTTTTTTAAATTGAAAAACTTTTAATTCCTAGATTGCAATTTTCCCACTTGCCAACAGCATTTTGCAGACCTGGACGGTGACCCATCCAACTGCTAACAAAGCCCCACAGCATTTAACTTCGGTGATCTGACGGCTACCGGCGTTACCACTGCAGCAAGGCTGTTGGCAGGATGTTGTAATAGTGAAGGAAAATGGCCAGTAGCGTGAGTATAAGTTGCATCAAAAGATGGTTGTAGAAAGCAACCTAAGATACTTATCGTACTTTAATTGTAGTAGGAAAATTGCGGTCTAGGGATTAAAAATCTTTTACTCAAAAAATTTACTTAATAAATTACATTACGACAACCGCCTCCTCTCTGACAATGTCAGGCTTCACTAAGAAATGTAGATTTCGCTCGATTGAACAGAATATGATGCGATAAATTAATACAGTTGAACTTATTTCTGTAACCTCCATAATCCTATAGTAATCACAGTATCAGTATTGGTACACTGAAACAATAATAATTTATTATGAGCGGTACTGTGGCTGGAGAGTAGCTGTATTGCTGTAACAGCTCCAGGCGTTGAAAATTTGGAAGAGTTGTAAAAAATGTCTGATTGTCGTGCAACGTAGCAGTCATTCTAAGAATAGTGTAGCTGTTGATGTTATGTCAGACAATCTGTACGGTGGCTTCTCGTGTTAGCTGCACTCTGAGATGGTAATAATTGCAAGGTGTTTGTTTACAATAGTGGCCCTTAGTGTCAATGTAGGAAAAATATTTTCGCTTTATTATAATTCCAGGCTTGGATCACAATGTTTATTTGTAATCAGGTAACTAATTGCGGTCGATAATGACCATCTTCAGACCTGAGTAGAAACATGTTGCACTGTACATATTACCACAATACATGTGATAACTGTGTCTCTCTTCATGTGCAATATGATCGATTCAATGGTGCTCTTTACATACCACAGTTTCATTTGTTTGACGAAGTTGAAATGGCTAATGATTTTGACTGCACCGTCACATGTAATAGCATAATATGTATATGCAACACGTTTCTAATCAGGTCTTAAGATGATCGTTACCTACCGAAATTAATTAACTGATTACTAATAAATACTGTGATCCAAGACTGGAATTATAAGAAACCAATTATATTGCTGGATCGTTGAAAACTTTTTTGTGACTATGTCACAACTTATAAAGTATATTTTCGTTCATGAATACCCAGTGGACTGACGAAAGGAATGGAATGGAGGTGGACCCTCTTAATGTAATGCTTCAGATCCCGTGCAAATACAAAATCGACTGTGTAGAATTTTACCACTTTGTCTCAACGAACAAAGATATGATCAAGAAGGCTCGAAGCAATGAAAAATACCCTTTTGTCCGAGGACAATCAACCCCATCTATAAGAGTTCAGTGCTATTTAAAGCTTATGTTAATTATGTTAGATTAAAAATTCTATGGCTACATTATTTTGAAAAATCATAATAGATCTGTTTCTTATTACCTATATTAAATATCATTAATTAAACAGATGGTGTAGAAAGAAACCATAGTTAAGTTGTTTTTATCATTTTTTCTAATAGTCAATTGACTATCATGGATTAACAAAATGCATTTTTTTTAAATAAAAAAAACCAGGGTACATATGGGAGGATCGACGATTGGAGCCCGGCTGGTTGTGTCTCGGTTTCCTCCGAAAACGATTTGGTCATCCTAGCCTGGGGAGAAGTGCAGAGAGTGATTACTGCCGTGTGCAAGCGACCGAATGGCTTGTTCACAGCATCACTTTTAGACTGTTTTTTGATCTGTAATCGGACTGTTCTCGATGTATATGGCGGACTGTGAAATTAGAATACCAACATACAAATGTGCTTCCTGTCAGGGACTGCCGTCCCACAAATTAATTTGAAAACTACAAAATGCGCACAGCGAAGTGACGCGTTTACTGAATGGGCTGTTTGTAGTCTATACCTCGTAATATAGATGAAAGTTATTATCTTTATAAACTATTGTGTCTCAACATAAACGCTGAAAGCTACAAAATATATAAAGCAAAGGGACAAATTTACCTACCCTACTGCTTTCAGTGCACAGCGCGGACTGTGAAGTCAAAATACAAATATGTTTTATGTCATGGACTACTATTTCACAAAGTAATTTAAAAGCTGCCCTCCCGGTTAGCCGTGAGGTCTAACGCATGGCTCTCCGGACTAGGAAGGAGTGCCTGGTCACCGGCACGCATCCGCCCTACGGACCTGTGTCGAGGTCCAGTGAGCCGCCCAATCTGTGGATGGATTTTAGGTGGTTTTCCATCTGCTCGGCGAATGCGGGCTGGTTCCCCTTATTTTGCCTCAGCTGCACTATGTCGGTGATTGCTGCGCAAACAAGTTCTCCAAGTAGGCGTACTCCACCATTACTCTACGACGCAAACATAGGGGTTACACTCGTCTGGGGTGAGACGTTCCCTGGAGCGGGGAAAGGGAGGGGGGAGGGTGCACCGGGGGCCCGAACCGCACAATAACCCCGAAAGCGTAGTTCGGTGTGGGGCGGCGGAGGGGTGAAGTGGACTGCGGTAATCGTCGTGGGGTTGTGGACGACTGTGGCTGCGGCGGGGACGGAGCCTCTCAGTCGTTTCTAGGCCCCAGTTAACATACAATCCAGTACAATTTAAAAACTAAGATATTCCGGTAGTTATGTACATCGGCAGCTATATTTCAACCGACAGGTGACTAAATAACTCGTTTACTACTGCCTCGCTGTACAAGTGGCCATTTCCGAGAGGACAATTACAGCGGCAACTCTTAATAAGGATTTCGCTTCTGGGTTATGGGCTGCCAATGTAGGACGAGACGCTCCATTTATGACAGCTAAGTGTTCTTTCGTCGGACATTATGTCTGTTGGGAAACACTTCTCTCGTAAACGTGTTTCTAAAAGACTTATGTAATAAACGTATAATTTTTTGCTAACGCTACAAATTCTCGTCGTTTTTGCCTACCTCACCTAACTTAAATCCCAGGAAGCTTAAATCAGGCTCTCAGTAATTTAAGGGCAGTTGTATGTACGACTGGTCAAAAATGTTGACCACTGAAACTTTCCTGGCAGATTAAAACTGTGTGGTGGACCGAGACTCGAACTCGGGACCTTTGCCTTTCGCGGGCAAGTGCTCTACCAGCTGAGCTACCCAAGCACGACTCACGCTCCGCCCTCACTGCTTTATTCTGCCAGTACCTCGTCTCCTACCTTCCAAACTTTACAGAAGCTCTCCTGCGAACCATGCAGAACTAGCACTCCTGAAAGAAAGGATATTGCGGAGACATGGCTTAGCCACAGCCTGGAGGGTGTTTCCAGAATGAGATTTTCACTCTGCAGCGGAGTGTGCGCTGATAAGAAACGGGGCGTGAGTCGTGCTTGGGTAGCTCAGTTGGTAGAGCACTTGCCCGCGAAAGGCAAAGGTCCCGAGTTCGAGTCTCGGTCCACCACACAGTTTTAATCTGCCAGGAAAGTTTCATATCAGCAAACACTCCGGTGCAGAGTGAAAATCTCATTCTGGATGTGGACCATTCTTTCCCACCAAATAGTTCCGAAGCATGTTAGATATATTGTCTCCAATTTTCAGAGTCTAATTCGTTAAAAACTATCTTGTATGAAAGGTAGGCAGTGCCACGCGTCCTTCTGTACATGACTCGTTCTTTTTTGGGATATTTTATTATTTGCGGCCTTCAGAGAACACATATGTAGGGTATAGAAGGGTGTGAGTCCACTTATTACGCGATTAATTACGATTTATTAAAGAAATGACCACATAGTGGAACAGAAAACCCGAACGAAAGCTTTAATATCCTTATTTAGAAGAGACGCTCAGAGACAACATTTTCCTCATCTTCTACTATAAAAATCTCCTCACATGATGCATGATGCTTGCCTATTGTTCAATGACGGTAACAATGGAAGAACAGGATACTTGTGAGACTAAGATTTGATGCAGATTGCTTTCCTGAAAACCTACTAAAGAAAAACTGCTGATGTGCATACTGCTGAGTTTGAAAGGTCATTGAATGATATTGGAAAATAAGCATGCCAGAGGGATCAGATTAGAAGGAAAGAGCTACATGAAGACTAAAAAGCCCAAACGTATGGTCATCGACAGCATCAAAGTACTAGTTTCTGGCATAAATGCTAATAAATTCTTTCCCCTGCATGTCCTTCAACTTTCATTTTTCAATTTTGGTGGGGGGGGGGGGAATGTGTTTTAATACGGTGTCAGAGTATATTATCCCATCGCTGTGGAGGTCCCGTTGCCTAGTGTGTCATTTGGCGGCCGTTTGGCCATCTGTGACACGATGCACAGCAGCTCCATCCTTCTGCGCTCGCTACCTGGCCGCGAGTCCACCGTCCAGCATGAAAGGGAACTGCCTCCTCCATCCCCAGCGTTACTTCCCGGTGCGGACACCATACTCCCTCAAGTGCTCGCTCACCCCAAATGGTCCCTTGTGTGCCTCAACACACAATTGCTACATATAAATTTATATTTGCAGTTTTTGGGATTGCTACTCGTTTTATATCTGTAGTTAATCTGAGAATTCATGCTGGAGACATTATATTCACTTCATTAGAAATGTATCAGGTTTCCTCCACTTTTAATTTGTCGTTTTGGGTGACTATATGATATATACATTACTTTTATTATTAAATTTTCATGTGAACACTGTGATTTTTGGTAGAAATAATGTTAGTGAAAATTCTGTTTCGTTACAACTTGTAATATGAGGAAAAAACATCTCGAATTGTAGGTTCAAATCTACGAAAGCATTTAGAACAGACTCATCTGGTGTTTTTGAGTGGAAGGTGACTAGTGGCGAACGGCGAAATAGTTTTGAGATTTCATGCGAATTGGGTACGCTTGCTATTTGTCAGTACCCATTACATGCTCTGGCTTTCTTCAAACAGAGACTGGACTGATAGGCCTGTCCTTGTGATGGGAAACAAACGTGTGTTCGATTTGCGAAGACCTTAATTGTTTTTCCAGTGGGAGAGGGGAGGAGCTAGTTTCACTACAATACTCCTCCATTCTGGGCACGCCTTTGGGTGCAGCGGAAGCAGTAACCCTTACCAGATTAACCAATCCGAAATATTTCTCCATCACGTCTCATGAATTATATTTTACGACATCCTGCTTTTCAGCCTTTGTTGCTTCTTATTTCTTTTTCCTTTCACTTTAATACCAACCTCGTTTTTATTTTTGAGAAGCAGATACGATAAATCGGGTGTTGCTGCACTGCATGCTGAATTTAATGCAACTTGTTGAAGCACGCTAAATACGAGGAGGGTTTTGAAAGCAAAGGTCATTTTGTAATTTGGATGATGGGACTTTCTGGTCACCGTGTTGCGCATCTTCAACTGTTGGCTATCCACAAACGCGACTGCGGTAGCTTTCGCTTGCATGAATGTTTATTTACACCCTTTTAAAATGATTCAGCCGGTTGATAACGCCGCCGGTTGTGAAATACGTGCTCTTGTCAAACGCAAGACACGCGGAAGCAATCTACATTCATCGGCAGATTATAGAAATTTATCGAGAAAACGATGTAGACGCTATAATGGTTAGAAAATGGCGTAGATCATTTAAAGATGTCCGCACAAATGTGCACGATGAGGAACGAAGTTCGCAACCGTCCGTCATTACGGATGATCTCATGCAGAAAGTCGACAAAAAAGTCGAGAAGAGAGACGCTTCACGATTTCATCATTATCTTATGTCTTTCCTGAAGTTATTAGACGTGTTCTGTAGGAAACTGTGACAGAACGCTTAGTGTATCGGAAATTATGCGCACACTGGATTCCAAAAATGCTGAGTTGCACAAAACCAACGGTGGAACAAGTCTATCGACTTTCCTCAAGAGGCACTACGTCGAATGAAATAAGTTTTTAAGCCAAATTTTCGCTGTGACGAAACATGTGTTGTTCGTGCTACACTGGAATCGAAACAACAGTTCTTGGGATGGAGGCACCGGGCAGTTCCCAAGAAACTGAAGTTCCACCAAACAATTAGCGCCCGGAATACCATGTGCACTGTTTTTGGGACACACAGACTATTTTTTATGTCGAAGTTTTTGCGTCGGGCAGCACAGTCAATAAAGAGAATTATTGTGATATCTTAAAGAAACTTTGCCGTGTAATCCAAAACAAAGGGCGTGGCAATCTCACCAGAGGTATGGTTTCGCTGCACGACAATGCCCTTCCCCAAGTGGCTCAACTTACTTAAGCTCTCATTGCGTCATTATGTTTGGGAAAAATATGGCCACCCTACGTATAACCTTGACTTAGCACCTAGTGACTATCATTTGTTCTTGCAATTAAAGAAGCACCTTGCCGTTTAGCGAGGAAGGTGTCGGTTTCAGAACGTCAGCGTAGGATTGGTTAAAAAATCAGGTGGCAGATTTGTGTGAGGATGGATTTCGGAAGCTTGTATCACAATAAGCTGAAAAGTGGATTAAGGTCTAGGTATTCATACAAAATGTTGTTGTAATATAATTTTAGTTTTTTACTCTATTTTAAAACGGTACTTAGTTTAAAAATGCGAGTCGGATAGTTTGAAAAACCTAGGCTAGTCAATAATTTTTCATACAACACATCTCTCATTAAAGTTTTCCAATTGCCTCACGGAATATCCAAAAGATTGATATGACCGTACACAATGGCACGTGCGTTCGTTTAAGTATGTATTCATCAGATAATATCATATACTGTTTTCATCTGTATTGTTCTTCGTCTCGTATGACAAGTGAAACAGAGACGGTACCAACGATACCGATGGTCCAGTTAGGTGCTAAACGACCACAAAAAACACGAAAAAAACCACAAACAATTCTCTGAGTCAACATCAATCAGTCGTTGTTTTGTTTTTGGGTAAGTCTAGGCATGGTACATCGCCACCTCTCCCTGTCCTGTGCTCTTTAGTTGCACGTAGTTATTGCTTTCCTGTTTGACTCTGTCCGATAGTACACTCACGCTCAAAAATTAAGAATAACTGCAGAATGTGGTGCCACACAACGTGGCACTAAAAAAACTGGCGCTAATAGCATAGGCACATAGGGAACACACATAACACAGGCCTGTAAGTCCACGGTATTAGTGATAAGTTGAGAAAACCGTCCCGAAACACATGTGCTACAAAACGCCACTGTTTCCTGCGCATGTGCCCCGACATAAATATGGGATATGATCACCATGCACACGTACACAGGCCGCACAACGGGTTGGCATACTCTGGATCAGGTGGTCGAGCAGCTGCTGGGGTATAGCCTCCCATTCTTGCACCATTGCCTGTCGGAGCTCCTGCAGTGTCGTAGGGGTTTGAAGACGTGCAACGATACGTCGACCGAGAGCATCCCAGATGTGCTCGATGGGGTTTAGGTCTGGCGAACAGACATTCGCCTGTTTAAAGGTACTCCTTCACGATGGCAGCTCGGTGGGGCCGTGCGTTATCATCCATCAGGAGCAAGGTGGGACCCACTGCACCCCTGAAAAGGTGGACATACTGGTGCAAAATGACGTCCCTATACACCTGACCTGTTACAGTTCCTCCGTCAAAGACATGCAGGGGTGTACCTGCACCAATCATAATCCCATCCCACACCATTAAACCACGACCTCCATACAGGTCCCTTTCAAGGACATTAAGGGGTTGGTATCTGGTTCCTGGTTCACGCCAGATGAAACCCGGCGAGAATCACTGCTCAGACTATACCTGGACTTGTCCGTGAACGTAACCTGGGACCACTGTTGCAACGACCATGTACTGTGTTCTTGACACCAGGCTTTACAGGCTCTCCTGTGACCAGAGGTCAGTGGAATGCACCTTGCAGGTCTCCAGGCGAATAAACCATGCCTGTTCAGTCGTCTGTAGACGGTGTGTCTGGAGGCAACTGCTCCAGTGGCTGCCGTAAGGTCCCAAGCAAGGCTACCTGCAGTACTCTGTGACCGTCTGCGGGCACTGATGGAGAGATATCGGTCTTTTTTTGGTGTTGTACACCGTGGACGTCCCATACTGTAGCGCTTGGACACGTTTCCTGTTTGCTGGAATCGTTGCCATAATCTTGAGATCACACTTTGTGGCACACGGAGGGCACGTGCTACGACCTGCTGTGTTTGACCAGCCTCCAGTCGCCCTAGTATTCTACTCATAACGTCACCAATATGTGTTCTCTGAGCCATTTTCAACACACAGTCACCGTTAGCAAGTCTGAAAACGTCTGCACACATACTCGCTGCACCGTACTCTGACATGCACCAACACACCTCTGCGCATGTGAACTGCTGCCAGCGCCACCGTGCGACGACCGCAGGTCATATGCACCGCATGGTCATACCCCGAGGTGGTTTAAACCCGCAAACCGCCTACCAGAGCGATGTTCCACCATGTATCAGCATTATCCTTAATTTATGAGCATCGGTGTAGATATCTTCTTCTTCCACTCATTCTGCTCCCTTTAGCACCCCTTGATTCCTTGCTGGAGTAAGCGTTGCCTTCTCGAGGTGTGGCCTTTTTCCTTGTGATGTTCGTTCATCACCTCCTCGTTTCTTACCCAGTGTTCACAACTCGTACCCTCGACTTCCCTCCATAGCCACATTTCCAGTGTCGCCAGCCTTTACCGCGATGTCCAGCTCTGTTCCGTATAAAACTATGCTCCATTTGGCTTACGGGGAGATGCTAGATCATTCTTTTTAATTCCATGGGCACATCCATTGTGCTACTGCTGTTAGCTCACGAGTGATTCCTTCCGCTGATTACATGCGGTACTTTACAACCACACTCCGTAATGCTCGACGATCGCTGTCCGTCAGTGCATGAGGACGGCCTGGTCTTGGCCGGCCGGGGTGGCCGAGCGGTTGTAGGCACTTCAGTCTGGGACCGCGCGACCGTTACGGTCGCAGGTTCGAATCTTGTCTCGGACATGGATGTGTGTGATGTCCTTACGTTAGTTAGGTTTAAGTAGGTCTAAGTTCTAGGGGTCTGATGACCTCAGAAGTTAAGTCCCATAGTGCTCAGAGCCATTTGAACCATTTTTTGCCTGGTCTTGGCTTAGATGTGGTCGTACCTTTGCGTTCCTACTTCACAATCACATCACCAACAGTCGACTTGGGCAGCTTTAGAAGGGTTCAAATGTCCCTGGTAGATTTGTTACCCAAGTGACATCCAAAGACTAGTCCATGTTCGAAATCACTGAGCTCTCTGAACCGACGCATTTTGCTCTTTACTGCCTCTCACACAATACTCCCCGGCTCCTTTTATACTAGCGGGTCCACTTTTCGTGACATCTAGTGATCAGCTCCGCATTGTCCGCCCCCGGTTGCTGAGTGGTCAGCGCGACAGTATGTCAATCCTAAGGGCCTGGGTTCGCTTCCCGGCTGGGTCGGAGATTTTCTCCGCTCAGGGACTGGGTGTTGTGTTATCCTAATCATCATCGTTTCATCCCCATCGACGTGCAAGACGGAGAAGTGGGTCAAATCGAAAGACTTGCACCCGGCGAACGGTCTACCCGACGGGAGGCCCTAGTCACGAGTTCCGCATTTGCTAGGGTGTCCGCGTACTTTCGATCTCGTGTTGAATAGTATTTTAATTGTGTGAATTGCGTACCTAAACACACTAGTGTACTCCTGTCTTGGAAGGCGTCATTTCACAATATCATTTCGTAGAGATAATGTAACACTTCAATAACTTGTTAACCATAAAGGAACAATTATGTTTATTTTAAAGCTTTAACATTCTTCTTAAAAATAATTTTACTGTGATTCGTTTACATGAGGCTGTAATACTGCCAACTGGGTTGCATCCCATTCCACATGGAGTGAGTGAATGAAAGAACAATATGTGAAAGAAATGAATTACGTATACTGAAATAAATAGGCTTACCATTTTTTTTTCAGTTCCAACCCAAGACATATATTTTTTAAAATTACTTAAAACACCCTTAAAAATTTACTGAAACATCAAACTTTATTTACTCAGGCGTATTTTTCACCTGACGTGAGTTTTTATCGGAAATGGTTTGTGCACAACCAATTCCTGAAATACATTAAATGAATTCGCAGTTGCGAATAAGGACAGCCATCAACTGTAGACTGGAATGATGTCAATGAAAATTTGTGCCGGCCCAGGACTCGAACCCGGATTTCCCCCTTATCGCGAGCGGTCGCCTTACCATTTGGCTATTCGTGCACGACAGACAGCCACACCGAAACTTCCATATGTCGTCATCTGTATACACTATGTAATCAAAAGTATCCGGACACCTGGCCTATCCGTACACCTGGCTGAAAAGACTTCGAAGTTCGTGACGCCCTCAACTGGTAATGCTGGAATTCAGTATGGTGTTGGCCCACCCTTAGCCCTAATGACAGCTTCCACTCTCGCAGGCATACATTCAATCAGGTGCTGGAAGGTTTCTTGGGGAATGGCAGACCATTCTTCACAGAGTGCTGAACTGACGATAGGTAACCATGTTGGTCGGTTACGCCTGGCACGAAGTCGGCGTTCCAAAACATCCCAAAGGTGTTCTATAGTATTTAGGTCAGGACTCTGTGCAGACCAGTCCATCGCAGGGACTTTGTTGTCTTCTACCCACTTCGCCACAGGCCTCGCATTATGAACAGGTGCTCGATCGTGTTGAAAGATGCAATCGCCATTACCGAATTGCTCTTCAACGGTGGGAAGCAAGAAGGTGCTTAAAACATCAGTGTACGCCTTTACTGTGATATTGCCACGCAAAACAACAAGGGGTGTAAGCCCCCTCCATGAAAAACGCGATACGGCATAATAACAACGCCTCCGAATTTTACTGTTGGCACTACCCATTCTGGCAGATGACGTTCGCCGTACCGACACCCTGCCATCGGATCGCAACATTGTGCACCATGATTCGTCACTCCAGACAACGGTATTCTACAGTTCAATCGTCCAATGCTTATGCTCCTTATACCAACCGAGGCTTCGCTTGGCATTTACCGGCGTGATGTGTGGCTTATGAGCAGCCGCTCGACCATGAAATCCAAGTTTTCTCACCTCCTGTCATGGTATTGGCAGTGGATCCTGATGCAGTTTGGAATTCTTGTGCGATTGTCTGGACAGATGTCTACCTATTACACATTACGACCCTCTTCAACTGTCGGCAGTCTCTGTCACTCAACACACGAGGTCAGCCTGTACGCTTTTGTGCTGTACGTGTCCCTTTACGTTTCCACTTCACTATCACATCGGAAACAGTGGACCTACGGATGTTTAGGAGTTTGGAAATCTCACGTACGAACGTATGACAAAAGTGACATCCAATCACCTGACCACGTTCGAAGTTCGTGAGTTCCGCAGGGCGCCCCATTATGCTCTCTCACGATGTCTAATGACTACTGAGGTTGCTAATATGGAGAACCTCGCAGTAGGTGGCAGCACAATGCACCTAATATGAAAAAAGTATGTTTTTGGAGGTGTCCGGATACTTTTGATCACATAGTGTATCTGCTATCCGTACTCGTACATCTATTATGCATATTCCCATACAGGTCAGAAGCTGTATTTGAAAGTGGACCCGCTAGTATAAAAGGAGCCGGTATTGGCAGATAAATACAACACTGCAATGCCTGTGTTATTCTGATTACGATGCAAAGTTCCTTTGGACCTGCATGCATGTTGTTCACAACTTGCAAGCTCGAGTTTTCTCCATGGCCACGTTTCCAGTGCCGCCAGCCTTTTTACTTTGTATTTCCGTAATGTCCAGATTTTTATTCCGTATAAAACATTGTGAGCGTGGGGTTGATCTGCTATTCTGTTATTTTGCGCAACGGATTAATCTGAGATGTACCCTTTACCCTGTGACTCCTGCAAGATGTAAATTCCACCCCCACACTACTACAGAAGTCAGACAGACGCTCCTAACGTTCTAAGGGGAAATGCCTGAAAAACTTTCAGTAATAAATATCTTCTGGAGTCGTCCGCTGTAAGGAAATGACACAAAAATTCTCAAAATTTCTTATGGAACTAGTGGAATACTTGGGTGCTGGAGTAGTGCTAGTCAATGTAAGAAAAATATGAAACTAACGAAAGTTATTATTTATTTTGCAAAAATTCTGAGAAACCACAATGGCACTTTTAGTTAAGAATTGAACAAGTTATATCCTGGTTCTTTTTGGAATGTGAAGTTACCTCTCAAGGATAGGATTCGCTACTGAAATTTCTATACAAAGTTTAAGATTGTTATTGACTTGGCAGAATGGCTGAGAGGCGCGCCTACTCAACTTGAATAATTATCCTTTAGAATGTTGCTAGGTACAGTCGAGGCTGTCGCGTGTGAAATGCAGTGAAGTTGTGGAGGAAATATGGGACTCGCAATAGCTGTAGCGCACAATACCATAAGCTGCTGTCTGCGCCGCTCGCTGCTGACAAATAAAATAACTCTCGTTCTATCTGGATTGACCTTCACCAATCAAACTCTCCCTACGCCTTGATGAAGTCAAGGATTCCTATTCGCCCCTAGTCTAACTATTGGCGTGGTACACCGATCAGATAACCAGTCCACCGCGATGCCACTCAAAAATTCGCTCGCAGGCGTTTAATTATAACTCTGTCCGTTCACACCGCACAATAAGTGTGTTGGCCAACACAGTGAACAATGCTTAATCGCAAGGACTCAATATAAGTCACACGTCGATTCGCTCTAGACAGAGGTGCTCTCCCAGTGAAGTACTGAGGAGAGACTTGTTCCTCGCTCCAAGAGCGACAACAGAACGGCGCCTCTCCATGCCAGACGTGAAGGGGTATATCTTTCGGTCTCTTCCATTACTACTTCAGCTCAAGGCGTCAGAAATATCGTCTGCCAATCAGCATTGCTCTTCTAAAATGAGAGAATGACGTTTAGTTTAAGATGACCAATCCGGAAATCTGTAGTATCGGCGTTTGGCGTTTGCTGTCTCCCTGTGAAAATCTCTGAAGCTGAGTGCTATGTGTAAGGAATGCATAGGTTGGACGCTCCCACACAATGTAGCGGAATTTGCTTTTAAGCCGAACACGGGGTCATTCCCCCTTTCACTCGGGCACCCACTGTCTGCTCCAAGGGCGGCTGAGGTTGACTCGTCCTCTGAAGGGGCCGGCCTCCTGGTGTGGGGTCTGCCTCTCTCGAACTAAAAACTCCTGTGACCATCGTGTCTGGAATGTATGTGTGTACGTCAGCCTTGAGTATTTCAACCCTGGGGCGCACTTGTTATATGCATATCGTTTACATGAATTCACACAACACTGACTTTATCTTATCGAGTTCGGGATTGAATGAAGCGTCTTGATGTGTGGAATATGATTGTGAGGGCGGAATATGTTAGCAATGAGGGTCAGGAGACCACGACATCTTACAACATGCATGTATGTCCAAAAGAATTTGCATCGCAGTCATAACAACCCAGGAAATGGAGTATCGTAATTCCTGAAATAGGTCTGTCCAAATCACTTTGAACATTTCTGAAGACGTTTTCATTCCCTGTTCTCTTCACAGACCAAAATTACTGTTAGATTTATCAAGAGCAAAACAAACCAACTTTTATGCAAATTTGAATTTTTATTTCACACACTGCAAAAGACAGAGAGTCAGAATTTCAATATTTGTACCTGAAACTTCGACGAAATTTAAAGGTTTAACTTCAGTTCCCTCTTCCAGACTGAAATCTCATACAACAAACAGAACAAATTTTACTTCACTTTTGTTTGAGTTATCCACTGTTACTGTTACATAAATAATATTTTCCAAAGCATGCAACACATTATTAAATATAAGTGACGAAATAACTTTACCAATAAATGCTTCAGTTTCGTTTCCAGCATTTGAAAATTTTGGTTCATATTAACTTTCTAATCAGTTTGGATGTGCAGCCTGATGTTTTGAAACTGACATTGTGTCTGGCAGTTTGGTATGAAAATGTAGCCCCTTTAGTAGTGCTTACCAGATCATTGTTAGTCTTACCTATGGCTTTAAGAAAATCTCATGTTTCATGAAGCAGTTACATTAATAGCACTTTCATGTTAAGCTGTTTTGACGTGGTCTTAGTATAGCCCTTTCCTTTGTGTGCAACAGAAAATTGTTGACATTGCGCAACAAACACGTTCACTCTTACTGTTATGACACAGTTTCAAAAATTTTTACTTCTTAATACATTTGTTTGCATGGCCATCTTCCGCAGCATCTGTTAAAATCAGTCATTACTGGTTTTACCTCTTGAGCAATTTATTAAAGGGAATTACTTGAGATCCGTTTCGCTTTTATTTATAAAGCGTCTTCCGTGGTTATTGGTGTTTCTTTACATATTCTGCTTCTTCCCTTCTTGCTAGCAGAAGTTGACGTCGAAAGACTTCGATTCACATATGCGCTTGGCAGTTTTGGCCATTTTGCAGTATATCTTGCACTGCGTTATTAACACTTCAGTCTTGTAAACTGAACTGAAGTTACATGTGTTTCTCGCTGTGCACAGTTATACTGTTACAGTGCATATGTGAATCAAGGTCTTTCGACGTCAGCTGGTGCTAGCAAGGAGGGAAGAAGCATAATATGTACGGAAACACCAATAACCACGGAAGATACTTTATAATTAAAAGCGAAACGAGTCTGGTGTAATTCTCTTTAGTTAAGTTGCGGTAAGCTCAAGATGGAAAACCAATAATAACTGATTTTTACTTCTGTTGCACGTTAACATTAAAAGCAGTTTTTTTTGTTCATTGCTCAGCGATGGGGCAGAAAAAAGAACAGAGATGAAGAGATAAAAATAGTGTAGATGAGCTACTTCACACGCGAAACTACACTGAACCGTCAAAGAAACTGGTATAGGCATGCATATTCAAATACAGAGATATGTAAACAGGCGAATACAGCGCTACGGTCGGCAAAGCCTATGTAAGACAACAAGTGTCTGGCGCAGTTGTCAGATCGGTTACTGCTTCTACAGTGGCAAGTTATCAAAATTTAAGTGAGTTTGAACGTGGTGTTATAGATGGCGCACGAGCGATGGTACACCACATATCCGAGGTAGCGAAGAAGTGGAGATTTTCCAATACGACCATTTCACGAGTGTACCGTGAATATCAGGAATCCGGTAAAACATCAAATCTCCGAGATCGCTGCTGCCGGAAAAAGATCCTGCAAGAACGGGGCCAACGACGACTGAAGAGAATCGTTCAACGTGACACAAGTGCAACCCTTCCGCAAATTTCTGCAGATTTCAGTGCTAGGCTATCAACAAGTGTCAGTGTGAGAACCATTCAACGAAACATCGGTGTGGGCTTTCGGAGCCGAAGGCCCACTCGTGTACCCTTAATGACAGCACGACACAAAGTTTTACGCCTCGCCTGGGCCCGTCAACACCGTTATTGGGCTGTTGATGACTGGAAACTTGTTGCCTGGTCGTTTCAAATTGTATCGAGTGGATGGACGTGTTCGGGTGTGGAAACAATCCATGAATTCATGGATCCTGCATGTCAGTAGGGAAATTTTCAAGCTGGTGCAGGCTCTGTAACGGTGTGGCATGTGTGATATGGGACCCATGATACGTCTAGATGCGACAGGTGACACGTACGTAAACATCCTGTATCCATTCTGGTCCACTGTGCATTCCGACGGAACTGGGTAATTCCAGTAGGACAATGCGACACCCCACACGTATAGAGTTACTACAGAGTGGCGCCAGGAACACTCTTTTGAGTTTAAAGACTTCCGATGGCCACCAAACTCCCCAGACATGTATATTATTGACCATATCTGTGATACGTTGCAACGTGCTGTCCAGAATAGATCTCCACCCCCTTGTACTCTTACGGATTTATAGATAGCCCTCCAGCACTACTTCAGACATTAGTCGATTCCATGCCACGTCGTGTTGCGGCACTTCTGCGTGCTCGCTGGGCCCTAGACGATATGAGGTGTACCTGTTCCTTTGGTTCTTCAGTTTAGCACAAACATATTGCCCCTGTTTTATCACCAAATGACGAAGATGACGAAGAGACGAGTTATAGCGGAACCTGTAGCCACTCCTTCACATCGAAATCAGCGCTCCCTCCAAGGTGGTCTGCGAGAAACACGGCCGTAAGAGAATATTTAAAAATAATAAGTCGGACATATACATCTCAAATTTAAAATAAAATCCTCTACAGTCATATAATTCTCAATATTTGGAAATTACTCCGAACAGCACTATAAAGCCAAGGCTGTGTGGGATAATCCCGTGTGGTAAACCTAAGCATAAGGCATAAGGATATTACACTGCAAAACTCTTTGTCAGATATCTTTTACAACAAACGTTTTGTAAAATGTATCCTCAGGCGTGGTCGTAGCGTAACCGGAAGGTTTGTCGAAGAACTTTCACAATGTTATACGGGCCTAAGATCTAAAAGGTGCGTAAGCTGGCAGTGATGGCCATCCGCCTGTTAGCTGTGAATCACGCCACAGTGGCCGCTGCCGAGGATGACTAACTGCCTACAAACGCAACAGCTCTGGCATGAAGCTTTCTCCACACAATTTCATTACTTTGCTCAACGTACTCATCCCAACTAAGGTCAAACGCCTTCTCAGATTTGACAAATAGAGTCTTCCTCAGTTCCGTAAAAAATATTTCGCAGATACACAAGTTTAGGAGACCGTTTCCATAACCGTTTAAATATTAATATAAGCAAACATGCAGAAACGTACCAAAGCGATCGCACGCCGCCACCCCGCCCGCCCCCCCCCCCCCCCTCCACTGCGCCATCACTCACCGTGTACTCACCTCAGCGTTAGAATTTTCACACAGTACCTCACGAATTTCATTCATCGCAGTTTAAACAGTCGTACCTCACACATGTTAGAAATAGTAAAGATGCGATGTTACAGAGACGGGGATCAGCATTACTTCTTTCAAATTCAAACTCAATTGCTCCTTTGCTTCCCCCACACTCCCCTTACGCCCCTTCTCACCATCTCGGCCAAACAATCTGTAATTTCGTACGTAGGCTTTAATAAAAATGAAGCATAGCCCACATGTTGCCAAGGCTGTTTCACCGTCATACTCACAAAACCAATTCTGGAAGATGCGAAAATTCGTTCTCTTATTTCTCGTCACAATTCTCTTCAAACACTGTCCGTCACGGTCATTAATACACACTTTCGTCCACATTATGACTTAGCGGATCATGTTTATCCGCTCTTCCTGCATGTGGTATATATCTTCGATGCGGTTCCTCTTGAAACACCCAACATTTCGGCTACTTTGGTTACGGAAACATCCATCATACAAGGAGCAACGGTCTGCCCACGCTCTAATTCACGTAGCTCACAGGAAGAGGACTCCAGTGATGGGACAGACTTTTTGAAACTATATATACGGTGATGCAGGTTAAGATCCCAGATATTACATCCTGCAACCATTCACCCTGGTGGGCTCTCGTTTGCGAGTAATCGACGAAAAAAATTCGGAATTTTGCATGATGATCTACAGCTTTATTTTTATTCAATTAAATGGTTAAAACGTAATTTTTTAAAATTTCTATTCCTTTGTCAGATCATTTAATCACTGTATTAACTTTTTTAGTTTCTGTCATTTTTTTCGTCCTGTCTTTCTTTTCCCACTTGGAATCTTTGTGCATTTGAATTATTTTTGTTTTCCTATCAAATATTGTGCTCTATCGGTCAAAAAACAAAAAAACAAAATTAATTTATTTTTATTGGCTGCGCAATGGTGTAAAATATATTTTGCATTACAAGACGTTAATGTTTTTGGACGGTAATCATCATGTAAACATCTAAAACATAAATTCTTATCGCACTGTGGACAAAATAATGCAGATGACGACTTCAACTAAAGAAAGGATTACAAGTAAAACGAAATTCAAGTAGAATCAGCTATAGAAGAAATGAATCCAATAATATGGACGAAAATACAGGAACATACAGAGGGAGGAATCAAACCGAAATTAATACACAGAAATATTTAAAGTCATATGAAACAAGATTCCAAGTGGAAAAAGAATAATAGGAAGTAAAATTATACCACATGAAAAACTTGATACGACGATTAAAGTGACGTGACAAATGAGCAGAAATTAAAACAATACGTTTAAATCACTTAACTGGGTAAAAGTAATGATCAAGTTGCTTCAGTAAAGATTAAAAAAAAAAGTACAGTGCATCGGAGGAGATTCAAACTCACTAAGTTTTGAACGTGGGGGACAGTACCGTAACCGCTACGCTACACAATCAGTTTGCGTAACATTCCATTTTTAAGCTTTAGAGCATCATGCAAAATTATGAATTTTTGTTTCAGTTACTGCCCACCATGGTGAATGGCAGCAGGGTGTGACACCTCGGAGCTTAACATACACCACTATAGATGGTTACAAAAAGTCAATCTCACCACTGGGGACCTCTTCTGGTCAGACATAACGCAG
This sequence comes from Schistocerca serialis cubense, assembly GCF_023864345.2. Classification (NCBI taxonomy): domain Eukaryota; kingdom Metazoa; phylum Arthropoda; class Insecta; order Orthoptera; family Acrididae; genus Schistocerca; species Schistocerca serialis. The sequence goes on along the minus strand of NC_064639.1, from coordinate 224,504,637 downwards.
TCACAACTACACACAAGACTATTCTGACCGCGGCTGACATATGGGACGTATTGAGGGTATTGGACAGGCGCTTTCTTGGTCAATACAACACCGCAACAAACAGGATTTGCCAGCACGTGCATTTATTTTGAAGCACGCAATTCTCGCTGTTTTGTCACATTTTTGTCCAACACTTATAGTTCCTCACAGCACGTTGCAATGGAGTTAACTGTACTTTTGGCAAGCTATGACAGCTGAACCTATTCTAACGCAGCATATAGAAACCTGACTGTACCAACGCAGCATTAACACGAACTGTAGTTAGGTAGTTTGTAAATCGTATTGCCGAACGAATAACAGCAGGGAACTGTGAATGAGCACGAGGAAGACATTGCAAGATAAAAATAGGTTAAAATTAAAATTTAAAACAGTCTTGATTGCAATTATTTTATTGGAGTGAGTGACCGGTTTCGACTCTTTCATAGAGTCATCTCCAGACTCCAGAGCGGTGGATGGACACTGCCAGACGACTTCCGTCAAGCAGTTACACGAGCGTCAAGGGTCGAGAGAACTCGTCTGGCAGTGTGCATCCACCGCTCTGGAGTCTGGAGATGACTCTATGAAAGAGTCGAAACCGGTCACTCACTCCAATAAAAAAATTGCGATCAAGTCTGTTTTAAATTTTAATTTTAACAAATTTTAAGATCGCTGACTATGTTTTCAAGAATTTTAAAAATAGATTAAATAAGAAACATGAAAGTATTATTTCAAAAGGCTAAAGTAATAGTAGATCGGTAGCTGAAATTGATAGACAGTTATATCAGAACAGAATTCAATCTGAGAGAAAGTAAATAAACTCACACTGAGGGAGCTACGGATATGGTGAAACATGCAAGTATGTTTTGCTAGAAGGCGGACAGTGTTAATCGTAAACTGACAATCACACTAATAATCAAGCTGAGTAGTTTCGGTCAGTGGTAAAAGAATAAAAGTTCAATCTAAAGTGATGCTTCAAAATGAGGGAGTCATTGTTTATTAAACCTTAAATAGAGTTGCAGATAGAGTGCAGATTTGATGTATACAGGGTGAAAAGTATTTAAACCGACAAACTCTAGGAGGTTGTAGGGGACATCAAAACAAATATTTTTCCCTAATGTCCTTTTTTCCTATCAGGAGTGTTTAAACCGGTAGAGGAAGATTTCTCTGGCGGCAAATTAATTAAACCAACAAACACTTTTCCATTTTTTTATGACCAAGAGACAACACATTACCACAATCCAATTTCAATTACAGTAGATTTTCAAAAATGCCTCCATTGACACGTAAACAATGGTTACACCGTCGGATCATGTTCTGTCTGACACGGGCAAAAACCCCAGGAGTATCCTGAATTGTTCCTGCTGCTGCTACTATCCGGGCAATCAGATCCTCTTCTGATGCAAAAGGAGTTGCGGAAACAAGGTTGCGCATCTCTCCCCACACAAAAAAGTCCAGAGGAGACACATCTGGGGATCGAGCAGGCAATGGTACAGGACCACCTCTGCCAATCCACGTTTCTGGGAACCGTCGGTCCAGGAATCGACGCACACCACGACTGAAATGTGTCGGCGCCCCGTCATGTTGGAATCACATGTGTCGTCTTGTAGGGAGCGGGACGTCTTCCAGCAATTCTGGCAATGATCTGGCGACAAAATTGTAATAGTGCCTGCCATTTAATGCCCTAGGTAGCAGATACACCCAATTAAACAGTCCCCAACAACACCGACCCACACATTAACGAAGAACCGCACTTGATGAGCGCTAGTAACTGTGGCATGTTGGTTATCCTCACTCCAAATATGTGAATTGTTCCTGTTGAAGACTCCATGACGCCCGAACGTTGCTTCATCGGTAAACAACACAGAGGATGGAAATGTAGGATGCATTTCAAACTCTTCCAGGTACCATTGCGAAAACTGTGTTCTGGGCGGATAATCAGCTGGTTCCAGGTTGTGGACACGCTGTAAGTGAAATGGACGTAACAACTGCTCTCGAAGGACTGTTTTTACATTCGTCTAATTCGTCCCCATGTTACGTGCAATTGCACGAGTGCTTATTGAAGGATCCCGCTCCACATGCCGCAAGACAGCTTCCTCAAATTGCAGCGTTCTTACCGTGCGACGGCGCCCCTGTCCAGGTAATCTGCTAAATGACCCGGTCTCACGCAGACGTTGGTACACAGCAGCAAAGGTCGTATGATGCGGGATACGGCGATTAGGATATTGTTGTTGATAAACCCGCTGTGCAGCTCGTTTGTTGTGGTGTGCTAGTAGTACGCACCAACCATATCAGTGTACTCACTCCAGGTGTATCGCTCCCTTAGTAAACAGAGAGAATGCACTCCTAGATTGGTGGACAGCAGTTGCCTACAACTGAAGAGCGTAATACGGCCTCCACCGGTTTAAATAATCCTCATAGGAAAAAATGACATTAGGGAAACATATTTGTTTTGATGTCCCCTACAACCTCCCAGAGTTTGTCGGTTTAAATACTTTTCACCCTTTATGAAAAAGCAGAGTGCGATCCTGCATTGAGACAGTCATGGCGAACGCCGCAGACGCGAAAGGAGGAAAAGCCGTGTACCCGGCATGTTTATGCCAACTTCAATGGATCGTACATCGAGAACCAGGGGCTGAAGGATGTAACAGGTTGTTCTATATAACTAATGAATCTGGTAAGAAGGCGTCAGTGTTCGTGCAGCCGCGCGAGCAACAGCATTGGACCGCTCACACAGAAGATGCCACGGTATTATAAGGAGAAGAATGCGTACCCGCCGTACAGTGTATAAAGCAATAGACAATATTGCTATTAATACCTCTAACTACGTAGGTGCGCAGGTCGTCCTGCATGGACCATCAGTGTTGTGTGGTGGAGTTCTTAACTTTACCATTACCAATAATGAACCGAGCGAGGTGGCGCAGTGGTTAGCACACTGGACTCGCATTCGTGAGGACGACGGTTCAATCCCGTCTCCAGCCATCCTGATTTAGGTTTTCCGTGATTTCCCTAAATCGTTTCAGGCAAATGCCGGGATGGTTCCTTCGAAAGGGCACGGCCGATTTCCTTCCCAATCTTTCCCTAACACGAGCTTGCGCTCCGTCTCTAATGACCTCGTTGTCGACGGGACGTTAAACACTAACCACCACCACCACCACCACCAATAATGATACCCTGCAGCAAGGTAACGGATGGCAGGTGTTTTCATTTACATATCCCGACACATACAGCGCCATCTATTGATCAATTTTCGCTCTATTTTTTTTCTTCTGCCGTACGTTTCCCTTCTCTGATAATATTCCGTTGCAATTTGACGTCATTCTGACCAGTGGTGTTATTTCTACAGCCTTTGGAAAGTTAGTGTTAAAACGCATCGCTCATGTAATATAACAGTATACAAACAACTTCTGAATGTTGGTATTACTAATTTTCAAGTTTGTGAGCTTGACATTACGCCTGTAGTGAGTGTGTAGTGGTAGCAACCAAATATCACCTGAGAATCTGCGCGAAGATAATCATAGCCCACTCATGCTGATCAAACTCTAGTGGCAGTCACTACAAGAGAGACGTCATAAATAGTCGAAATATCTGTTATTGTACAAATATACGATTGTCGAACAATCACCGGGAGCAGGAACAGCTATTAAATATCTCAGAGTGCGCATGCGGAGCGATTCAAACTGCAATAACCACATAAAAGTAATCGTAGGAAAGGAAGATGGTAAACTGTGAGATTCACAATAAGAATCCTCAGGGAGGCCAATCTGCCTGCGAAGGAGGAACTTTAGAAAACCCTCTTCCGACTGATATTTGAGTACTGCTATCAGTTTTGGTCTCGTATCGGGATCGATAGGGGAAATAAGAAAACATCCACAGAAGAGAGGAGCGTCTCATCACAGCAAAGCATCACGGAGATGTTCCTCTAGCCCTAGTGACAGATGCTACTAGCCTTGTAGATGCTGTGGGCACGCATGCGCGTCCTGGTACACTGTTTCCCAGATGCTGTGGAAGTGAGCAAGGGCGCCGCTTGGGTTTTCCTACGGTGCTATGGACGTCTGTATGTGTCCTGAACCGCCGAACTCTCACTGGCGCGGTCGTATCACTTCGTTATCTCGATACATAATAACAGTTTTGGGGATTTATCATACACACAAGTGCCTCACTGCGTGCTACCGTTTACAAAAAACTCTTTTAGATATCTTGAATCTTTTATTAGATATGACGATTATAAAAATCGTAAGACCCCCGTGGTTCTCCATGCGCAAGGACGTGAATGGGTGCGTCGCTGGCGGATAAATAACCCAATAACTCGAGAGTGAAATTAGATATCGTTCTGCCCTCAATTTTAAATAAAGTTTCAATATCTTATCTGCATTTCACTGACTGCAGGTCAGCTAAAATTAATCATACGCTAAATTTACGCAATGGTGTTTCACCTATGCAACATTTTTAAAATTTCTCGCAATGTTTTACTTAAGTTGATGAAGCACAGTAACTATGACAGACGACGAAAAGAAATTCAATTATTTATTGAGCGAATATATCATACCGTAAGATGTGCAGAAATCAAACTTTTTTACCTACTTTTTATTTCTTCATTTTAAGTCATCAGTCATGTGACTGGTATGATGCGGCCTGCCACAAATTTCTCTCCTGTGACAACCTCTTCATCTCAGAGGGGTACTTGCAACCTACCCCTCAATTATTTGCTGGATGTATTCCAATCTCGATCTTCCTCTACTCTTTTTACCCTCTACAGCACTCACTAGTATTAAGGAAGTTATCCTGTGACGTCTCAACAGATGTCCTACCGTTCTGTCCCTTCTACATCTACATCCATACACTGCAAGTCACCTGACGGTGTGTGGCGGAGGGTACTTTGAGTACCTCTATCGGTTCTCCCTTCTATTCCAGTCTCGTATTGTTCGTGGAAAGAAGGATTGTAGGTATGCCTCTGTGTGGGCTCTAATCTCTCTGATTTTACCCTCATGGTCTCTTCGCGAGATATACGTAGGAGGGAGCAATATACTGCTTGACTCCTCGGTGAAGGTCTGTTCTCGAAACTTCAACAAAAGCCCGTACCGAGCTACTGAGCGTCTCTCCTGCAGAGTCTTCCACTGGAGTTTATCTATCATCTCCGTAACGCTTTCGCGATCACTAAATGATCCTGTAACGAAGCGCGCTGCTCTCCGTTGGATCTTCTCTATCTCTTCTATCATGACTATCTGGTACGGATCCCACACTGCTGAGCAATATTCGAGCAGTGGGCGAACAAGTGTACTGTAACCTACTTCCTTTGTTTTGGATTGCATTTCCTTAGAATTCTTCCATTGAATCTCAGTCTGGCATCTGCTTTACCGACGATCAACTTTATATGATAATTCCATTTTAAATCACTCCTAATGCGTACTCCCAGATAATTTATGGAATTAACTGCTTCCAGTTGCTGACCTGTTATATTGTAGCTAAATTCTAAAGGATCTTTCTTTCTTTGTATTTGCAGCACATTACACTTGTCTACATTGAGATTCAATTGCCATTCCCTGCACCATGCGACCATTCGTTGCCGATCCTCCTGCATTTCAGTACAATTTTCCATTGCTACAACCTCTCGATATACTACAGCATCATCCGCAAAAAGCCTCAGTGGACTTCCGATGTTATCCACAAGGTCATTTACATATATTGTGAATATCAACGGTCCTACGACACTCCCTTGCGGCGCACCTGAAATCACTCTTACTTCGGAAGACTTCTCTCCATTGAGAGTGATATGCTGCGTTCTGTTATCTAGGAACTCTTCAATAAAATCACACAATTTGTCTGATAGTCCATATGCTCTTACTTTGTTCATTAAACGACTGTGAGAACTATATCGAACGCCTTTCGGAAGTGAAGAAAGACGGCATCTACCTGGGAACCCGTGTCTATGGCCCTCTCAGTCTCGTGGACGAATAGCGTGAGCTGGGTTTCACACGATCGTCTTTTTCGAAACCCATGCTGATTCCTACAGAGTAAATTTCTAGTCTCCAGAAAAGTCATTTTCCATATATTCCGCTCCTCCACGATTCTGCGCAGAACCTCCTCGTTCCTTATCAGTCCACCTAATTATAAACATTCCACTGAAGCACCGCATCTCAGATGCTTCGAATCTCTTTTGTTCAACAATTCATGTTACACCAGCATACAGTGCTGTCCTTCAAATGTACATTCTCAGAAATTTCTTCCTCACTTTAAGGCCTTTGTTTGATATTAGTAAACTTCTCTTGGTCAGGAATGCCTTTCGTGTCAGTAGTAGCCTGATTTTGATGTCGTCTTTGCTCCGTCCATTATAGGTTATTTTGCTGCCTAGGTAGCAGAAATCATCAGCTTCCTCTACTTCGTGACCAGCAATTCTGATATTAAGTTACTCGCTGTTCTCATTTCTGCTCCATTTCATTATTTTCGTTTATCTTCGCTTTACTATCATATTCTATACTCATTAGACTGTTCATTCCATTCAACAGATCCTGTAATTCACTTCCATTGAGAATAGCAGTGTCATCAGCGAATCGTATCATTGATATCCTTCCACCTTGAATTTTAATTCCACACCTAAACCATTATTTTATTTTCGTCATTGCTTCTTCGATGCAGTCTTACATATCAGATGTGTAGATTGAACTACAACCTTAACTTACACGCTTTTTAATTTGAGCTGTTCGTTGTAGGTCTTCCACTCTTAATGTCACCTAATAATTTGCGAAAAATCGATGATTCTTATTTCACGTCGGCCGGGACGCCGTCTCTCAGCACAGACAGCAACATTGGGCGAGCAGTAGAGCCATAACAAAAGCCGCCATCAGCATAGAATGCTGAGAGCACGTCCCTAGCAGCGAAAGGGCTAAAGAGGCGTTGTAGATCATGGTATGGTTTACCGTTAAAATTCCCACAGCTCGCGTTCCTAGAAGAGTCAGCCCCAAAATATTAACTCAAACCTCCTGGGAGATTAAAACTGTGTGGTGGACGGAGACTCGAACCTGGGACCGTTGCCTTTCACGGACAAGTGCTCTACCGACTGTGTAATGCAACCACGGCGCTGAACCCGACCTCAGAGCATCACTTCCGCCAATATTTCTTCCGCTGCCTGTCGAAATTCACAGAAATTCGGCTGCATGCCTCCCGGGGTTAGGGTCCCTGGAACAAAGGAAACTGGGGAGAGGTGGCTCTCAGCCCGGAGGACACTTTCCAGTAGCCGGCCGCTGTGGCCGAGCGGTTCTAGGCGTTTCAGTCCGGAACCGCGCGACCGCTACGGCCGCAGGTTCGAATCCTACCTCGGGCATGGATGTGTGTGATATCCTTAGGTTCATTGGATTTAAGTAGTTCTAAGTCTAGGGGACTGATGACCTCGGATATTAAGTCCCATAGTGCTTAGAGCTATTTGAACCATTTTTGAATCTGCTAGTAAACTTCAAATCAACGAACACTCTGCCGAAGAGTGATAATTCATTGCGGAATACATTGCTTCCTCATCGAATATATCGCGAAAAGACCATCAAGGTAGAGTGAAACCCACTCGGAGACTTATAAACGATCGTTCTGCCCGCGCACCGTTGGCTACAGGAAAAAGAAAGGGAAGAAGTGACAGCGATATAAAAAGTTCAGAATGGTTCAAATCGCTCTGAGCACTATGCGACTTAACTTCTGGGGTCATCAGTCGCCTAGAACTTAGAACTAATTAAACCTAACTAACCTAAGAACATCACACACATCCATGCCCGAGGCAGGATTCGAACCTGCGACCGTAACGGTCGCTCGGTTCCAGACTGTAGCGCCTAGAACCGCACGGCCACTACGGCCGGCTATACAAAGTTCCCTTCGCCACTCTCCATAATGTGGCTTGTGGAGTATAGATATAGATGTTTGATGCCTTAGGTTGTTCTCTTTGCGACTATGTGATCAACGTTTTATCGACTTTACACTTTGCCCTTACAGCCTTAAGAAAGACCCAACTGCTGTAGTTCTGTGTCTTGGTCTCAAGTAACTCTCATGGGCTATCTCAGAAGGTACGACATTTCGGGCGTAACTACAGAGCAGCCGGCCTTGTCTGGGTTTCTTGCTAGTAATCCACTCCCCCTACTCCTGAACCCCCCTCCCCTCCACCGCTGGCCACCATCCCCCCTACCAGCCAACGACGCACACACACGCACCTCGCCCACCTGTGCCGACATATAATTCGACACTAGCCAAGCGTCCCACGATCATTTGGTACACGTGTCAAGGCCGAACTGTACATCCTGACCATAAAGCGTGTTCTCGAACGATCTCCTTTTCCATAAGAAGAATATGATAACTCGTAACGCAGTTCGTAGTAAAAAAAGGCAATGATACTTTGAAAACAACCATGAACTATCAGCATGCTCGTAATTCTCCTGATCTAACGTCTGTTGTGATATGTAATTTTTTTTTGTTCGTGCACACCACAGCTTGTAACATTCCGATCAAATAAGGCGGAAGGCACAGAAAAAATTTCTTCGGAATTTCTAAACTCATTGGAGGAAGTGCAAACAAAACCATTTTTCAAGTTGATTTGTAATACCTTTGAGACTGGAAATATTACCATCAGATTTTAGGAAAAATATGGTACATACAAAGCTGAAAGATACTACGAGCAAATAAGTGTGAGAATGTAAGAATGCAGAGCCTCGCGGCCGTATCACTGAATATAAAGTTCTCGGGTTTCCAACCTCGTGAAGTAATTAAAATTAGTCTAGTTATCGGCCAAGTACCCCTCGGACACTGACAAGTGGTATGACTTCCAGTGTGCTGCTGATGCGTCCCTTATACGTATACAGTGTCAATATCAATGAAATCCTCCAACAGCCGTATAACTAAGTTGTTGTATTATTGAAAAAGTAATGTATTGTACAGTAGCTTCACACCTTTGTAAAAATAAAGTTATAACAAACTATCAGTTCGGTTTCCAGAAAGGTTTTTCAAAGAAAAATGCTATATATACTTTCACTAATGAAATATTAAATGCTCTGAGTAACCGGAAGTCACCCGTTGGGATTTTTTGTGATCTCTCAAAGGCTTTTGATTGCGTATATCATGGGATACTTCTAGATAAGCTCAAGTACTGTGGTATGAATGGGACAGCGCTCAAATAGTTTAAATCACACCTAACTGAAAGAGTTCAGAAAATTGAAAGAAGCAGTTCACATAAAATGCAAAAAAACTGGTGATTTCTCAAACTGGGGAACAATCCAGAATGGGGTGCTGCAAGGTTCGGTCTTGGGTCCTCTGCTGTTCTTAATATATATTAATGACTTGCCATTCTATATTAACGAAGATGCAAAGCTGGTACTTTTTGCCGATGCTACAAGTAAAGCTATCACACCCAACAGACAAGAAAACGACGTTTTTCAGAAAATCATTAAGAGGTTCTCTGCAAATGGGCTCTCGTTAAACTTTGACAAAACACAGTACATACAGTTCCACACCGTAAATGGAATGACACCATTAATAAATATAGACTTCGATCAGAAATCGGTAGCTATGGTAGAATATTCAAAATATCTGGTTGTATGCATTGATGAGGGGTTGAACTGGAAAAAATACACTGAAGATCTGCTGAAACGTTTGAGTTCAGCTACTTATGCTGTTAGGGTCATTGCAAATTTTTGCGATATACATCTCAATAAATTAGCTTACCGTGCCTATTTTCATTCTCTGCTTTCGTGTGGCATCATATTCTGGGGTAACTCATCATTGAGTAAGAGAGTGTTCATTGCACAAAAGCGTGTAATCAGAATAATTGCTGGAGCTCATCCAACATCGGGATCTTGTAGCCTTACAGTATATATATATAACAAATTTCATAAGTGAATATATATATATATATATATATATATATATATATATATATATTCATAAGTATATATATATTCATAAGTGAATATATATATATATATATTCATAAGTGAATATATATATATATATATATTCACTTATGAAATTTGTTATTGACAATCGAAACGAATTCAAAAGTAATAGCAGTGTACATGGCTACAACACTAGGAGAAAGGATAATCCTCAAAATGGCTCTGAGCACTATGGGACTCAACTTCTGAGGTCATTAGTCCCCTAGAACTTAGAACTAGTTAAACCTAACTAGCCTAAGGACATCACACACATCCATGCCCGAGGCAGGATTCGAACCTGCAACCGTAGCGGTCTCGCGGTTCCAGACTGCAGCACCTAGAACCGCACGGCCAGTTCGGCCGGCGGATAATCCTCACTGCTCAAGGTTAAATCTAACTTTGGCTCAGAAGAGGGTAAATTATGCTGTCACAAAAGTCTTTGGTCACTTACCTAATAGCATCAAAAGTCTGACAGATAGCCATATAGCATTTAAAAGGAAATTAAAAGAATTTCTGAATGGCAACCCCTTCTACTCATTAGATGAATTTTTGGATATAGCAAGTGGGTAATTTCCCCACCCTCCACCAAAAAGAAATTAAAACTATTAATTGCCATGTAATATTTTGTGTAATGTAAGATCTTGGGTAGACACCTTTTATTAACCTGACACGTTCCACATCAATACGAAGTCTCGTATTCATGATCTATGGAACAAGTGCTAATCTGATCTAATCTTTTATTTTGACGACAACCAGTTGCCGGCTTGACGTCACTGGTGCCTGCGTCATCTCCATATACATGCGTATGTTGACTGGGCGTTCGATGCGCCCGCTTCAGCCGCGCCATTGCTGGACCCCACGTCGCGGTGAGCTGCAGGCCACCGTCTCTATTTACACTGTTAGTAGTGGTTTTTATTTCAATGGCTTCTTTAATTACACAATCCCAGAAGACGTTTGTGCGAGCTACGACGGATGTTTTGATAAATTTTATCCGGTGTCCGTTTTATAAAGCATGCTTACCTAATTCAGACTTCTCGGGATAGCGTAGGCGATAAAAGCTCTCATGCTCCTTCCTGTGTTGTTCCACAGTGCGCACTGTATTCCGGCTTAAGACTGGTCGCACTCCCTAGGTGTTCTGAGACCTGCTGTGCCTTTAAATGATCTCAGTAATTGACGGATTTTCGTCGGAGGCCTGAAGATCAATTCGATTTTGTGTCGATTCAGCAGGCGGCTTATCTCGCCTGACGCGGAGCCACAGGAAGGCAACACAGCAAGTCTCTTTCCTTGCTCCTCGTCGGTGGCCATGTGGTGAGTCTTGGATGAATTCATCATGAAGTGATTTCATCCAAAACTCATCACAAGATCACCGACGAGGAGCAGGAAACGACACTTGCTTTCTTGCCGCTCTGTAGCTTAGTGTCAGGTGAGTTAAGCCGCCTGCTGAAAGGACACAAGAATCGATCTTCAGGCCTCCGAGGAAAATCTGTGAATTACTGAGACCAGTTAAAGATGCAGTACGCACTGTGCTGTGGAACAACGAATGAGGAAACATGAGACGTTTTATCGCCTTCGCTACCCCGAGGAATCTGATTTAGCTGAGCACTCTTTATAAAAGCAGCCACAGGACGTCGTATTACGACTCAAACAGTGCGCGGCAGGTTGCATGATGCGCAACTTCACTCCCGACGTCCATGGCGAGGTCCATCTTTGCAACCACGACACCATGCAGCGCAATACAGATGGGCCCAAGATCATGCCAAATGGACCGCTCAGAACTGGCATCACGTTCTCTTCACCGATGAGTGTCGCATATGACTTCAACCAGACAATTGTCGGAGATGTGTTTGGAGGCAATCCCATCAGGCTGAACGCCTTAGACACACTGTCCAGCGAGTGCAGCAAGGTGGAGGTTCCCTGTTGTTTTGGGGTGGCATTATGTGGGGCCGACGTACGCCGCTGGTGGTCATGGAAGGCGCTGTAACGGCTGTACGATACGTGAATGCCATCCTCCGACCGATAGTGCAACCATATCGGCAACATATTGGCGAGGCATTCGTATTCATGGATGACAATTCGCGTCCCCATCGTGCACACCTTGTGAATGACTCCCTTCAGGATAAAGACATCGCACGATTATAGTGGCCAGCATGTTCTCCAGACAGTAACCCCATCCAACATAGATTGAAAACGACTGTTTATGGACGACGTCACCTATCAACCACTGACGGATCTACGCCGAATCGCTGTTAAGGAGTGAGACAATGTGGACCAACGGTGCCTCGATGAACTTGTGGATAGTATGCCACGACGAATACAGGCATGCATCAATGCAACAGGACGTGCTACTGGGTATTAGAGATGCCGGTGTGTACAGCTGTCTGGACCCCACCTCTGAACGTCTCCCTGTATGGTGATACTACATGCAATGTGTGGTTTTCATGAGCAATAAAAAGGGCAGAAATGATGTTTATGTTGACCTCTATTCCAATTTTCTGTACAGGTTCCGGAACTCTCGGAACCGAGATGATTCAAAACTTTTTTTGATGTGTGTATATTCGAAAAAATTGACTTTTATTTCATAGTGCCAACGTTTCCTTAAAAAAAACACTTCTTTAATACCACTACGTACTACATTAGACAATATCATCAGTTTCGAAGCAGTTGGTGAAATTTGGTTCAAGGTTGCGAATTGTGACTTTCAGAGCTCCCGCCAACCGCACTCGCACTCGGCGAAAGCTTTTCGTCGATGTCGATTAGTGTCCTCAGGGTGCAAGTTTTTTTCTTACGAAAAACATAATACAGTCTTAAGGATGTCCAATGAAAGTCTGAAGTCGTTTTTGCAATTTGTTTGCTGTTGTATTGAAAAAAATCATGAATATCGGTTTCAGAATAGTGTGTCTCCTTGGCCTACCCCGGGACCAACGAGATAAACGAGCCCTGCGACGAACTTGTGACGTCACTCGTTTGCTTGACAGCCACAATTCGCGAAGGCGCGGCTCCGTCCAGGGCCCTCGGGAAATCGATACGTAATTGAAAAGATATCCACTAAAGATCTTAACTCCGATGTGTGCTATCGAGAGCTCACATGGTTTTAAACGAGCGGTTAAGAATTACTAAACTCGTCTGAAATAGTTACTCGCTCCCCGCCGCAGATACTGCTGGCACCAGCAACACCTGTAGTGTCACGTGCTGCGACGTAAGCCCCCACGGCATGTCATTCTCGTGGGCCCCGGTCTAGACCCTTAAAGTAATCGAAGCTCAGGAAGTTCCGACCTCACTGAACTGGACTTCAGTGTGCCTGTTGTTGCGACGCTGACCACACATAGCCTCGAAGCGACCCCGGTTTCGCAGGGAATGCGACTGCTGCTGCGGCAGGCAACATAAGCAGAGTGCGAAGCCGATAGCTGCTTCCTCGGCTCATTCACACCTTCCGAAGACTGTGTGAAATGTTATGTAACGCATGACTGCATAAGCTGCTTTCTCAGCCACGCGGGATGCCGACACGGCCATAAATCAGGACACACACAGCAGGTACGCATGCAAATTAAACGCAAACAATTCAGTTCTACACGTGTCTCATTCTGAACCTCTAAGCATTCCTTCTGGAAATTAACACAGGAACCATGGACGTAGGCGATGGAACCGCACAACGTGACGCTCATCGCAAAAATTGCTTCATTCTAACTACGCTATGTGATCAAGAGTATCAGGACACCTGGCTGAAAATGACTTACAAGGTCGTGGCGACCTCCACCGGCAATGCTGGAATTCAGCATCGTGTTGACCCACCATTAGCCTTGATGGCAGCTTCCACTCTCGCAGGCATACGTTCAAACAGGTGCTGGAACGTTTCCTGGGGATTGGAATCCCATTCTCCATGGAGTGGCGCTCTGAGGAGAGGTATCGATTTCGGTCGGTGAGGCCTGGCACGAGGTCAGCGTTCCAAAACATCCCAAAGCATTTCTATTGTATTCAGGTTAGAACTCTGTGCAGGCCAGTCCACTACAGGGATGTTATTGTGTAACCACACCGCCACAGGCCGTGCATTATGAACAGGCACTCGATCGTGTTGAAAGATGCAATCGCCATCCACGAATTTCTCTTCGACAGTGGGAAGCAAGAAGGTGCTTAAAACATCAATGTCAGTCTGTGCTGTTGATAATGCCACGCAAAACAATAAGGGGTGCAACCCCCCTCCATGAAAAACACGACCACACCGTAACACCACCGCCTCCGAATTTTATTGTTGGCACTACACACGCCGGCGGACAACGTTCACCGGGCATTCGCCATACTCACACCCTGCCATCGGATCGCCACATTGTGTACCATTATTCGTCACTACACACAACGTTTTTCCACTATTCAATCGCCCAATGTTTACGTTCCTTACACCAAGCGAGGCGTCGTTTGGCATTTAGCGCCGTGTTGTGTGGCTTATGAGCAGCCGCTCGACAATGAAATCCAAGTTTTCTTACCTCCCGCCTAACTGTCATAGTACTTGCAGTGGATCCTGATGCAGTTTGGAATTCCTGTGTGATGGTCTGGATAGATGTCTGCGTATTAGACATTGCGACCCTCTTCAGGTGTCAGCTGCCCCTGTCAGTGAACAGACGAGGTCGGCCTGTACGCTTTTGTGCTGTGCGTGTCCCTTCACGTTTCCACTTCACTATCACATCGTAAACAGTGGACGTAGGGATATTTAGGAGTGTGGAAATCTCGCGTACAGACGTATGACAGAAGTGACACAGCATAACCTGACCACGTTCGAAGTCCATGAGTTCCACGGAGCGCGCCATTCAGCTCTTTCACGATGGCTAATGACTGCTGAGGTCGCTGATATGAAGTACCTGGCAGTAAGTGAGAGCACAATGCACCTAATATGAAAAACCTAAAAAACCTATGTTTTTGGGGTGTCCGTATACTTTTGATCACATAATGTAGCTCTTCTCTAAGAGACGTACAGTGAAACGCTTCGTCAATCATAATTCAAAGACAGTCTTCAGCACATCAGAACAGATAGTCACACGACACAAACAGGAAACTGCTCATCTTTCAGTAGATTTGCAGTCAATCTATACCTTCTCTCTTAAATAGTGGTGCTTCGGTCACAATGATTTGCAAGCTAAGTATGGAAAACGACTACATCAGTGGTATGCGCAGTAGTCCCAATATTTTTGTCGTGTATGCTATTGCTTTATTTAGTATAGATGTTAAGGACAATGTGCGTACTACTAATATGCAACTTTCCTATGCCAGTATTCGTCAGTTGTGCGGAAAAATTCGACATTTGTTCGATGACACAGTGGGATATGCGAAGAACTTTCACGCGCATTTTATGCTCAAGGACAACGAAACACTTATGTTTCTCCGCTCTCGTCCTGTTCCCCACGCAGTTCGTGATGAAGTTGCTTCTGAACTCCACAAATTAGAACAGATCGGAGTTTTAAAACCCATTTTCTGCAAGTCAGTGAGCGGGCAAATGTCCTTGCGATTCTTTCACGCTTCTGCGTACTGATGAGCTTGTGAATCATTTAGCAGGTGGACGATTCTTTCCAAGAACAGATTTAGCCATTGATTGTTTTCAATTTCCCCTGGGTGAGGGGACAACGGAATTTTTGATAGTAACACGAACATAGGCTTGTATCCATACCTGCGCCTTCCCTCCCGAACTGCTTATGCTCCTGCGTCATTTCAACGCTTTCTTGAACATGTGACATCAGAAGTTCCATCCTGTTAAAATTATTTGAATGACATAGTTGTCTCCAGACAAACACAGGAACAAAATCTCAGAACCTTTGAGTCTCTTTTTCATGTTTTAATTGATGCAAGACTCAAGTGTAATTTAGATAAATGGTCATTTTTCAGTACCGAAATCAAATATTTGGGACGTGTGACTGACGCCCACGCCGCTCGTCCCTCGAGTAAATGCTTAGACGTCATACGTCGTGATCTTCTCCTACAAATGTACGGGAACTCCAAGCTGCTGTTGTGGAAGCTGCATAATATTTCAACTACAGAGGTGCTCGTCATCTTCAGGATCTTACTGAGATGTTGCTGCAGTGACTCGGCAATATATACATTGACTCACTAGAAAAGCGCAGGCACCAAGGGGTGGGGCTGTAACGTCATCGAAGACGAATCATGAACTTCCTGCCGGAGAAACGGGCCACCGTCTCCGCAAGCACGACTCGGAAAATGCGCGACCGTAAATCGCGGCCCAGAGCGCGTGCGGGCAGAGCGCTGAAGGCCAGTTTAAGCGTGCGGACAGCGATTCCCTGTCTTTGTAGACTCGGATGCGTTCGTGTGCGGCCGATTATGCCTTAGTACAACGAGTGCTGGATCCCACGCCTTGCAGAGTTAAAGTCCCGTGTCTCTTTTAATCAGGTCGTTACTTATACGTCTTTCGACAGCTTCTTTAATGATAGAGTCCCAGTACGTGGAAGCGAACGAAAGGATCTTTGTCTCTTCATAATTCATGCTGTGTCCCCTGTCACAACACCGTTCAGCCACAGCAAACTTTTCTACCTTTCCCCAGTCCCATGTGACGTCTATTTTCAAAGCATCTGTCCTTAACATAATTAGTAAAGTTCGGTGGCAGGAGGAACAAGACTTTTGGTCAGGTGAATACAGGGTTATAAATACAAAACCAGATAGGGGTAACGGAGGAGTAGGTTTAATAATGAATACTAACATAGGAGTACGGGAAAGCTACTACAAACAGCATAGTGAACGCATTATTGTGGCCAAGATAGACACGAAGCCCACGCCTGCTACAGTAGTACAAGTTTATATGCCAACTAGCTCTGCAGATGACGAAGAGATTGATGAAATGTATGATGAGATAAGAGAAACTGTTCAGATAGTGAATGGAAACGAAAATTTAATAGTCATGGGTGACTGGAATTCGAGAGTAGGAAAAGGGAGAGAAGGAAACATAGTAGGTGAATATGGATTGGGGCTAAGAAATAAAAGAGGAAGCCGCCTGGTAGATTTTTGCGCAGAGCATAACTTAATCATAGCTAACACTTGGTTCAAGAATCATGAAAGAAGGTTGTATACATGGAAGAACTCTGCAGATACTAAAAGGTATCAGATAGATTATATAATGGTAAGACAGAGATTTAGGAACCAGGTTTTAAATTGTGAGACATTTCCAGGGGCAGATGTGGACTCTGACCACAATCTATTGGTTATGAACTGTAGATTAAAACTCAAGAAACTGCAAAAAGGTGGGAATTTAAGGGGATGGGACCTGGATAAACTGACTAAACCAAAGGTTGTACAGAGTTTCAGGGAGAGCATAAGGGAACAATTGACAGGAATGGGGGAAAGAAATACAGTAGGAGAAGAATGGGTAGCTTTGAGGGATGAAATAGTGAAGGCAGCAAAGCATCAAATAGGTACAAAGACGAGGGCTAGTAGAAACCCTTGCGTAACAGAAGAAATATTGAATTTGATTGATGAAAGGAGAAAATATAAAAATGCAGTAAATGAAACAGGCAAAAAGAAATACATACGTCTCAAAAATAAGATCGACAGGAAGTGCAAAATGGCTAAGCAGGGTTGGGTAGAGGACAAATGTAAGGATGTAGAGGCTTATCTCACTAATGGTAAGATAGATACTGCCTACAGGAAAATTAAAGAGACATTTGGAGAAAAGAGAACCACTTGCATGAATATCAAGAGCTCAGATGGAAACCCAGTTATAAGCAAAGAACGGAAAGCAGAAAGGTGGAAGGAGTATATAGAGGGTCTATACAAGGGCGATGTTCTTGAGGACAATATTATGGAAATGGAAGTGGATGTAAATGAAGATGAAATGGGAGATATGATACTGCGTGAAGAGTTTGACAGAGCACTGAAAGACCTGAGTCGAAACAATGCCCCCGGAGTAGACAACATTCCATTAGAACTACTGACAGCCTTGGTAGAGCCAGTCCTGACAAAACTCTAGCATCTGGTGAGCAAAATGTATGAGACAGGCGAAATACCCTCAGACTTCAAGAAGAATATAATAATTCCAATCCCAAAGAAAGCAGGTGTTGACAGATGTGAAAATTACCGAACTATCAGTTTAATAAGTCACAGCTGCAAAATACTAACACGAATTATTTACAGACGAATGGAAAAACTGGTAGAAGCCAACCTCGGGGAAGATCAGTTTGGATTCCGCAGAAATGTTGGAACACGTGAGGCAATACTGACCCTACGACTTATCTTAGAATGTAGATTAAGGAAAGGCAAACCTACGTTTCTAGCATTTGTAGACTTGGAGAAAGCTTTTGACAGTGTTGACTGGAATACTCTCTTTCAAATTCTGAAGGTGGCAGGGGTAAAATACAGGGAGCGAAAGGCTATTTACAATTTATATAGAAACCAAATGGCAGTTATAAGAGCTGAGGGGCATGAAAGGGAAGCAGTGGTTGGGAAGGGAGTGAGACAGGGTTGTAGCCTCTCCCCGATGTTATTCAATCTGTATATTGAGCAAGCAGTGAAGGAAAGAAAAGAAAATATCGGAGTTGGGATTAAAACTCATGGAGAAGAAATAAAAACTTTGAGGTTCGCCTATGACATTGTAATTCTGTCAGAGACAGCAAAGGACTTGGAAGAGCAGCTGAACGGAATGGACAGTGTCTTGAAAGGAGGATATAAGATGAACATCAACAGAAGTAAAACGAGGATAATGGAATGTAGCCGAATTAAATCGGGTGATGCTGAGGGAATTAGATTAGGAAATGAAAGGCTTGAAGTAGTAAATGAGTTTTGGTATTTGTCGAGCAACATAACTGGTGATGGTCAAAGTAGAGTGTAGACTGGCAATGGCAAGGAAAGCGTTTTTGAAGAAGAGAAATTTGTTGACATCGAGTATAGATTTAAGTGTCAGGAAGTCGTTTCTGAAAGTATTTGTATGGAGTGTAGCCATGTATGGAAGTGAAACATGGACGATAAATAATTTGGACAAGAAGAGAATAGAAGCTTTCGAAATGTGGTGCTACAGAAGAATGTTGAAGATTAGGTGGGCAGATCACGTAAGTAATGAGGAGGTATTGAATAGGATTGGGGAGAAGAGAAGTTTGTGGCACAACTTGACTAGAAGAAGGGATAGGTTTGTAGGACATGTTCTGAGACATCGAGGGATCACCAATTTAGTATTGGTGGGCAGCGTGGAGATTAAAAATCGTAGAGGGAGGCCAAGAGATGAATACACTAAGCAGATTCATAAAGGATGTAGGCTGCAGTAGGTACTGGGAGATGAAGAAGCTTGCACAGGATAGAGTAGCATGGAGAACTACTGAAGACAACAACAACAACATCCTTAACAGTGCGACACGGCTGGCCAATGTGTGATTTCCTTTTTTACTTTTTTTTTAAGAGGTGGATCCCCTCCGCGCCCACACCGGCATGATGCCCAACTCAAAAGGTCTACTGCCATCTCTGCATAAGGGTTATTTTTCACTAAAGTGAGGTGTCGCAGCATGTGGGTACTGCGATGTTTGCGTACGTCTGGTTAAGGTTAACCATTAATACGCCCATCTAGAGATAGATTGGGTTGAAAGTCGAACGAAGGGCAGCGGTTTGAAGGGCAGGGGAAAAAAGTGCCAAGGCAAGAGCCAAGGGAAAAAAACCTCTGCGATAATTAGGTCACATAGTAAGAGCAGTAGCGAATGTCTTGCTGCCTGCAACATGTCATGTAAGGGTAGGCTTTGTTAGTAGTGGGTATCATGCATGTCGATACCTTCGCCGTTGTGCGGTGCTGTTACTCGGCGGCTGCCACTGGGTGACGGTGTTGATGGGTTGGTCAGCGTCAGCAAACTTGTAACAGGTTCATCATCGTTTTGTGTCCGATAGGCGATTTGTTTGTGCGTCAGTGGGCGAGCTCGTCGGTTTCACTGCTGTAACCTGCTGGTCGGCATTAATAGCAGCTGGCATATCCAGTCAACGTTTCAGATATGCAGGGGCGTGACGACGTTTGTTGCTTGTTGGTGTATGTTAGCTTGCTATAGGTGGTTATGCCCTAGCTAGTAGTGTTTTTGGCCGCTTATGCTTCCACCTATGTTTGTGATTTCCCACACTGGCACGGTATTATGTGTGTCCCTGGTCTCCTTAGATCATCTTGTCTTCAACGCAATCCAGCATCGTTTGCAATCGCGCTAAGGGGCGGAAGATGCATTTTATTTGATGTTCTTGAGCAGCATGCTAATCTTAAAGGACACGCGACCAACATTAGGTATAAAAACCATCTTCGTGGAGCTCCGTTTCTTCTAGCTGTTGTTGAGCTTTTGTGCGTGCAGTTTGAAATGCATTACGGAGCTGTTATCACAGTACGCGTTTTGTACAAACACGGACCGAAGACAGTTAAACTCTGCTGATAAGCTCCCTGCATCTGAGATAATTCTGGCCCTATGAACGAGAGTCCGTAATACGCAAGTGCGTTGAGATGAGTGAGGGCAGCTCGTAGCTCGTAGATATAGGTCAGTGTGAGTTGGTTTACAAAACACATTGTGACCTAAGGAACGGTCTTCTTTTCTGCGGACGAACGGGAGGTCCTCATTTTTCCATTTTTCTCCACTTCCATGGTGAAGCAAATGCTCGCATAGAGGGTGTCCCAGAAACGCAGGGAGCGTTGCTGTTCAACACAGTGGCGTATTACGGTGTCTCGTTCATAGGGCTAGATTTATCTCAGTTACAGGGAGCTTATCAGCAGAGGCATCTTCGCTCTGTGTTTGTACAAAACAGGTACTCTGATAAACAAACCAGTAACGCATTTCAACCTGCAGTCAGTAAAGCTCAAGAACAACCAGAAGAAACGGAGAACTTAACGAGGATTGTTTTTCTACCCTCTGTTGGTGGCGTTTCCTTTAAGATTGGCAGGCGAGTATAAATGACACTGGAGTCTATTAAAGACAACCTAGGTCTAAGGAAAGAGAAGTACCAGTGGTCTTTGGTTCATAATCAAAACGTCTTCGGTCCCGGGTTCGATCCCCGCCACTGCCTAAATTCTGATAAATAATCAGCATTGGTGGCCGAAGACTTCCGGCATAAGAAGTCAGCGTCATTCTGTCAACGGCCTTGTCAGAGAGGGCGGAGGAGCGGATAGAGGTTCAGGGCACTCTCTTGTCCTAGGGGTGGGAAATTGCGCCTAAAGGCGGAAGAATCAGCAATGATCAACGACATGAGGATGCAGAAGGCAATGGAAACCACTGCATTAAAGACACGTAACGTGTATCCACAGGACATGTGGCCTGTAATTGAAGAAGTGTCATGAAGATTCCGGAATAGTCCCCCATTCGGATCTCCGGGAGGGGACTGCCAAGGGGGAAGTTATCATGAGAAAGAGATTGAATAATCAACGACAGGATAACGTTCTACGAGTCGGGGCGTGGAATGTCAGAAGCTTGAACGTGGTAGGGAAACTAGAAAATCTGAAAAGGGAAATGCAAAGGCTCAATCTAGATATAGTAGGGGTCAGTGAAGTGAAGTGGAAGGAAGACAAGGATTTCTGGTCAGATGAGTATCGGGTAATATCAACAGCAGCAGAAAATGATATAACAGGTGTAGGATTCGTTATGAATAGGAAGGTAGGGCAGAGGGTGTGTTACTGTGAACAGTTCAATGACCGGGTTGTTCTAATCAGAATCGACAGCAGCAGACCAACACCGACGACGATAGTTCAGGTATACATGCCGACGTCGCAAGCTGAAGATGAACAGATAGAGAATATGAGGATATTGAAAGGGTAATGCAGTATGTAAAGGGGGACGAAAATCTAATAGTCATGGGCGACTGGAATGCAGATGTAGCGGAAGGAGTAGAAGAAAAGGTTACAGGAGAATATGGGTTTGGGGCAAGGAATGGAAGAGGAGAAAGACTAATTGAGTTCTGTAACAAGTTTCAGCCAATAATAGCGAATACCCTGTTCAAGAATCACAAGAGGAGGAGGTATACTTGGAACAGGCCGGGAGATACGGGAAGATTTCAATTAGATTACATCATGGTCAGACAGAGATTCCGAAATCAGATACTGGATTGTAAGGCGTACCCAGGAGCAGATATAGACTCAGATCACAATATAGTAGTGATGAAGAGTAGGCTGAAGTTCAAGACATTAGTCAGGAAGAATCAATACGCAAAGAAGTGGGATACGGAAGTACTAAGGAATGACGAGATACGTTTGAAATTCTCTAACGCTATAGATACAGCAATAAGGAATAGCGCAGTAGGCAGTACAGTTGAAGAGGAATGGACATCTCTAAAAAGGGCCATCACAGAAGTTGGGAAGGAAAACATAGGTACAAAGAAGGTAGCTGCGAAGAAACCAAGGGTAACAGAAGAAATACTTCAGTTGATTGATGAAAGGAGGAAGTACAAACATGTTCCGGGAAAATCAGGAATACAGAAATACAAGTCGCTGAGGAATGAAATAAATAGGAAGTGCAGGGAAGCTAAGACGAAATGGATGCAGGAAAAATGTAAAGACGTCGAAAAAGATATGATTGTCGGAAGGACAGACTCAGCATACAGGAAAGTCAAAACAACCTTTGGTGACATTAAAAGCAACGGTGGTAACATTAAGAGTGCAACGGGAATTCCACTGTTAAATGCAGAGGAGAGAGCAGATTGGTGGAAAGAATACATTGAAAGCCTCTATGAGGGTGAAGATTTGTCTGATGTGATAGAAGAAGAAATAGGAGTCGATTTAGAAGAGATAGGGGATCCAGTATTAGAATCGGAATTTAAAAGAGCTTTGGAGGACTTACGGTCAAATAAGACAGAAGGGATAGATAAAATTCCATCAGAATTTCTAAAATCATTGGGGGAAGTGGCAACAAAACGACTATTCACGTTGGTGAGTAGACATACCATCTGACTTTCGGAAAAGCATCATCCACACAATTCCGAAGACGGCAAGAGCTGACAAGTGCGTGAATTATCGCACAATCAGCTTAACAGCTCATGCATCGAAGCTGCTTACAAGAATAATATACAGAAGAATGGAAAAGAAAATTGAGAATGCGCTAGGTGAAGATCAGTTTGGCTTTAGGAAAAGTAAAGGGACGAGAGAGGCAATTCTGACGTTACGGCTAATAATGGAAGCAAGGCTAAAGAAAAATCAAGACGCTTTCATAGGATTTGTCGACCTGGAAAAAGCGTTCGACAATATAAAATGGTGCAAGCTGTTTGGGATTCTGAAAAAAGTAGGGGTAAGCTATAGGGAGAGACGGGTCATATACAATATGTACAACAACCAAGAGGGAATAAAAAGAGTGGACGATCAAGAACGAAGTGCTCGTATTAAGAAGGGTGTAAGACAAGGCTGTAGCCTTTCGCCCCTACTCTTCAATCTGTACATCGAGGAAGCAATGATGGAAATAAAAGAAAGGTTCAGGAGTGGATTTAAAATACAAGGTGAAAGGATATCAACGATACGATTCACTGATGACATTGCTATCCTGATTGAAAGTGAAGAAGAATTAAATGATCTGCTGAACGGAATGAACAGTCTAATGAGTACACAGTATGGTTTGAGAGTAAATCGGAGAAAGACGAAGGTAATGAGAAGTAGTAGAAATGAGAACAGCGAGAAACTTAACATCAGGATTGATGGTCACGAAGTCAATGAAGTTAAGGAATTCTGCTACCTAGGCAGTAAAATAACCAATGACGGACGGAGCAAGGAGGACATCAAAAGCAGACTCGCTATGGCAAAAAAGGCATTTCTGGCCAAGAGAAGTCTACTAATATCAAATACCGGCCTTAATTTGAGGAAGAAATTTCTGAGGATGTACGTCTGGAGTACAGCATTGTATGGTAGTGAAACATGGACTGTGGGAAAAGCGGAACAGAAGAGAATCGAAGCATTTGAGATGTGGTGCTATAGACGAATGTTGAAAATTAAGTGGAGTGATAAGGTAAGGAATGAGGAGGTTCTACGCAGAATCGGAGAGGAATATGTGGAAAACACTGATAAGGAGAAGGGACAGGATGATAGGACATCTGCTAAGATATGAGGGAATGACTTACATGGTACTAGAGGGAGCAAAAACTGAAGAGGAAGACAGAGATTGGAATATGTCAAGCAAATAATTGAGGACGTAGGTTGCAAGTGCTACTCTGAGATGAAGAGGTTAGCACAGGAAAGGAATTCGTGGCGGGCCTCATCAAACCAGTCAGTAGACTGATGACAAAAAAAAAAAAAAAAGATCTAAGGAGACCAGAGATATATAAAATCCCGTGCCAGTGTGGGAAATCATGCATTGGCCAGGTGTCGCACTGTGAAGTACAGATGTGTTGAACAAAGACGCCGCACCTGATTGGTTCAGCCAGAAAAATCACATGAGGCTGAACGGTGTTTTGACACAGGACATAGCATGACCTACGGACAGACATACTTTCGTCCGCTTCCACGTACTGGAGTACCATCATTAAAGAAGCGTCAGCCCCGATAGCTGAGTGGTCAGCGTGACGGATTGCTGTCCTACGGGCCCGGGTTCGATTCCCGGCTCAGGGACTGGGTGTTGTGTCGCCTTCATCATCATTTCATCCCCATCTGGCGCGCAGGTCGCCCAATGTGGCGTCGAATGTAATAAGACCTGCACCAAGGCGGCCGGACCTGCCCTGCAAGGGGCCTCCAGGCCAATGACGCCAAACGCTCATTTCATTTCCATTAAAGAAGCAATCGAAGTACGTACAGGTAAGAACCTGATTAATAGAGAAGCGGAATTCAAACTTAGCAAGGCATGGGAACCAGCATTGGCTGTAATGAGGTGTCATCGGTCGTAGACAAACGAATCCGAGTCAACACAGACGGGAAATCGCAGTCCGTACACTTAAACTAAGCGTCAATTGCCCGCGCGCGCTGGGCCCCGATTTGAGGCTGCACTTTTCCCGCGTCGTGCAAGCGAAGACCGTGGCCCGTTTCTCCGGCAGGGGACACTGGATGCCGCTGTGCTCCATGATTTGTCTACGATGAGGTTATAGCCTCACCCTGTGGCGCCTTGGTGTTGCTGTAAACGATGACCAGCTGTCTCGTTAAAATATTGTGTAGCTTCCACAACATTATCCGACGTGACGCCCGTGAACCAATGAAGCCACTAATAATCTTCTTAGAAATCGAAACATTGGGAAAGCTGGGAAGATGTTACACATCATCCAGACAGTCCCGATCTCTCCCGATGTATTGCACGAATAGGTGCACGCCTGGACACAAACGCGGTTCCGTAGTCTAACAATACCATCACTTGCAAAGTATGTTAGAAATCAGATTAATAATGTTGCTCACGCAGCATATGTTCACTTTACCGGGCAACAACAAAGTTATTGACTGTGGATGGTATTGTCAGAATGGAAATAATGAAGTCACTGTAAAAAAGTCATTAATTTTGGTGCTTATCTTGAATGGATTCCCACGTAGATTTCGTCGAAGTTGTTATGGCTCATCTTGTTGATTCTAGGATGATTCCACTTTGACTGCTAGAATGTCCAGATCTGTATTTTAGCAATATTTGAAGACTTAACAAATGCGTTTTTCAGGTTATTCTTAATGATCAAACAATCCCAGATCAGAACAATGGTATGTTAGAAATAATTTTTGACTTGGTGTTCACGATCCACATTTTTATTAAACTTCTTGTAAATTCACATATACTTCTTCTTAATTGTCACATCATCAAGAAAACAGTTTTGTATCAATCTTCATATATTTAATTTCCAATATAACCAAACACAAGACTTGACTGTTCTTTTACAAAGCGAAATAACAACTTCTGCAAAGTGAAACAAAGACTGCCATGTGCGCATTCGCGGCAAAACGGTTACAACTAAGTCAAAGATTATGACAATCTCACAGAAATGAATACACACAAGAACCATACACTGTAATATATCGATACATCGGAGTATTATACATTAATAAAACCAAATGTGAATATTGTCACAAAATTATGTCTGTTACTTCGCAGAAAAGTAGTACGTTATTACTGGTATCGAGAACTGGGATTGGAGTGCCGTAATGGTCACGTAAATAAAGAACCATTACAGTAGGCAACTGCAATAATTTTTCCATGGAGGCTCTGGCCATCTTGTCTCACAGTGGGATAAACTATTAACTGTTGTGGCAATTAATTTTTAAATAATAAACAGTTTCATTGCTTTTTTCCATCTGTTTCTTTTTCATTTGGCTGCCCTTGGTATTTAGAGAAGTTTCACACGCCATAGGTTATGTTATAAATATGAGCAAAGCGCGCCAGCTGAATGTTCAGGCAGGTTCAGTACGTATGTTTTTCAGTAAGTCAACATCTCACACTCAGTTTTGTAATATGCTACCTGACGTTTTTCTGATGTGTAATCACATTATGTAGCGTGAAAAGTAGTTTGCACATAAATAAATGTCAGCAAAGGCAGAAAAAACATGTTTCAATCACTACAAATCAGGTCTAACCCTTGGACAACGAGGTGCCAACCAGCTGGAAGAGATATAAAAAGATAAGTAATTTTTTCGTCATTTGTAATTATTTCTTCCCAAGGATAATTAAACAGTGCAATTATAGAACAAAAATTCTGAAAACAAATCTGTGTGTGATCCTCTTTCCCCAAACGTCTTCGATGACTTCCTGTAACATCCTGTACAGACGCACTTCTGGCCATGAAGTCACTATTCTACTCGCTGCGGTTTTCGGCGGGTGGTCTAAACTCTCAGGCGAATCCGATCGCGGCTATGAAAGGCGTATTAGCTGCCTAGTTACACAGCAGTAATCCCAAAGCCAGTTGTTTAAAGAAACGAACCCCATTGTATAAGACAGCTTCAGTTCACCCACATACAAATAAAAGCGTTTGAAATCATGTTGAAAGTTTGTTGTAAATCGCTAAGTGCTCTCATTGTTAAACACTGGATGAGTATAGTCTGCGTTTCCCGTTTAAAGAAAAAAAGGTGGGCATAACGCATTTCAGTGTTTATGACGTCATATACGCTGAATTTTTTGTCATGAAATGATACGATTTAGCGCATACATTCAGTAGTGTTATGTGTGGATACTATCTGAAAAATATGTTGCGGCTAGAATTAGTAGCAGAGAAGTATTAAACTCACCAACATTCTCCTCCGAATGCGAAAGTATTTTGTTGAAGCCGACCTATACAGGGAGGAACGATAGTCTGGAAATCGCAACTTTCCCAGAAAGATATGGGCGTTCGCTTTTTTTGCGCGCTCTTCGAGAGTGAAATGATAGACAATTATTGTGAAGGTGGTTCGAGGAAACCTCTGCCAGGAACTTGAGTGTGATATGCAGGTATCCGTGTAGATGTAATGTAGAATTAAAACATCGCGCCTAATGGTGAAGTTCTACTCATGAATAGCGAAAATGTAGCAAGCGATAAACTTTTCTCCTTTTTCGTGGGGGACTCCAGAGAGAAAAAGTTTCCAAAGGATTTGAAATGAATTGTAAAGTTTGTTGCAAGTAGCTAAGTACTCTCAGAAATTTCTTCCTCAAATTAAGGGAGATGTTAGACACTAGCGGACTCCTTTTGGCCAGGACTGCCCTCTTTGCTTCTGCTAGTCTGCTGTTTATGTCCTCGATGCTTCGTCCATTACGTATTATTTTGCTTCCAAGAAATCCATCGCTTCGGCAAATTCGTGGTTCCCAAGTTTGATCTCAAACTTAATCGCTAATCTAACTTCTGTTACTCCTCTATACTTTCGTCTTTGTTTGGTTTACTCTCAGTTCCATTTAACATATCCTCTAATTCTTTCCAATTTTAACTGAGGATAACAATGTCACCACCAAATCTCATCACTGATATCCTTTCACCCTGAATGTTAATCCCTTTCCTGAACCTCTCTTTAATTTCCATCATTACTTCTTCGATGTATAGATTGAACAATAGAAATGAGGGACTATATCTCTGTCTTGGTCTTGCATTTTAATTGTTATCCTTTGTTTCTTGTACAATTTGTATATTACTATTGTTTCCCTACAGATTATACCTATTTCTATGAGATTTCCAAACATCTTGCACCATTATACAATGTCGAAAAGTTTATCCAGCTGAGCGGTAGTCAACCTGGTCCGTATCCCCAAACTAATGGGCGTTCCACCTTTCATCCTCGGGGACACGCGGCTGGAAGTTAAAGATATTTTACTACGTTGTCATAAAATTTCGACATAACGTATTTGATAATTAATTATTATTAGATGTTTTAATTTGCTGCAATTATGCTGTACAAATTTTATAACGTAAAGTTACTTTCCTATTTTATAAATCATGTTACTGTGGAACTGGTGGGCAGTTACAAAATTTTACTACATACAGATGTGTGTGATATAAAAAAGGTTGCCTACCCCAGATCTACGTCGACAAATCATACGAATGTGTGTTGATTTATTAAAAAATTTTGATTACCTTATCAAAGCAACGCCAGTGCTGCCTCTAGTATGCTTTTATCTTTCTTAAAGTCAGACTGTTCGTAAACTAAACATTCTCAATTTCCTTTTCCATCCTTCCAGTAACACACACAAACACGTTCTCAAACGCAGCTACATACAATTATGTGCTACCTATGTCCGTATCGTTTGTGGTCCTCATGACCTCTTATTTGAAATGACTGGAAGAAACTTTCTCCCTTATGGCGTTATCGTGCTGTACATCTGGTGCCATTCGGAGAAACTACGAACTACCTCAAATAAGAGCCCCCCGCAGCTAGTTTATACACCGAAGTGCCATGTTTGTCAAGGTGAGAGTCTGCAGGGACTGAGTGCCTGTCTGGGTTTGACAAGCTTACAGTGGCGGACATTCTGTGTTCTGTGAATCAGTGTTGTACAGTTTAGCAAGCAGACATCAGCGCAAAACTCAGACTTGCATTTCGTTAAAGATTGACTGTAGACTCTCAGGGACTGAAGAGAGTACACGGTGAAAACAAGTTTCAAAAGTAAACCGCAACAGACATTCAATTCAAAGGAATAGGTACTTATTGTCAGACCACAACATGTCAGTCTGTACAAGCGCAACTGAAATAATTTTTTTCCTCTCTTTTTCACTTCTAAGCCTGAAAGAATGCTATTTCACATTAGTGCTGCGTCCAAACAAACATTGCTTAGCGGTGACCCAACAGAAGCGTACAAAATTACAACACTGCCAACGACTTTGTTGTAATAGAAAACCATCAGATCCGATTAATTTCTCAGCCGAGGTAAGTTTTTGTCAGTGTGCATTTTCCACTTTTATTGTTAGCTCCTGGCTGTTGTTATTGTTCTGAGTTAATCGCGAGTTTTCCAAGCGCTTCTTTCCTCTTTCGTCCCTACACACTGTCTATTGTCTCCCGCGTCCGGCCATCCTGACTTAGGTTTTCGGTGATTTCCCTAAATCGCTCCAGGCAAATGCCGGGATGGTTCCTTTGAAAAGGGCACGGCCGACTTCCTTCCCCATCCTTCCCTAATCCGATGAGACCGATGACCTCGCTGTCTGGTCTCCTTCCCCAAACAACCCAACTCCAACTGTCTGTTGTCCGCCCCCGGTAGCTGCGTGGTGCCAGCACGGTAGCTCAGCGTGTTCGGTCAGAGGGTTAGCTGCCCTCTGTAACAAAAAAACTGAGTGAACAGGTGTCATCGGACGTCCGCCCAGAACAAATTCAACGAACAATATAGAACAAAATGAGATCAACTTAAAAAAAAATGGTCAGCACGACAGAATGTCAATCCTAAGGGGCCGGGTTCGATTCTCGGCTGGGTCGGAGATTTTCCCCGATCAGGGGCTGGGCTCTAATCATCACTTGTTCTAATCATCATTATTTCATCCCCATCGACGCGCAACAGTCTACCCGACGGGAGGCCCTAGTCACACGACATTTATTTTACCCTGTCTATTCACCCCGATAATTTTCATCTCCTTGTAATATCCCAATTTTACATTACTATTAATGTGAACCCCTTGTTACATACTTTAACAAATTCTCAATTTACCATATGCTTCACCTGCGTCATTACCTTTCCTTTTTTTTTTTAGAAATAGGAATGCATATTTCTACGCAGTATATGCACGCTGATTTACTTCTATTTCTGAAAGGAATAATTCAATCACTATAGTACTCAATCTCATCCGCCCCTGCTCATTAGCACTGATATTCCAATTGATTCACTTACTGACTTTATAAACTGAGGTGATAAAAGTCGTGGGGTACCTCCTAATGTCGTGTCAGACCGCGTGTTCTCGAGCGTAGTGCAGCAACTAGACGTGGCACGGACTTCGCAGAAATACTGAGCTATGCTGTCTCCAGAGCCGTCCATAACTGCGAAAGTGTTGCTGGTGCAGGATTTTGTCCTTGAACTGATCTCTCGATTACGTCACATAAATGTTAGCTGGGATTCATGTCGGGCGATCTAGGTGACCAAATCATTCACTGACATGTCCAGAATGTTCTTCAAATCAGTCGCGAACAATTGTGGCCTGGTGACCTGGCACGTTGTCATCCATAAAAATTCCATGTGAAGATGGCGTCTGTTCTTTCGGACATGTCAGAAAGAACGGATGCCGTTGGTGACCGTGCAGCTCTCTAGAATGAAATTACAATTAAATCAATACCATTAACTGCCGGCGGGCGTTGATATACATGAACGGGGGCAGTTGAAAATATAAACGCCGACCGGGATTCGAACCCGGGATCTCCTACTTACATGGCATATGCTCTATCCATCTTTTTTTATTTTTATATTTTTTTATATTTTTTTAATCCATCTGAGCCACCGAGTGCACAGAGGATAGTGCGACTGCAGGGACTTATCGCCGGTACGCTCCCCGTGAGACCCAAATTCACAACTTATAGTTCACATGTCCGAAATAACAGATGCCATCTACATATCGTTAATGCTAACCGTCTGGTGACCTTCTTCAGTGCGGATGCACACGATTTGCCTGAACTCTTACGGGACTCGGTGGATTGTCTGCCGCGAGTAATGGGTATATTGGCAGGGGCACTACTAATGTAGTGTGTGGACTACAAGTTGAGAATGTGGGTCTTACGGGGAGCGTAACGCCGATAAGTCCCTGCAGTCGCACTATCCTCTGTGCACTCGGTGGCTCAGATGGATAGAGCGTCTGCCATGTAAGCAGGAGATCCCGGGTTCGAGTCCCGGTCGGGACACACATTTTCAACTGTCCCCGTTGATGTATATCAACGCCCGTCATCAGCTAATGGTATTGATTTAATTGTAATTTCATAAGAATTCCAAGTTTGTTTGGCAACTTGAAGCCGAAGAGCGGCTGCAGATGGTCTCCAAGTAGCCAAAATAACTAGAAACTTATTCCATTCATTGTAAACACAGCTCACACCATTATGGAGCTACCAACAGTTTGCACAGTGCCTTGTTGACAATTGGGTACATGGCTTCGTGGGGTCTGCGCCACACTCGAACCATACCATCGGTTCTTAATAACAGAAATCGGGATTCATCTGCCCAGATATATGCCTGCGTGGTGACTGTTCTTTCGGACATTACCGAAAGTGTACCACCAGGCGACGCAGAGCACGGAGTAACGTATACGAAGGAAGAAGCAAACTGGTAAAGCAAATTGGCAAAAGTCCTGTCACCTGTTGAAGGGAAGAACAATGCGGGACCAACTAGCCCGGCCGTTCACAATTTGAGTTACTGATTTACATGAAAAAGGCAAATAAAAAAGAAATACAAGAAAGTTGGATGAATAGCGTTAAGAGCACATTATGTATTGTAAAGGAACCTGTTGAACAGAGGCAGTACAGAACTGTAGTAAAACTAATTGGGAACTGACGACCAAGGCTTATGTATAAACCGTAAAACACAAAGACATTTTTTCCCATTCCATGAGTGGCACGCAAATTTTTAATTTAGTGAGGAAGCATCACGTGCCACAGTCATTAGTTAAAAGAATATACGCATGAGCCACTCCTATTAAAAAAACATCTCACTGCTAAACAAAATGGAAGGTGGCTAAACCTTAGAGACCACACTGTCAAAAACTCCAGTACCAATTAATAACTAGCAGTAATAGCGCTGAAGGGGCACATTAAAAGTAGGTGCAATTCAAAAACTGCTAAGTAAACGCTGGCGACGCACAGTAACGCGTCGTAGTCATAGAATAAAGAATTGAAAATATGCTAACTTCTATTAAAAGAGGACATTTTACAGCTGTGTGAAATAGAAACTGGGTAAGCCACGAACGCCTCACTATACCCTAATTTATGGATTTGGAAATCACGTTACAGGACAGTAAACTTCACTTTAACATATTTAGGAAACCAACGACGACTGGTTCTACTATTCTTTGCTCTTCAGTTCGTCCAAAGCAGCAAAAAAAGGCTGCTCTTCGTGCAATGTTTTACCACGCATTTAAACTCTCTGTCTCAAAATAAAACTAACACCATGTGTTGGATATCATTAAACTTACAGCACATGTTAATGGTTATCAGCCAAATGTAGGTGATGGCCTTCTGTAGCAGATGCAATCGAAAGTCGCTTCTAACAGCCGGTACTAGATTACCCTCTCATCTACTAATAATGACTAATAATGATAATTATAATTATACGTGGGTCTTACATCCAATAGGATCGGCAAATGGCTTAGAAATGAGGGGATTACTCCCACCTTGTATACCCCCAGTAGGGTCGGGAACCTATTGAGCACCACGAAACCAGAGAGGACAATCGCTACGCACAATCGGGTGTCTATCGCTCCATGTGTAGTGAGTGTCCCACCGTCTACATTGGCCAAACTGGCCAATCCTTTAGCATACGCTTCAGAGAGCATCAGGACCTAAGCACTTCTAAATGCGCCCTCACTAACCACATGAAGGACAACAATCATTCCATGTAAGATATAAATACCGATTGTGGCATTTAACATATTGAAGGATTGTAGCATTTAACATATTTAACGTAAGTGCCCCGTTTTAAATGTTTATGAAGAAATAGCAATTGTCATCAGCATTAACCATGATTCGTCGGGCATTTTTAATGAGCAAACTTCGCGTAACCACACAACCGTTTTGAACAACTTTTCTTTTTTTTTGAAGCAACTTCCAGGCTCATTTATTTCTCCTACTTTCTGTTATCTTGCGTTACACAGGCATACTTCTTAACTGCGTCAGTGTTTTAACAATTACTTTGGCGCCCCTTAATTAGGCTTAGCTACCATACGGCCTATTCCTGTTTCCTATACTGAGGGCTTAAAGGTCCACTCAGTTTCTATTTTACGTAGCTGTAAAATGTCCTCTTTTAATAGAAGTTTGCATATTTTTAATTTTTTATGCTGTAGATTTCAGAAGACGCTGCAAGTGCCCTTAGTTTGAGAGCTTTGTCTTCAAAAGCATACGCTTACTTAGGAAGAAAGAACTATCCTTTTCCGTGTCGATCAACGCTTCAAATGTGGACAATGCAGTTTAACTATCAACAGCGCATTTTAAAGGAAGTACGGATTTAATAAAAGCTATGCCAGCAATGTTTACACCATTTGAGGCCATGACTGTCGGAAGCTTTGATGAAATGAACATTGGAAGCTACAATTCATCTGACGATGTGATACTTGGACCACACAAGAACGTTCAGGTCCATATGATAAGTTTATTTTCAAAGTGAAAGCAGCCAATGTATTACGATTTTCACGTGACAATGAAAAGCGATATGTTGCAGAACTTGAAGGACTTAGGGTTCGCATTTTAGTGGTTACATGCGCGAATTGAGCAGTGACCCGAAAAAAAAGAACAAATTTCCTTTATTTCACGTCTAAGGTCACAACATTTTTTAGGTCCTCAGACTAGCGGTTTCGGTCAGCAATGACCAACTTCAGATCTGTTTTATAAAAACATGTCCTAATATACTGGAGCCACAGTGGCATCGTCAAATGCTAAACACAAAATCAACGCCAGCATCGTCAAACATATATAAATATTAATATACACAAGAGTCATCTTTTCAGCAGCAATACTGTTCAAAACAAAAAGCAACACTAGTACAATCAATATTTCCCGTAGTCGGAAAGCAAGGGCCAAATGGGATGCAATGAAGCGGACTTCGGTGAAAAGGAATCTTCCCTGTACTGCGTCGTCTTCAGCAACTTCGAGTAAAATTTTTTGCGTCAACATCATAAGGTAAGTATCGTCATGCCTATCGTAATATTCTCGAAATGTGTCTGAATTGAAGTAGCACGTGAAATTGTAAAGTATTCAGCATAGTCATTTTCTTAAGGTGGAAGCATTAGTGATGATCAGACTAGCTTTGGATACGGAAAAGTGTTGTGTTCAGTGCTTCTACAGCTTACATTTTCTTTTAAATATTTCTAGTACTAATTCTTTGGAATCATCTAGAACCTCATCAATGAGATAGTCAAAATTGAATGAAGAGAAGTGAAAAACTGTTTTACTGTATGAGAATTCCATTAGCGCTTGCGCGGCTGCTCCAGCGCTGGCTGCTAAGTGACGCAACACGTCGCTGACCAATGAGAGCGTACTCGATGGCATGGTCTACCTTTCTAGTCTATGTACCTTGGTCGAGACGAGATGAGACAAAATTATCTGCTCAAATGGCTGGGACTCAGTCATAGACTCACCACTCCTTTACCGTTTCATTAACGAGTTACATGACACAAGTACGTTGGAGATCCAAAACACTATGACCACTGCCTATAGCGACGATGGATGTCACCTGACACGCAACGGAAGTATGTAAGCGAAAGAGACACGGACTGCGGATCTCCCCAGCGAAGATTTGGGCTGCAAGGGAAAATCCAGAGCCTGTGAATAAGTATCTCGAAAACGGCAAAAATGGCCCAATGTTCACGTGCCACTCTCGTGAGCATTTACGGAAAGAGGTTGAAGGACAGTGAAACTTGAAACTGCTCCTAGGCGATAAATGGTTGGACGTCCACCATTCTTCACAGAACGTGTAGTTCGGAGGCTTGTCTGCTCTGTAAAGAAGGATAGATGGTGAACTGTGTCATCTCTGCCGAAAGAGCACACTGCTGGCGCACGCACAAGTGTTTAGGGGTACACCGTCCGTCGTACATTGTTGAACACGGAGTTCCGCATCAGACCACTTCTACGTGTTCACATGTTGACCTAACGACATCGTCAATTACGATTGCAGTGGGCACAGGATCATCGGGATTCGATCGTCGATCAACGGAAACGTGTCGGGTCTTCGGATGAACCATATTTTTGCTGCACTAGGTCGACGGTCATCTCCACAAACTCCGTCATCGAGGTGAACAGCGGCTCGAAGTGTGCAACTCGCAATGGACACAGAATGGTGGGGGCATTATTATTCTATGGGAGACATTCCCCTGCACTTGTGTGGGACCTGTGGTAGTAATTGAAGACACGCTGACAGCTGCGGACCTCCTGCATCCCTTCATGCTTGATGTCTTCCCCGAGGTCGATATCATATTTCGCAGTATAATTGTGTCTCGGGGCCAGAATCATGCAACATTGGTTTGAGTAGTATTATAGTGAACTCACGTTGATGTCTCGGCGACCAAACCCATCTGTGACGCTATCGGGCGCCTTCACTGCGTACGGAGGTCAACAGCCTGCTATCTACCTCCACAAACCTGAAACTTCCTGGCAGATTAAAACAGTGTGCCGGACCGAGACTCGAACTCGGGACGGTAGGAGGCGAGGTACTGGCAGAAGTAAAGCTGTGAGGACGGGGCGTGAGTCGGGCTTGGGTAGCTTAGATGGTAGAGCACTTGCCCGCAAAAGGCAAAGGTCCAGAGTTCGAGTCTCGGTCCAGCACACAGTTTTAATCCGCCAGAAAGTTTCATATCAGCGCACACTCCACTGCAGAGTGAAAATCTCACTCCACATACCTGCCAACCAACTGTCGACCCCTGATGCGCAGAATCAGTGATTTATTTCGTTCCAAAGATGAACAAAAAACCTATTAAAGCAGGTGGTCAAATTTTTTCCGCTCATCAGTGTATATTTCTTTTATAGGAAATGAATGTCCGCCCCTGGTAGCTGAGTGGTCAGCGCGACGGAATGTCATATCTAACGGCCCAGGTTCGATTACCGGCTGGGTCGGAGATTATCTCCGCTCAGGGACTGGGTGTTGTGTTTTCCTTATCATCATCATTTCATCTCCATCGACACGCAAGTCTCCGAAGTGGCGTCAACTCTAAAGACTTGCTTCAGGAGAACGGTCTACACGGCATTTCGATTTCCACAGGAAATGAATTTTGTAAATATTGTTGTAATCGTTAAAAATCAGTTTTGTAATATTTTTTGTTTTAAATGCTAGTCTCTTCTGTATCAATCAGTACTTTCAGTTTCTTGTTTCTTTCAACCGTCCCCTTACTAACGTTTTATTTTGTATCTGCGTGCCACCGAATAGCACTTATCGCAACACATTTACATAAAGCTTAAGTATGATGTGCTTAGCATTGTTTTCCTTTCGTTGCACATGGGTAAGGGATTCTTTAGCTGGTTTGCTGCTGCGCTACCTTTTAATATTCACCACTTTCGAGCAGAGCCGAGTTTCCGCTGCCACAAGGTAATCACGATAGGACACAATAAGATTATTTACAGACAAGCATTGCGTGACAAATTATCATCAGGATCAGTTCAGTTAAAGTGTAGTTCAAACCTCATTTCTTTTGTGAGACGTTCTTACTCTCACGGTCTGTGTTACATGCTCGCTTGTATGACATGCCGCGAATTGTACTTGGGCATTTTGGGTACGTAAATTTGCAGGAGATTTTAACAGAAGCATTT
The DNA here is from genome assembly GCF_023864345.2 of Schistocerca serialis cubense. NCBI lineage: Eukaryota > Metazoa > Arthropoda > Insecta > Orthoptera > Acrididae > Schistocerca > Schistocerca serialis. Next base: position 224,467,989 of record NC_064639.1, on the reverse strand, counting down.
TGGGAATTTGCTATTTCAAAATTCAGTTCGTAACATTTTGCAGGAGTTTATCCCTCTTAGTTTTCTGTGTGTTTTACTTAGTTTTGCATGTTACAATTGCAAGATATGTACTATTGCGTCACGCATTTTAGCACTGTTCACTGCCCTGCACAATACAGAATTTCACATGACAGCTTCTTTAGCACACAGTTTTAGGTTTTTTATTTATTTTTGGTAAAAGTTAACTGAAATATAGTTACACAACTTCAAATGCATTTGGCGACTCCTTTCGTAAGATAGTGTTTACGTAAGCATATCACTTGCATTGTTCAGTTGAAATAACGTTCACATTACAACAAAAACGCACACAAAAATTAAGAATTATGCAAAACAAAACAAATAAAACAGTTACAGTGTGAGTGAGTGAATGAAATGAAGTACTTCCAGGGAACGAAGTTGTATGCACCCTGTGGTGTGCGTACTGTAAGACCTTCGGTACACACACCATCAGATTATTTGACTTGTTGCTCTAACGAAGTAGGCGAGTGTCAGAAATATGTCTCGTGGTCTTATCGTGGTGTGTTTATCTTCTACCATTAGGTCAGACGATAGAAATGCCACTTGCACGCTTAGAGTAGTAGATTGACGGTGATCAACTTTAAACAGAACCTGATTAATTTCCACACACATTTATTAAAATAACAAAAAGCATAGACATTACGTAACTTGATTCTGGATGCTGTTTACAATTGACAATCTGAAGTTCCTTTGGTCTTGGTGCGTTAATCTTACTCTCACATATCTCTGATACTTGACAAAGTGTCTATTCATTTATCTTCATGGCTATGTACGGGAATATGGTAATCTTATCAGGTGCAGGCTGAAACTTGACTATAGACTGGTACAGACTAATGCAGACTGGTACAGACTGGTGCAGACAAATGCAGACTAATGCAGATTGACTAATCAGGGGTCTGTACACTCGTTATAATACCTTGTGTGTTCATGTATCACTGTGCGAGTGTGATCCGCGAGGAGAAAAGGTTCTACGTTAGCAGCAATCTCATTGGCTGTGTTACACATTAATATGCGGATCGGCGGAAGCAGAATTTGGTCCGTCTCTAAGGCAGCACCATCTTGTAGTGCTTAGCGGGGCGCGCTCTAGTGGGAAAGTTGTGTACGCGCTGACTACGCGGAACTATGTACACAACACACCCTCTCTCTGTGAATTGTGTAAATTTTTCTCTGTTGTATAGTCGTATCGTAACATTTTAGTGTTATTGATGTGTAGATGGGGAACAACCCGTTATTTATCAAGAAGTGTGTGGAAAACCGCCTAACATGTGCTCTCGGTGGTCATCATAGCAGACTACCGTTTATTAATCTGGTGTGTGGATCCGATTTGGCTCACATATCTGGTTGCATGCTTTCGTGCCGTTCGGTAAGCTGTACAATATCATTTCTCTTACCCTGTATTTCAGATTCTTATCTATGCGTGTCCCAGAATACCAGAGACAGAGCCGTATTTTGCACACATTTCTTCTTCGACGCCGATTGCTTGTACGCACTTAATTAGCCTCATTCATGAGCGCTCCTGCCACTCCTTAGCTTGCCGAACTTGTTTGCGTGTCTGAGAGGAGTGTCGCAAGAGTCCGCTGGACCGAGCTAGCAGGAGGAAAAGGAGGAGGCTTCTGCCTGGGCTGTTTACGGAGCTAATGCTAGAGGTGACCAGTTTCACAAGTTGTGAGATTATCGTGCGTGCTAACGTTTTCGGCTGACTTCTTCGGAAACTGTGACGCGTAACTTCCTAGCAGCTCTTTATGGACTGGTTCCAGGAATTCAGAAACAGTGGAGTCCGTATTGGCAGTCATGACACTTGAGATAATTTGTCGTTCCGTGACTGGGCTCAGTCAGCTATTAGCCGGACTGGAGAAGCAATCAGCTTTACAATATCCGCTATAAAGTAAGAGCTGACGTCATGTCTTTAATGAAAGGTGATGACGAGTGTATGTGATGTAGCATAGGATCTATCCTTATATATAGCCGCGCGGGATTAGCCGAGCGGTCTGGGGCGCTGCAGTCATGGACTGTGCGGCGGGTCCCGGTGGAGGTTCGAGTCCTCCCTTGGGCATGGGTGTGTGTGTTTGTCCTTAGGATAATTTAGGTTAAGTAGTGTGTAAGCTTAGGGACTGATGACCTTAGCAGTTAAGTCCCATAAGATTTCACACACATTTGAACATCCTTATAAGTAAAATTCTCGTGTCACAGTGTTATTTGCCATACTCCTCCGGAACGGCTCGATCGATTCTGATGAAATTTTTCATATATATTCGGTAGTCTGAGAATCGGTCGTAATCTATTTTTCACACCCCTAAGTGGTAAGGATGGTCCAGCCCAAAAAATTTTTTCTTATTTTTTGGACAGAACTTTTAATTCTTTTTACGACGTGGCATTAAAAAATACACACTACCATAAATTTTCACCCTTCGACTACCAACCCATGTTTTCAATAGCGATTTTAGTAATTTAATAATTTTCAACCCCGTTCGATAACTGATCAATTATCACTTGATCAGTTATCCCAGCCAGGTGTGTAGCGGTGATAGCCTTTCACTATTCGATAGATAGGTAATTGAAGAAAACGTACCAAAAGCAACGGTTCGAATATCCCTCTTTGAATCGACGTAAATAGGCCGAGGAGTTTAACTAGGTAGCATGCGTCATTCGCCAGACCGACATTTAGGCCTAGCGCACACGCATCGATTGTTATCGTACGGAAATATATCGTACCATCAAGTTCTTTTAGTGGAACAAAGAAGTTCCTACGCTCTCCTTTGTTCCTCTAAAATAATTTAATCGTACAATATTTTTACGTACTATAAAAATCGATGCATGTGCGCTTGGCCTTATTCATAATGCTGGCGAACACGTTTCGACACGAAATTGCCGCTATGTTTGTATGTTCATGGACAAGCAGAGCAATTGTTAAATCCGCGCGATCTATCGTAGAAACGCTAGAACTAATAGTGGCCGATACTGCCGGACTTCTCCCTAAGCCTTTTCTCACTCCCTTCACAGTTTTCGGCCATTATTATTGTTTGTGTCACGAGCTCCCGCCAACAACGGCTATTGTGTTACACGTATACATTGTGTTACACGTATACATTATTCTTATAGACTAGAGATAATTTATATGGCAAAACAACGTTTGCTGGGTCAGCTATAACATATAAAGATTTTTAGAGGCGCAACAAAGTTCGCCGGGTATACATTGTGTTAGGCGTATACACTATCCTTGTAGACTAGAGATAATTTATATGGCAAAAGAACGTTTGCTGGGTCAGTTATAACATATAAAGATTTTTAGAGGCGCAACAAAGTTCGCCGGGTATAGCTAGTGCACTAATAAATTTGAATTATTACAATAAGAATAACGAGAAACGATTTCACTCCCCTGTAATAATTTTGAGGTAGTTTAACGCTGCAGTGATATGAAACGTAAGTTTCCATATAACGAACTTCTTGTTTCCCCCGATGATAAGGAATGATACATTTGCGTGATGATAGGAAACTGAGCTGCATAGTCTACATCTTCACCTACATATACTTGATTGCTGTGCGGTTCATAATTCAAATAGCGCGTGTGAAAAATAAACACCTAATCTTCCCGTGCGAGCTTACTTATCGCGATGGTGAGAGGCAAAAAAATATTTTGGCATTCAGAAGAGCAAATAGAGACTGAAATTTTCTGAAAATACTTCGCCGCAGCAAGAAACGCCTTTGTTTTGATGACTGACAAATCGCTTATCATATCCGTGACATTTTCTCCGCTATTTCGTGATAGTACAGAACGAGTTACTCTTCTCTGAACTTTTTCAGTGTACTTCACGAATCCTATCTGATAATCATCTCATACCACGCGGCTCTACTCCAGAAGAGGACAGACAGGCGTGGTAGATCTGTTGCCCCTTCTAAGTTCTCTGACAATAAAATGCAATCTTTCGTGCGCCTTCCGCGCAATATTTTCGAAGGTTTCAATTTAGGTCGTGCGTGATTGTAATCTCTGGGTATTCAGTTGAATCGACAACCTTTACATTCATGTGATTTAATATGTAGCCGAAATTTCATAAAAAGATTTCGTGTAGTGAAAAACACGTTTCTTTTAATGAGTCCCATCGGAATCTACTTATTACATCGGTGACGTTCCGTCCGCTACTACACAAAACGAGTTGCTCATCTTTTAACTTTTGTGATGTATTCCAGAAGACGTATCTGGTACAGATTGCACATTGCACAACAATTTATTTTTAAGAAAACGGGCATGCGTAGAGTAAGAAGCAGCTTCTTCTATAAATTTTTTATGCCAATAAAACACAGTATTCGCTTTATTTGGCTTACTAAACTTCTTATGTGATCTTTTCAATCTAAGTTGTTCCCAACAATAATCTGCAGAGTGAAAATTGGCCATGGATCACACTTTTTATTGTTCATGGAGGGTTTCCATTTCTCTCAATAATTTTGTACTTCTTTTTGATATCCTATCGATCTCACTAGACCATAAAGAACGGCATGATCTGTGAGGACTGTCCTAAATCATTTACATATCCGTAGGTCCGTAAAGTGTGTACCATAGTCCCTTGGAGGACACCAGATGTAGTTTCATTCTCACGAGATGTTCGCTACACTGTGGTGTGACCCTTCTGGCGGGAACTCACGAACTGAGTTGCATGACTGCGACGATACTCCATGGGTTTACAAGTTAGTTACAAGCTGCTAGCTGAGAACGGTGTCAAAAAGTCTTCATGAAATTTAGGAAAATGGAATCAACTTTAGTCCCCTGTCGATAATACTAATTGATTCGTACGAATGGTGACGTAGCTGTTTTTTACAAGAACGACATTTTACGTATCCAAGACAATAGACCGTTTTCTTCGAAATATTTCATAATGTGTTAATCGACTGTTTATTGTAAAACGTTTTATACGTAATGAATGAAATCACACGACACTTGTATGATAATCTGTAATGGTTTGTATAGAATGTTACACAAGAATCGTGTGTTTTTAAATCATAATTCCGCATAATTTGTCATAACACTTGAACACATGTTCGAAAAGTGTATCAGATGGCTTTATAATCTCTGGAGTCGCTTCTGTTTCATCTGTTGCGTATTAGTGTGATCGGCACGACTTTCGAGCTCGTAAACGGTTGTATACGGTTGCTAAAAACTGAGCTATTGTGCCGGGAACACAAACCACACATATTTTTAAAAAAATGAATGTACGTTTATACATTCTAAGAGTGAAAAAAACACCATTAGGTATCCAAGAGAAAGAATTTCACAAATTGAGGGAGTCAATAACGCGGGATCCACCTCTGCCCTTATGCGAGATGTTATTCGGCTTAACTTTGTTGGCAGAGTGTTAGGTATCCTGCTAGGGATATCATGCCAAATTCTGACCAATTGTCGCGCTATATCGCCAAGATCCCGAGATGATTGGAGTGTCCTGCTCATAATGCTCCAAACGTTCTAAATTGGGGAGAAATCTGGCGTCCTTCTTTCCCAAGGTAGGGTTGGTAAGCACGAAGTCAAACAGTAGAAACTCTCGCCGTGTGTGGACAGGCATTATGTAAGCCCAGGAGAGTCTACCACGAAGGGCGACAAAACGGGTCGTTGAACATCGTTGGCGTATCGCTGTGGCGTAAGGGTGCCGTGGATCACAAAAAAGGGCTCTGCTATGGAAAGATTGGCGGGCCGTATGGTGGACGACATACAGTTTAGTATCCCACTGCTGTCCAGGGCGTCTCCAGACATGTGTTCGCTGGTCACTGATGCTCACATCGAAACGGGACTCATCACTGAAGACAGTTATAGCCCCGACAGGGAGATTCCAGGCCGAATAGGTGTCTGAAGATGCCCCGGACGAAGGTGGGATACCAACCTGAATGTCGAACGCCATACTGTTCGACAACTATGAGTGATGGTTTCGGATGCCATTTCTTTTGGCTGTCATCCGCAGCACCCATACAGCACAACGGTACGTCGACGATATTCTAATGTCAGTTTTGTTTTCCGCCTTGGCAAATCAGTTTTGGCTTAAATTCCAGCAAGATAATGCCCGTATGCATACAGCGAGAGTTTCTACTGTCTACCTTCGTGATTGCCAAACTCTACGTTGGCCATGAAGGCCGCCAGATCTCTTCCCAAGCGAAAACGTTTGGAGCATTGCGGACAGGGCCCTCCGACCAGCTAGGGATTTTGACTATCTAACGCGCCAGTTACATAGAAACTGGCTCACACTACCTCAGGAGGAACCTGAACAACTCTATCAATCATTGCGAAGCCGAATAACTGATTGCATAAAGTCTAGAGGTAGACAACCACTTTATTTTCTTGCTCAATTTGTGACACTCTTTCTCTTGAACAATTATTCTGAAGTTATAAACATCTGTTTCTCTATGGATTTACATCCACCAACCTCCACCCAATCGGATAATTCCTTCGTGTTTTTTTTTCCTTCTTAGAGTGCACCTGTGTGCATGTATGTGACACATCTCCTCCTAAATATTGGACTGATTTCAGCCGTAGTTCGTACAGATATCACTTATTGTCTGGAGATAATCGCTGTAAGGGTAAGAATGAACTGCCTAACAAAGGGGCGGATATTAGAGCGAAAAAAATAATGTAGCCAACGATGCGCGAATATCCATATTTTTTTCATCCATTATTTGAGAATGAGAGCCCTCAGTGATTTGCAAAAAACACATTGTTTCAAAACTTTTAGGAAACCTGTTCTCGCTGACAACATCCACAAAACGGTGAAAGGAACAACGTTTACCGCTTACTACGTTTTCGCTGTTCGAGCAGTAAAACTGCCGCACGAAGCCTGACGTTTTACTTAGTTATTTATTAAATAGTAATTATATTCTCGACACATTTCGCAGACAGTATTCACGTACTTCACTGAATGTATCAGTAAAATTATATCATTGTACGACACGTAGTTCAGGACATGCGACGTCAGAAACACTGAGGTACTTGAAAAACTGCCGAATCATGCATGACGTTTTAATTCATTGCTTCTTAGTCACTAAAGCTGTTAGCAACATATTTGCAGGCAGAACCCACGTATATCGCTGACTGTACGTACAAAGATATGTAGTTGTACGACACATAGTTCAGGAGCTAAGACGTCGTAAACACTGAGCTGCGTGAAATTCGCCAGAGATACAGGTGAAATATGCCTACTAATACGTGTGAAATACTTTAGATACATTTGACATGTGTGTATGTTGCAAGGCTGCAGGTGGACTGTTCATCTTAAAGCACTGGAACGATTTCAACCAAATATGGAACGCATTTTAATTACCATCTGGTAAGAAAAACTGTAGCGTTGAGAACGACCAACCTCCTACTGGGGAGGGAGTGATAAAGTGGAGAAGGAAGGGGAAAGGTGGAGATAGGGAAAGAGAGGGAAGGAAGAGAAGGACAAAGAGAGGAAGGAGGAGGAGGAAATGGTCAGAAGGAGTGTGAGGGGTAAATGTATAGAGACTGGGGAGAGAAGGAGAGGGATAGAGAAATGTAAGAGGAGGATATGGACAGAAAGAGGGTAAAAGAGCAGATTGACAGAGAAAAGAGGGGGAAATGTTGAGAGAGGAAGAGGACGGAGGTGCAGGTGAACAGCGAGAGGGGAGCAGGGGCAAGACAGAGAGAGGGAGAGGGGAAGATGGACAAAAAGAGGGGGGAGGAGGAGATAGAGGAGGGAGGGATAGTTGGACAGAGCCGAGAGGGACAGATGGGCAGAAGTGGGACGATGAACTGGGAGAGTAGGGGAAGAACAGATAGACAGAGGGATAGGTAGAAACACATGGACAGAGGAAGGGGCAGGACAAAATGGACATCGTGTGGAGGGGGGGGGGGGGAGGGAGGCGAATGGAGAAGGCGGGCAGAGAGAAAGGATGGAGGAGATGGACAGAGAGAGAAGAAAGGTGGAGATTGACTAACAGAAGACAGGATTAAATACACACCCGAGCAACGGCGACTCCTCAACTAGTGAGTACATAATCTGCACCAAAAACAGTATATTCCCTTATTAAGCAGTTTGACATACTTGGCTATACCAGGGAGATCCACTTTTACATTCTTCATGTTTCCGTTGTCCTCGATATATCCTGATTATTTACTACATCTTCTACAGTATAAAAATTCCAGAAAATTGTGTTTAATAACTCTGCTTTAGCGGTACTATAATTTGTGACACTATTATCGCCACATCGCTGAATGTGCATTTAGATATATGCAATTGTACGACACTGATTCTCTTCACTCACATGTAGGTAAAAATTGACCAGATCGTCTCGAGATTTCGAGACAGTGTTTCGTTTCGGAAGTCGTTGCAAGCATTTCGGTCTGAAGTCCGCACCAAATTTCGAGATTCCATTAACCAGTGACAAACATTGGACTTTTGCCATTTTTTAAAACAGCGCATTCTTTTACGCTGCTTCTACAATAACGTTCTAAACTGTTTTGTGTACCGTAGGTAACCTGTTCTGCCTCTAATTAATTTACTCGGTATTTCTTTTTATTTAAGTTACATATGGGAGACGGTTATTCACTTAATTTGGAAGGAACAGAGAGCATTTCCTAGAAACATATTGTAGAATGTGACTTTCAGTGTCTTATTTTGTGCACACCTACTTCCTTAGCGGAGAGTGGTAACACTTTTCAGTGTAGTAGCGCCAGACTCGGAGCCAGCCAGTTCACATCATGGTGACGAATGGAAATTTTGTAGTAAGTATGTAGCTCGGGAAAGGAGGACGTTGGTGGCGGATGATTCCTGATCCACAGACTCTGTGGTCATTTCCTGCGTCAAATCTTGTGTCTCACAGAGTGAATCCATGGCTCACTGACGAAGGTGACGACCCATCAGTCGTATAGACATATTGTACTCTGGGGCTCCCTTGAAGCATTTGAAAGATATGCGGAGATAATGGACATTCTTTTTACTCCACTAGTCGTTAATAAACATTACACTCCATAAGCAATAATCACCTTAACCCGATTGACGGGTGGTGGTGAATGCCTCCCAATCCACAGACTGTGTGGCGACGTCCGGTGTTAAATCTTGTGTCTCACAGAGTGAATCCAGGCGTCACTGTTGAAGGTGACCCATCAGTTGTTTGTCCATGTTATACTCCGGAGTTCCCTTGCATGCGTTTGATAGAAATGTGGCGGTAATGGGCACTCATTTTACACCAATAATCATTAATAACCACCACACGACTTTTTGCTCTATTAGCAATCATGACAGTAGCCCATATGACTGGTAACTGACTGTGTAGCGATGTCCTGTACTAATTCTTGAATCTCTCTGACTGGATACAGGCATGATCGTTGCAAATGACCCTGGAACCGTAATATACTCCGTAGTTCCTTTGGAAGCGATCAAAAGATATGTCGCTATCGTCGGGCTTAGTTTCGCTTCTATAATCATCAATAACCACGACCCAACGTTTCACTTCATAACCTGGACGCCAGTGTTTTAGTGAGCGAGGCGGTCTTGGCTAAGTTCAATAGAAGCCAATACATTGTATTTGTTCCCGAGGAAATTCGAGAGCGATGTTTTTGTGCCACTCTTTTCCCATTGGCTTTGAACTTTATTTCAGTTTTGTTATTGTGGTGATTATCGGCGAGAGTTGCTAGTAGCCAGTTGCAGGCGGTGTCTAATACTGCAGTGCCTCTTCTGGGCTTGTGACCGTATCGGTTGGACGCTAGAAGACTGGAAAACGATGGCCTGGTCAGATGAGTCCCTATTTTATGTTGATAACAGCTGATGGTAGGGTTCGAGTGTAGCGCAGACCCCATAAAACCATGGACCCGTCAACAAGGTACTGTGAAAGCTTGTGGTGGCTCCACAACGTGTGGGCTGTCTTTACATGGAATGAACTGGATCCTCTGTCCAACTGAACTGATTATTGACTGGAAATCGATATGTTTGGCTGTTTAATTTGCAGCCCAACTACACTCCTGGAAATTGAAATAAGAACACCGTGAATTCATTGTCCCAGGAAGGGGAAACTTTATTGACACATTCCTGGGGTCGGATACATCACATGATCACACTGACAGAACCACAGGCACATAGACACAGGCAACAGAGCATGCACAATGTCGGGACTAGTACAGTGTATATCCACCTTTCGCAGCAATGCAGGCTGCTATTCTCCCATGGAGACGATCGTAGAGATGCTGGATGTAGTCCTGTGGAACGGCTTGCCATGCCATTTCCACCTGGCGCCTCAGTTGGACCAGCGTTCGTGCTGGACGTGCAGACCGCGTGAGACGACGCTTCATCCAGTCCCAAACATGCTCAATGGGGGACAGATCCGGAGATCTTGCTGGCCAGGGTAGTTGACTTACACCTTCTAGAGCACGTTGGGTGGCACGGGATACATGCGGACGTGCATTGTCCTGTTGGAACAGCAAGTTCCCTTGCCGGTCTAGGAATGGTAGAACGATGGGTTCGATGACGGTTTGGATGTACCGTGCACTGTTCAGTGTCCCCTCGACGATCACCAGTGGTGTACGGCCAGTGTAGGAGATCGCTCCCCACACCATGATGCCGGGTGTTGGCCCTGTGTGCCTCGGTCGTATGCAGTCCTGATTGTGGCGCTCACCTGCACGGCGCCAAACACGCATACGACCATCATTGGCACCAAGGCAGAAGCGACTCTCATCGCTGAAGACGACACGTCTCCATTCGTCCCTCCATTCACGCCTGTCGCGACACCACTGGAGGCGGGCTGCACGATGTTGGGGCGTGAGCGGAAGACGGCCTAACGGTGTGCGGGACCGTAGCCCAGCTTCATGGAGACGGTTGCGAATGGTCCTCGCCGATACCCCAAGAGCAACAGTGTCCCTAATTTGCTGGGAAGTGGCGGTGCGGTCCCCTACGGCACTGCGTAGGATCCTACGGTCTTGGCGTGCATCCGTGCGTCGCTGCGGTCCGGTCCCAGGTCGACGGGCACGTGCACCTTCCGCCGACCACTGGCGACAACATCGATGTACTGTGGAGACCTCACGCCCCAGGTGTTGAGCAATTCGGCGGTACGTCCACCCGGCCTCCCGCATGCCCACTATACGCCCTCGCTCAAAGTCCGTCAACCGCACATACGGTTCACGTCCACGCTGTCGCGGCATGCTACCAGTGTTAAAGACTGCGATGGAGCTCCGTATGCCACGGAAAACTGGCTGACACTGACGGCGGCGGTGCACAAATGCTGCGCAGCTAGCGCCATTCGACGGCCAACACCGCGGTTCCTGGTGTGTCCGCTGTGCCGTGCGTGTGATCATTGCTTGTACAGCTCTCTCGCAGTGTCCGGAGCAAGTATGGTGGGTGTGACACACCGGTGTCAATGTGTTCTTTTTTCCATTTCCAGGAGTGTACAATGAAGTTTTTGTGGCTAACAGTGCGCCATGTCAGCGGTCCACAATTGCTCGCGATTGGTTTGAAGAACATTCTGGACAATTCAAGCGAATGATGTGGCCAACCAGATCACACGACGTGAAACCCATCCAAACCTGTGGGACACAATTGAGAAGTCAGTTCGTGCACAAAATCCTGATCCGGGAACACTTCCGCAGAATGGCACAGTATTTTTGCACGAGACTTCCAACGAATTGTTGAGTCCATGCTACCTCGAGTTGTTGCACTAAACCGGGCAGAATGAGGTTCGACATGAAATTAGAAGGTATCGCATAACTTCTGTTACCTCAGTGTAAACAGACGTGAGTAATTCCTACCCACCACCTTTTGCACCTCACTATAACAAAAATTCATCTACGGAATAGAAGGAGTTGTCAAGAAAAACTTTTTTCAGTTTGTTTTGTCTGTCAGACTTTTATATCAATGAGTAAGTTGTCAAAAATTTTAGTTGGAGCTATCTTGGGCTCATGCATTAGTATCTACAATAGAGCAGGATTCTTTTGGCAGTTCTCAGCAGTTTTTTCCCCGTTATTGGCACTCATTCTTTCAGGATGTTTCTTGCAGCAGATACATAATAGATTCTAATGCTGCTTATAGTGGTGTACTACAGTTTTTCTAATACATAATACAATATGAGAATGCGGAAGAGTCTTGCACTGCGATGTGTTGACACCCAAATGGAGAAAGGTAAAATTCTATCGCAACTAAGGCCGTATCAGCGGACGGATCAGTACAGCTACTAACGACGTCTCTTGTTACCTTGAACGCGTGAATTGTTTCCTGGAAACCATTTGCTCCTTGTGGAAGTCACAGCGATTATGCCAATGATACAGTAGATGCAGTGCTTTTAATTTCGTAGCACTACAACCGCATACATATTCCGCAGTCCACTATACGGTGCCGGCCGCGGTGGTCTAGCGGTTCAGGCGCTCAGTCCGGAACCGCGGGACTGCTACGGTCGCAGGTTCGAATCCTGCCTCGGGCATGGATGTGTGTGATGTCCTTAGGTTAGTTAGGTTTAAGTAGTTCTAAGTTCTAGGGGACTGATGACCACAGATGTTAAGTCCCATAGTGCTCAGAGCCATTTTTGAACTATACGGTGCATGGCGGAGGGTACCTTGTACCACTACTAGCCATCCCCCTCGCTGTTCAAACCGCAAATGCAACGAGGGATAAACGATTGTATATGCATCCGCACTAGCCGCAATTTCATCGTGTATTCACGGTCCTTACGCGCATTGTACCTTGGCGGAAGCAAAATCGTTCTGGAATCAGCCGCAAATGCCAGTTTCCTAAATTTCCTCAGTAGTGTTTTGCGAGGAGAATGTCGTCTTTTCTGCCAGACATTCCGATTTGAGTTCACGAAGCATCTTCGTAAGAGTCGCGTGTTGTTCGAATCTGCCGGTAACAAATCTGGGAGCACGCCTTTGAATCGTTTCTATATCTTTCTTTAATCTGACCCAGTGGGGATCCCAAAAACTCGAGTAGTACTCAAGAATGGGTCGCACTAGTGTTCTATACGTGGTCTCTATTACACGTTCGTTACGCTTCCTAGAATTCTTCCACTAAACTGAAATCAACCTTTCCTCTTCCCTAAAAGCGGCCTTCCGTGCTCATTCCATTTCATGTTTCCTTGCAGCCTTACCTCTAGATATTTAATGGAGATGATTGTGTCAAGCAGCATAGCGCTAATACTGTGCTCAACAATACAGGATAGTTTTCCTTTCTCTTCTGGATTAACTTTCATTTTCCTACATTTAGAGCAAGCTGCCACACATTACACCAAGTAAAAAATCTAAGTCGTCGTATACACCCTGCAGACACTCAAGGGTGACAATTTTCCGCACACTACAGCGAGAAAAGGAAATAGTCGCAGACTGTTGCTCACCATATACATCAATTTGTTTATATGTGTAGAAAATAAGAGTGGTCTATGACACTTCCCTGGGGCACTCTAACGACACTCTTGTCACTAATGAATACTCGCCGTCCAGGAGAAGGTATTTCAGAAATATTCGAACCATACGCATATCTGGAAATCTATTCCGTAAGCTCGTTCGTACATTAACAATCTCCAGTGCGGCACTGTGTCCAAGGCTTCTGTTTTTGCGTTTAACTGCAGGAATTGGTTGCAAATCATTGAGTGTATTCACTGCTATATTTAGTGTTAAATTGTCAGTTACCCCTCCTCTGCCTTAACTGGATCCATCATTAATGGAACATATCATTATCAAGGTATCTTTTACGGAAATTAATCTTCAAAAGCTTCTCAGATTAGCACATCTAGACACCCCGTGTGCTTTACATTCACATTACGTGGAAATTTTTATATTTCTTTATTATGAAAAAATAAAAAAATTAATGTTTATATTTCTTTGCGCGAAAAGTAGGAGATGCGAAATCAACGCGCCTGTACAAAGATTCTGAAATGAGGATGTGACTGCCAACTCCACTAAACTAGGAACCATGACAGACATAAACTATTGCAAGAGAACAATCAATAATACCTCATGCATGCTCCCACTGTAGATCAGAAGCAATGGTTAGGCAATTGTAACTGAACATAAAGTCGATATACTGTTCAGTCACATTAATGTGAATAACCACCTACTGCAGCGCGGATCGCTGCGAGATATGCGTGAAGAGAGTCAGTGAAGTTCTGGAAGGTACGTGGAAGGTATGTGGAGGCATGACGACCCCAGTGCCGTGGCCAGTTGCTGAGGATACAGGGAACGAACAGTCCGATGGAGGTGATCCCACACCTTCTCGAATTGGTTTAAATCCCGGGTGTTCGGTGGCCAGGGGAGCATGGTAAACTCATCCTGGTGCTCTTGGAACCACGCGCATACACTGAAATCTGTGTGTCACGTTGCGTTGTCCTATTGGTAGTATCGTCATGGTGTAGAAAAACAAACTGCATGGTCCCAGTGATAAGATACATACTTGTGCTAAACTAATTTGACTTTCAGAATGAGGAGATCACGCAGGGCATACACAGAAAAAATTTCCCAGAACGAAACGCTCCTTCCTGCGGCCGGGTCCCTTGCGACGATTGCTGCAGGGTGTCTGCTATCAGTCCGATGGGGCTTGCCAGTCTACATTTGATATCTTCTCGACTTCCACCATTTGCTCCACAAATAGCAAAACTTCTTTACTACTTTAAGTGTCTCATTTCCTAATCAAATTTCCTGAGCATCACCCGACTTAATTCGACTACATTCCATTATCCTCGTTTTGATTTTGTTGTTGTTCATCTTACATCCTCCTTTCAAGACACTGTCCATTCCGTTCAACTGCTCTTCCAAGTCCTTTGCTGTCTCTGGCAGAATTACAGTGCTGAAGATTAGATGGGTAGATCACATAACTAATGAGAAGGTATTGAATAGAACTGGGGAGAAGAGGAGTTTGTGGCACAACTTGACTAGAAGAAGGGATCGGTTGGTAGGACATGTTCTGAGGCATCAAGGAATCACCAATTTAGAATTGGAGGGCAGCGTGGAAGGTAAAACTCGTAGAGGGAGACCAAGAGATGAATACACTAAGCAGATTCAGAAGGATGTAGATTTCAGTAGGCACTGGGAGATGAGGAAGCTCGCACAGGATAGAGTAGCATGGAGAGCTGCATCAAACCAGTCTCAGGACTGAAGACCACAACAACAACATTTGAGAAGGTCACCTGTCGCCCCTCAGCGAACTTCAAATTGCGGTACTGGCGTGCAAATTACAGTCTTTGTCGCCAATGAACTGCAGTCAGCATGGGTGCATGAACCAGAGTTCTACTGTGGAAGACTTTACGCAGCAACGTTCTCTGAATGCTCTGTGAGGAGACACTGTTGGTAGCCCCTAGGTTTATCTGGCTGGCCAGTTGCTCAACAGTTGCTTGTGGACGCGAGATAAAATGCTCTTTTTCCGCAGTGCGACAACGATTGCACTTTTTTCCGCATCGTCCCCCTCCGCTTGACACAATTTATATACCATCCACTGCTAGTGCTGCCAACTGCCGTCTGTGACTGGTGATAGCAAGTTGACGTCGCACGTAGGCGACTATCACATTAATGACTGGACTGTGTAGTTCCTCCGTCCTGTTAGACTTCGTGTGGACACATTCCAGCATGCACAGTAGATGTAGATGTAGATGTGCAAGTAGATAGTGTCGGAAGATCCATGCGGCTTTTCGCGGATGATGCTGTAGTATACAGAGAAGTTGCAGCATTACAAAATTGAAGCGAAATGCAGGAAGATCTGCAGCGGATAGGCACTTGGTACAGGGAGTGGCAACTGACCCTTAACATAGACAAATGTAATGTATTGCGAATACATAGAAAGAAGGATCCTTTATTGTGCTATTATATGGTAGGGGAACAAACGCTGGTATCAGTTACTTCTGTAAAATATCTGGGAGTATGCGTACGGAACGATTTGAAGTGGAATGATCATATAAAATTAATTGTTGGTAAGGCGGGTGCCAGGCTGAGATTCATTGAGAGAGTCCTTAGAAAATGTAGTCCATCAACAAAGGAGGTGGCTTGCAAAACACTCGTTCGACTTATACTTGAGTATTGCTCATCAGTGTTGGATCCGTACCAGGTCCGGTTGACAGAGGAGATAGAGAAGATCCAAAGAAGGGCGGCGCGTTTCTTCACAGCGTTATTTGGTAAGCGCGATAGCGTTACGGAGATGTTTAGCAAACTCAAGTGGCAGACTCTGCAAGAGAGGCGCTCTGCATCGCGCTGTAGCTTGCTGTCCAGGTTTCGAGAGGGTGCTTTTCTGGATAAGGTGTCGAATATATTGCTTCCCCCTACTTATACCTCCCGAGGAGATCACGAATGAGCGCGTACGGAGGCTTTCCGGCAGTCGTTCTTCCCTCGAACCATCGCGACTGGAACAGGAAAGGGAGGTAATGACAGTGGCACGTAAAGTGCCCTCCGCCACACACCGTTGGGTGGCTTGCGGAGTATAAATGTAGCTGTAGATGTAGACTACTAGTCGAAGAACGTACCAGGCAGGACAGTCGGGGTCCCCTAGTCGTCTTTTCACTGTGATGGAAGAACACGTTTTTTAGAAAGCGCCCACCTTACAGCGGCCTTCAGGGCGCTTCGGCGTCACGGAGGTGCAAGTTGCCCGGGTGAAACATGTGCACTCGTTTATCACCTCGTGCCGGAGTATCTCACAGATCGAAGGAATTTTTGCGCAGCTTAGCAGTCTGCCAGAAGCCGGCCGGTATGGCCGAGCGGTTCTAGGCGCTTCAATCTGGAACCGCGCGACCGCTACGGTTGCAGGTTCGAATCCTGCCTCGGGCATGGATGTGTGTGATGTCCTTAGGTTAGTTAGGTTTAAGTAGTTCTAGGTTCTACGGGACTGATGACAAGTCCCATAGTGCTCAAACCATTTTTTGATGTCTGCCAGAAACTACACTACATAACGATGTTTAATATGGAGACAAAAGACCCATAACCAGGCAACCATTTTGCAACACGTCTCAAGCAATTCATCAGATTGCACGGGAATTCCGAGCGATCGACCGGTGCGATCTGCGATTGGACCAGATACACGTGCGACTAGCAAGCAGACAGCAGGTTGCTGCGCCCCGTCGCTCGTGTGTTGAGGGCTCTTAGAAAGACGTCATAAATGTGATATTCCTGCACCCAAAGAGTCAGTAGGTTCGTGTTAGCGCAGTTGGCAGTGAGCAGAGCTCTGCTGTGGGTACGTGTCAGACGGCGACAGCCTGCGTACGACGCCATTAAGACTGCGACCTTCGTATCGCTCAACTGACAATGCAGGTGCGCGCGAGATACTAGCGGACGAATGACCAAGTTGGCGCATGGTAATCGGATCACTGAGTTGTATTCCGGACGAGTTCTGCTGCGGTCATTCCTGCGCTTTCAAGCGTTAGACATTTTTTCACAAGTGAGACAGTGCGATGCATTATTTATTCTGCAGGGAAATATTTTGTAAGCGAAATGTTCGCAGTTGTGGTTTGCACATTCCACCATGACAAATGGTGCTGTCTGAGACTTTTCCCGACATAATAGCTGCTTCAGTGGTTCACGGGCGTCACGTCGGATAATGTTGTGAAAACTGAATAATATTTCAACGAGTCAGCAGCTTTTCAAGTGGTCACTGACGTATTGCTACAATGGCTCGCCAATGCATGCGTGACTCGCTAGAAAAGCTCCGATTGTCCATCCGTTTTGAATCGTTGGATTCGTCGGTTTGCGGCCAATAATGCTCTGGTACCGTCAGTGCTGGTTCACATGCCTCGCTAAGTTGAAATCTCATGTCTCCACTTATCAGATTGTTACTTAAACGTATTTAGACAGTTTCCTTAATGATGGAGTCCCAATACGTGGAGGTAGAGGAAACGATCTTTGTCTCTCCATAGTTCATGTTATGTCTCGTGACAAGAAGGTGTTCAGCAACAACAGACTTTTCTGGCTGACCTAATATGGCATGACGTCTACGTCCAGCGCATCTATCTATCTGTAACAGTCTGGCCAATGCATGATTTCCCACACTGGCATAGGATTTTTTATATTCCCGCTCTTCTCAGACCGAGGTTGTCTTTAAAAGAACCCAGCATCTTTTGCACTCGCGCTAGAGGGCGGAAGAGTTTATTTGATGTTTTATGAGCAGCCTGCCAATCTTAAGCGCCACCAACATAGGGTACAAAAGCCGTCCTTGTGGAGTTCTCTGTTTATTCTGACTGTTTTAGAGCTTCAGTGCCGCGCGGAATTAGCCGAGCGGTCTAGGGCGCTGCAGTCAGGGACTGTGCGGCTGGTCCCGCCGGAGGTTCGAGTCCTCCCTCGGGCATGGGAGTGTGTGTTAGTCCTTAGGATAATTTAGGTTAAGTAGTGTGTAATCTTAGGGACTGATGACCTTACAGTTAAGTCCCATAATATTTCACACACATTTGAACATTTGAACAATTTGTTTATCGGAGTTCCCGTTATGTAAAAACACAGATCAAAGATGGGTAAGCTCTGCTGATAAGCTCCCTGGATCTGAGATAGCTCTAGCCCTACGAGCGAGAGCCTGTAATACACCACTGCGTTGAGTTCGACGATGGCAGCTCCAAGCTCGTAGATACGGGGCAGTGTGAATTGGTTTATGGAACACACTACGACACAAGGAATTGTCTTCTTTCCTCGTCTCAATTTTTCTGCACGTCCATGGTTAATCAAATGCACGGATGGAGTGAGCTACAGCGTTCCAGAAATGCAGGAAGCATTACTGTCCCTTGTGGTCATACTACAAATGTGTAGGTTACACAGGTCCAGAAACATTCAGGTTTCAAAACCACCGACTGCAGTACTCTTTTCTCGAAGTCGATTTTCCCAAAATATTATTCGTTAAATAAAAAGTCGAGGTAAGCACATATTTGAAAAGATTTTAGTTGTCCTCCTCCAGCTTAGCTCCTACGAGTTGTAGTGAATCCACCAGAGGTGTGAACAAAGAGACCACATCGAAACTCACTAGCTCGTCAGCTGGTTCAAGAGAGAAATTCTTCACTCGTTGTATAATATCTTCTAAGTTTCCAGTACGGTGATGATGATGTTTGGCTTGTGGGGCGCTCAACTGCGCGGTCATCAGCACTCGTACGAAGTCCCAATTTTTACACAGTCCAATTTTTAACTCAATCCAATCTAGTGACAGTTGTCACGAATGATGATGATGATGAAATGATGAAGACAACACAAACACCCAGTCCAAGGGCAGAGAAAAATCGCCAACCCGGCCGGGAATCGAGCCCGGGGCCCCGTGATCCAGAGGCAGCAACGCTAGCCACTAGACCACCAGCTGCGGAATTCCAGTATGGTGTTCGCATATTCCTACCAAAGGGCTCAGAACAGAAGCCGGATGTTCTGCTAGATAATATGTTGGAGCCCCTTGATACTGTGTTTGTTTTGTTATCAAGAGATACAGGCCATTTTTCTACCATTATTTCTCACAATGGAAACTGCCCATCGCACCCCCCTCAGATTTAGTGGTAAGAGCACCCAATCGACAGCGCGTCAAAAGCTGAAGAAAGGTCGACCATCAAAACAGGAAGAAGGTGTACTGAACTGTAAAGAAAAGTAAAATGGAAGCAGTGAACGGTCCAAGGACCAAAAGTGCAATATAGGGGAGCCCGAGATGGCCATGGCATCGTGGTTAACGGGCCACGATGTTGGATTGTCACGCGGGCGAGCGGTGTTCTAACATCCTTTGTGCCAAAAACTTTTTTTTTGTTTTCACTGGTCGCTGTATTCAAATTTGCGGCTGGGTCGTGGTGTAACGGCTGTTTGCAACAGCGAGGAATAAGGAAGGGACCTTTAATGACAATTGATTCTGCACAACTACTCTATTAGCAGCCGAAAGGAAGTGGCTATCGTATGGGAACCGCAAACGTTTGATGACAAGGCTACAAGTATTCTTCACCTGAAAACACGTCTGGTGTGTTATACATGGCGTTAGTGACAGTAGGTGTATCACATGATAAGAACCTCTTATCGACGCGCGTAATTTGTTCGCTTGGTAAGCGAATGAGATACGCCTTCTTTCCCGATTTAGGTATTCGTATAAATGTGAATGTGATCCCTCCCAAGAAAATGATGAAAACATAATAGTTTGTCACATAAGTTGAAACAAATGAACGCAACAGTTTCACAATGACACAGTTTCTCTCTCCTCTGGCAAACCATATTTTTTTAATGTTTTTGGAGTTGGGTTCCGGTTCGGAAGTTTTGAGTCTTCAATACCTTTGTTGTAACATAGTTCACACCCGTTTATTTGTTGTTTTAATTTGTGTGAGACGTCTATATGGTACCTCGCCTGCTCCCACCATTCATCACTTTACTTGCCACAGCAGTGCATTCTTACCACGTGACTCATAGTATGACAACTGCCAAGACTACAAAAGGTGAACAAACATTTCAATGACCGAACGGACAGTTCATAATGTTGTTAAAAAATAAAAATAATTGGCATTAGGAAGTTTCGAGCCAAGCTCGACAACTTTACAATCCAACACCGTGACTACTGGTCCATGACGCCACGACTGTCGAATTGTGCTCAATAATACCCTAGCTAAGGTTGGACCTTTCACTGTTCTTATTTTGCTTTTTTTTACAGTTCAGTACAACCTCTTCCTGTTTTCACGTTTGATCTGTGTTCAGTTTTTGACGGGCTATCCGCTCGGCTACTTTACCACTAAACGTGGGGGGAGTGCGATGGGGAATCTCCCTTGTCAGTGCAAAGGTTTCCGGGAAAAAAGCAACATGGAGGTCATTCGAGCTGCGTTTCGTTGTAGTGGATGAGGCAGCTCCAAATCTTTGAGTCCGTTACACTCGCCGGTCAACGATATTGGGCGACTGTACTCCTTCCCCATGGACGTCTTTTCAGGGGTGCATCGGCCCTAACCTCGTTTTCATGGGTGAAAATGCACAACCACATCGAACAGCGCAAGTGGAAGATCTCTTGGAACGAGAAGATATTCGGCGAATGGACTGGCCTGTCGGTTTCCCCAATTCAACTCCCATCTAACGCGTTTGGTATGCGGCGGGGAAAAGAAATGCAGCTCGTGCACAAGCACCAAAGACCATCCAGCATTTGTCAACCACTCTGGTGGAGGAATGGAACGCCCTACAACAACAACCTGTGGGAGCGCGTTGCAGAGTGTGCAATGCCGTCCGTGATTTTCACACACCCTATTAGGAACCATCTCTCGGCTTTTGTGATGTCCACAGGACAATCATAAATTGCGGTGACTTCAGTGTAATAATTGTCTTTGAATAATAATCTGCTCTTCTCAATGCATAATACTTTTAGTTACCCTCTGTGCTACATCGTTATAGTTCTTTCTACACTACTGGCCATTAAAAAATGGTTCAAATGACTCTCAGCACTATGGGACTCAACATCTGAGGTCATCAGTCCCCTAGAACTTAGAAGTACTTAAACCTAGCTAACCTAAGGACATCACACACATCCATGCCCGAGGCAGGATTCGAACCTGCGACCGTAGCAGTCACGCGGTTCCGGACTGAAGTACCTAGAACCGCACGGCTACCGCGGCCGGCTGGCCATTAAAATTGCTACACCATGAAGAAATGCAGATGATAAACGGCTATTCACTGGAGAAATATATTATACTAGACCCGACATGTGATTACATTTTCACGCAATTTGGGTGCATAGATCCTGAGAAATCAGTACCCAGAACAATCACCTCTGGCCGTAATAACGGCCTTGATACGCCTGGGCATTGAGTCAGAGCTTGGATGGCGTGTGCAGGTAAAGCTGCCCCTGCAGCTTCAACACGATACCACAGTTCATCAAGAGTAGTGACTGGCGTATGGTGATGAGCCAGTTGCTCGGCCACCATTGATCAGACGTTTTCAATTGGTGAGAGATCTGGAGAATGTGCTGGCCAGGGCAGCAGTCGAACATTTTCTGTATCCAGAAAGGCCCGTACAGTACTTGCAACATGCGGTCGTGCATTATCCTGCTGAAATGTAGGGTTTCGTAGGGATCGAAAGAAGGGTAGAGCCACGGGTCGTAACACATCTGAAATGTAACGTCCACTGTTCAAAGTGCCGTCAATGCGAATAAGAGGTGGCCGAGACGCGTAACCAATGGCACCCCATACCATCACGCCGGGTGATACGCCTGTATGGCGATGACGAATACACGCTTCCAAAGTGCGTTCACCGCGATGTCGCCAAACATGGATGCGACCATCATGATGCTGTAAACGGAACCTGGCTACATCCGAAAAATGACGTTTTGCCATTCGTGCACCCGGGTTCGTCGTTGAATACACCATCGCAGGCGCTCCTGTCTGTGACGCAGCGCCGAGGGTAACCGCAGCCATGGTCTCCGAGCTGATAGTCCATGCTGCTGCAAACGTCGTCGAACAGTTCGTGCCGATGGTTGTTGTCTTGCTAACGTCTCCTTCTGTTGACTCAGGGATCGAGACGTGGCTACACGATCCGTTTCAGCCATGCGGATAAGATGCCTGTCATCTCGACTGCTAGTGATACGAGGCCGTTGGGATCCAGCACGGCGTTCCGTATTACCCTCCTGAACTCACAGATTCCGTATTCTGCTTTCAGTCACTGGATCTCGACCAACGTGAGCAGCAGTGTCGCGATACGATAAACCGCAATCGCGATAGACTACAATCCGACATTTATAAAATTCGGAAATGTGGTGATTCGCATTTCTCCTCCTTACACGAGGCATCACAACAACGTTTCACCAAGGCAACGCCGGTCAACTGCTGTTTGTGTATGAGAAATCGGTTGGAAATTTTTCTCATGTCAGCACGTTGTAGGTGTCGCCACCGGTGCCAACCTTGTGTGAATGCTCTGAAAAGCTAATCATTTGTATATCACAGCATCTTCTTCCTGTCGGTTAAATTTCGCGTCTGTAGCACGTCATCTTCGTGGTGTAGCAATTTTAATGGCCAGTAGTGGATGTATGAAGTTTCATAGAGATGCGTTCCTTGATCAGTGGCACATCACGTGAAAGTTACTTTCGCCAGTAAGTTTTACACAGCAGTGTATTTTGGTGGGCTTAGCGTCTGTTAGCGCAACCTGATGGGAATTGCGGCATCACAGCCCTGGCCCCGATGTATAAGGTTTGGATAAAGTGCCTTTTTCAATTAATCCGCCTTACTGCGCCTGGATTTCTTGCTACCAGGGTGTAGCCCACAGCTGGATCTCGAATTAAAATCAGTCACTTTCGATTTGTAGTTAATTGGCAGATTCGTTCGTCGAGAAAGACTCAACTGGCGAAGTATTGCTTTCCTTTGTCCTCGTATATTGCTGATTTTGCCGATAAAATTAAAACATGATGTTTATTCTTACAACTTACTTCAGTTTAAATGATCTCATATTTTGACATTGTTCTTCCATAAACTCACAGCGTAAAAAATTATTTCATTCTGAGATTGGTGAATCCACGTAATCCAGGTAAATTCCTTTAACATCGTTGCTCGCACATTAAATAACCGCTATATATTTCTTGACTGATCAGGCACAGATATAAAATTCCACTTCATAACACTTTTATAGGCATCGTACAATACAGAAATGTTGTATAGGAGGTATTGAATGAAAGGCGTCGGAGGGCAGATTGTTTCACAATATCATTACATATATATCTGGAAATAAATTTCGCGATTAATCTTTCAGTAACATACAATTATTGTACAGTTTTATAATGAGATCCAGAGGGGGACAACAGTCGCCGGCAGTACCTTCTTCACCGAGCGAGGTGGCGCAGTGGTTAGCACACTGGAATCACATTCGGGAGGACGACGGTTCAAACCCGCGTCTGGCCACCCTGATTTAGGTTTTCCGTGATTTTCCTAAATCGCTTCAGGCAAATGCCAGGATGGTCCCTCTCAAAAGGCACGGCCAATTTCCTTCCCCAGCCTTCCCTGATCCGAGCTTGTGCTCCGTCTCTAATGACCTCGTTGTCGACGGGACGTTAAACACTAATTTCCTCCTCCTCCAGTATCTTCTTCTTGCCACTGGCTGACGCTGCGGTTGCCGTAATACTCAGCGCATCATCTGTGGCGCCCCAGACGAAGATGTGGATGTCGGCGTTCTGCGGCTGCCTAGATGTCGACATGTAACGTAAGAAAACAAATACTTTTGTAGAACACAATTGAAATAAAAGAACTTAGATATAAACGTGAAATTCATCAAGATGAGTAGTTCACGTAACTAATGAGAAGGTACTGAATAGAACTGCGGAGAAGAGGAATTTGTGGCACAGTGACTCGAAGAAGGAAACGGTTGGTAGGACACGTTCTGAGGCATCAAGGGATCAGCACTTTAGTATTGCAGGGCAGCGTGGAGGGTAAAAACCGTAGAGGGAGACCAACAAATGAATACACTAAGTAGATTCAAAAGGATGTAGGCTGCAGTAGTTATTCGGAGAAGAAGAAGCTTGCACAGCATAGACTAGCATGGAGAGCTGCATCAAACCAGTCTCTGGACTGAAGACCACAACAACAACAATGAGAAATAAATATGTTGTAACGCTTCCTCACCTGTACACTCTGGGGATAAAATACTGGTATACTGGTGTGACAGCTGCTAATTTTTCTATACACTACAACATGCAGCGAGTTTGAGCGGCAGTCCATCGCACAATCGCTGTATAAGCAATTTCTTTCACGGGACATGTATATAAGCTTACTTTACCTACTGAACGTATGTGATCATCCCACATATTTAATTCAGGTACAGTCCTGAATTGAAAATGCTGCCAAAGCGAAAGGCTTGTTTCTAGTCTTCCATAGCGTTTTAAAATATGCACACTGCTATTTTTGTTGATAATTCACCTACATTATGTTGTAAGGTGGAGCTAAAAAACGGTTGATATTGGTACTGTAAATTACTCAAATGACATTTAACCGAATGGACACCATGTAGCGAGAAAGAAGCGTTACTTCCTGTCACATGAGTACACATTCTCACCTCTTCACTTGAAACTGATGTTGCAGTCTCTCATTTCTGCACGAAGAAACTGTGCACCGTATCTACAAGGAAATTTTTATGTATATTTTAAGAAAAATATGAAGGTTCTTGGTAAATTGGCAACACACCAGGAAGATACAAAGTGACAACAAATTATAAGGTCCAGCAGTAAGCGACATCGCAGTAACTAAGTCCGTGATATGTTCCACCATGTGGACCTGTAATCTGTAAACGTAACAGGAAACCAGTTCTGGTGATGAAAGCTGCCTCCATGTGGATGTCGTGAATGGTGTGACACGGATTCCATTACCAGTTTGGCAATCGTGTTGATTGTCTCATTGGCCCTATTTACTCGTATTCCTGATATCACTAGCGTTAGTTCTCGATGTGTCAAGAGCAACGTCAACGTACACACGGACAAAGACTACTCACCATTGTAAACATATGCAGCTTTTCCTTCCGCTGCCGATACCTCAATGATACGCATTGTAGCAACTACAGGAATTGCACGTGGGTAACTTCGCCGTGAAAATCTTGAACGACAACTTCTATACGCCAGAATGAGATTTTCACTCTGCAGCGGAGTGTGCGCTGATATGAGACTTCCTGGCAGATTAAAACTATGTGCTGGACCGAGACTCGAACTCGGGACCTTTGCCTTACGCGGGCAAGTTCTCTACCAACTGAGCTACCCAAGCACGACTCACGCGCCGTCTTTACAGCTTTACTCCCGCGAGTACCTCGTCCCCTACCTGGTCCCGAGTTCAGCTTTAAATGGCTTTCAGCAGCATGAATATCAAATACGTTACGGAACGTTTCTCTTATCATTTTCCTCTATTCGTAAAAAGTTCTTCCAGTTGTTTGAATAAGCGAGGAAGAAGTTTATTATATTCGCCCAGTCTCGAAAATCTTCGGTTTCATTTGAATGTATTCATCGCCTTTCAACCCACCTAAGCCTGACTGCAGGATGTGTGTCTTGGAGCCAGGAGTGCTGAAGCAGACATTCCGCATCCAACTGGCACATGACACCTAGCGCACTCTGACGAAGCAGTCTGCCGAACTTGCCAGCCGACTTGTGGCGTCCATATTCCCGAACCACTCTTTGAAGTTCTGAAAGTAGCATGGCTAAAATACATGCAGAAAAGAGGCGTTGCTGTGGCAATTACTCGTGGATTAGAAAATGAGATACTAAAAGTAGTGGATGAGTTTTGCTATTTGGTCAGTAAAATAACTGATGATGGCCGATGTAGGGACGATATAAGATGTAGACTGCCAATGCTAAGAAATTTGTTTCTGAAGAAGAGAAATTTGTTAACAGCGAATATACATTTAAGTGTTAGAATGTTTTTTCTGAAAGTATTTGTCTTGACTGCAGCCTTGTATGGAAGTGAGACGTGGAAAATAAACAGCTCAGGCATGAAGAGAAATGGAGCTTTTTGAACGTGGTGCTACAGAAGTATGCTGAAGATTAGATGGGTAGATCATGTATCTAATGCGGAGGTACCAAATAGATTTGTGGAGAAATTTGTGGCACAGCTTGACTAAAAGAAGATACCAGTGGACAGGAAACATTCTGAAACATCAAGGGATCACCTATTTGTTAATAGAAGGAAGAGTGATGGGTAAAATTTTATAGAGATAGACCAATATATAAATACGGTAAGCAGGTTCAAGTGGGTCTAAGTTCCAATAGTTATTTGGATATGAAAACATAGCCTAGCTCGGAGGGCTGGGTCAAAAGTCTTCGAACTGAAGACCACAACAACTCTCGAAACATAAAACAATGCACAGGTGAACATCTGGGAAGTAACCATGTGCAAAAGTTCTCTCTGATAGACAGTTTTTCAGTCGTATAAAGATGTGAGTGCTTTTGTCCGCCTCCGTAGCTGGGTGGTTAATGCGTGTGACTGCCATAGGGAGGACCGTGGTTCAGTTCCCGGTACTGCCAGGGATTTTTACCTTGGTAGAAGGACACGTACAGAGTGAGACCAACTGGGTAGTTACGTGAATGAAAAGTAGCGGCTCCAAGGTCCGAAAAACAATCGGTGTTGTACAATGTCAAAAGAAAGGATACTCCCTTCTACTGAGTCAACTGCCGAAGGTGTTAAAAACACATATGTTAGTTTATGCTGACAAACTGTAATACTGAATAAGGTTAACCTGTTTGTTACTGGTTCCAAAATGTTTCACATCCTTATGAACCGGCAGCTACAAGGCATCAAACAACTTATGACTTCTGATTGTCACTTCTGACACACTGTGTGTCCATCACAACCACTCACAGCGCGTTTGTTTTATCGCGGGACAACTAAATATCACGGAAAGTACGGATTATACGGAAAAAAATGTTCCATATGAAATGCTGATTTTTTTCAAAGGGGAAATCTGTCTGTGCTAGATGTGGCCACTCTGTCCCCCCCCCCCCCCCATAAGGGTGACGTCAACTTGTTGTTTCAAAATGAGAACTCCCATATTTTTCTTGCAGCTTTGGATTCCACGCAAAAAAATACCTATGGTTTATCGGCAACAATTTTTTCCATTCGTGGTAGATGTTGTTGTAGTAGCGGTGAGATTTACTGTGTTTGGACGGAAGAACACACCAAAATCTGCCGTCCTGATAGCGAGATTCGAGGATGTTCACCGAAATCAAGCATCCCTATGGTGTGGGGACTTACCGAAATCCCCTCCGAAGGGAACATAAAACGTAACTTATTTGGCTTACTTTTACACGACTAAATGTAAACGTTTTACTGTGAAACCAAATCTCTCAGACTAAATTACATTATTAACAATAATATCTACTGTTTGGAATAAGAAAGTTGACATTTTTATCGGAGATGTAAAGTAGAGCCAAATGAGTCTGCTATTACTGCAAAAAACCCAAAAAACCGAATTTTCCGACTACCGCGCCATCTACCACGAATGCCAATTTCTTTTCGTAAACTTTTGGCGTAGAATCCGAATCTGCAATAAAAATGAGGGATCCAGTTTGAAAATAAAACTCTGACATCTCCCATGGGGGAGGGGGGGGGGATGGAGAGTTTAGTAGGTGGTAGTCAGTTTTAGCATAGAAAGATGTCATCCTTGAAAATATTTACTTCCAAACTGGAACATTTTTTTTTTCATAGCAGTGTCTTTCATCTGGGCTCCAGAAATGAAGAAATTACAGGGGAGATATTGGGACTATACGCAGCGTATCAAAACACGCTTGGCAAAATGAGTACGGAGCAAGGCTGTTTCGACTACCCTGCAGAAATTTCCCTTGGAAGCCCTTACACCTCCTCCATACAGTTTCGATCTCTTCCAGTGTAATTTCCATGTTTTTTTAAGTCCTGAAGAAAGACTCTGAGGCCGTTGTTTCACTTCGGACGAAGTGATGGTGGAATCATGGTTTTGTAGGCAACCGCAAACATTTTTCCACGAAGGCACGGACCGTCTTGCCTCACAGTGGGACAAATGTATTGACAGTTATGACGATAACTTCTGATGTTTTTCGATGCCTAAAGATGTGTGCAAAGAAGTCTCTTATGCGAATGCATACTAATAATACACTTTTGGGGTTCTTGTGCTGCAAATTGGTTTGAATCCGTCAAGCTTTCAATCGTCGATTGTCAGTCATATTTAATTGCAATGCCAGATGTACAACTGTAGCGAGGTGATCCGCGATTAAGAACGACTTGCGTCTGTCATTTATAGTTTGCACATCAAACTCCCATGATCATAAATAAGTTACAGAATCTCAACAACTTTAATCACTTGGAATCGACGGTCTTAACTTCACCTTTATAAACCTTTTTCACTAACCGTTAGTCCTTGAGTCGCTCAAATCCACATTTTCATATATTCGATGTACAGAAAAACACATTGCGTTACTGTCTCTCTCTACTCGCTGTTTTTAACTTTCAGTTCCAGAGATTTTACAGCACTTCATACGTTTTAGGTATCATAGATAATGTTATTTAGAGGAAATGGCAGAAAAATTTAGATGGTGGGTTTCTAAAATCCTATTACTCTTCTATGGATTGTAGAGGGAACTTAGTAGATAAAATTTTGATAAGGAATCCATTTCTGAAAATATATCGTTTGGATATAAAATTATTTTGAAGTTTTGATCATTTTCAAATCTCTCGCTTCACGGTACTGTGCATTATAGCAAACATGCACAACGCTTTCCGAATCGCGTCAGTCCATCAAACACCGTTTTCGTCCCAATACAATAACGACTGCTAGAAGCTGGAACGTTGGCAACTAGGACGCTTGACCGTGGAGCTCCACGGACTGTGCGTATAAAAAGCATGTGTTGCAGGTACGCCACGTGCAACGAACTACAGTGTCACCACATAGGACAACTCCTGTTGAGCACACAAGCCAGGGTGCATTGTCTCACCGTTGTGTGCACTGTGAAGCGGAAGATTTGAAAGTGATTCCATCTTCAAACTTACATTTCCAAATGGTACATTTCCGGATATGGATTCCTTATCAGAACTTTATAAGACCCTCCCACAGTACCTAATACCTAGAAGTTTGTAACAGGAATTGTGAAACACCCTGCATAACTAATATGCCAGAAAAATTCCATCACAGTGCGGCTGAAGTCTGTGTTGGCCCATCCTGATTCATCTACATCTACATACATACTTCGCAAGCCACAATACGATACGTGGCGGAGGGCACTCTAAACCGCTATTATTCCTTTCCTGTTGCACTAAGCAAATAGAGCGGAGGAACCTTAAACCACTATTAGTCATTTCCCCTGTGCCACTAGCAAATAGAGCGAAGCCACAACGTCTGCCTGTTTGCCTACTCTGAGCCCTATTTTCTGGTATCTTAACTTCGCACGCTGGACTCGGATTTGGGAGGGCGACGGTTCAAGCCCGCGTCGGGCCATCCTGACATAGGTTTTCCGTGATTTCCCTAAATATCTTAAGACAAATGCCAGGATGGTTGTTTCGAAAGGGCACGATCGGTTTCCTTCTCCATCTTTCCTAATCCGCTCTTGTGCTCTGTCTCTATTGACCTTGTTGTCGACGGGACGTTAAACACTATCTCCTTCTGCTCCTCTTAATTTCGCTATTCTTACGCGAATTATATACTGGCGACAGTAAAAAGTCAGCTGCAAAAGCAGTTTCGCTAAATTTTCTGAATAGGTTAACAAACGTAGATTCCCAACCATAATGTTCGCCATATTATTTATGTACACAGAAAATAATAGCGCTATGTCATACTTCACTGGGGCATTCCTGACGATACCCTTGTCTCGGACAGTCTCTGTAGAAGACAGAAGAAAGTAATGAGAAGTAGCAGAAATGAGAGCAGCAAGAAAACTGCAAACTGGTGATCACGAAGTAGATGAAGTTAAGGAATCCTGCTTCCTAGGAAGCAAAATATCCCATGTCAGACTGACCAAGAAAGATACGAAAAACAGACCAGCGCTGGCAAAAAGGGCATTCCTGGCCTAGAGAAGCCTACTAATATCAAACATAGGTCTTAATTTGAGAAAGAAATTTCTGAGAATGTACGTCTGAAGCCCAGGAGTGTACGCAGTAAAATGTGAACTGTGGCAAAACTAGAAGAGAATAGAAGGATTTGAGATGTGGTACTACAGAAGAAATTTAAAAATTAGGTGAATGATAAAGAATGAGGAGATTCTCCGTAGAATCTGCGAGGGAAGGAGTATATGGAAAACACTGACAAGAATAAGGGACAGGACGATAGGATGTCTGTTAAGACATTGGGGGACAACTTCCATGGTACTAGATGGAAGCCGGCCGATGTGGCCGTGCGGTTCTAGGCGCTTCAGTCTCTAACCGCGCGACCGCTACGGTCGCAGGCTCGAATCCTGCCTCGGGCATGGGTGTGTGTGATGTCCTTAGGTTAGTTAGGTTTAAGTAGTTCTAAATTCTAGGAGACTGATGACCTCAGATGTTAAGTCCCATGGTGCTCAGTGCCATTTTTGAACTGGATGGAACTGTAGATGGAAAAAACTGTTGAGGAAGACAGAGATCTCTGAGATGGGAAGGTTGGCACAGGAAAGGAATTTTTGATGGGCCGCGTCAAACTAGTCAGAGGTCTCAAAAAAAGGGTTCTAAATGATAGAGCACAGCAAGCAGTCGTCCTTTTTTTGCAGGTTTTATTTAGAAAATCCAGATTTAGTCTATTTCCTAGCCATCCAAGTTGTTCGGGGTCAGTCACAGTTATTTGAATACTACTACAGGGAACTGGTACGCATTGAGACTAGAAAATAGTGCACCGATAATGGCTAGGCACTAGATGAAATCAGCCGGCCGGTGTGGTCGAGCGGTTCTAGACGCTTCAGTCCAGAACCGCGCTGCTGCTACGGTCGCAGGTTCGAATCCTGCCTTGGGCATGGATGCGTGTGATGTCCTTAGGTTAGATAGGTTTAAGTTATTCTAAGTTCTAGGGGGCTGATGACCTCAGATGTTAAATCCCATAGTGCTCAGAGTCATTTGAAACATTTTTAGCTGAAATCTGGATTTGCAAAATAAAACCTGCAAAAAAGGGCGACTGATCGCTGTTCTCTATAATTTATAAATCAGATCACAGTCGCTGAGTGCACCCACGTTCGTAATGGAAGGTAACCTGAAAAAAAGTTGCAGGAGTTACTTGCGCATTTTTTTAGTCGCTGCCGGAACTCTTACTTCAACGAGGCCACGCAGGATTACTTGTCCAGTCCTCGTCCAACCACCGATTGCAATGGCCTCGACTTGAACGAGCCGCTGTATAGTAACCTTTCTTTCCTAGTGTGCCTTCCAGTCGTCTCGACACTGAGGCCTTCCAGCGTGGTCCTCAGCAAATAGTTTACACAGCCGGCGAGTGCGTGCGTCCGCGACGGCGCCTGTCGCCTCCCAGCCACCGCATTCCTCTGCCAGGATTTGGATGACCGTCACGTTCTGCTGCGAGCGCGTGCGTGTCCAGCCGACGCGCAGAGACACCCTAGCAGGACGTGACGTTCCACAGGGGGATCTCTGCCGGTGCTACACCTTCAGCACGCTCCGCGTCCCTTCTGTATATCACTGGTACAACTCCTCTCAATTTGCAACTACATTTTCTACTTCTTCTTCCATTACGACCTGCATATTCCTCTTCTCCCGAACTTCTTCATCCTTTTTCTTCTTCTCGCCTGCTTTTCTTCCGAGATCTTCTTCATTCTCTTTTCTGTCTTCTCCGCTGGTGACTCTGTACACTTCTCCTGTATCCTGGCCTGTAATATGTCTCTAGCGTATTGGTCGGTGTGTACTTGATAGGCGAATTTTCCTTTCCTTACACCTTCATCCCCAATGCCGACCAGTCCTTCTGGAGTTCAACAACCCACCTGGTTTTTGTCTTTCCTTCTGTCCTCCCTGTTGTTTTTCATACTCGTTTCGCCATTCTATCAACATTAATCCTGATTACATGTCCAACAAAACTTGCCCTTTCCAGCTTGATTTCTCCAGATATTATCGTCATGTTCCGGTATATATCTTCTATAGGTCTTGGTTTACATGTCTCATCACCTTCTTGTCCTCAGCGTTTTTCTCTTTTCGCTCTGTCGGCAGCTGTGGTCGAGCGGTTCTAGGCGCTTCTGTCCGGAACCGCGCTGCTGCTACGGTCGCAGGTTCGAATTCTGCCTCGGGCATGGATGTGTGTGATGTCCTTAGTTGAGTTAGGTTTAAGTAGTTCTAAGTCTAGGGGACTGATGACCTCAGATGTTAAGTCCTATAGTGCTTAGAGCCATTTGAAACATTTTTCTTTTCGCTCGCTAGTTGTTCTGTCCATTTCATCATAGATGATCGTCTCAGCCGCATTTAGTAGTACCGCATTATCTTTTAGCGCCTGATCTTCGCACCTGTAGATATATTCTTTTTTTGTATATGTATCTGGTCATACAGAATGCCGGCTTCTTCATGCTCTCTATTATTCCCTCAATAGCCGGCCGAAGTGGCTGTGCGGTTAAAGGCGCTGCAGTCTGGAACCGCAAGACCGCTACGGTCGCAGGTTCGAATCCTGCCTCGGGCATGGATGTTTGTGATGTCCTTAGGTTATTTAGGTTTAACTAGTTCTAAGTTCTAGGGGACTAATGACCTCAGCAGTTGAGTCCCATAGTGCTCAGAGCCATTTGAACCATTTTATTCCCTCAATACTCCTGCTATACAGTGTGATTCTATGATGATGTTACAAACTTTCAGGGCTGGTGTAGAAGGGAAAATTTATCAGTTTGAGGTAAGGGACTCTGGTCCGGAAACGACCTAGTCGGAACTTGCAGGCAAACATCATTCTGGAATACGTGTACCAGTGCTGTTGTTGCTAGGGTAATAGCGTAGGCAACTTTCAGAAGTGGCAGTATGGACCAAAACAAGAAAAAAGTGTCTAGTGAGCAAGGGCTCTGAACTAAATTCCTTAAGAACTATGGCCATCGGATCAATAGAAGAGATGTTTTTCACGATTACGAACAAGTGCTAAGGTATACATTTTAGAGCCCATAATTACTGGACTTTTTTTCTTGTTTTTGTCCTTACTACCACCGCTAAAAGTTGCCTACCATACAATCTTAGCAACATCAGTACCAGTACCTGTATTCCAGTGTCAGAGTTATCAGAACGTTTGTCGCTTATTGTGTTTCCTGACCAGGGTCCCTTAGACTGATACCTTTACCCTTCTCCATCATCCCTGATAGTAACATCATCATGGAATCAGCCTCTGTATTCTCACTAGAGGTATTAAAATTTGTTCCCACCTTTTTCGTAGTGTCTTCCGGTGTTTTCCCATCCCCGATGGTATTCAACGTCTTTGTCTTTTAGGCAGTCTTCAAACCCACCCTTTTGGCTATCTTGCTCAGATTATCGAGTTGTTTCTTTGCGTCCTCTTCCGTTTCACTATCGCTATGTCGACCGCAAAGGCTACGCAGTCCACTTGGGACATATTGCCCTTTTTGTCTTCCACGTGCATCCAGTTTTTCGTTGATTTGTCTCTACTGTCTGATCACCTTGTCCAGTGGTATGCTGAACATAACAGGTGACAAACCATGTCGCTGTTTGACACTGGACTTGATCTTAAACTCTGCGACAGCGCTCCTCTGCATCTCACCTTTGCCTTTGTTTTTGTCATAATTTCTTTTATTAATTCTCGTGTAGTGGGTCAAATGGCTCTGAGCACTATAGGACTTAACATCTGAGGTCATCAGTCCCATAGAACGTAGAACTACATAAACCTAACCAAGCTAAAGACATCACACACATCCATGCCCGAGGCAGGATTCGATCCTGCGACCGTAGCAGTCCAGCGGTGCCAGACTGAAGCGCCTAGAACCGCTCGGCCACAACGGCCGGCCTTTCGTGTAGTGCTGTCTACATCTATATACACTGTTGGTCATTGAAATTGCAGCACGTGGGAACACAGTAAATAGCTAAATATTGATTACCGTGTGTACAGCCCCAGTTGTCAATCGCAACGCAGATCCCTGCAAATTAACATATTTTATCTTTTCGTCTCTCATAAAGACGTCATGTTCCATTCCCAGCCGTTCTAGCCAAAAACACTTACCACCATATGAATGTTGAACAGGTGGACCAACGTCCAATCGCATTACGGAGCCCGTACGAATACGCAGCATAATCCAGCATTCTTTCAATAGCCAGTCAACAAGACTGTGTGACAGGCCACGTGACTCTGCCTACCGCGTCTGTCTTTCAGAGAAAACACTCATGATTTTCGCTCTCTTGTAACTGTACCTCTGTTCACTCTTCTGCTCTTGTGTGTTGCTTCTGCTGCAGGACAGATGCTACAGCGCGTCCTATAACTTTCGACTGTCTTTCGATCTTTTATTCTGCATTCACCCTAAGTTCGGTTAGATTAGATTAATTGGCTAGTTACATATCCCACAGATAATTTGGACGATTCTTTTATCGAAATTATGTGGAAAAGTCAGAGTACGTAATATGTGCACTGTAACGGTCCGACTACATACGGCGTACATGAGCTTTCTGTATTCCTCTTGTGTAAGGCTGTAACGCTTGGTTGATGAAGTAAAAATGTTTGCTGAGTGATCGAATAGGGGCTGCAAGTGGAGAGGAAATCATTTCATTAATTTTTTCGAAAATCTGTTTCGAAGTCGGTAATG
The DNA here is from genome assembly GCF_023864345.2 of Schistocerca serialis cubense. Classification (NCBI taxonomy): domain Eukaryota; kingdom Metazoa; phylum Arthropoda; class Insecta; order Orthoptera; family Acrididae; genus Schistocerca; species Schistocerca serialis. Next base: position 224,432,935 of record NC_064639.1, on the reverse strand, counting down.
AGCTGCCACGCAGTAATTCAAGTGTGGGGACTGATTACCGGGATGGAGGAGGTATGAGCGGTGGAGGCGATTTAACAATGACCCGGGCAGCATAGGATATACTGAAGCTGCAGCAGAGCTAGAAGAATCGACATAAAATTTGTTAACGCCAGTCTTTGCATTCTATCCATTCCCATCAGAAGTCGATCTTATTGTAAGGGGCGACCAAAAAGTTTCCTTTCGAGAGCCGTACAGTCCAGAATCAGTATGTCAATCAGGCAATATCGCCGTGGACATTGAAGCGATCATTCCACAGAGGCATCAGGTTGCAGATACAGGTTTGGTAAAACACAGTGTCCTGCTGCGTGAAGAAGTCCGAATTGGCTGCTGCACGTCCTCGTCCAGTTGGGATCGTGGAGCTTTCAAAGCGTTTTTTTATGGGACCGAATGAGTGATAATCGCATAAGGAGAGATCAGGACTATAGGGTGGGTACTCGCGTGTCTCCCGTTTGAGTCTTCCAGTTGAGGCTGACCTCCCAGATCGACCGCCATCTTGTGTCGAAACTTGACCAACAAGAAGCTTAGCACACCATTCAACAACGGTGGTTTTCGGTAGACATGCTACTCAACACACATTCTTCATTCTCCGATGGATATCTACAGGTGTTTGTCGTTCCTCAGCCACAGAAAGAATAACAACACGTTGATCTTGTTTGGACGCATATGGTAATAACATCGGCATATTTCACGTTTCCTTCCACCTTTACCGCACGCGCGTCGGAAAGACATGAATGCTACACTAACCCACTGCCTGTATGTCGGTGATACCAGCATCGGAGTCACGCTACGTTGCATACACGCTGCAGCCACACCCTCAAAAGAAACTTTTTGGTCGTCTCTTATACATGCGCTACGCCAGGATGATCGTTATTGAATTTAATGATGATTAAATCAAATTGATGGATAATATAGTTAGACAATATAAAATGCAGGGAATTAACTGTGGTTTTGGAATGTATGCGGAAGTTATTTTATTCGAGTAATTCATCCTTTTTCTTGATATAATCACGATTTGAGTGACTTTGTGATAACTTCTTTTCAATTTATTACATACAGTGCAGCTTTTATTCTGTAGTTAATGAATGTTACGACAAGTCGAAAGTGATAATTATTACTTGGATGTAGTGGCTTACTCCTTGCACTTTTACACGCTCGGAATGGCGGAAATTTTGTTATAGTAGAAATTAGGAGAATTCGCATCAGATGCAGATTTAGTGCCCCAGTAAGATATGTACTGGACCCGCTGCTAAAATCAGACATTATTACGACAGGCCACTTTTATGGATGATTCATGCGGGAAGTGAGCGCTCGGGAGCTAGAGGTTGGACTTCTCTCTGTTACACCCGTTCTTTCAGGCCATAAGTAAGATTTGATCAGTTTTAACGTTAATGAACGTATTTTTGAGTCCTACTAAAACAACTTCTTTTTATAGACTACCAATTTTTAAATAAACCGTCGTCCATGAAATAGGAGTTTTCCAGAAGAAACGGTTTTTGGTTAGATTTAAAACTTGCTTTGCTGCCTGTCAGACATTTTACGTTGTTTCTCAAAAGAACAAGAACATTTTTCTCCCTGCATACTGAATTCTTTCTGAGCCACTGACAGATTTAATAATACGTAATAAAGGTCATTTTTTCCTCTAGTTTGGCAGGTATTCTACTCAAATTATTATATAGATTATTTATAACAAATTTCGTTTGCGAATATGTGGTACAGTTAAAACAATTGACTCCTTTAAGGTACTACAACATGACGGCGTTAAAAACCATATATTGTCCTTACTGAAATATCACTTGCAACACACGTCCTCAATTATTTGCTGCCTTCCGGTGTGGACGAGCCGTTCTAGGCGCTTCAGCCTGGAACCGCGCGACTGCTACGGTCGCAGGTTCAAATCCTGTCTCGAGCATGGATGTGTGTGATGTCCTTAGGTTAGTTAGTTTTAAGTAGTTCTAAGTTCTAGGGGACTGATGACCTCAGATGTTAAGTCCCATAGTGCTCAGAGCCATTTGAACGAATTATTTGCTGTCCCTACTCCAATCTTCCTCTCCACAACGGCCTCTAGTATCAAAAATGGTTCAAATGGCTCTGAGCACTATGGGACTCAACATCTTAGGTCATAAGTCCCCTAGAACTTAGAACTACTTAAACCTAACTAACCTAAGGACATCACACACACCCATGCCCGAGGCAGGATTCGAACCTGCGACCGTAGCAGTCCCGCGGTTCCGTACTGCAGCGCCAGAACCGCTAGACCACCGCGGCCGGCCCTCTAGTATCATGGAAGTCATTCCCTGATGTGTCCTATCATCCTGTCACTTCTCCTTGTCAGTATTTTCCACATACTCCTTCCCTATCCCATTCGGTGCAGAACCTCCTCATTCGCTACCTTATCAGCCCACCTATTTTTCAACTTTCATCTGTAGCACAACTTCTCCTCTGTTCAGGTTTTCTCGCAGTCCATGTTTCACTACCATACAATGCCGTGCTCCAAACGAACAGTCGCAGAAATTTCTTCCTGAAAGCATATGTTTGATACTAGTACACATCTCTTGGCCAGGAATGCCCTGTTTGCCAGTGGTGTCTAATTCTGATGTTCTCCTTACTCCTTCCGTCATTGGTTATTTTGCTGCTTGGGTAGCAGAATTCTTTAACTTTGTCTACTTCATGCCCATCGATCCTGATGTTAAGCCGCGCGGTTTAAGGCATCTTGTCACGGTCCGCGCGGTTCTCCCCACCGGAGGTTCGAGTCCTCCCTCGGGCATGGGTGTGTGTATTGCCCTTAGCGTAAGTTAGTTTAAGCTAGATTACGTAGTATGTAAGCTTAGAGACCGATGACCTCTTATTTTTCGTCACACTCTGCTCAAATGACCTACTCTGTCACGATCGTTCAACACACACTTTCGTCCGCGTTGTAGCTTAGCGAACGACGTTTTCTTTGTGTTCACTGTATGAAGTATAAATCTTCGATATGGTACCACTTTACACACGAAACATTTCGGCTACTTTGGTTGCGGATGAACCGTCTAACAACCCTACCACAACAGAGGTTAAACATTAATTATGATTGTAGTGTTGCTCACACTGCTAAATATTGCATTTTCGGGCAACAACAATGTTATATTATGTGGCAGGTGTCATTAGAGCATAGTTAATAAAGTCATTTCTTGAAATAATGGATAAACTAGGCACTCATCTTTTCGTGTTTCCCACGCTGGTCTCGTGAACTCATGGCTCAATCGTCGAAAATCTAGGTAGTGATGATTCCAAGCTCGGATGCAAAGAGGCCTAGGTGTTATTCTGCGATATTCAAAAGTTTTATAAATGTGTTTCATAAACCATTCTTGAAGATTGAACTTTTGCATGTCAGGACAATGGTGATGTAAAAAATTAATCAGCACTCCGAATTTAAGTTACACTTCTTTCTTATTACTTTTGTTGCAATATCACGTAACTCGTTTCAAAACCACTTCTCAATATAAAACATACTTGAAAATATCTTCCTCACTGTTAAAGTTCACATTTCATAAACTGACTACAATTTGCGTCTTCTTTAACATGACGACCAAAGCTTGACTCTCTAATAACCGCTTACGCGCCCAAAAATCAGAGTTACAAGTACGTCAATGATCATAGTGACAAAAGAAAGAATACACATAAGAATAATATCATTGTAATATATACATATCGAAGTATCAAAGAACCTCTACATTAATGAAATCAAATCTGTATGTTGTCTCAGAAATACGTTAACTATTTTACAGAAACACAGTAGAGTATTGCTGGTATCGAGAGATTGAGGTGAGGTGCCGTAATGGTTACGTAATTCAAGTACCATTACAACCGGGAATACAAACCCCAACTATTTGGCCACGTTCGCATTCACTTAGCTCCGACATAATGCGCTCGCAATTATACAGAATACTGTTCTACCACGACTGAGACTTTCAACGTACGGAGGACACTGCACATGTGCCGTTCGTGGCCGAACACAACAGCTCAACCTGCAGGCTTGGCTAGTATCTGCATTTATGTTGAAGCATGTTCTCGCGGTGTCTCCACGTTTTTGTCCAATCTTGTCGGCAGGTGATAATCGACCTCAGAGAGCTCTAATTGCCCTACGCTGTCTGTCGTCCTCCGCTGACTCATTTGCTCGGCAGCTGTCGTTTTCCCTGGCTGGCGAGAAAATATTGGCGCTGGGCGTGTTGGGGTCACGGGCGCGCGCGACTGGGCGGCGTACCCGGCGTTTGCAAGGTCGTGGGAGGCGCCGCTTTCTCCGGCGGAAGTGCGCCTGCGCCGGCGAGTCCACTGTGCGGCGGAGCAGACTGAGCTGTCGCGCTAGACAGCGCCGCGGCGGCCGCGCTGGGGTGCGTTGTGAGGGCAGGGGAAGGCACGGCGAAACACTGTGCCAGGGCCGGCCGAGCTGCCGTGCATGTCATCAGAGGAGACACAGCTGGCCGACACTGCCGCTTTGATGCGGTCAGGGACCTTTTCCTTAATTCCGAAATTCCGGTCTTTTTGGCATGCTGCAAAGTGCCCTGAAAAAAGGTACAGCTGTGCTCAATCCGAAGGCTGCTATAGACACTGCAGTGATTAACCAGCCACCGTCTATTAGAGGTAGTACGTATGAAGATCACAATACAGTAGTGATGAAGAGTAGGCTGAAGTTTAAGACATTAGTCAGGAAGAATCAATGCGCAAAGAAGTGGGATAGGGAAGTACTAACGAATGACGAGGTACACTTGAATACGGAATAGCTCAGTAGGCAGTACAGTTGAAGAGGAATGGAAATCGCTAAAAAGGGCCATAACGGAAGTTGGGAAGGTTAACAAATGCAGAAAGAAGTTAACTGCCAAGACATCATGGGAAACAGAATAAATACACTACTGCCCATTAAAACTACTACACCACGAAGATGACGTGCTAAAGACGTGAAATTTAACCTACAGGAAGCAAATGCTGTGATATACAAATGATTAGCTTTTCAGAGCATTCACACAAGGTTGGCGCCGGTGGCGACACCTACAACGTGCTGACATGAGAAAAGGTTCCAACCGATTTCTCATACACAAACAGCAGTTGACCAGCGTTGCCTGGTGAAACGTTGTTGTGATGCATCGTGTAAGGAGGACAAATGTGTACCATCACGTTTCCGACTTTGATAAAGGGTCGGATTGTAGCCTATCGCGATTGCGGTTTATCGTATCGCGACATTGCTGCTCGCGTTGGTCGAGATCCAACGACTGTTAGCAGAATATGGAATCGATGGGTTCAGGAGGGTAATACGGAACGCCGTGCTGGATCCCAACGGCCTCGTATCACTAGCAGTCGGGATGATAGGCATCTTATCCGCATGACTGTAACGGATCGTGCAGCCACGTCTCGATCCCTGAGTCAACAGATGGGTACGTTTGCAAGACAAAGACCATCTGCACGAACAGTTCGACGACGTTTGCAGCAGCATGGACTATCAATTCGGAGACCATGGCTGCGGTTACCCTTGACGCTGCATCACAGACAGGAGCGCCTGCGATGGTGTACTCAACGACGAACCTGGGTGCACGAATGGCAAAACGTCATTTTTTCGGATGAATCCAGGTTCTGTTTACAGCATCATTATGGTCGCATCGGTGTTTGGCGACATCGCGGTGAACACACATTGGAAACGTGTGTTCGTCATCGCCATACTGTCGTGTCACCCGGCGTGATGGTATGGGGTGCCATTGGTTACACGTCTCGGTCACCTCTTGTTCGCATTGACGGCTCTTTGAACAGTGGACGTTACACTTCTGATGTGTTACGACCCGCGGTTGTAGCCTTCATTCGATCCCTGCGAAACCGTACATTTCAGCAGAATAATGCACGACCACATGTTGCAGGTCCTGTACGGGCCTTTCTGGATACAGAAAATGTTCAACTGCTGCCCTGGTCAGCACATTCTCCAGATATCTCACCAATTGAAAACGTCTGGTCCAAGGTGGCCGAGAAACTGGCTCGTCACAATACGCCAGTCACTACCCTTGATGAACTGTCGTATCGTGTTGAAGCTGCATGGGTAGTTGTACCTGTACACGCCATCCAAGCTCTGTTTGACTCAATGCCCAGCCGTATGAAGGCCTTATTACGGCCAGAGGTGGTTGTTATGGGTACTGATTTCTCAGGATCTATGCACCCAAATTGCGTGAAAATGTAATCACATGTCAGTTGTAGTATAATACATTTTTCCAATGAATACCCGTTTATCATCTCCATGTCTTCCTGGTGTAGCAGTTTTAATGGCCAGTAGTGTACTTCAATTGATCGATGAAAGAAAGAAGTACAAAAATGTTCCGGGAAACTCAGAAATAGGGAAATACAAGTCGGTGACGAATGAAATAAATAGGAAGTGCAGGGAAGCTAAGACGAAATGGCTGCAGGAAAAATGTGAAGAAATCGGAAAAGGAATGACTGTCGGAAGTATTGACTCAGTGCACAAGAAGGACAAAACAACCTTCAGTGACATTAAAAGCAAGGATCATAACCTTTACAGTGCAACGGAAATTCCACTGTTAAATGCAGAGGAGAGAAAGGATAGGTGGAAAGAATACATTGAAAGTCTCTATGAGGGGGAGGATTTGTCCGATGTGATAGAAGAAGAAACAATAGTCGATTAAGATGACCAGTATTAGAATCAGAATTTAAATTAGTTTTGGAGGACTTAAGATTAGATAAGGCAGAAGGGATAGATAACATTCTACCAGAATTTCTAAAATCATTGTGGGATGTGGCAACAAAATGACAATTCACGTCGGTGTGTAGAATGTATGAGTCTGGCGACATACGGAAAAGCATCTGCCACACAATTCCGAAGACGGCAAGAGCTGACAAGAGCGAGAATTATCGCATAATCAGCTTAACAGCTCATCCATCCAAGTTGCTCACAAGATTAATATACATTGATATGTATAGACTATGGAAAAGAAAATTGAGGATGCGCTAGATGACGATCAGTTTTGCTTTAGAAAGGTAAAGGCGCTTGAGAGGCAAATCTAACGTTGCGTTTAATAATGGAAACATGACTAAAGACAAATCGAGACACGTTCATAAGATCTATGGAGCTGGAAAAAGCGTTCGACAGTGTAATGTGGTGCAAGATATTTGAAATTCTGAGAAATGTATGGGCAAGCTACAGGAAGAGACGCGTCATATGCAATAACAACTAAGAGGGAGTAATGAGGATGGGCGACCAAGAACGAAGTGCTCTTACTATAAAGGGTGTAAGACAAGGATGTAGCCTTTCGCCCCTATTGTTCAATCTGTACATCGAGGAAGCGATGATGGAAATAAAAGAAAGGTAAAGGATATCAATGATACGATTCGCTGATGACATTGCTATCCTGAGTGAAAGTGAAGAGCCACGCGAAGAGGCCGCGCGGTTAGAGACGCCATGTCACGGATTGCGCGGCCCTTCCCGCCGGAGGTTCGAGTCCTCCGTCGGGCATGGGTGTGTGTTGTTCTTAGCACAAGTTAGTTTAAGGTACTTTAAGTAGTGTGTAAGACTTGGGACCAATGACCACAGCAGTTTGGTTCCTTAGAAATTCACACACATTTGAACATTTGAACATTTGAAAGTGAAGAAGAATTACAAGATCTGCTGAACGGAATGACCAGTCTAATGAGTACAGAGTATGGATTGAGAGTAAATCGAAGAAAGACGCAGGTAATGAGAAGTAGCAGAAATGATAACAGCGAGAAACTTATCATCAGAATTGATGGTCACGAAGTAAATGAAGTGAAGGAATTCTGCTACCTAGGCAGTAAAATAACCAATGACGGTCGGACTAAGGAGGGCATCAAAACCAGACTAGTAATGGCAAAAAGGGCATTCCTGGCCAAGAGAAGTCTACCAATATCAAATATCGCCTTAATTTGAGGAAGAAATTTCTGAGGATGTACATCTGGAGTACTACGTTGTATGGTAGCGAAATATGAACTGTGGGAAAACCTGAAGAGAAGAGAATCGAAGAATTTGAGATGTGGTGCTACAGACGAATGTTGAAAATTAGGTGGACTGATAAGGCAAGGAAAGAGCAGTTTCTGTGCAGAATCGGAGAGGAAAGGAATATGTGGAAAACACTGATAAGGAGAAGCACAGGATAACATGACATGTGTTAAGACACGAGGGATTGACTTCCATGGTACTAGAGGGAGCTGTAGAAGGCAAAAACTGTAGAGGAGGACAGAGATTGGAATACATGCAACAAATAACTGATGACGTAGGTTACTAGTGCTACTCTGGGATGAAGAGGTTAGCACAGGAGAAGAAATCGTGGCGGGCCACATCAAACCAGTCAGAAGACTGATGACACCTCCCCCCCCCCCGCCCCCCCCCCCTCCCCCAAAGAAAAAGAAACGTATGCTCTGAAGGTCTTAGGATGGGGGACGAAGGGGGCAGGGTATGTGGAAGAATTGTCAGATGACATTCTTAATTATTTTACAATTAATGAAGTTATTTTAAACTTTACCTTTGCAAATACTGACTCTCCAACTGTATCTCCCGCCCCCCTCCCCCTCTCCAACATTAATTTTCATTCAGTTTATCTCTTCCTCTTGTTTCCCTCCATCTCATTACCAATTTACTCTCCATTGCCCCACTTTTCACGGTTTATTCATCTTTGATACTCTCTCTCCTGTCCTCCTCTCCCTCTACCACTCACCATTTAAATTTTCAACTCCATCATCATTCCTTTATTTCACTTACACTGTAAATAAATACATACACAGTCCAGTCACACAAGTATGACGACAGCCTATGTTTGACGTCAACATGCAATAACCATTTACAGCCGGCAGGTGGCAGCAGTAGCAGTGAAGGGTATATAAAGTGCATCGGGGGAATGCGGGAAATAGAGCAGTCGCAGATGTAAGCAGAAACGGAGTGATGTACCTGATGTCCAGAGGAGGATGATAACTGAGTTTCGGCCGGCCGTTGTGGTCGAGCGGTTCAATGCGTTTCAGTCCAGAACCGCGCTGCTGCTACAGTCGCAGGTTCGAATCCTGCCTCGGGCATGGATGTGTATGATGTCCTTAGGTTAGTTAGGTTTAAGCAGTTCTAAGTCTAGAGGACTGATGACCTCAGACGCCATAGTGCTCAGAGTCATTTTTGAACTGACTTTCAGGCCTAGATTGGAAGCATTTCTGAAACGGCTAAGTTTGTGAACTGTTCATATACCGTGCATGGAAAAACTACGCCATCCCAAACCGATGCCGAGGCAACTATGGTGCACTGGGGGCCATAGATGGTTGAGCGTCAGCTGCTGAGATGTGTACGGGCGAATAGACGTACTAGTGTTGAGGAACTGACTGCCCAGAATCAGGGCCACAGGCGAACCAAGAGGCTACCAACAGTGTCTCCCCAACGACCGTTCAAGGAAAGTTGCTGCATATGGGCCTCCGTAGCAGGCGCCTGGTTCATGCAGCCATGCACGCACTGCTGTTCATCGGCGACAAAGGCTGCGATTTTTATGCCAGCACCGCAGCTGGACGTCCACAGAATGGCGACAGTTGGCATGCTCAGGTGAATCGGGCAGATACCAGTTGGAGCGTACGGCGTGAAACGTCCGGCAGCAAGCACCCTGAAAGGGTCCAGGCCGGACGAGGGAGCTTTATGGTCTGTGGAATGCTTTCGTGGCATTTCCAGGCTGAAGGCACAACGGATCAACACAAGTATGGATCTATCTTTAGGGACTATGTCCACAGCTAGATGGATTTCGGTTTTCCTTGGCACGATGGCATATACCAGCGGTACTATGCAACGTGTCATACAGCTCGCAGTGTACGTGCGTCATTTGAAGAGCACCAGGATGAGATTGCCATGCTCCCCGGATTTGAACTCAATCGAGAATCTTTGTGGCCACCTCAATCGGGCTTTTCGTGCCGTGGGTCCTCAACCGAGAAAACTAGTGCACCTGTCCACGACACGGTTCCACATCCCTCTCGGTACCTTCAGTTTTTAGTTTTAGTTTTAGTTATGTCGTGTTCCGTAGATTATTTTCTCGATTATTTTATCGACATGTGGAGCAAGTCAGGTTACAAGACACACACACACACACACACACACACACACACACGAATAGTGCTAATATTAATATTACTGAAATTTTCACTTCTGCACATGCAACTACATTGAGAGGTACAATTTATTTTATTTATTTATTTTTTTACCAGTTCTGAAACAGAAATTCATCCATGCAATGGAAGGAGGCACGCAGACTCTTCCTGCATGTCTAGCGGCGGTCTGCACTGCAAAAGCATTATTCAGGCATTTGACAGTTGGTCACATTAATGTGGCTGGACAGTACAGTAACATAATTAAATAACGTAATACACAGGAGACGAATCACACAAGAAGAGAACATTTTTAAATCAAGGCAGAACAAAAGCTAGTCTTTGAGCTGGCAACACTAATCACACAAAACAAACAGTGACGTGGTGAGCCAGAAGGACACAAACGAACTGTAGCATCTACAAGAAATGTACAGTTCTGCATAGCAATATGGGATTCGGCCAAAAATAGCAGTGCCAAACGCGGGAATACCTCTAAAACACGCAAGCAGACCGTGTTTCCCGATGATGAAAATTTGACGTAAAATACACTAAGTAGAATCACTTTTGTGGCGAACTGTTTTTCGTTCTAAAAAGCAAGCCAATTTGTAAATATCTCTCATTACAGACCACTGATGATACTTTACTGCAATAAAAGGAAACGCATATCCTGGTAAGACATATTTTATTGTAGATCCAAGGAAACATTGAAAATACAGTCTGCTAAGTAAGATCGTGGTCGCATTAATCAGTAGAACAAACAAACTAAAACACATACATACATCATATTTGAACGAAAGAAAAATGTACTGACAATTAATAACATGTCCTGTCACCTGCAGGGTCGATGATTGCTTTCCATCTCCAAGGCATGCTAGAAACCAAGTTTCCAGCGTAATTGTGTGGTAGGTACCTCCAAAAGCGTCGAATTTGCGTTGGCAGCTGTTGCAAAGTGAACATCTTTCCTCCTTGCGACTTCTTTTTGATGTATGACCATACATTTCCAATAAGATTAGCGTCAGCCGACTGTGAGGGCCAATCACTTACCTGCAGGCCTTTCACCTTTTGCGGTGCTTCGGATCATTGTCCTCCTGCAGTATCTGATCTCATTTTTGTCGATGAAACGTATTTGATAAACGCGAAATGTAAGCTCCATTCATGTCTCTTCTTGTGTATCTTACCCAGAATTCAAAGAAAATTAATGCTTTATGGACACTGCATGAAGGAGAAAAGCTCCATCCTTTGGGCTTTGAAAGAACTAACTCAATATCCTTTATCATCTGCATGTAATGGCGACGACGCTCTTACTTAGCAGACTGCACCTTTAACAAATCTAAGTCAATAAGGAAGACATATCGGGTGCAGTATTAGAGTCAGGCTTTAACTGAGATTTATACACAAGTGGCCATTAAAATTGCTACACCACGAAGATGACGTGCTACAGACGCGAAATTTAACCGACAGGAAGAAGATGCTGTAATATGCAAATGATTAGCTTTTCAGAGCATTCACACAAGGTTGGCGCCGGTGGCGACACCTACAACGTGCTGACATGAGGAAAGTTTCCAACCGATTTCTCATACACAAACAGCAGTTGACCAGCGTTGTCTAGTGAAACGTTGTTGTGATGCCTCGTGTAAGGAGGAGAAATGCGTACCATCACGTTTCCGACTTTGATAAAGGTCGGATTGTAGCCTATCGCGATTGCAGTTCATCGTGTCGCGACATTGCTGCTCGCGTGGGTAGAGATCCAATGACTGTTATCAGAATATGGAATCGGTGGGTTCAGGAGGGTAATACGGAAGGCCATGCTGGATACCAAAGGCCTCGTATCACTAGCAGTCGAGATGACAGGCATTTTATCCGCATGGCTGTAACGGATCGTGCAGCCACGTCTCGTTCCTTCAGTCAACAGATGGGTACGTTTGCAAGACAAAGACCATCTGCACGAACAGTTCGACGACGTTTGCAGCAGCATGGACTATCAGCTCGGAGACCGTGGCTGCGGTTACCCTTGACGCTGCATCACAGACAGGAGCGCCTGCGATGGTGTACTCAACGACGAACCTGGGTGCACGAATGGCAAAACGTCATTTTTTCGGATGAATCCAGGTTCTGTTTACAGCATCTTGATGGTCGCATCGGTGTTTGGCGACATAGCGGTGAACGCACATTGGAAGCGTGTATTCGTCATCGCCATACTGGCGTATTACCCGGCGTGATGGTATGGGGTGCCATAGGTTACACGGCTCGGTCACCTCTTGACGGTTCTTTGAACAGTGGACGTTACACTTCAGATGTGTTACGACCCGCGGCTGTAGCCTTCATTCGATGCCTGCGAAACCGTACATTTCAGCAGGATAATGCACGACCGCATGTTGCAGGTCGTGCACGGGCCTTTCTGGATACAGAAAATCTTAGACTGCTGCCCTGGACAGCACATTCTCCAGATATCTCTCCAATTGAAAACGTCTGGTGAATGGTGGCCGAGCAACTGGCTCGTCACAATACGCCAGGTACTACTCTTGATGAACTGTGGTATCGTGTTGAAGTTGCATGGGCAGCTGTACCTATACACGCCATCCAAGCTCTGTTTGACTCAATGCCCAGGCGTATCAAGGCCGTTATTACAGTCAGAGGTGGTTGTTCTGGGTACTGATTTCTCAGGATCTGTGAACCCAAATTGCATGAAAATGTAATCACATGTCAGTTCTAGTGTAATATATTTGTCCAATGAATACCAGTTTATCATCTGCATTTTTTCTTGGTGTAGCAATTGTAATGCCCAGTAGTGTAGATGCTACATGTTTGTCGAAAAAAATTGAAGGAAGCGTCTTTGTTTTAATGATCGCTTGTTCAACTTGCTTATCTTATCTGTGATGTTGTCTCCCGTATTTCGCCCTAATACAAAAAGAGCTTCCCTTCTTTGAACGTTTTCGATTTCCTCCGTCAGTGCTATTTGGTACGGATTCCATACCGTGCAGCTATATTTCATAAGAGGGCGGACAAGCAAAGCGTAGATGATCTCTTTAATAGATTTTTTTTGCATCTTCTACGTCTCCTACCAATAACACGTAGTCTTTTGTTCCGCCTTCGCCATAACATCTTCTGCGTGATACTTCCACTCTAATTCCTCACAACTCTAATCGCTAGGTATGTAGTCGAACTGACATACTTTAGACCGAAATTTAACAGATTCCTTTTAGTACTCATATGCATGAGCTCACACATTTCAATTTTTACAGCCAACTGCTACTTTTGCACCATACGGAAATGTAAACCAACTGCAAAATGATCATTCCATGTAGGCTTTCACGGCCGGCGTCTTTATCAGTAAACACTTCCGGGCTAAGTTGCCGTGGTCGATCTGTAGAAATTCTTCTCCCTGATGTTTCGTTCTCAACTACGGAGAACATCTTCCGAGGTGAGTCGACGACATGCAAAATGATTTAGATGTGTCTATAGTGCGAATAGTGAAACTGACACTAATGAGGTTATGTATACGCGTACTGAAAGAAATCCGTTAAATTTCGGTTATGCTATAAACCGTAGAAATCTAAAGCCTGTTAATTCGACTAAATATCTATCAATTAAAGTTGTGAGGAACTTAAATCGGAACCATTACACAGAAAATGTTGTGGAGAATGCGAAACAAAGGCTTCGTTTTATTTACACGACACGAAGAAGATGCAACAAATGTACTAAAGAGATTGCTTACACTATGCTTTCTGAGGATTTTGAACATTTTGCAGCATTTTACGTTGTCGAAAACTTTCTCTAGGTCGGCGAATCCCAAGAATGTGTTCTGATTTGTCTCAAGTCTTACTTCCATTATCAGTCGCAACGTCAGAACTGTTTCTCTGGCGCTTTTACTTCTACTAAAGCCACACTGTAATTCTGCAGTGAGTTTTGAGCTTCCGATGACTTTACCAAACGGCAATTGACAGCATCATCTGCAAACAGTCGAAGAGGGCTGGTTAACTGATCTTCTAAATCGTTAATGCACACTTCCGATCAAATAATGCTGAAGACATAACATTTCATCAGATTTTTTTAAAATCATGTGGGGGAGGGGGGGGGCATTGCAGAGTATTCATGTGGTTGTATATATAAAGCTCAGTTAAAGTCTCACTCTAACACTGCATATCCAAGTTGGTTTGTGCAATTAGAAAAATATCATCCACACAGTTCCGATGACAGCACAATATACATGGGAATGGAAAAGGAAGATGATGATATATTAAATGGAAATCAGTCTGGCTTTAGTAGATGTAAAAGCATCAGAGACGCAGTTCTGACGTTGCGACTCTTAATGGAAGTAATACTTTAAAAAGTTAGTTTACGTTCATAGGATATGTCGATCTAAAAAATGCATTCGGCAATGTAAAATGGTAAAAAATATTCGAAATTCGCCGAAGAGTAGGTGTAAGCTATAAGGAAAGAAGAATAATATACAATTTCGATAAAAACCAAGGAGGAACAACAAGAATGAAAAAAAGAACGAAGTGCTTGGTTTTAACAGGGTGCAGGACAGGGGTGCAGCCTTTCGCACCTGATATTCAATTTATTCATCGAAGAATCAATAAGGGAAATAAAACAAAAGTTCAGAAGTAGGATTTAGATTCAGGGTGAAAAGATATCGATATTAAGGTTCACCGGTGACATTGCTGTCCTCAGTGAAAGTCACAAACACTTGCCGAAACTGTCGAGTGGAATGAACACTCTAATGGGCACGCATCGTGATAGAGAGTAAACCGAAGAAAAACGAAAGTAGCAGTAAACTTAACATCCGAACTGGCAAACAAGAAGTGGACAAAGTGAAGGAATTCAGATACTTTGGAACCAAAATAATATATGATGGACAAAGTCAGGGGGACATGGAAAGCAGACTAGTACAGGCAGCAAAGGGAGCATTCCTGGCCAAAGTTTACTAACGTCGACCACAATTTGAGGAAGAAATTTCAGAGAATTTGCGTTTTGGGCACACATTGTGCCGATGTTACGGAATCTGCAAAGAGAACTATCGCTGGAAGCTGTCCAAGGGGCTGTTTTTATAGCAATAAAACGTTCCACCACTTTCTGCGCAGGGCACTGACACACATGATGCTTATGTGGACTGTCAAATCTTTCCTCACCCCACGTATTTCCCTAACATGGCATCCCCGTGTCTTCTTTCTCTTTCTTTGGATGACGACACCATAGCGCGGCAGAAGCTTGCAATGTGACGAGGTGATTTCCGTGGTGGAATGTTTCTCGAATAGCCACAGTAAAGACATTGACAACCAATGGCCGGCCGGAGTGGCCGAGCGGTTCTAGGCGCTACAGTCTGGAAGCGAGCGAACCGCTACGGTCGCAGGTTCGAATCCTGCCTCGGGCATGGATGTGTGTGATGTCCTTAGGTTGGTTAGGTTTAAGTAGTTTTAAGTTCTAGGGGACTGATGACGTTAGAAGTTAAGCCCCATAGTGCTCAGAGCCATTTGAACCATTTGAAAACCAATGAATGATTTCCGCCAAGTCATCTGTCACTGGGAAAAATGATCTCGCATTGAAGATTGAGTATACATTGGGGTCATACCATCACTAAGGTTCATGATCGCAGATTAATTTTTTTCAAGGGGATAGTTAGAACTATATGGCTAACCCTCGTTCAGAAATGAGATGTGGATGATAAGGACCAAGATAAGAAAGGGACAGAAATTTTTGAAGTTTAGACGGCTAGACCGGATATCTGATGCATAGGTATTGATTTGAATCAGAGAAAAAATAAACTTGTGGTCTCATTTAACTAAAAGATAAACGTAGGTTGACAGGACACATCCTGTGCAATCAAGGAATGGTTAATTTGGTGAGGGAGGCCCGTACTCAGGACTTAACAGTGGTGGCATCATTCCCCTGGTGTAGGCGGAGATTCAGCTCTACTTTTATCCCTGCGAGAAGCATGGAGAGCTGGATTATACCAGTCTTAGGACTGAAAATCGCAACAGCAACAACTGTAACCTAATCTATTGTTATAAGCATGCTATATTGTTCATCTTTTTATAGTTGATGACTTTTTAATATTTCGCTTACAACATCCTAGAAAGTGCGCTAGTCACAAAGCCATTTAGCGCCGTAAAACAAATCGGTGTAGAAGACAAATTGAAGAGGTGGTAAAGTCAAATGGTTCAAATGGCTCTGAGCGCTATGGGACTTAACATCTGAGATCATCAGTCCCCTAGAGCTTAGAACTACTTAAACCTAACTAACCTAAGGACATCACGCACATCCATGCCCGAGGCAGGATTCGAACCTGCGACCGTAGCGGTAGCACGGTTCCAGACCGAAGGGCCTAGAACCACTCGGCCACACCGGCCGACCTGGTAGAGTCATTCAAAAGAGTCTACAGTCAGTAGTCTAGCTAGAGGCTGCCTAATATAGAGTGGGACGTCTATGCATTCATTACAGGAAGTAAAGACACTGTCTTACGAAGTACTTTGGAACACGCTTTCAAAAAATACTCTTGAGCAGCTAGTTCGGCAGCCCAAGGGAAAGGGAAATATCTTTAACCTTGTAGCTACAAACAGACCCGACCTTTTCGACGGCGCCGGGACAGAGACAGGGATTAGTGGTCGTCATCTCATCATGCCATGTTTACTAAAGTAAATAAATCAGTCAAGAACCCTTGGAGTGTGTTTCTGCTAGAAACAGCAAATAAGCAGTTGTTAGCACTTCGTACAACGAACTGACGTCATTTAGTTCCAGTATGATGGGCGCAGAGGAATTATAGGCAAAGTTTAAACACGCTGTACTCATGATTCTGTCATCCTGTCCCGTCTTCTTGTCATGACAGGACATCCGTTAAGACACCTGTGAATAACTCCCATGGTACTTCAGGGAGCTGTAGGGTATACAAACCGCAGAGGAAGACAGAGATTTGGATGCATCCAGCAAATAATTGAGGACGTACACTATAGGTGTTGCTCTGAGATGAAAAGGTTGCCACAGGAGAAGAATTCTAGGCGGACCTCATCAGTCACAAGACTGATAATTCAAAAAAAAAAAAAATCATGCTCTGGAAAAATAAATGCCTAGCAAGAGGGGTAACAACGGAAAACACTCACCGTGGTTTAGGAACGAGATTCGGAAAATGCTGAGGAAGCAGAGGCTGTTGCACCATCGGGTCAAAAGGGAACGCGCAAAAGAAGACAAGCAAAGATTATTAGAGATTCGTACGTTTGTGAAAAGATCTATGCGCGAAGTGTGCAACAACTACAATCGTCATACCTTAGCTTAGACCTAGCCCAAAACCCAAGAAATTCCGGTCCTCAGTAAAATCGTCCAGCGACTCGTTGAATAGTCGGGTGTGGTAGTAGAAGATAGCAAAACGAAAGCCAAAGTTTTAAATTTAATGTTTAAGAAATCGTTCATGCAGGAGAAACGTATAAATATAGCGTTGTTTGACCATCGAACAGACTCCTGTATGGACGAGATACTAACAAGCATCATTGGCGTAAAGAAACACTTGAAGAGTTGAAAAAAAGCAAGTCGCCAGGTCCGTATGGACTCCAGATTTAGTTTTTCAATGAGTGCCCTACGTCATTGGTCCCTTACTTAGCTTGCATTTATAAGGAATCTGTTGCCCAGAGCAAAGTCCCAAGCGACTGGAAAGAACCGCAAGTGACTCCCGTATATAAGAACAGTAAAAGAACTGACCCGCAAACCAATACTTTTAACATAGATTTGTTGTAGAATTCTTGAACATGTCTTAGTCCGAGTATAATCAATTTCCCTGAGACCGAAAAACTTATGTCCACGATTCAGCGCGGTTTTTGAAAGCATCGCTCGTGCGAAAATCTGATTTTCCTTTTCTCACATGATACCCTGTGAACCATGGATGAAGGCAGATTCAATATTTCTAGATTTCCCAAAAAAGCATTTGACACGGTGCCCCACTGACGAAGGGAAGAACATACGGAATAGGTTCCGAGAGTGGCTCGAAGACTTCTTAAGTAATGAAACACAATACATTGTTCTCGACGGCGAGCGTTCATCACAGACAAGGGTATTGTCAGTAGTGTCTAAAGGAAGTGTGATAGAACTGCAATTATTTTTACATACGTAAGTGACCTGACAGGCTGGGTGGGTAGCAGTCTGCGATTGTTTGCTGATGGTACTGTGGTGTACAGGAAGACGTCGAAGTTCAGTGACTATAGGAGGATACAAAGTGACTTTGTCAAAATTTCTAGTTGATGTGATGAATGGCAGCTAGCTCCAAATGTAGAGAAATGCAAGTTAATGCGGATGAGCAGGGAAAACAAACCCATAATATTCCGATATAGCATTAGTAGTGCCCTGGTTGATACAGTCAGTCGTTGAAATAAGCAGAGCGATATGAAATGGAAAGAATATGTGAGGATTGTGGTAGGGGAGGTGAATGGTCGTCATTGGCTAATCCTCAGAAGTGTGGTTCATCTGTAAAGGAGACCACATGTAGGACCCTAGCGCAACCTACTCTTGATTGCTGCTCTGGTGTTTGGTATCAGCATTAGGTCTGAAGAAAGGCATCTAAGCAATTCGGAGGCGGGTTTCTAGATTTGTTACCGGTAGGTTCGAGCAACATCGAAGTTCTACAGATGTGCTGCGGAAACTGAAATGTGAGTCTCTGGAGAGAAGGCGACTTTCTTTTTGAGGAACACTATCGACAAAATTTAGAGAAATGGCATTTGAAGCTGACTGCAGAACGATTTTACTGCCATCAACATACGTTTCGCTTAAGCACAAGAGGATAAGATACGAGAAATAATGGCTCATGCGGAGGCATCTATTTAGTCGTTTTTCCCTCTATTTGCAAGTGGAAAGGAAGTGCCTAATAGTGGTGCAGTGTACCCTCCACCACGCACCGTACGGAGGCCTGCAGATTATGTCGGTACACAAACATGTAAAATAAGAGAGAAACGAAGACTGAAAATTCCTATTTCAAGGAGAAAAAATTTAATGGGTCATCTGCTACAGCATCTAGGACTGATTCACTCCCGAAAGACCAGAAGTGGGAAACATTATGGGTGCAGACACAGATCAGAATATGTAGAAGTGATATAAGAAGGACACCTATGTGTCATGTATGTGAAAATGGATTGCTTACTAGAGGATGAAAAGAACTGGAGAACTAGACAGGTGACTTATTCAACAGATAACAGAGAATATTCTTCCCTAATCTACTCCACCTTAATTAGTGCCCTATCTACACACGGAGTGGGGTTGGGCAGAAGTAGAACACTGGCCTCATTCGGGAAGAGCGGGGCTTATCCCCTTGTTGCTACCTAGATTTAAGTTTTTGTTTCGACACGAACGATTTCGTCGTCGACGAAATATTGAGCACCAATTTAGCCTTCATCGTCTTCTGGATCCACTAACAGCAATATCGATGATGTGTGAAACTAAACGTTCGCCCGAAGCGCTCTCGACTTCGTAGCACTCACTCGTTCCACAGCTGCCCCGCCCACGCTGAGTCAGCCGACGGGTGTCGGTGTCCTTGCAGCTCCGCTGGGAAACAGCGGCTTGATCGTTAAGCTGACCTCAGAGCCGTGTTTTCGAACACTTCCCAGGAAATGGAGGCGCAATTCCTCTTCCGCAATGCACAGCACGTACGGCCGATAAATGCGCTATCGGAGAGATTAGCTGCGAGCGTTTCCTTGTACGGATGTAGGCTCAGGTGAGCAAGTGGAATTCCATCAAGGACTCAGGGACGATTTTTGCGGCCGGCCGATGTTTACTGCTGAAGCGAATTAACTAGTTTACTGTTTGACGCCAATGGATTTCCTTATTTGTAAATAGAGACCGAGCGAATAGTGGAGAGGTCTTTTGAAAAAACAAAGTTTTTCTTTTCTTATTTTCGTTTTTGTCTCTACGCATACTGCCACCTAAATCTTGGGCTGGTGAATAAGTGCGTAGCTTGTTTTCGTAAGTTTAATAAACACAACACAAATAACTTCTGAAATTTTCCCGAAGTATTTCTTCTTCTAATAATTTTCGGTTGTGCTACCGGATCCCGTCGACATTCTGCCGCGATGTTTCGGTGCAGAGACGTCCGGTCACCTTCAGGTGAGTAGACAACTATTGAAGAACCAAGGTGCAGTCACGGTATTTATGCCGCATTTCGCGCATGCCAAAAGTGCTAGCGCCTTTCGGTGCATACGTCAGGTAATGACACGCGCGGGACAGCCCAGTTGTGTGTGCTGTCCTCGGTGGTGGAAGCGACAGATGTTTAATCGTTAAATATCGAATGACCCGGTAGATCCCGCTGTGACTGGATAAATTTAATTATAGGATTCCAATTTTTATCCAGCTGAAAGCCGCTGTCGCTATTTATAAGATTATCGGGAGGACGTATTTCCACCGATTCTTCCCAAAAATTGGAAACTGGAGCTAATTTTTGTTCTATTGTATTCCATTGAGTGTCCCATGAAAATACAGTGTTCTACTACTGCTGATTTTAACGGCTACGGAAGACGGGTATATCTTTCGTGTTCTGTGTACAATGACAGTTCGTGTCGTCTGGCCTATACAGGATGTAAATTTTAAATTGACAAACTAGAATAACTCGAAAAATACGCTTCACACGAAAAAATGTGTAGAATCCAAGGTTGATTATTTTCGAGGGGGCCATCTGGTTACGGATAAATAAAAAATACCTATTTACTTCGTTAATTTTGATTCGCCATAACTAAGACTCTCCCTCTCTCCCCATAGGGTTGGGACTGTGAGAGAGGAATTAGAGTTTTACAAATTGACCCAAGTATTAATTTTTGCCGCAGATTCGGATAAGTTTTGTTTGTTTTGTGGTCATGAGGCTACACAACTTTTAATTATCATACAAATCATCTGACTAGCTAACTAACTAACCAAACATCCTACGAATTAAATAACTATTTTTTATTTATCCGTAACCATTTTCCACGCAAAAATGAAAACATGGATTTTCTTGAATACAGCGCCAACTGCCAAGTATCATAACAAATGTTTAAGACAAAATGTACGTAGTTTTTTTACGTAGAATCTAATTCTGCAATAAAAAATGGGGGTTCCTCTTTGAAATTTTAAAGTTGCCTCTCGCCCCACCCCCAGGTGACAGGGGTGGCGGGATCATTTCAGCACCAGCAGATGTCCCTCTCGAAAATAGCTCAAAATGGCTCTGAGAAGTATGGGACTTAACTGCTGAGGTCATAAGTCCCCTAGAACTTAGAACTACTTAAACCTAACTAACCTAAGGACATCACATACATCCATGCCCGAGGCAGGATTCGAACCTGCGACCGTAGCGGTCTCGCCTAGAACCGCTCGGCCACTCTGGCCGGCCCCTCGAAAATATTCAACTTTGGATTCTACACATTTTTTCATGTGAAGTTTATTTTTCGAGTTACTCTGGTTTGTCAGCTTAAAATTTACACCTCGTATATGTAGCCTCATTCTCAGAGGGAATTTTGTAAACGCCCGCTTTTTTCAGCTGTAAGTCGTCTTTAACGGTTACAACCAGGGCCAAGGTCTTCACAGGTAGACGAAAGATAATCTTGATTTTATTTTTTCCAAGCAATCCGTCTATTTTAAAAGACGCATTCCCGGGATATTGAAGGAACACAGTTGATTTACAGTACAGTCCTCTTCAGTGTCCTCATTGCGTTGCTTCTTGTTATTATAGCTGTGTACGGCGTTCCTTATGTGGTGTGAAGTGTAGCCATTCTCTTTAAAACCCTTCTCCAAGTGTTCAAATTCTGCGTGGAGGTTTTCTTCTTCCGATATTACGTGCGCCCGATGTAAACTACTGGCCATTAAAATTGCTACACCACGAAGATGACGTGCTACAGACGCGAAATTTAACCGACAGGAAGAAGATGCTGTGATACGCAAATTATTAGCTTTTGAGAGCATTCACACAAGGTTGGCGCCGGTGGCGACAGCTACAACGTGCTGACATGAAGAAAGTTTCCAACCGATTTCTCATACACAAACAGCAGTTGACCGTCGTTGTTACCTGGTGAAATGTTGTTGTGATGCCTAATGTAAGGAGGAGAAATGCGTACCATCACGTTTTCGATTTTAATAAAGGTCGGATTGTAGCCTATCGCGATTGCGGTTTATCGTATAGCGACATTGCTGCTCGCGTTGATCTAGATCCAATGACTGTTTGCAGAATATGGAATCGGTGGGTTCAGGAGTGTAATACGGAACACCGTGCTGGATCCCAACGGCCTCGTATCACTAGCAGTCGAAATGACAGGCATCTTATCCGCATGGCTGTAACGGATCGTGCAGCCACGTCTCCATCCCTCAGTCAACAGACAGGGACGTTTACAAGACAACAACACATCTGCATGAACAGTTCGACGACGTTTGCAGCAGCATGCACTATCAGCTCGGAGACCATGGCTGTGGTTACCCTTGACGTTGCATCACAGACAGGAGCGCCAGCGATGGTGTACTCAACGACGAACCTGGGTGCACGAATGGCAAAACGTCATTTTTTCGGATGAATCCAGGTTCTGTTTACAGCATCATGATGGTCGCATCCGTGTTTGGCGACATCGCGGTGAACGCACATTGGAAGCGCATATTCGCCATCGCCATACTGGCGTATTACCCGGCGTGATGGTATGAGGTGCCATTGGGTTACACGTCTCGGTCACCTCTTGTTCGCATTGACGCGCAATTTGAACAGTGGACGTTACATTTCAGATGTGTTACGACCCGTGGCTCTACCCTTCATTCGATCCCTGCGAAACCCTACATTTCAGCAGGATAATGTACGACCGCATGTTGCAGGTCCTGTACGGGCCTTTCTGGATACAGAAAATGTTAGACTGCTGCCCTGGCCATCACATTCTCCATATCTCTTACCAATTGAAAACGTCTGGTCAATGGTGGCCGAGCAAGTGGCTCGTCACAATACGCGTCACTACTCTGCATGGGCAGCTGTACCTGTACACGCCATCCAAGCTCTGTTTGACCCAATGCACAGGCGTATGAAGGCCGTTATTACGGCCAGAGGTGGTTGTTCTGGGTACTGATTTCTCAGTATCAATGCTCCCAAATTGCGTGAAAATGTAATCACACGTCAGTTCTAGTATAATATGTTTGTCCAATGAATACCCGTTTACCATCTGCATTTCTTCTTGGTGTAGCAGTTTTAATGGCCAGTAGTGTATTAGAAAAAGAGATATACATAATCGAGACTTTAGTCATCAAGAATAGATTCTCCTTCACTGTTACAACAGTCTGTTAACTCTGGTATAACTTTTCAGTAGCGCGTCTGTAGAAATGATTTACTCGCCGAGGCATACTCTCCCTTAAATCAACCAACCAATCAAGCAACTTACCATGCTGTCCCTTCTTCTTGTCTTCATCTTTTCATGTATTCCTTTCCTCGGCAATTCTGCGGAGAACGTCCCTCATTCCTTACCGTATCAGTCCATCTCATTTTCAATATTCATCTTTAGCACCACATCTCAGAGGCTTCTATTCTCTCTTCTGTTCCGCTTTTCCCACTATCCAAGTATTACTACCATGCAATGCAGTACTCCAAACGTACAGCCCCAGAAATATTTTCCTCAAATTAGGTCCTATTTTTTACACTATCAGACTTCTATTGGCTAGGAACGTCCTTTCGGCACTGCTAATCTGTTTTTTATGTCCTTGCTCCGCCCGAGTTATTTTGGTGCCTCGGTAGCAGAATTCCGTAACTTCGTCTACTTCGTGATTCCCAATTTGATGTCGAGTGTCTCGCTGTTCTCATTTCTGCTACTTCTCGTAACTTCCGTCTTTCTTCGATGTACCCTCAATCCATATTCTATATTCATTAGACTGTTCAGTCCATTCAGCAGAGCCTCTAATTCTTCTTCACTTTCCCTAAAG
This sequence comes from Schistocerca serialis cubense, assembly GCF_023864345.2. NCBI lineage: Eukaryota > Metazoa > Arthropoda > Insecta > Orthoptera > Acrididae > Schistocerca > Schistocerca serialis. The sequence goes on along the minus strand of NC_064639.1, from coordinate 224,408,929 downwards.
ATAGCAATGTCATCAGCGAAACGTATCATTTATATCCTCTCACCCTGGATTTAACTACCACTCTTGTACCCTTCTTTTATTTCCATCATAGCTTCTCCGATGTATAGATTGAACAGTAGGGGCAAAAGACTAGACTTCTTGAACCCTCCTTAATTCACTTCGTTCTTGGTCTTCCCTCTTGGTTCTTGTACATATTGTATATTGCCCGTCTTTCCCTGTAGCTTACCCCAATTTTTCTCAGAGTTTCGAACATCTTGCACCATTTTACATTGTCGAACTCTTCTTCCAGGTTCCCATACATAGCGAAAATGTTTCTGGGTGCTACCGCTGCTATCACCCATCTACTGAACTCGAAAGGGAGAATATTTCGGAAATATTCCGATTTCTCCACTTGGCACTCCACTTTCTAGCGTGCACATCGCTACTCATTATCTGCAAATGACAAAATAACAGTATGTAATCTCAAATAGTGACAGTGAACTAAATATAAAAAACAGCGATCGATAAATAAACCCATAGCAACCAGGATACCAACATGCAAAACCTAAACGCTACGAACTTAAGTACCAACCTAATACATTTTCTAACCCTTAGTACCTAATTTCTAAAATTACACAGGTTTATTGGTGGGTTAAGTGGGTCGGACACAGACGATGATGCCTTCGCACAGACGAGGGTGAGTCAAATGAAATCCTTAAATATTTTTTAAATATTATTTATTGTGCAGAAGTAGTATAAAGCTGTATCACTTTTCAACATAATGTTCCCCATGCTCAATGCAAGTCCTCCAGCGCTTACAAAGTGCATAAATTCCTTTAGAAAAAAAATTCTTTTGGTAGTCCGCGCAACCACTCATGCACCGCGGGGCGTACCTCTTCATCAGAACGGAACTTCTTCCCTCCCATTGCGCCTTTGAGTGGTCCCAACATATGGAAATACATGGGGCAAGGTCTGGTGCCGGCTGGTGTGGCCGTGCGGTTCTAGGCGCTTCAGTCTGGAACCGCGTGACCGCTACGGTCGCAGGTTCGAATCCTGCCTCGGGCATGGATGTGTGCGATATCCTTAGGTTATTTGGGTTTAAGTAGTTCTAAGTTCTAAGGGACTGATGACCACATATGTTAAGTCCCATAGTGCTCAGAGCCATTTGAACCATTTGAGCCAAGGTCTGGTGAGTATAGTGGATGAGGAAGACACTCAAAATGCAAGTCTGTGATTGTTGCAACTGTTCTACAGGCTGTGTGGGGCCTTGCATTGTCATGTTGCAAAAGGGCACTTGCTGACAGCAGTCCACTTCGCTTTGATTTGATTGCAGGCCGCAGATGATTTTTTAGCAGATCTATGTATGATGCACTGGTGACAGTGGTCCCTCTAGGCAGGTAACGCTCCAAAATGACGCCTTTTTCGTCCCAAAAGAGAGTTAGCATAACCTTCCCTGCTGATGGTTCTGTTCGAAACTTCTTTGATTTTGGTGATGAGGAATGGCGCCATTCCTTGCTCGTTCTCTTCGTTTCCGGTTGGTGGAAGTCAGTCAACCCAGGTTTTGTCCCCAGTAACGATTCTTGCAAGGAAGCCGTCACCTTCTCGTTCAAAGCGCCCAAGAACTTCTTCACAAGCATCAACACGTCGTTCTCTCATTTCAGGAGTCGGCTACCATGGCACTCATCTTGCAGACACTTTGTGAAACTGGAGCACATCATGCGCAATGTGGTGTGCTGACCCATGACTAATCTGTAAACGTGCTGCAATGTCATTCAGTGCCACTCGGCGGGTTTCCTTCACTATGGCTTCAACTGCTGCAATGTTCTGTGGACTCACAACTCGTTGTGCCTGACCTGGACGAGGAGCATCTTCCTCTGAAGTCACACCATTTGCGAACTTCCTACTCCATTCATAGACTTGCTGCTGTGACAAACATGCATCACCGTACTGAATCTTCATTCGTCGATGCATTTCAATAGGTTTCACACCTTCACTACCAAAAAACCGAATAACAGAACGCCGTTCCTCCCTGGTGCAAGTCGCAAGTGGGGTGGCCATCTTTATACTGATACTGCGACGGTATGTATGCTCTGCACTATGCTGCCACCTGCAGGCCATTCTGCACGCTGTTTGTAGCACGCTTACCAACTTACAGGGTAACGGAGCGAAATTTCGATTTGTTATTAAAAATTTAAGGTTTTCATTTGACTCACCCTCACATAATACATTGGCTCGTCACATCCTCAGCTCTGCCAGTATGGCTTGGGTGAATCGCCGCCAAGTTTCTACAGCTCTATTCAAATCTTTGAAAGTCACAAACTGCTCTTTGCATTCGCTTTCCTTCCACCACACGAATCCTTTTCCATCTCATCATTTTTCCTCCCCATTCACTCACATTGAATTTAACACCTCCATACAAAATAACTGATCAAAAGTATCCGAATACTTATGAGCGGAGGTTAATGTGGGGCATCCTTCACTTTTATGGCAACTTGAACTGAAACTTTCAACGAGGTGTCTGAATGCCTGAGGTGGGTTGGGAGGCCATTCTTCTTTGAGAGCCGAAACCAAAGAAGACAGCGATGTCGGACGCTGGGCTTTGGAGTGAAGTCGACGTTCTAACTCATCCCAAAAGCGTTTCACTGTGTTCAAATCGGGACTCTGAGCAACCTAGTTCCTTCAAAAAATATTTTTGTCCAGAAAAAAAAAGTCACAGCTGCTGATGATGGTTGGTTTGTGGGGCGCTTGCTGCGCGGTCATCAGCTCCAGTACAAATTCTCAGTTTTCATACAGTCCAATTTTTTACTCAATCCAATCTAGCCACTGTTACGAAGAATGATGATGAAGATGAAATGATAAGGACAACACAAACACACAGTCTGCAGTCAGAGAAAATCCCCAAACCGGCCGGGAATCGGACCCGGCACCCCGTGATCCAGAGACAGCACCGCTAGCCACTGGACCACCAGCGGCAGACACTCTCAGCTGGTGGTTTATGACAGGGTGCTCTGTCATGCCGATCAGTTATCGTCTCTGAGCTATTCCTCTACTGTACGTAGTACACGATTCTGTAAAATGTGTTCGTATCCTTCCGCATTTAGCGTTTTCTGAAGTGCAATAAGTGGATCTCACCCTAACCACAGCAGACAGCCCCATATCTTCACACCGTCTCCTCTGTACTTCACTGCTGTGTTGGCCGGTAATGTTCTTGTTGTTGATTGGTTGTTGGTTGATTCGGGGGAGGGGACCAAACAGCGAGGTCATCGGTTCCATCGGATTAGGGAATGATGGTGAAGGAAACTGGCAATACACTTTTAAAGGAGCCATCGCGGCATTTTCCTGAAGCGATTTAGGGAGGTCACGGAAAATTTAAATAAGGATGGCCGGACGTGGGTCTGAACCGTCGTCCTTCCGAATGGGAGTCCAGTGTGTTAAACACTGCGCCAGCTCGCTCGGTAATAACGTTCTTGATGCATTCTCGAAACCCAAAATCTTCCATCGTATTGCCAGACGATACAGCGTGTTTCATCACTCCCAGTCACCCGTTTGCAGTCATCCACTGCCCGGGGTGTCGCTATATACACCACCTTGAGCGTCGCTTAGCATTTACTACAGAAATGTGTGACTAATGAGAAGCTGCTCGGCAATTATACCCCATTCCTTTTAACTCACTACCCACAGTAATTATGCTAGCTGCAGTCCGAAACTGAGGAGTATCCCTTACGCTTATTTCAGGCTATTTTTTGAAACCAGTCTCCGCAATGCTCGACGGTTCACGATGTCTGCCTGATTTTGGTTTAGCTCTGGTTCTTTTTTCGCGTTTACACTTCAGAACCACATCACCAACAGTCGACTTGGGCAGTTTTAGATGGATTGGAATGCTCCTGTTTGAATTTTTAGTCAGGTGACCGCCAGTGACTACTCCACGTTTGAAATCACTGAGCTCTCCTGATTGACTGATCCTGATGTTGGTTCTCTACTGACAACACAGTACCCCATCTCCTTTCCTTTCATACTGGTGAGTCTTTGGTGATACCATCTGTCGATTCTGCACATCACGCAAACTCAGTTCTTACAATCTCATTACTTCCTCTCTAATTTTCAAGCCTGATATGCTGTCCCGTCTTTTACCAATACTTAACACAACTGTACACCAACATACTCTCCATATCCCCTCTTCACACAGTTTCAAAAGACTCCCTCTACCAGAGAATGAAATCCATCCTGACATTTATTTCCCCTTCTAGGTTGAACTTACCCTCTGTTCTGCTTCACTCTCTCCTCCTTATACCCATGGCCTGGCCTCCATCCTACTTCCACTGTCCCACATCCCATGTTTCCCTACAACATATCGTCTCACATTACACCCCTCCCCACTGATGCCTCACAGTTCGCACCAATAGCACAGCCTCTCCTCTTGCAAATTATTCTCTTCCAGTGCAGCTCCTTGCATTTTTTAGTGAAGTCAACCGCTTCATTACTTTTTTCAGTCTACCTGAAAAAATCAACACAAAATCAATTTAATAATTTAAAATAATTTGTAAACATGTTATTTTAATTCTTTAAATCTATTGTTTTAACGTAATAACTTGTAGCTTAAGAGCAGCATACTCCACCACTGTCAGCTCACTATCGACTATGAGAAGCGAGGAAATGGAACAACAAGAAAACCAAGGAAATGTGTTTCCCTGAACTATCTGGATCAATATGACAAGCTATAACAAAGACTGAAGTAGACATGATTTGGTATAGACTTAGAGAGAGAGAGATAGAGAAAGTGTGGGAACATTACAAGACAATTAATAGATTGACGTCAGTGAAAAAGTACTGGCAGTTATGTGTTCCAGCTGTCTCTTTAAATCCTGCTTATTACCAGGCAAATTCAAAATTTACGAAGCACTTCTCTCTTATTTTAACAGTTGCTCGTTTTTATAATCTCCGATTACATTATTTAAGTTTTCTGCAGACAGGGAGAGAAAAAGTCTGTTGTACAGTTTGTAGCCTATTGTGGCCAGGAGAGCCAGCAAATGTGTTATAAGAGGTCACTTTAGAATCAGCATGCATGATTGAAGCGCAGTCGTGCTATAAACTTAGCCGTTACGAACTTTCTTGTCGGAACAACTGTACGCTTACTCATAGCTGCTTCGTATTAGTGTTTAAGTACTGTAGAAGTAACGTACTCGTCTTGAATGTATTTAAATTATGGATTGACTGTGTGTTGTACAGTTTGCACTACAACGTCTTCTGATATTCAGTTCTTTCCGATTGCGTATTGTTAATTCTGAAAAAGTTTGCAGGTTTGCCTCATTCGAGGAAGAGTAAGTCGAGGAAGAAAAAAAAATGTTTCCATACATAGCTCCTTCTGTTGGATGAAAAATTAAAATAATGGTTCTGAAGCAGCTCTTGGCCAAATGCTGAAACCAGAGATGTTTTTCGAATGTAAGTAATCAACTGTTTAACACTTCCCTAATAAGTACGTTTGAAAATAAATTTTTTGTACACAGATCAGGTACAAAGAATTACTTGATTTTAAATTAGTTTCACATTAAGTTCAACTGAGTTTATGAGCACCGGAGAGTACAATAGGAAGCCACATTCAAAGAGATACATACCACAGTCTCATACATACAGTCACTAGCTCTCTTGTGGAAAAGTTGTTTCCGCTGACAGATAGAGGGACTCTAGCACTCAAAGCGCTGAGCAAGCAAACACTCACATTTGTCGTAAGGATATTGTTTTTAATGTTTTTCTGCTTAATAAACGAAATAGCTGATACATTTTTGCTTTTCATGCATTACTGAATTACCAAGAGACATGAATGATCGTGAAATAAATGTAAAAACAGCTGAACCGCACTGATTCAAAGACGTAAGTTACAGCTTATTCATGAAGAAATCTTTCTAACGTGTATGTAATAGCAGCTCTCTACGCTGAAAACAAAAGCATTTATATCTGTATTTCATCTATCAGAAACATATATTTCTGTTGTTGTCTGTTATTATTACGACATTCGTTGAATTGTCAAAAATTTTTTGTGTAGTGGAATGATTCGGCCATTCTTATACACAACTCGACTTCCTAATACACGAATATTATCGAAAATGCTTCAAAAGCGAACGTGTTGAAGACCTTTTCCGTTTGTGAGTCTGTTGTAGCAACAATTGTGGAATTAGTTTCATCGGTAGTGGGTAAACAGTTTTATCGCTTGTGACACTTTTTTTATCACGCCTATGTGGTTTTCCTTTCGGCTGCACCTGTTTTGATATATTTGGTGCGTTAAATAATGCAAATGTTACATTACATACAGGTTTCCTACGTTCCACATTCTTTGATTTGGCGGGATGTGTAGTAAACAAGACTTCGCGTTGTTGGGTGGATATACGATGTCTTCCTGCAAAAGACGGGTCTTCTGGTGTTTATTAGCAATTTTCAGTTATTAAAAGAAAGCGACATCCTTCAGTAAATATCTGTACGTCGCAAGAGAATCGTAAATAAAGTGTCGTGCAATGTACAGTTTTATACCTCCCGTGATCTTCAGGAAACTAAAGAATGACTAATGTCGTGTAGATTTTTGTGGCTCTACATCTACATTTATACTCCACAAGCCACCCTAAGGTGTGTGGCGGAGAGGACTTTACGTGCCACTGTCATTACCTCCCTTTCCTGTTCCAGTCAAGTATGGTTCGCGGGAAGAACGACTGCCGGAAAGCTTCCGTGCGCGCTCGAATCTCTCTAATTTTACATTCGTGATCTCCTCGGGAGGTATAAGTAGGTGAAAGCAATATATTCGATACCTCATCCAGAAACGCACACTCTCGAAACCTGGACAGCAAGCTACTCCGCGATGCAGAGCGCCTCTCTTGTAGAGTCTGCCACTTGAATTTGCTAAACATCTGTGTAACGCTATCACACTTACCAAGTAACCATGTGACGAAACGCGCCGTTCTTCTTTGGATCTCCTCTGTCAACCCGGATCCCACACTGATGAGCAATACTCAAGTACAGGTCGAACGAGTGTTTTGTAAGCCACCTCCTTTGTTGATGGACTAAATTTTCTAAGGACTCTCACAATGAGTCTCAACCTGGCACCCGCCTTACCAACAATTAATTTTATATGATCATTCCACTCTAATCGCTCCGTACGCATACTCCCAGATATTTTACAGAAGTAACTGCTACCAGTGTTTGTTCCGCTATCATATAACCATACAATAAAGGATACGCTCTCTGTGCCAAACTGTGTTACATTAGTATTTGCAATCATCCGATATCGTACTCAGAAGCATCACTTGCTGGCCGCTTGACGCGCTCGTGTAACTGTGAGTACCAAAAACGAGACAGAGTGGCACGACTGTTACCTTAGGCTGTAGACATACTCTGTCTCTTCGTCCATGTATTACAGACCTCACTCATATAATAGAATTTGACTTCAACGTGACCAACAGCAGTACGTATACAACATTAACGACGTTCAGTACGATTACTATAATGGAGTTATATTGATTGTATAATTGTGACAGCAGAGGGAGACGTGGTACAGCTTCAGGCTTCTTGGTGCTGTTGTCGGCCGTCGACCGTGTAAGTACTGAACACGGTGACGTGATAATTCCGTGCGGCGCCAGAAACAGCCTTCAGTGCTCGCCAGATCTCCGCCGACGTACGTGCAACAACAGAAAAAGCAAACACTTTGTAATTTCGCAATAGCCGACATATTCGTCGCGAGAGAAAAGTTTATTTTTCCGTCTCAGTTACACTTTTTTTTACATTTCACTATTTTCGATGAGACTCGATCATCTTTAGATACTGACAGTTGGCTAGTTCTTGTATACACACGATGGGTTGCTTACACAACTACATAGGTCTGAAAATAACCCAGTGTGATCGAAACTGCCACTGAAAAAATGAGACAGAATAATAAACCATGTGCAGTATAAAATTTTTAAACTCTGAATTTTTTCTTAAAAATATCACTATGATAAAATCAATGAATTAACAGTGCACTACTATGTACTGTATCGTATATCGTACCTTACTATACATTGATCAGCCAGAACGCCGGCCGCGGTGGCCGTACGGTTCTAGGCGCTGCAGTCTGGAACCGCGGGACTGCTACGGACGCAGGTTCGAATCCTGCCTCGGACATGGATGTGTGTGATGTCCTTAGGTTAGTTAGGTTTAAGTAGTTCTAAGTTCTAGGGGAACGATGACCTAAGATGTTAAGTCCCATAGTGCTCAGAGCCATTTGAACCATCAGCCAGAACATTACGACCACCTATGTAACAGCCGTTACGTCCACCTTTGGCACGGATAACAGCGGCGACAAGTCGTGGGTAGGAAGCAGTGAGGCCTTGGTAGGTCACTGGAGGGAGTTCGGACCACATCTGCACAAACAAATCACTAATTCCCGTAAATTCCGGGGAGGAGGGGGCGATGAGCTCTGACTCTAGGTTCAATCACATTCTAGATGTGTTCGAATTGGTTCAAATCTGGCAAGTTGGGAGGCCAGCACATCAACTAGAACTTTCCATTGTGTTCCTCGAATCACTCCATCAAACTCATGGTCTTGTGTGGTCTTGTGACCGTGCCACAGCCGTTGGGAAACATGATCGTCATGAAGGGGTGTACGTGGTCTGCAACCAGTGTACGATATTCCTTGGCCACCATGGTGCCTTACACGGGCTCTGCTGGATCCATGGATGTCCACATGTATGTTCTCCAGATCATAATGGAGCCGCCGGCAGCTCGTCTCCGTCCCGCAGTACAGGTGTCAAGCAGCTATTCCCCTGGAGGACGACGGATTAGCGCCCTCCCATCGGCATGATGAAGAAGGTACGGGAGACAGTGCAACGCTCTGACACTGCGCCAACGTCCAGTGCCGATGGTCACGTGCCCATTTCAGTTGTGGTGTTAACATTGGCACATGCATGGGTCGCCGGCTGCGGAGGCCCGCCGTTAGGAGTTTTCGGTGCACTATGTGTTCAAATACACTTGTACGTCGCCCAGCATTAGTCGATGTTAGATCCGCCACAGTTCGGCGCCTGTCCTGTTTCACCAATCTGCCCAGCCTACGACGCCCGACATCAGTAATCAGGGGTCGTCGTCAAACCCGCGACGCCCGGACGTGGTTTCATATTGGTTTCGCCACGTGTTGAAGACACTCGCCACTTCACTCCTAGAACACCCAACAAGTAGTGCAGTTTCCGAAATGCTAGTGCAGAACTTCCAGGCCATCAGAATCCGCCTCGGTCAGATAGATTGCGCTCCTTCCCCATTCTACACACGGACAGCACGCTCACTGATAATATATGCACCAAGCATGTGTCTGACTACCAGTCATTCCTCCAGATGACAGCCTACATCTACATATACATGCATACTCTGCAAATCACATTTAAGTGCCTGGCAGAGGGTTCATTGAACCACCTTCACAATTCTCTATTATTCCAATCTCGTATAGCCCGCAGAAAGAACGAACACCTATATATTCCAGAATGAGATTTTCACTCTGCAGCGGAGTGTGCGCTGATATGAAACTTCCTGGCAGATTAAAACTGTGTCTCTGTATCTTACCATACGAGCTCTGATTTCCCTTATTTCGTCGTGGTGATCGTTTCTTCCTATGTAGGTCGGTGTCAACAAAATATTTTCGCATTCTGAGGAGAAAGTTGGTGCTCTGAATTTCGTCAGAAGATTCCGTCGCAACAAAAAACGCCTTTCTTTTAATGATGTCCAGCCATATCCTATGTCATTTCTTTGACACTCTCTCCCATATTTCGCCATAACACAAAACGTGCTGCCCTTCTTTGAACTTTTTCGATGTACTCCGTCAGTCCTACCTGGTAAGGATCGTACACCGCGCAGCAGTATTCTAAAAGAGGACGGACAAGCGTAGTTTAGGCAGTCTCCTTAGCAGATCTGTTACATTTTCTAAGTGTCCTGCCAATAAAACACAGTCTTTGGTTAGCCTTCCCCAGAACATTTTCTACGTGTTCCTTCCGGTTTAAGTTGTTCGTAATTGTAATACCTAGGTATTTAGTTGAATTTACGGCTTTTAGATTAGACTGATTTATCGTGTAACTGAAGTTTAACGAATTCCTTTCAGCACTCATGTGGATGACCTCACACGTTATGCAGGGTCAACTGCCAATTTTCGCACCATTCAGATATCTTTTCGAAATCGGATCTATATCGATAGTGGGTCGGTGGTCATAATGTTTTGGCTGGTCAGTGTATATCGTGATGGCGGCAAAGTTCTTAGGGACAGCTGAAGTTTTGTATCACTACAGTAGCCACGAATGTCGTCCTCCAGTTTTTGAGAATTTTGCCCTTTTGTGTCTCACCAGTGCGCTATATTTTTTTTTGTTGAAGGTCGTTCACTGGTACTCTAATAGGTCTTCTTCGCTGCTGCCTATTGCCTGTTTGGCCATACTGTCTGCAGCTTCGTTCCCCTTACTTCCGTAGTGACCTCTGATCCAAAACATTTTGAGTTGACGTCAGCTGTTATCGAACAGGGTGAGTCAATTTTCCGGCGCTGTTGTTCTGTTTCCTTCCTTCACCAGCTTGTGGCTAGAGACAATCGCGTAGGTTTGCGTCATGCTGGCCACCGGTTCTCCCACGAATGTGACGTACGGCCGTGCCGCCCACTGTCCACATGTCTTGCTTCCCGGCTCTTTGTCAGGGACTTTCACCTATCCCATTTACTGCTTCAAGCTTTAAATCATTGTCATCCGACACATTGCGATTATATCTGCTGTGCACTGGTTCTTTCAAATGACATATTCAACTCAAAGAAACAAATCTACTTTTGCGAAAATGAGCGGGCGGACCTAGGAAGTTAAAAAGAAAGAAAAAGTTGGAAGAACTCCTCACGTAGATCCCAATAAACAATAATGATTGAGAATTACGAGGTTAGCTGTTTACTCATTTAGCCGGATATCGTGGAGCGTATTGATGGTTGACGTGGTGCTACACAACCTGTCACACGTATGTACATTTTGTGATGGAAACAAAAGCTTCATGGCATTTTTCATATTATTTAGTCACAAATCAAGTCATAATCAGTAACCCCATCCCCGATTCTTTAAAGAATCGAATTCTCATGTATAAAACAGCTCCAGAGATCTCATTACTACACAAATTAGTTAATGTGTTAAATATCTGACTTTAAGTATGAAACCGGGGACGCAAAACCATAATTATGTTTTTTGCTTTCCGCTTATTCGCCCATAGACTAACAAAAAAGTTTAGATAAGTTTTGAAATTACGTTTAAAGTTTGCTGGAAGGCTCTAAGTGTTCTCATTATCAAACACTGGAAAAGTACAAGCTGGGTAATTTGCACTCTGTTTCAATGCTTATGGCGTCATACCCCTGAAGTGTGTATCGAACAATGATATGCACAGAAGGGGAAAAAAAGGAGTTGTGTGACACAAGTGAAAGTTTGGAGGCCTGTTTCTACATCTGGAAGATGACGTCTATTCAGATTTCGTGCCAGTGGTGTAAGAGTGGCGCTGATACCTCCACTACAGGGTGCAAATCAGGTTTGCTTTAAATACACGCTGTAACGGTCGTGAGCGTTAGTTAGAGTTTGGACATGATCAGTTGTGTTACTCAAGAAAGCCTCATACCAGGCCCCGGACGGCAACGTGGCACTACTCAGAGGGGAGATCATCGTGTACGGCGTACGGCTCTGAGCCATCGTACTGCATTTGCAACAGCAATTTGAGCAGCAGTTGGCACTACAGCAGCACAACGAACTATTACAAATTGGTTAATTCGAAGACAGCTCTGAGTCATATTCACTGCAGTGCACATTCCACTTACCCCAAACCATCGCCATTTGCGACTTCAGTGGTGTCAAGTGAGAGGTCATTGGCCGTGTGATGGTTAGGAGGAGGTCAGTTGAGGACCTGAAACCAACCTGTCTGCTCGCTAGACACACTGGACCCATCCTTAGGATTATGGCCTGGAGTGCGATTTCGCATGACAGCAGAAGCACTCTCGTGATTATCCTTCGCACCCTGATTGCAACTTTGTGCGTCAGTCTGGTATTCGACCTGCTGTGCTCTAATTCACGAACATCATCCCAGGGCCTGTTATCCAATAGGGTAACGCTCACCCACATACTACACCACTGGCCATTAATATTACTGCACCGCGAAGATGTGCTACAGACGCAAAATTTAACCGACAGGAAGAAGATGCTGTGTTATGCAAATGATTAACTTTTCAGAGCATTCACACAAGGTTGGCGCCGGTGGCGACACCTACAACGTACTGACATGAGGAAACTTTACAACCGATTTCTGATACACAAACAGCAGTTGAAGGGCGTTGCCTGGTGAAATGTTGTTGTGATGCTTCGTGTAAGGGCGAGGAATGCGTACCATCACGTTTCTGACTTTGATAAAGGTCGAATTGTAGCCTATCGCGATACCGGTTTATCGTATCGCGACATTGCTGGTCGCGTTCGTCGAGATCCAACGACTGTTAGCAGAATATGGAATCGGTGGGTTCAGGAGGGTAATACGGAACGCCGTGCTGGATCCCAACGGCCTCGTATCACTAGCAGTCGAGATGACAGGCATCTTATCCGCATGGCTGTAACGGAACGTGCAGCCACGTCCCGATCCCTGAGTCAACAATGGGGACGTTTACAAGACAACAACCATCTGCACGAACAGTTCGACGACGCTTGCAGCAGCATGGACTATCAGCTCGGAGACCGCGGCTGCGGTTACCCTTGACGCTGCATCACAGACAGGAGCGCCTGCGATGGTGTACTCAACGACGAACCTGGGTGGACGAATGGCAAAACGTCATTTTTTCGGATGAATCCAGGTTCTTTTTACAGCATCATGATGGTCGCATACGTGTTTGGCGACATCGCGGTGAACGCACAATGAAAGCGTGCATTCGTCATGGCGTATCACCCGGCGTGATGGTATGGGGTGCCATTGGTTACACGTCACGGTCACCTCTTGTTCGCACTGACGGCACTTTGAACAGTGGACGTTACATTTCAGATGTGTTACGACTCGTGGCTCTATCCTTCATTCGATCCCAGCGAAACCCTACATTTTAGCAGGGTAATGCACGACAGCCTGTTGAAGGTCCTGTACGGGCCGTTCTGGATACAAAAAATGTCCGACTGCTGCCCTGGCCAGCACATTATCCAGATCTCTCACCAATTGAAAACGTCTGATCAATGGTGGCCGAGCAAGTGGCTCGTCACAATACGCCAGTCACTACTCTTGATGAACTGTGGTATCATGTTGAAGCTGCATGGCCAGCTGTACCTGTACACGCCATCCAAGCTCTGTTTGACTCAATGACCAGGCGTCTCAAGGCCGTTATTACGGCCAGAGGTGGTTGTTCTGGGTACTGATTTCTCAGGATCTATGCACCCAAATTGCGTGAAAATGTAATCACATTTCAGTTCTAGTATAATATATTTGTCCAATGAATACCCGTTTATCATCTGCATTTCTTTTTGGTGTAGCAATTTTAAAGGCCAGTAGTGTACTGTTGCACCCAGCATGCTTTAAAGGGTGTCGACATGTTATCTTTTGTGTGCTGGATCGCCACATCTGTCTCCGAACGATAACTTATGGGACATCATGAGACGACAACTGCAGGTCATCCACAAACGATGGCGGTTCGCCCATGTCGACGCACCGACGCGGATGACATTGTTGACAATTCCAAGCGACAGCTGCAGTACGCGCATGCGCATGCTTTCCTCCAAATTACGTCTCTCGCTTTCTTATGCAGAATTTATCACTTACCACCACGATCAGCGATGACAACTCGCAACAAATGAATTAGAAGTTCACTGAACAGGTCGCTACGACCACGTTTAATGATCGCATTAGCTACGGCGTGGAGAGTAGAGCGCTCAGAACACTACTGAACGCTACTGGCTGTTGGAGTAAGCGTGCCGTAGGTGCGCAGAACAATCCTAAACTCGACAGCCATCGTTCGTGACTCCAACTATAGCATTAACCGTTTTTGTATTGACCGACCAAGTGCAACAGGCACGTAACTCCATCCCATAAAACGACATCTAGCACCTCTTTAACACAATGTATGCACATTTTTGTGCTTGCATTCAACATTCTGGCGGTTACATCGGTTATTAATGTACCAGCATTTCACATTTGCAATGGCTTATCTCGCGCTTACCTTAACCTGTGATCTTGCAATGTTAATCATTTAAATATTTTACCTAGATGAATGTATTCCGGAAATTTCATTACTTTACATTAGATATTTTTTTGGTCTTGTAATTTTTCTTCCGTCACAGTATTTTTGCGGCTACATTCTGTGTGGGATGTGGATACTTTCTGCAAAATGTGTTGCGAATAGAGTTACTAGTAAAGAAATAATAAATTAAAGCGTCATCTCTCACGATGTTTTATTGCGTGAACAGCGTAATTTAATGTGCGATAAACTTCTCCCTTTTCGTTATTTTGTGTGGGATATAGGTATGAAAAAGCTGCGAAATAGTTTGAAAGTATGCGCAGAGTTTGTAGAAAGTTGCAAAAGGGCTGTCATTCTCAAATATAGGATGAATATAGTCCGGTTAGTACGCGCGCTGTGAGTTACGCTTCATCAAGACATAAATACAGTTCTTTATTTTAATACATGAATTATGGCGTTAAACCTTTAACGTGGCATTATACCTTTTAATGAGAGGGTGTGACAGCATTTAAGTTATTTAAATTCTGTCAATAATTATATACTGAAGATCAACTTATTTTTCGCACTGAAGCCTTTAGGCAGGTAACCAGCAAATGTGCTTTCAGTATCTCAAATCTGTTAGCTATAGTACCGTCGCCTTTTTCACGCCTGAGCGAGGTCGGGTAAGCAGAAATCGTTTAACGTGTGTAGTTTCATTGAGAGAATTGCGTATTTTCTGTCTGACAACGCGGCCCGGTAACCATCTACAGACATGACGTGTGGCAGTGTAGGCCACTCACTAGAATGAGTCAGCCGACGGCCATCGGTGAAAGAGTCAGCGATCGTATACTGAGAATGTTATGATTTTGTTTTCCAGTTACTGTTATTTGAATTAACCCAATTTTCAAAAAGTTACAAAAATAACCTCATCTCTATTCTTCATGGTTAAAGGACAACCAGTTAAGATTTTATTGGAATATCAGAAAGCCAATCACAATAGCCATCACGAGAAATGCTTAAAAGAAGAGGATACTACGATGTATGGGATGTTGTTATGTGGGGATACGGTACCACAACGAACTGATAGTGACAAAAATTTAGCCTTGTACAAATCTGTAGAAAATGTAACGTCATAGTCTCGTAGCATCACTGCAATCTGTGCGTCGTTTTAGTAGTGCAGGTGATTGCTATCAGTGCTACATTGTTTTACTCGAACTGCCATTTGATATGTAATTCCCCTGTAGTAGTGACCCAAATACGGTTATGTTTGTGTACGACTGTTTCTTATTGAACTCGAATCGCAGATAGAATGAACGCGCGTTAGCAGAACTAAAGAAGTGTCCGAGCATTTATAAAATAAATAAATAAATAAATAAAATATTAATTATTGTATATGTATGATAGTGATTTGGTTGTAATTAATATTTGCTTATCTGGAACGTGGACTTATAATTATTTGGTGTCAGACGCTTGACAATGGCTTTTTCGTAAATGCAATGTTATTCGTAGTTGACCGTGAAATGTGATTCAAATAATCGGACTTCGTATTTAAATCGTTTCCAAAGACTGCTGCGGTAGGTGCGGACTCAAAATCTAAATCTCAATATTAGAATAATTTGCCAGCCATGTCAAAACGTCGTACAGAGGTGACTGTCTACTAAACATAAAAAAGTTTACACAGTTAGTTAAATCAGATATATTCAACGAATAAGCCTAAAGTTAAATAATTCTACTTACTTTCATAAATATAAATTCTTTGCAGAATCGAGTGCCTAGTAAGATTGCAACTCGCAGTGTTCTTGTATAACTTCAAATATGGCGGTGTGCCAGTTAATAAAATATACGTGCTTCCTCGCACCAGTTGTTCTGCAAGACCTCCCCCTTCTTAATGAAACATAAGAGTGTCCTAATTGTATTTTGTTTTATCAGCGACATAGCGCTGCAGTTCTGTGCCATAGGCATTATTTGTTTGTCAGAGATTAATTATTTAATTAAGATTTCGCGTTTCCGAGGAAACTCACGCACGGCATGCAAATGTGCCTTTATACATTTTATCAATGTATGATCAACATACCTGTTAAGGTAGTCTGTACGATCGTGTCTTGGTTAGTAGTCGATGACGTGTTAAAGTTTCGAACACCCTTCAGAGGAAATGGAAATCTACCTGTTCACTTGCATCTATTGTTTGCAGCTTCTCATGTATGAATAAAGCAAGCTATGTTTCACACGAGTGATTTTTCTCTGTGCTGATTCTTGAAACTTGTTTTGTTCCAGGAATGTGGTTATGTCGGGGCTTTACATACGCTGTAGGATACTGTAACAGACTGGCGTCAGTGACATCGATCTGTTTGTGTATCCGATCTTCCACTCTCTTTGTAAACAGATGTGACCTTCATTCTTTTCCATTCACGTCATCAGGGCGAAAGTGGTTGCTACATACCACATGGTTGGTATGTCTAACTTAATTGATTATGTATGTGTCTGTGCTCTGCTTAAATTCGAAGACCGAGTTATGGACCTTCGACATATCCTAGGCGTCTATTGTAGGACTTAATGGGAACGTGAGGCAAACAACATCGGTCGTCAAGTTTCTGGTAGATCGAGTCTGATCATTAACCGTACTGAGCGAGAGTTTCGCTATTGTGCATCAAACACAAGGTAATGTGAATGAGATTTTCACTCTGCAGCGGAGTTTGCGCTGATATGAAACTTCCTGGCAGATTAAAACTGTGTGCCGGACCGAGACTCGAACTCGGGACCTTTGCCTTTCACGGGCAAGTGCTCTACCAACGGAGCTACCCAAGCACGACTCACACCCCGTCCTCACAGCTTTACTTCCGCCAGTACCACGTCTCCTACTTTCCAAACTTCACAGAAGCTCTCCCGCGAAAGGCAAAGGTCCCGAGTTCGAGTCTCGGTCCGGCACAAAGTTTTAATATGCCAGGAAATTTCACAACGTAGTGTTTTCGCATTTGCTCCTACAGTCCATGGTGGATGGCCCTCCACGAATTCGATGTGTAACTTGCCCCTACCACTATACCGCAGACGTTTTCCTTTGAAATTTTTTTGTAGGTAGGGAGCCAGACTCTTCGACAAGTGGCGTCGCAAATGTTTTAGCGAATAATGTCGGATCTGCACTGTCACGGATGAGCGGGTGAGTATTGTCCGCATGGCCCCGCCTCTATAAGGTGTTAAACATTGTTGGGGTACTGACCATCTCTCTGTCAAGATCTGGAATAGCAAGAGAAATGGTAGTCCTCGAACGTGGAGATAGGAGTATCACAATCGAGGCAATTGTAAGCAAACTGAAAATCATTTACACATCAGTTTTCAACATCTTGGAGGGAATTTTGAACATGACGAAGTTCGACTAATATAAAAGTTTTCTAACTACTGTGCCACATCATAATGTATAAAGTTATATTGTAGAAACCAATGTTTCGGCCATGATAACAGTGACTTTCTTCTGGGTCTACCCAGAACAGGGCCACTGTAATTACGGTCGAAACGTTGCTTTCTCCCAAAATTATTTTTTGATTTATGACGTGGTACCACATAGAAAACTTTTGAGTCAGCTAACTCTAAGCCAATAAAAACGATGCACCATGTAGAAATTATCCGAATGGGACGGAAATCAGTAGAAATTACATACATGTACAGACAAACAAATGATTGAAATTTCAGAAAAATTGGATTTTTTATTCAAGGAAAAGAACTTCACAAATTGATCAAGACAATGGCGCGCTTATGCACTTCTGGCCTTTATGCAAACAGTTATTCGGTTTGACATTGGCAGAGTTGTTTGATTTTCTCCTGAGGGATATAGTGCCAAATTAAGTCCAATTGGCGCGTTAGACCGTCAGAATCCAGAGTTGATTGGAGAGCCCTAACCGTAATACTCCAAACGTTCTCAGCTGCAGAGAGATATAGCGACCTAGCTGATCTCGGTAGGGTTTGGCAAACACGACGAGAAGCAAAAGAAATTCTCGCCGTTTGCGGGCGGGCATTATCTTGCTGAAATATTAGCCCAGGATGGCTTGCCTTGAAGGGCAACGAAGCAGGGAGAACTATATCATCGACGTACCGCTATGCTGTAAGGCTGCCATAGTAACAACGAAAGGGGTCCTGCTATGAAATGAAATTGCACCACAGACTACACTCCCGGTCATGAAGTGGAATGGTGGGCGACATTCAGGTTGGTATTCCACCGCTGTTGGGAGCGCCTCCAGAGACTTTATCGTCCTAGAATCTATTGACTGGGGTAGGTCTTAAGTGTTTAGCCCCACTTCGAACTGAGTCCTGATGGCCAGCGACGACGTGTCTCGAGACGCACCGGACAGCGGTGGGATACCAACCCGACAGTCACCTGCCATACGGCTCAACAGCCAGGAGTGACGGTTTGGGGTGCCATTTCATTTCTTAGGAGACCCCTGTGGTTGTCTTCTGTGGCACCCGTACAACATAGCGGTACGTCGATGATATTCTAAGCCTCATTTTGTTGCCCTTGATGGCAAGCCATCCTGGGCTTACATTTCAGCTAGATAATGCCCGACCGCACACAGCGACAGTTTGTACTGTTTGTCGTCATGCTTGTCGGCCCAACCTTGGCCAGCAAGATTGCCATATCTCTCTCCAGCTGAAAACATTTGGATTATTATGGTCTCGGCCCAACAATCAGCTCTCGATTTTGACCATCTAAAGCGCCAATTGGACAGAATTTGGCAAGATGTTCCTCAGGAAGACCTCAATAACTCTATCAATTCGAAGCCGAATAACTGCTTGCATAAGGGCTAGAGATTGGCCCACGCATTATTGATTTGCTCACTTTGTGAAGCTCTTTCTCTTGAATCAGTCATCTAATTTTTCTCAAGTTGTGATAATTTATTTGCCTGTACATGTACATCACATCTACCGATTTCCATACCATTCGGATAATTCCTTCGTTTTTTGTTCCTGGAGTGTATGTTGTTATATTCTATGTAACATTGACTGTGTGTAACTTGTCTGTAGAAGAGAAAGCTTTGGTCCGGTAGGAAAAATGTGATCTGGGACAACTTTCATTAAGAGAGAAGTTAAAATAAAAACGGGCAGTCGATGATGGAATTCTGAAATGTCATGATGGATGGAGGGGACATGTCAGTTTATTAGTGGAAAAGTCAACTGAATGTTGAAAAACGATATTTTCTTGATGGTAACGAATGGGCAGAGAAATATGGAAAGAAGAATCGAAATACTGACGTGTATTCAGCTGAACTGAGAAGCTGAAGTGTAGAGACCCACAAAAGGGACGTCTAATTTTATTAGGGGAAAGACGTGATGAATTTGCGGGAGAAACAGTTTTCTTTGTACTAATAGCCGAAAGATGTAACGTGGAGAAGAGAATTATAGTAGGGAGACAATGGAAGCAGTTTGAGCTTGCTAAGAGGGGCGAAACGAAGAAGTAGCCAGCTAGTAATAACAGCAGCATTGCTACAATAAATTACCAAAATATAAGCGGAGAATACCATTTTTTTCGAAATTATCAACAGTGAAGAGAAGAGAGAAAGAAGTAACAAGATTTTATATTTAACAGAAGACTGACACAGAAGACAGAAGATTATCAGGATGCAGAATCAAGTCACTGAATGTACGAGAAAAGATCAGTTAACATTACGAAATGCGAGTATACGATGCACCAACAGAGACTGTGTATAGAATAGTGAAAGACATTATTTTGACACTGAATCAGAGCGGTAATACAACAGTGTTGTAAAAAGTTACTATTTTTTTATTTCCATGTTGATTGTAACTGTCGTCAAATTATTTACAGTCAGAATCAAAGCATATATTAAAGCCGAAAGTGTAATATTAGTAAACATACGCCACTCAGACACATCGTAATGTTATTATCCATTGTTGTGTTTAAAACTGGGTTCGTATATCAGCCCAGTTCTTCCCATTCGACTTTCTCTTACAAATGAGTCTTAAAAGGTTTTAACAACAAGATTTACACAGCAGAGCGATGCGTTGGAGTCTTCAGTAATTTCGCAACTAGTTTTGTGAAAATACATCCATTTGCACCAGTTTATGTCAACATATATTATCAAAACTGAACTTGACTCACACGATTCCATACACTGCACCCATGCACCCACCATCTGTTGGCTGACATTTCATATAGCAAGATATTTTCCATCTATCTTTTACATATAGGTTGCTCAACAAATTTCATTAATTCAGATCGATTTATACATTCTTACTTGTAAATGAGAAAAGCCGGCCTTACTGTATCATTATAATAATAATCATCACTATCATCACATCGTTTTCCAACTCTAGTTTACCGGGTGTGGTGTACAAGCGCTCGCCATCTCCTTCTGTCTTCATACATCATCTGTTCCAGAACAACTTCCTATTTACGTCCTTTCTCCTCCATATCTGGTCTTACAGTCTCTATCCAGCGTTTTCTTGGTCTCCCTCATGGTATTCTTCTTACGAGGTTCAAGTTGAAATACCTTTTGTCAGGTCTTTCCCTGTTCATTCTCATTATGTGCCCATTGCACTGAAACCTGAGTTTATTTGTGACACTGTTAACAGGAGCCTCAATACCAGCTACTTTTCTATTCACTCACTCCTGATTTTGTCATTTCTAGTTGCTTGTTTCATAGGTCTAAAGAATCTCATTTCTGTTGTCTGAATTCTGCTGAGGTCGTTGTTTATTAGGGTACATGTTACTGAACCATACATTAGGACTGGTACGAAATAGCTGAAGAACATGGCCGCTTTTGCTTTTCGTGGCGTTTTATCATCCCAGAGAAGGTTTCTGATTTGACTGTAAAAATTGGATGCTTTCTGTGTCCTGCTGAGAACTTCCTGCTTAATGGTGTTGGCTTTCGGGATCATGCTTCCTAGTTACTTGAAATGGGAAACAGATTCTACTTTGATTCCTTCTAGAAAAATATTTGAGGCTGTTCCTTGCCTGTTGATGACCATTTCTGCTGTCTTTGCTTTACTTATTTTTGGTCCAAAATTTCTGATGTGTTGTTCCAATCATTAAGTTTCTTCTGTGCTTCAGCCTGTGTCTCTCCCTCTACTATGAAATCATCAGCAAAACCATGGCATTTGGTTCACTGTCTATTTTGTTGATTGATTTTATGATCTTGTCCATTACTATTACAAACAGGAGTGGTGATAGGGCATTTCCTTGTTGGACACATCTATTCGTTCCTAACCATTCTGATCGTTCGTTGCCTGTCTGGAAACAGCTGTAACACTTTTGGTATAGCTTCTTGACTTTATCGGTTAGGTACTTTGGCACCTTTAGGTCTTCCAAACATTCCCATATCTCGTTTCGAGGAATACTGTCATACGCTTTTTCAGTGTCCACAAACACAATCACAAAATTTCTTCCATATTCCCAATACTTTTCTGTCAGCATTCTTACTGCGAAAATAAGGTCCGTAGTACCTCGGTCTTTCCTGAATCCATATTGCTCTTCCTCAAGCAAAGGTTCTACTATCTTTCTAAGTCTCATTTCTATGATCTTTTCTAACAGCTACAGGGTGTGTGACAGCAACGTGACGCCCCTGTAAGTTTCACGTTTTCAGCGATTGCCCCTTTCGAACAGGGATATGATTATTCGGTTATCCCAATCTTCTGGGATTTTGTTTTCTTCCCAAACCACTGATAACACTCTATTAGCCAATTTAAGCCCAATATTCCAGCAGCCTTCATCATATCTGACGTGAGATCATCAATCTCGGTCGATTTTCCATTCTGCATCCTCGTTAACGCTGTTTCTAACTCACTCCATGTTAATAGGTGTCCGTTGGTTTGGACTTCATTGATTGCTCTACAGTCGTTGATGGTTGTGTTATCCCCATCTCCATCCAGCAGCATGTTGAAGTACTTTTTCATTTCATCCCTGATCCCTTCCTCTGTTCATATTAAACTAGCGTCATCTGTTTCCAGTGCAACGCTATTTACTACACTTTAGTATAGTAATTTCCTACTTCCCTGACAGTCTTCCTCTATCCTTGTAGTAAAGTCTTCCCAGCACTTGTCCTTTTCTTCCTGGAGCAGTCTTTTTACAGCTAGTTTCTTTCTCCAGTATTTCTGAGCAAGATTTTCAATTGTTAATTCATTTCATCTATCATCTGTTTTCTGTTCTCCATGGTCTAATTTTCTTTTCAGTACCTTCCTATCTTTTACTGCTGTCTTTACCCAATCATTCATTCTCTTTTGGTGTGGCTCTCGTTCTTCTGCAGGTATTTGTAGCTTCTTTAAGAAGGGTTTCTTTGAATAAGGATCATTATTCTTCTAGTCCTCCTTTCTCTGTTTTGTGTAATTTGGGTGTTCTCGTGCTTTATTGTATCTTTTCTTTGCCACATCCTTCAACAACCAAGTCTTAAGCTTTGGCATTCTCTTTTGTTGAAAATTTGGCACTCTGACATCCTAGTCTTTCTTTACCAGCTTGAGCGTTCAGATCGCCCATAATGATAGTGTTCTTCTCTGTTACTTGTTCTTGAAGTTCATTGAGGAAATGCTCTTTCTCCTCCATGCTGCATCCTGTCTATAGTTGTACGAGGACTGTTCAGAAAGTGAGGAACGATAGGCCAGGAAATGGAAACCACTGTGAAAATCCGATGAAGCTTTTCACAGACATTTTGGACAGTGTCTCAAGTATGTCCGTCGATCGCATCAAGACACTCTTTTCAGTTGTGAGTTCACTGTGAGCGAGTAAAGGTGACTAGAAAAACAATGTCTGCCGCCAAGTAGGAGGGCCCGCTGAGAGGCTTCGCCTTAATGAATGCAGCTCACCTAACACAACTGCCACGCACTTCCTTCTTCATGTCAATTCTCAGCCACTCTTTGCAGGGGCAGTGAAGACGCTCCTGCAGCCTTTTCGATGTGAAGTGTTCGATCACCCACAACACAACCCTAAATGGCTCGTCCTGAGTATCATTTCTGTTCACATGAAACGCTGGATATGAAGACAACACTTGGGCGCAGGCTACGCGCTATAGACCAGCGTAGAGAATTATCGGAAAGCTCAGGCGGCTGACTTCTAACGAAGGTGTTGGAAATTTGATATAAAGCTCCGACAAATGTCTAAGTTGGAGTGGCGACTTTGTAGAGAAGTACCTGGAAGGTGTAACTAAATATGCAAAGAAAACAGTATTGATTTTCACTGTGGTTTCCATTTCGCGACCGATCGTTCCTTATTTTCGAACAACTCTCGTATATATTTGCATAAACTATTTTATACTACATGAATATTCTTTTGAGGGAGACGGTAAGCTACAAAAACATCTAACTCGCGAAAATGAAAACAAACAACAAAAGAAGAATTCTGGAACGATCATATGGAAAACTCACAAAGCTTTTACGCATAAGAAGCACAAATTAACTGAATTCAGACACAGGTAGACGCTAACACTTTCCCATCGTTAAGCTGCGGTAGAACAAAATATCAAGTTAAAGAAACGGAATATTGATAAATGTTATACTACTTTCTAACTGAAATGAATAGTCCGACATGATTTTCGATGCCTACACCCGAAAGAAACGCACGAGAACGCCAAACTAACCTAAGTGTTACGCATTCCAACTTCTTATATTATACGACTAGATGGCATGAAAGATCATCTTCACTTACGAATGCCCCAGAGTACAGAGAGTTTCCAAACTACTAGACTGGGATCCTCAGGTACCACCGGAAACGGTCATAGAAAATATGCGCCGGTCACCCGTGCCAACGTATACAATAGCTGTTGACCAGTGGCCACTAATGTCTTCTGCCACTAACATCCAAAGAAACCGTTTCTGCGAATCAAAGCATTCTAAAGTATCACACACAGAGACACACACATTCTCTTAAGTAGACGAGAGGAGTAGGACAAGGAACACAAGAACATAGTATATACACATAATAAACGGTTCAAATGGCTCTGAGCACTATGGGACTTAACTTCTGAGGTCATCAGTCCCCTAGAACTTAGAACTACTTAAACCTAACTAACCTAAGGACATCACACACATCCATGCCCGAGGCAGGATTCGAACCTGCGACCGTAGCGGCCGCGCGGTTCCAGACTGTAGCGCCTAGAACCGCTCGGCCACCCCGGCCGGCCCTCCACATAATAAGCATGATTACAAGAGTATATAAACACTTAGTAAACATGTATGCGCATGAAACACAAATTGAAGAATCACAGGATCTGAATACTAAAATGCCAAAGCGGCTGTCAAACAACGCTCTCTGCTGTTTATATTTCTTCCAAGTTCGAACACAGATGTACCGAAAATCAAAAGTGCCAAGAACGATCGGAAATCCGAAATCAGCTCGCTCTGTTCCTCCATGAGAACCAAAGCGCTGTAGACGAGGGCGATCAGGTTGATGCCGTGTTCCTAGACTTCAGGAAGTCATTGGACACCGCCCGCACTGCCGTTTAAAGAAAAAAAACACGCGCTAACGGAGTACAGTACTAGATTTGCAAATGGATTGAAGACTTCCTTACAGAGAGAACTCAGTACGTCGCTCTTAACGGAAGAGAGCTGACAGGTGTCAAGATAATTTCCAGAGTACCCCAGGGAAATGTGATAGGATCGTTACTGTTTACAGTGCATATAAATGACCTAGTAGAAAGCGTCGGAAGTTCCTTAAGACTATTTGCTGATGATTCGGTTGTGTATAAGAAAGTAGCATCACGAAAAGATAGTATCGATGTGTAGAAGGGCCTGCAGAGGATTGATGTGTAAGTTAGCCTATGGTTGGGGGTTGGTGCCACTTGCGTAAGTAAGCTAATTATTGCGGTCCACCTCCAACACTTTCTCAGAGTGCACCCCTACTGCGTACGGCGATCTGGACCGTCAGCTAAACCCCAGCACAGCTCTGGGTGATCTGGCTAACTTAACAAGAATGATTAATTTAATTTACCTACTGCCTACCTATCTAATTGATTCTCCCCTCTAAAAGGAAGATGTCGCGTGGGAAGTGTCAGTCAACAGCGCATTCTGATTGGAGAAATGCTAAAATTCATTAACAAACAATGATTTATTGTCTAACGACACTTCACCATAAACTGAACATAAAGTTGGTTATGATTCGAGTATTTCCTAGAAAAACAATTTATTCAGTGCCAGCTTACGACATTAAATATACTGGCAATAGTCCTAGTTGGGCTAGTGCGAAGATTACGCATGCTCGGCAGGGTGCTATCACACCTATACAATCAATTTGAACGGACAGCTAGTAACTGGCACCGATAGAGCAGTGATCGAACGCTTTTCTATGGTCTGTTATCACAACAAACTGCTGCTATGTAGGTCTGCTGCTTTGCTTCAGCTAGGCGATGGCGGGTTCTGATGGAAATGGCTACAGACCGGCGCAGTGCATGTTACCTGTTGTGGATTGGCAGGAGACCAACCCACTAAATTGAGAGGAAGCCGAAAGGCACGCGTTTAAGCTCACGCAGGCTGGCGTGAGGTCTGGAACAGGACAAGGTAAGTAGAACTTAGAAAAAAGGAGGTAACTGGTAGAATACTTAACTTTAATCCATTAATGTTGAACGTAGCTCTTGTCTGTACATTATTTACAATATCAATAGCAACTGATAATGGCGCCTTGCTAGGTCGTAGCAAATGACGTAGCTGAAGGCTATGCTAACTATCGTCTCGGCAAATGAGAACGTATTTTGTCAATGAACCATTGCTAGCAAAGTCGGCTATACAACTGGGGCGAGTGCTAGGAAGTCTCTCTAGACCTGCCGTGTGGCGGCGCTCGGTCTGCAATCACTAATAGTGGCGACACGCGGGTCCGACGTATACTAATGGACCGCGGCCGATTTAAAGGCTACCACCTAGCAAGTGTGGGGTCTGGCGGTGACACCACATTACCGTTTATAGACGGAGCTGCGTCCTGCAGTGCGGCTGGTGACGTGGACTGCTGCGCACTCCCACTTCCGTTGATGAAGCCTGCTGATGTCCGATCCATGCTTTACCGAAAATTGTCAGCAGAAGCGGACAAACAAAGTTGAGAACTCAAGCTCTTACGCAAAGTGCACAAGTGTACCGAAAACGACCGTCTGCTGCGACGACCACAATAGATCTCACTCAAAACTTCTCTCCACAGCACGACGAGCAGCATCTCTGTTTTTTCAAGAGAGCAGACAGTCGTTGCTATGCAACAAATTTTCTACCAATCGAAACCTTTCCCGCCTTTTACGCTAGCAGTCTCAGTTCTAGTGCTGACGTGTACGTCAAAAGGGCCAATGGCGATCAGAGCCAGAAGCAGGCGCGGGACGCCTTTCTGGAACGTTCTGTGCAACGCCGTGGCTCGACTGTAAGCGCCAGCTCGTCGGGCGTGAGACTTATTTCCTAGAACTCGTATGACTGTGCATCGCCGACTGGAGCATCGTTCCCCGTTCCACTTCTTTAACACTAGCCTTGGTTTCACAGCGACTGCAGTGTGAATGGAAAGCTATTTTGCGAGGCGCCAGGATTACGGGCGTCGGAGCCTTCAAAAGAAACCACCGGTGGGTGGGTGGGGGAGTTCATAGTCCCCTCGCCACACGACCGACACTTAGGTAACGGCGTCCATTGTCCGGCCAGGGGGTGGCTACACGTTCAGCTTGCGGCCCGTCTCGTCTCTCTAGCTTTGCAGCAGAGTCAGAAGAAATATTGTTGTGTTTTGTAAACAAGAGACGGATTTGAAACTTCCTGGCAGAATAAAACTGTGTGCCGGACCGAGACTCGAACTCGGGACCTTTCTTTCAGGAGTGCTAGTTCTGCAAGGTTCGCAGGAGAGCTTCTGTAAAGTTTGGAAGATAGGAGACGCGGTACTGGCAGAAGTAAAGCTGTGAGGACGGGATGTGAGTTGTGCTTGGGTAGCTCAGTTGGTAGAGCACTTGCCCACGAAAGGCAAAGGTCCCGAGTTCGAGTCTCGGTCCGGCACACAGTTTTAATCTGTCAGGAAGTTTCATATCAGCGCACACTCCGCTGCAGAGTGAAAATCTCAATCAAGAGACGGCTTTCCCTACCCCTTCGCCCCCATCATAAGACCTTCAGAGCATTTTTTTTTTTTTTCATCAGTGTTCTGACTGATTTGACGCGGCGGCCCGCCACGAATTCCTCTCCTGTGGCAACCTCTCCATCTCAGAGAAGCACTTTCAACCTAAGTCCTCAGTTATTTGTTAGATATATTCCAATCTCTGTGTTCCTCTACAGTTTTTGCCCTCTGCAGCTCCCTCTGGTACCATGGAAGTCATTCCCTCACGTCTTATCAGACGTCCAATCATCCTCTCCCTTCTCCTTATCTGTGTTTTCCACATATTCCTTTCCTCTCCGACGCTGCGCACAACTTCCTCATTCCTTATCAGTCCACCTGATTTTCAACACTGTTCTGTAGCACCCCATCTCAAATGCTTCGATTCTCTTCTGTTCCGGTTTTCCCACAGTCCATATTTCTCTACCATACAATGCTGTACTCCAGACGTACATTCTCAAAAATTTCTTCCTCAAATTAGGGCCGATATTTAATGTTAATAGACTTCTCTTGGCCAGGAATGCCTTTTTTCCCATAGCTAGTCTGCTTTTGATGTCCTCCTTGCTCCGTCCGTCGTTGGTTAATTTACTGACAAGGTAGCAGAATTCCTTAACTTCATCTACTTCGTGACCCTCAGTCCTGTTAAGTTTCTCGCTGTTCTCATTTTTACTACTTCTCATTATCGTACACCCATACACGTTACGTGTCTTTGATGCAGTGATTTCCATTGCTTTCTGCATCCTCATTCCGTTGATCAACGCTGATTCTTCCGCCTTTAGGGGCAGCTTCCCACTCCACCTCTTGACAGGGGCGTTGGCAGAATGAGGTTGACTTCTTATGCCGGAAGTCTTCGGCTGCCAGTGCTCATTATTAATCAAAATATAAGCAGCGGCGTGATTCGAACCCGGGACTGAAGACGTTCTGATTGTGAATCAAAGACGCTACCCCTCTTTTATGTTTTTTTTTATTGGGCACAGATCACGCATAGATCTGCCCCTATCAAAAATTTTGCTAAAAGAAATTACTGACTGTGTAGAGTGGCCCTTGACCAGATAGCATTATGTAAAGCGAAGTTCGATGTGCAAAGAGACTCGATTATCGATAAATATGGAAGATGGATCAGCCTGTATGGCTTTTCCATATCTTGCGGAGGGGCCAGAAGGCGACAGGTCTTTCAGATGAATGGTGCAGCCTCTGGCAGTTGTCCCTGGACGTAGATATATATAATATACTGCCCATACTTAGGTACAAAAACCACTGTTGTACAACTACAGTATTGATGACAAATTTCTGCAGACAGTATCTACTGTAAAATATCTAGGGATAACTTCCATAACGACCTTATGTGGAACGACCACACAAAACAAATAGTAGGAGAAGTAAGAATCATAGAAAAAATCTCAAGGAAATGTAACTCATCCACGAAGGAAATGGCTTATAACGAGCTGTTAGACCGATTCTTGAATACTGTTCGTCAGTCTGGGTCACTTACCAGGCAGGACTCGTAATATCCAACGAAGAGCGGCGCGCTTCGTCACAATATCGTTTAGTCGACGCGAGAGCACTTCCGGGAACAGTCGGACAACATGTTAATTCCTGCCCCACACATGTAGCGAAATGATCACAACGGGAAAATTCGAGAAATTAGAGCTAATACAGAGGCTTAACCGACAATCATTCTTCCAACGCGCTAATAGCGAATGAAGCAGGGAAGGGGCGGCATCAGTTAGTGGTACCCTCTGTACCGCGACCGAGTGAGGAGGCGCGGTAGTTAGCCCACTCGACTCGCACTGGCGAGAACCACAGTTCAAACCCGAGTCCTGCCCTCCTTGATTTAGGTGTTTCGTGGTTTCCCTAAATCGCTTCAAGCAAATGCAGGCGTGGTTCCTATGGGAAGAGCACGGCCGACTTCCTTCCCTAATCCAATGGGACAGATAACCTCACTCTTTGGTCCCCTCTACAAAACGAACCAACCAGAATTACCCTCCGCCACACACCGTCAGGTGACTTGCGGATTATGAAGTAGTTGTAGATGAAACCAATGGAACTGCTCACATGTAGCAGTTTCACTGTCCCACTACGGCATGGCAGGAGAAGATTGGCAGGAGAGATCAGATAATCCAATTGGGAATCAGAGGTAGTCAGTTCAGCAAATAACTTTTCCCATTCGCCATCGTCATTCCTTACCTGTTTCAGTTTAATCACCACCAACCAAGTCTACAGTAGACAAGAGCAGAAGTATATGTTGGGCGAAAGGATTTGTGTAGTATTCAATTATTTTGGCGGAACAGTAGTAGGTTTGGTGGTAACACTTAGTGTGTGCTCATTAACAGTATTCAGCACGATTTCTCTCTTTTTTTTTTTCATCAGTTGTAAGTAGGCTGTTTATGTTTTCTTATTGGCAACGTTACGTAGCAGTCTGTGGCTGCTTTGCATTGTTGTCTGCCATTGTAGTGTTGGGCAGCGGCAGCTGGATGTGAACAGCGCGTAGCGTTGCGCAGTTGGAGGTGAGCCGCCAGCAGTGGTGGATGTGGGGAGAGAGATGGCGGAGTTTTGTAATTTGTCATGAACTGCTATATATATTATGATTATTGAGGTAAATACATTGGTTGTTCTCTACCAAAATCTTTCATTTGCTAACTATGCCTATCAGTAGTTAGTGCCTTCAGTACTTTGAATCTTTTATTTAGCTGGCAGTAGTGGCGCTCGCTGTATTGCAGTAGCTTGAGTAGCGAAGATTTTTGTGAGGTAAGTGATTTGTGAAAGGTATAGTTTAATGTTACTCAGGGCCATTCTTTTGCAGGGATTTTTGAAAGTCAGATTGCGTTGCGCTGAAAATATTGTATGTCAGTTTAAGGACAGTCATGTACAATTGTTCAAAGGGGACGTTTCACAGTCTTCTGACTGGTTTGATGCTCTGTACTCATTAGACTGTTCATTCCGTTCAGCAGATCATTTCACCTTGAATTTTAATCAAACTACTGAACCTTTCTTTTATTTCCATCATTGCTTCCTCGATGTACAGATTGAACATTAGGGGCGAAAGGCTACATCCTTGTCTTACACCCTTTATGATACGAGCACTCCATTCTCGGTCGACCACTCTTATTATTCCCTCTTGGCTGTTGTCTCTTGTGATAACCTCTTTATCTCAGAGTACCATTTGCAATCCATGTCTTTAATTATTTGCTGGATTTATTCCAATCTCTGTCTCCCTCTACACTTTTTGCCCTCTACAGCTCCCTCTAGTCCCATGGAAGTCATTCCCTCACGTCTTATCAGACGTTCTATCATCCTGTCCCTTCTCCTTATCATTGTTTTCCACATATTTCTTTCCTGTCCGATTCTGCACTCAACCTCCTCATTCCTTGCCTTATCAGTCCACGTAATTTTCGACATTGGTCTGTAGCACTACATCTCAAATGCTTCGATTCTCTTCTGTTCCGGTTTTCCCACGGTCCATGTTTCACTACCATTCATTCTCAAAAATTTCTTCCTCAATTTAGACCGATATTTGATATTAGTAGACTTCTCTTGACCAGGAATGCCCTTTTGCCATAGCTAATCTGCTTTTGATGTCCTTGTTCCGTCGGTCATTGGTTATTTTACTGCCTAGGTAGCAGAATTCCTCAACTTCATCTACTTCGTGTCCGCGACTCGTGATCTTACGGTAGCGTTCTCGCTTCGCGTGCACGGGGTCCCGGGTTCGATTCCCGGCGGGGTCAGGGATTTTCTCTGCCTCGAGGTGACTGGTTGTTGTGTGTCTTTCATCATCATTTAATCCTCATTCGTAGTGGCGTTAAAGGACTTGTGGAGCGGCGGGCGAACCGCCCCGCGAGGGGTCTCCCGACCACCAATGCCATACACTCCTTAATTAATCTACTTCGTGACCATCAATCCTGTTGATAAGTTTCTCGCTGTTCTCGTTTCTACTCCTTCTCATTACCTTCGTCTTTCTCCGATTTACTCTCAAACCATACTGTGTACTCAATAGACTGTTAATTCCGTTCAACAGATGATGTAATTCTTCTTCACTTTCACTCAGGATAGCAATGCCATCAGCGAATCGTATCATTGATACTCTTTCACCTTGAATTTTAGACCCACTCCTGAACCTTTCTTTTATTTCCATCATTGCTTCCTCGATGTACAGATTGAACATTGGGGGCGAAAGGCTACATCCTTGTCTTATAGCCTTTATAATACGAGCACTTCGTTCTTGATCGTCCACTCTTATTATTCCCTCTTGGTTGTTGTACATATTGTATATGACCCGTCTCTCCCTATAGCTTACCCCTACTTTTTTCAGAATTTCGAACATCTTGCACCATTTTATATTGTCGAACGCTTTTTCCAGGTCGACAAATCTTATGAACGTGTCTTGATTTTTCTGTAGTCTTGCTTCCATTATTAACCGCAGCATCAGAATTGCCCCTCTCTTGCCTTTACTTTTCCTAAAGCCAAACTGATCGTCATCTAGCGCATGCTCAATTTTCTTTTCCATTCCTCTCTATATTTTTCTTGTAAGCAACTTGGATGCATGAGCTGTTAAGCTGATTGTGCGATAATTCTCGCACTTGTCAGTTCTTGCCGCCTTCGGAACTGTGTGGATGACGCCTCTCCAAAAGTCAGATGGTATGTAGAAGACTCATACGTTCTACACACAGCCGTGAATAGTTGTTTTGTTGTCACTTCCTCCAATGATTTTAGAAATTCCGATGGAATGTTATCTATCCCTTCTGCCTTATTTGTTCTTAAGTCCTCAACACTACTGAAGTGGTATTCTAGATTATTTAACGTAGTGTCAGTCAGGCATATTAATAGTGGATAATAGGCACCGCTGTACTCTCTTCTCTCGCGTTGCCGTGTGCCACGCTGACGTTTCGGCGCACTGACCAGCCGCTCGGGCTTCCGCAATCGAAGCCTGCGAGCGTCCAAGGCCGCGGCGACGGAGCGACCCACAGCCCCGGGCGGCCACCGCAGCCGGATATGAACGGAGTTGAGCTGAGCTGTCGAGCCTTACCCCGCCACACCACGCCACAGACCGCCCTCTTATTTTTGCGGTCCGGCTGCCCTGGCGACTTTTTCTGCCCCTCAGACTCGCCCGCAGACGTCACCTGCAGGCCTATCACTGTCGGCTTTCTCGTTTCTCGCGTCAGCAGCTTTCATGTTCTGGGAAGCTTTGACGGAGATCCTCTACGCCATTCCCTGACAGAGTGTTCGCTGTCGACAGCGTTATGTACACTGAAGCACCAAATAAACTGATATGTTGTTGTTGTTGTTGTGGTCTTCAGTCCTGAGACTGGTTTGATGCAGCTCTCCATGCTACTCTATCCCGTGCAAGCTTCTTCATCTCCCAGTACTTACTGCAGCCCACATCACTCTGAATCTGCTTAGTGTATTCATCTCTTGGTCTCCCTCTACGATTTTTACCCTCCACGCTGCCCTCCAGTACTAAACTGGTGATCCCTCGATGTCTCAGAACATGTCCTACCAACCGATCCCTTCTTCTAGCCAAGTTGTGCCACAAGCTCCTCTTCTCCCCAATTCTATTCAATACCTCCTCATTAGTTATGTGATCTACCCATCTAATATTCAGCAATCTTCTGTAGCACCACACTTCGAAAGCTTCTATTCTCTTCTTGTTTAAACTATTTATCGTCCACGTTTCACTTCCATACATGGCTACACTCCATACAAATACTTTCAGAAACGACTTCCTGACACTTAAACCAATACTTGATGTTAACAAATTTCTCTTCTTCAGAAACACTTTCCTTTCCATTGCCAGTCTACATTTTATATGCTCTCTACTTCGACCATCATCAGTTATTTTGCTCCCCAAATAGCAAAACTCCTTTACTACTTTAAGTGTCTCATTTTCTAATATAATTCCGTCAGCATCACCCGACTTAATTCGACTACATTCCATTACCCTCGTTTTGCTTTTGTTGATGTTCATCTTATAACCTCCTTTCACGACACTGTCCATTCCGTTCAACTGCTCTTCCAAGTCCCTTGCTGTCTCTCACAGAATTACAATGTCATCAGCGTACCTCGAAGTTTTTATTTCTTCTCCATGGATTTTAATACCTACTCCGAACTTTTCTTTTGTTTCCTTTATTGCTTGCTCAATATACAGATTGAATAACATCGGGGATAGGCTACAACCCTGTCTCACTTCCTTCCAAACCATTGCTTCCCTTTCGTACCCCTCGACTCTTACAACTGCCATCTGCTTTCTGTACAAATTGTAAATAGCCTTTCGCTCCCTGTATTTTACCCCTGCCACCTTTGGAATTTGGAAGAGAGTATTCCAGTCAACATTGTCAAAAGCTTTCTCTACGTCTTCAAAGGCTAGAAACGTAGGTTTGCTTTTCCTTAATCTTTCTTCTAAGACAAGTCGTAAGGTCAGTATTGCCTCACGTGTTCCAACATTTCTACGGAATCCAAATTGATCTTCCCCGAGGTCGGCTTCTACCAGTTTTTCCATTTGTCTGTAAAGAAATCGCGTTATTATTTTGCAACTGATAGTTCGGTAATTTTCACATCTATCAACACCTGCTTTCTTTGGGATTGGAATTATCATATTCTTCTTGAAGTCTGAGGGTATTTCGCCTGTCTCATACATCTTGCTCACCAGATGGTAGAGTTTCGTCAGGACTGGCTCTACCAAGGCTGTCAGTAGTTCTAATGGAATGTTGTCTACTCCGGGGGCCTTGTTTCGACTCAGGTCTTTCAGTACTCTGTCAAACTCTTCACGCAGTATCGTATCTCCCATTTCATCTTCATCTTCATCCTCTTCCATTTCTATAATATTGTCCTCAAGTACATCGCCCTTGTATAGACCCTCTATATACTCCTTCCACCTTTCTGCTTTCCTTTCTTTGCTTAGAACTGGGTTTCCATCTGAGCTCTTGATATTCATACAAGTGGTTCTCTTTTCTCCAAAGGTCTCTTTAATTTTCCTGTAGGCAGTATCTATCTTACCCCTAGTGAGATAAGCCTCTACATCCTTACATTTGTCCTCTAGCCATCCCTGCTTAGCCATTTTGCACTTACTATCGATATCATTTTTGAGACGTTTGTATTCCTTTTTGCCAGCTTCATTTACTGAATTTTTATATTTTCTCCTTTCATCAATTAAATTCAAAAATGGTTCAAATGGCTCTGAGCACTATGGGACTCAACTGCTGAGGACATTAGTCCCCTAGAACTTAGAACTAGTTAAACCTAACTAACCTAAGGACATCACAAACATCCATGCCCGAGGCAGGATTCGAACCTGCGACCGTAGCGGTCTTGCGGTTCCAGACTGTAGCGCCTTTAACCGCACGGCCACTTCGGCCGGCCAATTAAATTCAATATTTCTTCTGTTACCCAAGGGTTTCTCCTAGCCCTCGTCTTTTTACCTATTTGATCCTCTGCTGCCTTCACTATTTCATCCCTCAAAGCTACCCATTCTTCTTCTACTGTATTTCTTTCCCCCATTCCTGTGAATTGTTCCCTTATGGTCTCCCTGAAACTCTGTACAACCTCTGGTTCTTTCAGTTTATCTGGGTCTCATCTCCTTAAATTCCCACCTTTTTGCAGTTTCTCCAGTTTTAATCTACAATTCATAACCAACAGATTGTGGTCAGAGTCCACATCTGCACCTGGAAATGTCTTACAATTTAAAACCTGGTTCCTAAATCTCTGTCTTACCATTATATAATCTATCTGATACCTTTTAGTATCTCCAGGGTTCTTCCATGTATATAACCTTCTTTCATGATTCTTGAACCAAGTGTTGGCTATGATTAAGTTATGCTCTGCACAAAAATCTACCAGGCGGCTCTTTCATTTCTTAGCACCAATCCATATTTAACTAGTATGTTTCCTTTTCTCCCTTTTCCTACTCTCGAATTCCAGTCACCCATGACTATTAAATTTTCTTTTCATTCACTACCTGAATCATTTCTTTTATCTCATCATACATACTGATATAAGCATACGTATTCAAATACAGAGGTATGTAGACAGGCACAATACGGCACTGCGGTCGGCGACGCCTATATAAGACGACAAGTGTCTGGCGCAATTGTTCGGTTACTGCTACTACAATGGCAGGTTATCAAGATTTAAGTGGTGTTATAGTCGGCGCGCGAGCGATGGGACACAGCATCTACGAGGTAGCGATGAAGTGGAGATTTTCCTGTACGATCATTTCACGAGTGTACCGTGAATATCAGGAATCCAGTAAAACATCAAATCTCCGACATCACTGCGGCCGGAAAAAGATCCTGCAAGAATGGTACCAACGACGACAGAAGAGAATCGTTCAACATGACAGAACTGCAACCCTTCCGCAATTTGCTGTAGATTTAAATGCTGGCCATCAACAAGTGTCAGCGTGCGACTCATTCAACGAAACATCACCGACTTGGCCATTCGGAGCCAGAAGCCTGCTCGCGTACCCTTGATGGCTGCGCGACACAGAACTTTACGCCTCACCTGGGCCCGTCAATACCGACATTGGACTGTTGATGACTGGAAACATGTCGGCTGGTCGGACGAGTCTCATTTCAAGTGGTATCGAGCGGATGTACGTGTACAGGTATGGAGACAAACTCACGAATCCATGGACCCTACATGTCAGCAGGGGACTGTTCAAGCTGCTGGACGTTTTGTAATCGTCTGGGCCGTGTGCAGTTAGAGCGATATATGACCCTTGATACGCCTAGGTATGACTGACAGGTGACACGTACGTAAGCATCCTGTCTGATCACCTGCATCCATTCATGTTCATTGTGGATTCCGAGGACTTGGGAAATTCCAGCAGGAGAATGATACACCCCAAACGTACAAAATTGCTGCTGAGTGGCTCCAAGACCACTCTTCTGAGTTTAAACACTTCCACTGGCCATCAAATTTTCCAGACATGAACATTATTGAGTATATCTGGGATGCCTTGAAACGTGCTGTTCTGAAGAGACTTCCACCCCCTCATACTCTTGCGGATTTAAAGGCATGATTTATGATGTCAATTCCCTCCAACAGTACTCCAGACATTAGTCGAGTCCATGCCACGTCCTGTTGCGGAAGTTGTGTGTGCTCGCGGCGGCCCTACACGGTATTAGGCACGTGTACCAGTTTCTTTGGATGTTTTGTGTAGAAAATTGTGTGCGAACGCTGCGAATTCTCAAGCTTGGTTTACACCGGAGCGAATGGAAGCGAACGCAAGCGAACGAGCATTCGCAGATACAGGGTGACAATTATTGAACTACGTGAAATAAAATCGTCATAACTTCTGAACCGTTTGCGTTTGCACGTTCAGATTGCAAGGCTGGCCGCTGGGCATGATGGGAATTAGTACGCGCATTGGTGTTTAATTGAGCGACGAAGTCCACTTTCATTTCGATGGGTTCGTCAATAAACAAAACTGGCGCATCTGGGGGCTGAGTGTCTGCATTTCACGATCGAAAAGTCTCTTCACTCTCAATGGGTAATTGAGTGGTGTGCAATGTCCAGTCACAGAATAATCGGTACGATATTCCTTGAAGGCACGGTGACTACCGAACGGTTCGTGGAGGTTTTTGATGATGATTTCATCCCCTGATTTGGACAAGATGTGGTTCACGAAAGACAGAGCTCGACCCCATCGAAGCAGGAAAGCGTTTGATATCCTGGAGGTGCTACTGGCCCCTGGCATAGGCCATATTCTCTGGATCTGAACAGATGCGACTTCTTTCTGTTGGACTGTATTAAGGTGAACGGCAATAACCCCAAAACCATTGCTGAGTTGAAAACAGCCATTCACGAGGTCATCGACAGCACCGAAGTTCCGACACTTCAGCGGGTCGTGCAGAATTTCGCTATTCGCCCACGCCACATAATCGCCAATGATGGCATGCGTATCGAACTTGTCATAACCTAAATCCGAATGTCTGTAGTGACGCTTACATGTTGAATAAAGTGCGTGCGCGCCGTATTTTATAACTAATTTACGTTTTTTTTCATACTGTTCAAAAACTGTCACCCTGTAGTTCTCCAGTGTTCACTACCGTTGGTTTGTATCTGTGAAAAAGCGTCTACACTAGAGAGAATGGAAGGGAACACGAGGTAACGAACGTAGCTAATCAACGATACGTTATTGTTTTTTCGGCGCTAATGTACGGGGCAGTCAGATGGAAACAAGACAGGTGGAAAAAAGTAAATAAACTTTTTATTGTTTCAAAAGTAATTGCCATAACTTTTAAAACATTTATCCCACTGTGAGACAAGACTGTCAATGCTTTCATGGAAAAATGTTTGAGGTAGCGTACGGAACCATGACTACCCAAGCGTGCACCTCTCCGTTCGAAGCAAATCGTCGACCACCAGAGTTCCAAAAAACCTGGGAACAGCAAGAGGAGAGATTGCGACTGTATGGAAGTTGTTTAAGAATTTTCCAGTGAAACTTCTGCAGCGTTGTCAAAATAACAGACACGCCAGCTCTGAAAGTCCTGATTACCTTTGACTACAGGGGCCCACTGCTCATAAACTTTTTGGAATACGACACTATATTTAAAGCCCAGCAGTACATGAGAACTTTTCAAAAAATTGAAGCGCACCATCAAGTCCAAACGCCCATGAATGGACGGCGTCATTCTGTTGCAGGATAATGCTCCGTCCACATGATGCCAAGGTTGTTTGGACTCCTTGGCAGGAATTTCTCTGGGGAGCCCTTACACATCCTCCATAGTTTTCACCGTTTTGGAACCCTGAGGAAAGGTATTTGCGACCATCAGTTGCTTCGGGTGAAAGGTTGTATACCTCTCATGTAACCATCGTTCCGAAGGCAACTGCAAACAATTTTGCACGACGGCTTTGCCCGTCTTGTCACACAGAGGGATAAACGTATTAAGAGCCACAACTCAAAACTTTGATCCTTAGATAGGATTATTCTGCATGACGAGAGCAATGTTTTTGACGAAGTAAACAAAATAGTCTGGGGAACGAAATATTTACGTGTTCCATTTGGCACGTTAAGTATGAAATGCGTTGAGGTGGTTCGCTGAACACTGAATCGCGCTTCTGGCTGTCCTTAGTGCGAGTATTTTTCCCAAATTTTGCCCGCGGGTGGATGCGCTTTTCGCTGAATTCTCATCACAACTGAGGAGGATATTTAGAAGCAGAAATAACTACGGTCGAGCAACATAGTCTGAAGAAGGAAAGGCTGGCATTCACACACTGGTTATTAGTAACTCGAGATATTTACTAGTATATTACTGAAGGGACGGTTTCACATTTCAACAGTTGCTGCATCTCAGATAGTTTCTGGTCCCTAGATTTTATTAACTTATAAGGAGAAAATTCGAATAAATTATAATGAACTGCGAAATATGCATACGACTTGATGATACATGCTACATATACACACATGAAAAAAAGTTTTGCATCATCTTAGTTACGAGACTGGAACCTGAACAGAAAATTGGAACATAGATCAACATTAACATCATTTCCGCCCTTTTTATTGGTCATGAAAACCACACATTGCGTGCTGTATCACTATACAGCAAGACCTTCAGAGGTGGTGGTCCAGACTGCTGTACACACCGGTACCCCTAATAACCAGTAGCACGTCTTCGTGCGATGATGCATGCCTGTATTCGTCGTGGCATACTATCCACAAGTTCATCAAGCCACTGTTGGTCTCGATTGTCCCACCCCTCAACGGCAAATCGGCGTAGATCCTTCAGAGTGGGTCACATCGTCCATAAGCAACCCTCTTCAATCTATCCCAGGCATGTTCGATAGGGTTCATGTCTAGAGAACATGCTGGCCACTCTAGTCGAGCGATGTCGTTATTCTGAAGGAAGTCATTTACAAGATGTGCATGATGGGGGCTGCGAATTGTCGTCCATGAAGACCGAATGCCTCGCCAATATGCTGCCAATATGGTTGCACTATCGGTCGGAGGATGGCATTCACGTATCGTACAGCCGTTACGGCGCCTTCCATGACCACCAGCGGCGTACGTCGGTCCACATAATGCCAACCCAGTACATCAGGGAACCTCCACTTTGCTGCATTCGCTGGACAGT
This sequence comes from Schistocerca serialis cubense, assembly GCF_023864345.2. NCBI lineage: Eukaryota > Metazoa > Arthropoda > Insecta > Orthoptera > Acrididae > Schistocerca > Schistocerca serialis. The sequence continues at coordinate 224,369,679 of NC_064639.1, read as the reverse complement.
GTGTCTAAGGTGTTGAACCTGACCGGGTTGCCTCCAAACACGTCCCCGAAGATTGTCTGGTTGAAGGCATATGCCACACTCATCGGTGAAGAGAACTTGATGCCAATCCGTAGGTAGCAGTCATCCACTGCAGTAGCCCTTGGGCGGCCTGAGCGAGGCATGTCATCGACAGTTCCTGTCTTTCTGTATCTCCTCCATGTCCGAACAACATCGCTTTGGTTCACTCCAAGACGCCTGGACACTTCTCTTGTTGAGAGCCCTTGTCACAAAATAACAATGCAGACGCGATCGAACCGCGGTATTGACCGTCTAGGAACGTTTGAACTACAGACAACACGAGTCGTGTACCTCCTTCCTGGTGGAATGACTGGAACTGATCGGCTGTCGGATCCCCTCCGTCTAATAAGCGCTGCTCATGCGTGGTTGTTTAAATCTTTGGGCGCGTTCAGCGACATCTCCGAACAGTCAAACGGACTGTGTGTGTGATGGAATATGCACAGTGAACGTCTATCTTCAGGAGTTCTGGGAACCGGGGCGTTGCAAAAATGTTTTTTTTTATGTGTGTAGTTTTTTAGGTGGCACAAGGAAACCATGTTTATTTACACTTGAAAATCTCTGACATAATACTGGCACATCAGCCATGTAAATACAGATACCCTGAGCGTAAGCAACGAGAATAATCAGGTCTTTCGTATATGTTTAATTTCAATCAGCGCAGTACATATGCAGAACTATTTTTGAGAACAAAACAACTAACGCAAGGTTACGCGCTATCCCCACTTATATCCAAGCTTGTCTTCGAAAGAGTAGTAAGAGAAACCAAACAAACAACAAATGGAAACATCACAGATGAAGCCGGCCGCGGTGGTCTAGCGGTTCTAGGCGCTCAGTCCGGAACCGCGGGACTGCTACGGTCGCAGGTTCGAATCCTGCCTCGGGCATGGATGTGTGTGATGTCCTTAGGTTAGTTAGGTTTAAGTAGTTCTAAGTTCTAGGGGACTGATGACCACAGATGTTAAGTCCCATAGTGCTCAGAGCCATTTGAACCATTTCTGAACCATCACAGATGAACAACCAAATATACTGGCCTGCGCATAACAGATAGATTTAATAAAAAATAACAGTCGTGAAATTGATACGGTCTTCAAGAAACTACATGATACCGCAATGAAAGTAAGTTTAAAAAATAAAAAGCCGGAATATATGATCATACAAAGGGAAAACATGACTACAAAACAACGTGATGATCTTCGCATAGAAAACTAGACTATCAAGAACACTACCAATTCAAAATACCTTCGTGTAAAAATAAATGACTGCAACAGAAGACAAATCGAACACCAAATCAGACTACAGAACGCAAAAAAAATTTAATACTCCCTCGAAAAACTTCTATCCTCCAACCCATGACCAGAACAACCAAGCTGAAGTTCTACCGCACAATCATGAGGTCGGTATTGCTGTACGGAGAGGGAAAATGGAACATGACCAAAAGAGCACAGTATCAATTCTCGTTTTTCGAAAATAAAGTGTACAGAAAAATCTTTGGGTCAACATTTGACCAAGCAATACGAAGATGGGTTGGCGATCCATGGGAAACTAGCTAAGCTAGCCGTCTTTAGTGAACATCGCCAAAGTGAGACGTTTGCAGTGGGCAGACCATGTTGTCAGAATGGACCCTGTCAGAATAGTCCGTGAGATATATGACAAGAAGATGATAATACTGGCAACAGCAACGCTTCCTCCCCCGGCTTTCTACATTGCACGCTTACATATATTTGCGAGCAATAAACTTTAAATTCCTTGATGAGAATATTGGGGAATGTGATTTTCACAGCTTTTAAACAGATCGCTTTTTTAGATTGACCATGAACACCTGCTGATGCAAATTTAGTTTGTGAAACAGGTCGTGTCTTTGAATAAGGTTTTAAATAGTCGCTGCGATACTTCTTATTCGACATAAAGCGAGATTGACACAAAATGTAAAATGACTGAGCAGGAGTAGCTAGAGGGCAAATGAAAGGCTGTGTAAGCATACGTGAGTAGTTGAAATATAGACGAGGGCTATAGCAAAATTAGACGCCTTTGGAGAAAAGACAAGCAGTTGTATGAACACAGAGAGCTTAGACGGCAAGCCAGTACTAACAAAAAAATAAAACTGAAACATGGAAGAATAGCGCTGACGCGCTATACAAGGAGATTTAACTTCAAGACAAATCGGAAGTGGTTGAAGGTGAAATGGGATATATGATACCGGTAGAAGAGTTAAACAGTTCACTGAACGACCTACGTAAGTCGAAACAAGACCCCAGGAGCAGACAACATGCCCTCGGAATTACTGAGATCACTGTGAGAGCCAACCATGACAAATCTATTCCTTCTGGTGTGCAAGCTATATGAAACTTACAAAATAGCCTCAGACATGAAGAAAAGTTTACTAAAATCAGGCATTGATTGCAGGGGGAGCGACTATTGAAACTAAGTTTTTGAAAACAACCACAAGTCGCACGTTGGATTTTTTGTGACCGGTTTCGCTCTTCAAACGAACAAGAGCTTCATTAGAATTAACATTGTAAAAGATACAAATTGAGATAACAGGGAAAACTTAGAGCTGATATTACGTACAGTACGTAATCTACTTCCAGTAAGGTGACTTACGTTTAAAGTTGGCTGACAGCATTAAAGATTGCCTTTAAAGTTGGCTGACAGCTCTGAAGATTAATCTGGCTGCACTATACTACTTAAACCTATGTTTAAAGTACAGTTGAAAATGATGACGTTGACAGCACCAAAGATGATATTGACCGTACAATAGTACTTGTAACGGCCATGGTGTAGTCTATCCAAAGATAATTTACAAATAAGTAGAAGGGAAGTTACATTTTAATCGCCTCTTTTATGGGCGTATGTATAGACATATGTAATTACTGCAATAACAAAGATGGCAAGTATGAATATAACCAAACTATCAGTTTCATAAGTCGTGGTTGCAAAATACCGCAACGAATTATTAACAGAGGAATGGAAACCAACCTTGGGGAAGATCAGTTTGCGTTCTGGAGAAATACAGGAACACGTGAGGCAATATTGCTCCTACGACGGATCTTAGAAGATAGCTTAAAGAAAGGTAAACTCTCATTTGCAGCATTTATAGATTTAGAGGAAGCTTTTGACAAGGTTGACTACAGCACTCTTAAATTTTGTAGCTACTGTAGCTAGGAGGGTAAAATACAGAGAGGGAAAGATAATCTACAACTTGAAAAACAGACCATTTATAAGACTCGGACATGAAAGGGAAGCAGTAGTTGATAATGAAGTGAGACAAGGGTTGCCGCCTATCCTCATTGTTATTCAATCTATACAGTGGGCAAGCAGAAAGAGAGACAATGACAGATATTGAAAGAATGTTGAAGGCCAGGGACAAAATATAAAAACTTCGAGATTTGCTGATGACATTATTATTCTGCCATAGATGGGAAAGGACTGGAAACAGCAATTCAATGGAATGCGTAGTGTTTTGAAAAGAGGTCATAAGATGAACACCAAGAAAAGCAAAGTAAAAGTAATGGCATCTAATCGAATTAAATCAGGTAATGCAGATACAGTTAGAATAGAGATTTGCACACTAAAATAATATGTGAATTTTGCTAAATGGGAAGCAAAACAACTAACGGTGGCTGAGTCAGAGATGATGTAAAATGCAGACTGGCAGCAGCAGGAAAATTATTTCTGAAAAGAAAAATTTCTTAACACCGAATAAAAATTTAAGTAGGATTGTAAGGAAGTGAAACTTGGACGAAAGACAGTTCAGGCAAGAAGAGAATAAAAGCTTTTGAAATGTGCTGCTAAAGAAGAATGCTGAAGATTAAATGGGTGGATTGAATAACTTATAAGGAGGTACTGAGTCTAACTGCGGAAAAGAGAAATTTACAAAATGGTTCAAATGGCTCTGAGCACTATGGGACTTAACTTGTGAGGTCATCAGTCCCCTAGAACTTAGAACTACTTAAACCTAACTAACCTAAGGACATCACACACATCCATGCCCGAGGCAGGATTCGAAGCTGCGACGGTAGCGGTCGCGGGGTTCCGGATTGTAGCGCCTAGAATCGCTCGGCCACTTCGGCCGGCGGGAAATTCACAACGATCTACAGTAAAAGAAGGAGTCGGAGCATAGTACACATCCTGAGGTATCAAGATATAATTATTTGGTAATGTAGAGTTGTGTGGGCGACTGAAGACCACAACAAAATAAAGATTTACCAACAGTCGTGTTTCCGATGCACCATTCGCGTATGGTTTTAGAAGCACCCTCTGCCAAACACCGTAAGGCGACTGACGGAGATATCAGCTCTGAAAATTTATAATTGATTTACAACTATGTACTGTAACTGTAACAGACGACTGGACGCTGGAATGATGAGGTGAGCTGGTGGGATAGAAAGATGAGAGAAGTGAAGCTCCTGTCTAGACTGTTGCCGTGTCGTCCTTGGAGACAGCCGGAGAGCGGTAACAGCTGTGACTTGTCCATATACATCGGCTGCGTGACCTCCGGCAGGGCCTTCGTCCTTGGAGCATCACTGATGGTTCTCACGAAGGAGTACAAAGGAATGCTTTGCTTGGCGGCTACCTCATCTTCAGCTGGCGTCGAACACTTTGACAGCCAGTACTTCTGCTAATGGTAATACATGTACAGCGAGGATTGGTTAAATCAGTAGTTGGGGAACACTTACTAAAAGAAAATGTATCACAATCCTAAATAATAGGGTTATCAACTAACAAACGAGCATGACGTAGCGAGCAGAAAGCCAGATATCGGGTCCTGTGCTGGTCAGAAGCAAAATAATCTCAATGATACTATTCCCTATAGACACTGACGGGAAAAAATCGTAATACCAAACAAATTATGTAGAGTAATGAAATTCCGGGAATGCATTTCCCTAGCTAATATATTTAAGTTTAAAGATTAAAAACAGTCATGATCGCAACTGCTGTTATTCCAACGTCGAGGGTCGGTGCAACTTACACCACGGAGTCCACCCACTGTTCTGGAGTCTGAAGATGGTTCTTAAACAGAATCGAAACCGGTCAATCCAATAAAAATAAAAAGTTGCCATCAAGACTATTTTTAATCTTTAAATTTTAATTTTAAACATCGCTGACAATCTTTTCAATAGTATATTTAAGTGATTTACATTGCACGATCATACACTACTAGCCATTAAAATTGCTACACCAAGAAGAAATGCAGATGATAAACGGGTATTCATTGGACAAATATATTGTACTAGAACTGACTGGCGATTACATTTTCACGCAATTTGGGTGCATACATCCTGAGAAACCAGTACCCAGAACAACCGCCTCTGGCCGTAATAACGGCTTTGATACGCCTGGGCATTGAGTCAAACAGAGCTTGGACGGCGTGTACGTGTATAGCTGCCCAAGCAGCTTCAACACGATACCACAGTTCATCAAGAGTAGTGACTGGTGTATTGTGACGAGCCAGTTGCTCGGCCACCAAAGACCAGACGTTTTCAATTGGTGAGAGATCTGGAGAATTTGCTGGCAGTCGAACATTTTCTGTATCCAGAAAGGCCCGTACAGGACCTGCAACATGCGGTCGTGCATTATCCAGCTGAAATGTAGGGTTTCTCAGGGATCGAATGAAGGGTAGAGCCACGGTCGTAACACATCTGAAATGTAACGTCCACTGTTCAAAGTGCCGTCAATGCGAGACGTGTAACCAATGGCACGTCAATGCGAGACGTGTAACCAATGGCACCCCATACCATCACGCCGGGTGATACGCCAGTACGGCGATGACGAATACACACTTCCAATGTGCGTTCACCGCGATGTCGCCAAATACGGATGCGGTCATCATGATGCTGTAAACAGAACCTGGATTCATCCGAAAAAATGACGTTTTGCCATTCGTGCACCCAGGTTCGTCGTTGAATACACCATCACAGGCGCTCCTGTCTGTGATGCAGCGTCAAGGGTAACCGCAGGCATGGTTCCGAGCTGATAGTCCATGTTGCTGCAAACGTCGTCGAACTGTTCGTGCAGATGGTTGTTGTCTTGCAAACGGCCCCATCTGTTGACTCAGGGATGGAAACGTGGCTGCACGATCCGTTACAGCCATGCGGATAAGATGCTTGTCATCTCGACTGCTAGTGAAACGAGGCCGTTGGGATGCAGCTTGGCGTTCCGTATTACCCTGCTGAACCCACCGATTCCATATTCTGCTAACAGTCATTGGATCTCGACCAACGCGAGCAGCAATGTCGATAAACCGCAATCGCGATAGGCTACAATCTGACTTTTATCAAAGTCGGAAACGTGATGTTACGCATTTCTCCTCCTTACGCGAGGCATCACAACAACGTTTCACGAGGCAACGCCGGTCAACTGCTGTTTGTGTGTGAGAAATCGGTTGGTAACTTTCCTCGTGTCAGCACGTTGTAGGTGTCGCCACCGGCGCCAACCTTGTGTGAGTGCTCGGAAAAGCTAATCATTTGCATATCAAAGCATCTTCTTGCTGTCGGTTAAATTTCGCGTCTGTAGAACGTCATCTTCGTGGTGTAGCAATTTTAATGGCCAGTAGTGTAGGTTAATGTAGCAGTGAGATAAGCCACTGCAAGTGCGAAATGCTGGAACATTAATAACCGGTGTCACAGCAAGAACGTTGAATGCAAGTATGTAAAAGTGCATGAATTGTGTCGCACAAGTGCCGGATGCCTGTTTAAGGAACTGAGTCCCATGCCTGTTGCACTTGGTCAGTCAGTACAGGGACGGTTAATGCTGGTGGATGGCGCTGGAGTTGACGTCCGATGACGTCCCATGGGTGCTCGATTGGAGATGATGATCGAGCAGGCAAAAGCAACATGTCGACACTCTGTAGAGCTTGATAGGAAATTTCGGCGAGCGGTGTCCTGTTGCAAAATACCACCTGGAGTACTGATCATTAATGGCAGCGTAACACGTTGAATCACCCGACTGACGAACAAATCTGCAGTGAGGTTGCGTAAGATGCTTCTGCTGTCATACGAAATCACACCACAGAGCATAACTCCAGGTGTAGGTTCAGTGTGTCCACTACGCAGACAGGTTGGTTGCAGGTCCCCACCTGGCCTCCTTCTAATCAATACAGGTCCACCACTGGCACCGAGGCAGAACCAGCTTTCTTCAGAAATCACAGAAGACCTCCACCTTGCTCTCCAATGAGCTCCGCTTGACACCAATGAATTCTCAAACGACGGTGGTTCGGCATCAGTGGAACGCATGCAACAGGGCAGCTGGCTCGGAGCTGTCCTTGAAGGAAGCGATTAATAACAGTTCTTTGTGTCACTGTGGTTCCTACTGCCCCTCAAATTACTGCTGCGGATGAATTATGATACGCTAGGATCATAGGCCGAACACTGTAGTCTTTCCTGTCGGTAGTGCCATGTGACCGTCCGGAGCGCTGTCCTCTTGCGACCTATATTCTCGTGACCATCGCTGTCAACAGTCATGTACAGTGTCCACAGTGGCTACATTCCCGCCAAGCCTTTCTGCAGTATTGAGAAGCAACATCCAGTTCTCTAGTCCTATTACACAACCTCATTCAAACTCAGCGTCATTGTCGCTTAAAGACATTGTTAACTAACATCAACTCACCACATCCAGTTTCAAAGGTAACTGAAGTCCACCACCGTACCACCGTTAGAGCGTGTATTTAAAGCAAACCTGATTTGCATCATTTATAGTGGAGGTACTAGTCGCACTCTTATGCGACTGGCGCGAAATCAGAACGGACGTCATATTTCAAATGTAGAAATACGCTTATCAAATTTAGATAACATCGCACAGCTCCTTCTTGGTGTTTCAATTTTTTCTCCGTCACTATAATTCCAAAGTTCTTTCTAACAATATATATTTTAAGGAACGTTTAAAAAATATCATACCAATGACGTAATGTACGTGTTTGCTACAGATCCATCATACCTGTGTTATAAAATACGGTAACTGCTGCTCTTGTAATCCTTTTATCATACCACGGCCCTGTTCACCCAGCAGATTCCTCACCCTCTGTTTACTCACTAACGACCACAAAACTCAGAATTCTGCCCCTGATGGGCCAAATTGGACCGACCGACTGCTGTGTCTTCTTCTATGGTGACATTGTGTGCGGTATGGAGTGTTTTGGTGTAGTGGTTAGTGTACCCCGTTTCAGTTCCCTCACCAAGGGAAAATCCCTGGTGCTATCGGAAATCGAACGCAGGTCCTCTACATAGCGTCCAGACACATTAAGCACACAGCTACGGAGACGAGCGCTATCCACCACAACACCTACCTTCATCTTCATAGCTACTACCCAACAGACCCTTCAACCCTATAAACACATTCATCGCCTCTCTCAAATCCTTTTTTCCCTGTGTGCGCCCTTTAGCTTCTTGGTGAAAGTACAGTGCTGCTTTTTAGAAAAAAGTCACCATTTTCTTGCTTTTATCCTTTAGTTCTTCAAGTTTAATTTCAACAACAAAGAAGACCAACTGTTTTAAAAATTTTATGTAAACTTCGACAGACTTCATCGTTTTATAGTTTTAAAAATATCTGTAAACATTCCACTTTAATCGAACTTTTCCGTGTTTGTTTATATTTTTAAAACTTTTGGGTGAAAAGCGGACTTTTGTAACCACTCCCGTGCATTTGGGACGAGGGAGATGAAATAACAATAAAGCCAGAAAAAAATTTTATAATGCACTTTGATACACGTTTTCACTAAGGTGCTTACGTATGCTCTTTAAAATTTGTACTGAAAAACTTTTTACCAGAATAGTTCAATAGCAGTTGAGTAATAACTCAAAGCCCAGTAAGGGTTAGCTTTTATATATATATATATATATATATATATATATATATATATATATATGCCACTCCTCATGCGTATACATTGACAACAGTTTCCGCGGTGGTCGGATTACACCATGGCATGTGCTTCACGGTGTGACATCCCTTTATTTCACTGGATTTTAAATTCGACGTAATTTACATAACTTCTCGACTAGTTTTTAAATTTATGCCTATCAGAACCGGTAATTTCAACTGAAATTAGTGTGTTTGTGCCACACATCACTTTGAAAGCAATCACTGTGCATTTCCACTTTGACTTAAATGTCGTTCTTTCCTAAAAAAAAAATCATAACTGTGTATCCTATTGTTTTGGAATAAAACAGGAATCGTTCGTTGTTAATAGCGATCACAGTCACTTTACTATTTTCAGTTGAATTATGGCGTATTCACTTTCGACTGTGAAAGCAATTGCAAAGGTGTACGAAGGTAGTCATAATGTGTTAATTACCAAAAATTAGTAAAAACGGTCTAGAGAGCAATGGGAATTTTATTTAAAATGAGCGGTTTCGGCTTAGTCTTAGGCCATCTTCAGAATAGCACCATCAGCTGAAGTTGGGGATGTCCAGAACAGTCAGCAGACCTCAATCAGCGACTGAGTTCTGTTCGCAACGTGTTGAAGACATTCACCAATGCGTTCCTCGAACAGCCAACAAGTCGTGCAGTTTCCAAAATGCTCGTACCGGGCCCCCTGGGCCATCACAGTCTGCCTTCGGTCGAACTCAGTTAGATCGCACGCCTTCCCTATTCTACGCACGGACAGCACGCTCACTGATACTACATGCACCGTGCGTACTGTTGATTTGCATTCATTCCTCTCCAGGTGACGCTACTATCGCCTGGACAGGTTTATATCGATAGTAGGCTGGTAGTCATGCTGTCCTGGTTGTTCAGTGTATGTCGGACATACTATGCAATCCAACCACAAACAGTTCCTTTTCGAAGAAGGTATAATTGCAAGAAAGTCGACTGGGAGAAATTAGTGTTGATCCAGTTATAGCTTCGTAAAGCACTTTGCCCCGCATTTCAGTTCCACAAGATTGGTGATAGAGTTTGACTGCAGAAACTCGGAAGCATCTGAAAAACTATCTTCATCTCTTAGATAATGGTCCTTTTAGTGAAAGAAACTTTCAGGCCGGAGGAAAGCTATTAAAAGCGATATCCAAGAACAAAGAGGAGGAGATAGATCTGAGCGAGGGTAGCCGCAAAGCCTGGAAACTCCTTAAGCGTCTGAGATCCAACAACTAAATAGGAACACGGCAGTGTGATAGCCAAACAGATAACAGATTGCTCGTCAGCTTACGAATAATGGAAAACTGGACCATCTTATAAGTCAGATTTTTGCGGGCAGAGGAACTGGAGTCTAGTGAACTTTTACAGCCTTTTCGCATGGAATAACTGAATGTAGCCACAACCATTTATAAGGCCGGCAAAGCAGCAGATCTAGATGATATCAGAATGGATTAGTATCCATGTACTCAAAATCTTCGAGCGAATGTTGCTGAATAGTTTGTTTCATGTTGCAGAGGAAGCTCCAAAACAAGAACAAACGCGTTTCAGACCAGGAAAAAACTGTACCTCTCAGATCCTCAGTTTCATAGTGTTTATTGGGGATGGCTCTGAAACCCAGAAAATTACAGGAGTAGCTTCTGTCGATCTGACGACTACTTACGATACTGTCAACCATCGTGCGTTGTTACTGAAGATCTATAGGATAACGAAAGATTATGGTTTCAACAAACTTAGTCAGACTTTACTCCAAACGACTACCAGTGGTTGGAGATGTCAGAAAAACGGCTTACAACAAGGGTGTGTTCTCTCACCATTGCTATTTACCCCATCTATACCAATGAGCAACCACGAGATGTTCCCTTTATGACGCTGATCTGCCACTAATGAGTCAAGGGAAATCTTTTGAAGACAGATACACTGAGTAAGCTGAGTGCCTATTACTCTAAAGGCCAACTTCGTCCAAACGCAGCTGAAACACAAATGTGCGCGTTTTATCTTAAGCATATTGAGGCAGGTCATAAACTTGACATCACATGGCAGGGGATACGATCCATCTAAAAATCTGGGAGTCACTGTGGATCGCATTCTGACGTACACGCAATATTGCGAGAATACAAGTGTGAAGGTGGAAGCCAGAAACAATATTCTTTGTAAGGTCACTGGTAGTACGTGAGGCTATCGACCACAAACCCTGAAAACGACGGCATTAGCAACATGTACAATGTTCGTGCCCAGCCTGGAACAAATCCACCACGCAAAACGTAGTGGACAAGCCTAAACGAAACGTGTAGACTGTAGGCTTATTACAGGTTGTCTTAAGCCTACGCCACTTGTGAAACTCCACCAACTTGCTGGCTTAGCACCACCAGATATTCGTCATGAAGCAGCTGCCAACGCAGAGTGAACAAATCAATCTTATCAGGAAAATCATTCACCACTTGGACACATTCCAGCATCCCCAGGGTTGAGGTCCAGAAGTAGTTTCCTCAAGACCACTTAAGTATTGCAAACAACAGCAGCTACAGCAACAAAACAGCTGTGGATCTCTACATCCACATCAACATGGATACTCTACAAATCACATTTAAGTGCCTCGCAGAGGCACCTTCACAGTTCTCTATTATTCCAATCTTGTATAGCGCGCGGAAAGAAACAACACCTATAATATTCCGTACGAGCTCTGATTTCCTTTATTTTATAGTAGTGATCGTCAGGAACCGCGCGACTGCTACGGTCGCAGGTTCGAATCCTGCCTCGGGCATGGATGTGTGTGATGTCCTTAGATTAGTTAGGTTTAAGTAGTTCTAAGTTCTAGGCAACTTATGACCACTGATGTTGAGTCCCATAGTGCTCAGAGCCATTTGAACCATTTTATAGTAGTGATCGTTTCTCTCCATGTAGGTCGGTGTCAACAAAATATTTTCGCATTCGGAGGAGAAAGTTGGTGAACGGAATTTCGTGAGAAGATTCCGTCGCAACGAAAAACGCCTTTCTTTTAATGATGTCCGGCCCAAACCCGGTATCATTTCAGTGACACTCTCTCCCATATTTCACGATAATACAGAACGTGCTGCCCTTCTTTGAACTTTTCGATATACTCCGTCAATCCTACCTGGTAACGATCCCCCCACCGCGTAGCAGTATTCTAAAAGAGGATGGACGAGCGTAGTGTAGGCAGTCTCCTTAGCAGATCTGTTACATTTTCTAAGTGTTCTATCAATAAAACGCAGCCTTTCGTTAGCCTTCCCCACAATATTTTCTGTGTGTTCCTTCCAATTTCAGTTGTTCGCGATTGTAACTTCTAGGTATTTAGTTGAATTTACGACCTTTGACTGATTTTTCGTGTAACCGAAGTTTAACGGATTCTCGACTTGAGAATAACTCTGCCTGGTCTCTTCCTTCGGGAACCCTCCTACCTGGCGATGAGCAGAACTGGATCATATGGAGGTCACTCACCCGTCTTCTTTCTGAAGCTGGAAGATCCAGTAGTAACTTTCAGAAATGACACCTCCGTGTGGAAACCACCAGTTCGACTGCGGAGAACCACAGACCATTGAACACCCACTGGAGTGTCCGCTATATCCTGCATCTTGCACAGAAAAATATCTTCTGCTTGCGACACTGGGTGCAACTGCAGTTGGAAGATTTTTATGAAGAGTAGTGTAGCTTGGTCATTTGTTTTTATGAGTAATTTTCATGTTTTGTATTTGATTTCTGACTCCAATAATAATAGTACTTAAACAACTGCCGGCCGGTGTGGCCGAGCGGCTCTAGGCGCTTCAGCTTGGAACCGTGCGACCGCTACGGTCGCAGGTTCGAATCCTGTCTCGGGCATGGATGTGTGTGATGTCCCGAGGTTGGCTAGGTTTAAGTAGTTCTAAGTTCTAGGGGACTGATGACCTCAGATGTTAAGTCCCATAGTTCTCATAGCCATTTGAACTTAAACAACTTTTTATTTGTTTGCGCCAACGTCTTTAGCCCTAGTACACAATGAAGTGCCCGCGCCACAATCTCGTAGCAAGCCGCAAGTAGAACCAAAACAAAATGGCGCAGTTCCATTGATAAAGTGAGTGTCATGGGTTATTCGTTTCCCGCACTTGAAATGGAACAACATTGCTGCAACCCATACAGAGTTGGCAGAACTGCATCACTATAAGACACAGCGGCTAGGTAATGCAGACAATTCCAGTGTGATCAAACAAATTTCAGTGATGAGGAACAATGTGCAGAGCATATGCCTGCGAAGAATCGACAATCGGAATGAAATGGAGAGTCCTGGTGCGCGAAAACTGGCGTGTCATAGTCGAGGCAATGGTGAAAAGAGTGAAAAACAGTCACGGATCAGTTTTCAACATGTTGCAGCTGAGTTACGCAAATCCAGATGGCGACTTTAGCCGCCTATTATGTATGGACCACCACTGTGTCCGTGTCTATGAATCCAAGCCAAAGGAACAAAGTAAGCATGTGAAACATGTGGATTCACCACCGCCGATAAAGGCGCCAGCCATGATTGGGCAAGGTGATTCTGCGAGTTGTTTTGGAACTGCAATGGTGTGGTGAAAACTGATTATGCTCGTAATGGGCACACCGTCACAACAGCATACTACCGAAATATCCTGGCAACGTTACAGGAATCTGTCACGACAAAGCGTCGTGGAAAGATGTCCAGCGAGGGGTTATTGTGCTCCACAGAGACACCAAAGTTCATTCTGCTCAAGACAAATGTACACATGCTGCTTATCAGGGCTGTCGATTATTGTTTCAGTCTCGTATTCTGCAGAGATGGCACCCAAACATTTTGCTCTTTCCTCGGGCCGGCCGGAGTGGCCGAGCGGTTAAAGGCGCTACAGTCTGGAACCGCACGACCGCTACGGTCGCAGGTTCGAATCCTGCCTCGGGCATGGATGTGTGTGATGTCCTTAGGTTAGTTAGGTTTAAGCAGTTCTAAGTTCTAGTGGACTTATGACCACAGCAGTTGAGTCCCATAGTGCTCAGAGCCATTTGAACCATTTCTTTCCTCGGATGAAGAAACTATTGTGTGACAGTCACTTCCAGAATCATAAGGACGAGATTTTCGAGGCGGAATGTTTCCCGAGCAGCCGAAAAGCAGACATGTTCAAACACGGTCTTCCTTCAACGTTGGGAAAAAAGTATCGCGTTATAATATGAATATGTGGGGAATAACTCACACAATCAACAAGTTTCATAGCTGCACATTATTTAGGGATTGTAATTAAACTCCAGTACAGGATGTCTCAGTAGAAATTGTCAGTATTCAGGGATATGACAGAAACGATCATTTGAAGCAAGGAACTTCACACGAACATGTGACTTATTCCAAATGTTTTCCGAGATGGGACACATTTAATGTGTGGCACGATTCAAACAGATGCACACAGTTTCAGCTGGCTATGCTTCCTGAACTGTATGTTGTATTTTAATTCTGCAGGTTAAATTTGATTAATGGAAGTTTTCAGATGTTTAATATGCCCTCCTAGACGGTAGCTGAAGTTGTCTGAAACTCATGACGAATGTTTTGCGTCACTGAGTTCACCTCAGCGGTGGAACGTTTTCTTAGATCATTCAGGTCTGTGGCAAGAAGTGGTACGTAAACTGCATATCTTAAGAACCCCCACAACAAAAAATCACAAGTTATGTGATCATGCTACCTATCCATCGTTGATGTGGAGATTCATTCAGAAAACTTCGAACATCCAGATACCAATGTGGTAAGGCTCCGTCCTTCTGGAAAATGTAGCCTCCTGAATCTTCATTCGTCTGAAGAACAAGCTACGTTCAAAGTTCACTGGAATACGCTCCACGTGCTCCGATACGTGTGGCCGGCTTGGTCTTTTACCAAGCACAGAAAGCCCATTTCATCTAATTGCTTATTCCATCGATCAATACTCTTCCTCGTTGGAAGTTCTACGTTAAACTTACGTCGAAATGTACGCTGCACCGCAGTTTCAGACTCGCCCTTAGTGAACTCACGAATGCCAAAAATCTTGTGTTGCGTAGTAGCGATCTCGCTTACAATGAACGCGGTATACGCACGGGCAGTGTGTTGGAGCGTTCGAGCGGTAGTATTCAAACTTTACAGCATTGTCTTTCAAATACACTTGACAGAATTGAACTGAAATGTAGCGTGCAGGAAATATAGGTAACTGAAATTGTATCCACCTTTTGAATCATCACGTAAACTGTTATTTATTTTCTGTATTATTCAATACTTGTAAGGTTTCTACATGTATACCTGTACAGCAGTTAGTAAACTTTACATCATGCGTTTTACAAAGTATCAGTGGAAAAATACATATTTAAACACATTCACGTAAATGCAGAAAGTCACCGTGTGCTGGTACTAGGACTGCGCTGAACCGTTTCAACAATGTATTGCTGCTCCTATACGCGGGCTGTTGAGCAACACGTTCAGAAGAAAAATGGGAACTTGGAAGAGCACCTGTTTCACGCAATGTGCTCAAATCTCTAGTAGACTACTTTCAGGGATTCGACGTGTCGGTGAGCGGCGGCGGTGTTCTTTCACAGCAGCAAAAGCAATAAACATACTCCGTACCTGCAAATTCTTCACTACTATAGACGTGTGACATTTTATCCAGGGCCGTGTACAAAGAGCCAATGGATGCTTCTCTCTCATTCACTCTCAGTCCCTCCCACCACTTTACTCAAAACACAACATGGACAGCCGGCCGAAGTGGCCGTGCGGTTAAAGGCGCTGCAGTCTGGAACCGCAAGACCGCTACGGTTGCAGGTTCGAATCCTGCCTCGGGCATGGATGTTTGTGTTGTCCTTAGGTTTAACTAGTTCTAAGTTCTAGGGGACTAATGACCTCAGCAGTTGAGTCCCATAGTGCTCAGAGCCATTTGAACCCATTTTGAACAACATGGACAACTCAGCATTCAGCGGGCCAGTTTAATGACAGAAAGACATCTCGAGAAAAGAAGTTGAAAGTAACGAGGCAAGTTGAGCTACAATACAACGTCAAATAGGTTAGGTGGATAAGACACATAAGTGCGCGCTACTAGTCCAAAAACAAATTTACATAAAATGTGTTCTATCTAGAAAACTGTTCGGAATCGGGCATACGTCCATACGAAGATTTTTGTCTCTCCTGTCCCTGACTACTATCCATTCCTCCTGGGACACACTTTATAACCACACTACCCCTTGTCAGCTATAGATTCCCTAGTGACTCGTATTAATAACATTATTTTCTGGCGTCTTAACATATAGCATTTGCAAAATCTCTATATTTATTAAATGAAACTATCCACTGTTGTGTTTTAAGTCAATCGTGATAATAACGGGTGATGGCGTCCTCTCGTTTACATCTTTTTTTAGATAGTGCAAAACTGTGAAAACCATTCAACAGCCAAGATCGCATAAAATATTTTTTATTTTATTTAAGACAACCGATTGAAAAAGACTATGCTGTTAATTTCAGATATTAAAATCTTTTGTTGTAAAACATGTTCACTTCACGCTGACCTCCCGCACGAGATGTCACGTGGGCAAAAATAGCACACTATCCACTTGAAATCTTGTGCGTGATCGCCCTTCAGATCTCTCATAATGAGAAAATTCAGCGAAACTGTAAGATATTTGAAGAGAAAGTTGGAAAAGTAACATCTTTCATTGGAGTCTAAGCAGCATACTTAGAGAGATCGTGCTATGGATCCAGGTAGTAGGTATTAGATGCTCGTGATATTAACCAACATGGTTGGACGTGTCAGCGATCTTTCTTGTGATAATTACTTATGAAGGAACCGTCTCGATTGAAAAATATCATTCATTTAAAGTGACCGGTTTCGGCACATGCAGTGGGCCATCTTCAGATTGATTGCGCTATAAAGATTATAAAAGTGGATGGTAATTTGGGAAGTCAGTCTTGCGTAAAATGTACAAAGATGAAACTAATCGTTTTCTCGAAACGCAACTGCCCAGCACGTCGAAAGCTCCCGCAGATGGGTAAAACATCACGCGTCTTCAGTTTAAACTTCGTACATTTTATGCAGGATTGACTTCCCTAATCACCATGCACTTTTATAATCTTTATACCGCAACCAGTCTGAAGATGGCCTACTGTACGTGCCGAAACCGGTCATTTTAAATAAATGATATTCTGCGATCGCGAATGTTTCTTCATAAGTAATTTAGACGTTCCGTTACTGAATAGATTCCCCGTGTACGTCAGAGGGAAATTCACAGAGGACATTATGTTTCGCAACGTAACGTCATGTATGTCCTCCAAATACACTGTATGTCTAAAAAACATGAGTCATGCTTTCAATAAATACCAATGACCCCATTGTAGTGGCAAGTTTCCGAGTAAGAAAAGGATAGGCAAAAAAAAAAAAAAAAAAAAAAAAAAAAAAAAAAACCTGTCACGACGACTTTCATCTGCTCTAAGCTCATCCACATCCTCGTACTGGTATTACAGAGTTTGACACACACCAGGCAACAGCTTTCATATTCGTTGTCTGCGTTATAACTGTGCACCTATCGAATTCATTGGTAAAGTAGTGGTTGAACCTAGCGGTAGAAGCAAGAGAGCCGGCCCGGGTGACCGAGCGGTTCTAGGCGCTAAAGTCTGGAACCGCGCGACCGCTACAGTCGCAGGTTCGAATCCTGCCACGGGCATGGATGTGTGTGATGTCCTTAGGTTAGTTAGGTTTAAGTAGTTCTAAGTTCTAGGGGACTGATGATCTCATATGTTAAGTCCCATAGTGCTCAGAGCCATTTGAACCATTTTTTGAAGAAGCAAGAGAGGCGGGTGGGATCATTTCCCAAGGAAGCCCTGCTGGTTCATCCTCCATGGCGTATTCATAGAAAACCGTCGTAGGCGGAATCAGTATCAAATAGTCACAGTGGATGATGGCTACAAGTCGTCATCTGAGCGACTGTGACCAGGGAAGAGTTATCAAATTGCAGCAAGATTCCCCGTCGACGTCGCAGTCATTACAGACGAAGCCCGAGCTCTGATTGGACATGGATGGGGGACGAATCGACCTTAGTATTTGAAACGTCCCCTTTGAACAATTCTACAAGACTGTGCTTAACCTGACACACAATATTTTGTTAGCGCAACGCAATCTGACTTTCAAAATTCCCTACAAAAGAATGGCCCTGACTAACATTAAACTATACCTTTCACAAATCACTTACCTCACAAAAATCTTCGCTGCTCAAGCTACTGCAATACAGCGAGTGCCACTACTGCCAGCTAAATAAAAGATTCAAACTATGGAAGGCACTAACTACTGATAGGGATAGTTAGCAAATGAAAGATATTAATAGAGAACAAACAATGTATTTACCTTGATATCATCATATATAAATATAGCAGTTCATGACAAATTTCAAAACTCCGCCATCTCTCTCCCCACATCCACCACTGCTGGCGGCTCACCTCCAACTGCGCAACGCTACGCGCTGTTCACAGCCAGCTGCCTAACACTACAATGGCGAGTATTACAACAATGCAAAGCAGCCACAGACTGCACACAGCACAGCCAGTGATTTTCATATTGAGCGTTACGGAACGTTGCCAATAAGAAAACATAAACAGCCTACTTACATAGAGAAAACATAAACAGCCTACTTACATAGAGAAAACATAAACAGCCTACTTACATAGAGAAAACATAAACAGCCTACTTACATAGCCCCCATGCTCCCCACAAAAATTTTTACAAATGGTGTTGGGCACTGGCCAATACAGATTTGAAAAAAATTTTTCATAATTACAATAACAAAGAAATCAAATGCACACACTTATTGATACAATGTTGGTCAAAAGCTAAAATTTTCTCACAGTCCATAAAGATAGTCCTGATTCATCACAGTAAAATAGCAGTGTTTTTCTCAAAGTCTGAGCAGTAAAAGAAAATGCACACAGAAGTAGTGGATTTCCATGCTGTCTTGAAGAAGTAGTGTTGTCCTTCCAACGGAAAGACAGTGCTGACTCTCGACATGCTGACAGGTAGTGGGCCACAACAGAGCAAACCCACTGCAGAGTCAGTCGAAGTTTTGATGAATATTGGTAGGTAGGTCATCACAGAGCAGACCCACTGGAGTCCTGGTAGAGATTGTGGTATTGGTGGGCCACCAGAGGTGCAGACCCACTGCAGTCCTTGTAGAAATAATGGCGTTGGTAGGTCATCATAGATGCAGACCCACTGTAGTCCTTGTAGAGATAATGGTATTGGTGGGCCACCAGAGGTGCAGACCCACTGTAGTCCTGGTAGAGACGGCCAGCAGCCATCCGTTGCGACTGTGCAGGTGCACAATCACCATCGAAGATTCTTGCAGAGAATATAGCAAGTCCATAAACCACCACTTGTGCACGCACAGAAAATTTTTTTTGAAATGTTCTTAGAACCAGCAATGCTGTTATCCAGTCCCTTGCTGAACTATTAACACACGTGCAAACACTATCAGTCCCTACTTCTCACATATTGTCCATATACTATGACCAACAGAAACGTGTGCAGTGAAATGGAACTTACAAGTTAATAATATCATGAACTGGTGACAATTACAATTTTATAACATGAGAATACAATAACAAAGGTACACAATACATCATTAAAACATAATAATACAGATAACATTTGTAGTAATAGGGGCTTTACAAAAGAATAGAAATAAACATATACATCAGTGGAATTATGACATGAGTACATACATAGAAGATCAGAATAACTTGCGAAACATCAACTTCACACATGAGCATTTAAACAGAATGAATAATGTCTAATATCTTTACAAAGTAAATAACATATTATTAATGCCAATTATATTTGAGGATAACAGTATTCCTCATCATAGTGAATGTAGCTTAATATTAAAAGAAGAAAAAATTCTATGAAACTACCCAGAGACAGGAAGAAAACAAATACTCAAGGGTACACAAACTCATAGTGGGATAACACCAATAGGAAAGGACAGGGTTCGTTTTCAGTGTAACATTTGGTACTGCAGTCCAACCCAAAACTTCATATATCTTTCCTCTTATTTCATCCTTTGTTTCCACCAAAAAAAAATTCTAACTAAGCATGCTTTCTGTGTTTATATGTTCACACGTTTCTTACCTCATTTTTATTTTCCATTATCTTACCTCATCATTTATTTCCAAGAAAATCCTACCTAAACCTGTTTTATGTACTTTTTTCGTATTAATTCTCAATGCATTTCTTCCAATTCATCGCAACTCATTCTCTTAGAGGCTACCCCCTCTTAAGCTAACTTAAATCTACTGAGCTCAGATGCTAAACTAAGGGACGAGGCAATGCAGCATCACATAACAATTAACACAAGCAGCAATGACAAAAAATACAGATTGGCAAAGCTAGCAGCATAAATGAGCAAAAGTCAAATTCAATAACACTATGCCTGGCAAACAGCAGCAACTTATACCTAAACATGACATAGCGCAAGCAGAAAAAATATTACACTAAAATGGCCATGTCTAATACCTATGTCACATCTTAACATTAGAGTGATGCATCACAATTTATTCTACAAAAGAAATTACCAAGTACTTGAAAAGAAAATTATAGATGCAGTTACTGGTATTAGTCCCTTCTTATTGTTCTCTCCATTCCAAGTGCTCCTTTTTTAAAGAATGTGGATCATAAAATAATTATTTAATAGATCTGTTGACAGAAAGTGTTCACATTAGCAAATGCATTTCATTTTATAAAAGCAATGCTGCAACACAGCTGGAAACCAGATATCAAATGAAATAAGCAACTATGAAAAGCAAAGCATAAAAATATCATTCAGTAGTCATGTGACATTTCGTAAGTTAGTAGAAATTCTCTCAACTCTCATAGAAAGACGCTTGTCATAATCAGGTGTGCAGATGTACGAATATTTCCCATCAATTCATAAGCATTTCAGTAATTAGCACAAAGTGCGAGTAATCATATGTTTTCAAGTAACGAGGGTGTCGCATTAGCGATGAAAGGCACACCCTAATGGCGTGTTCTCCAGGTGTTTGACACGTCCCACGTCCCCTTTTTTTTTCTACCTGTGCCGCTGAAAAGGGCTCGCAATAATGGCTTTTTCTCCAGGCGTCTGACACAGCTGGGTGCCCGCGACGCATTACGTGCAGGTGGTCACTTAACTTTCGTACGGAAATATTTACGACAGGAGATTCTGCTACCGTTGCAGTCTCATTTAAAAATATTTCACAGGTCAAGAATTAGCGTTGCAAATCTGTAGAAACAAAATCCTATAAATATAAGTGTCCAAAAAAAAATATTCGTCAGCATTGTGATACAGTCACACATTTCATAACTCTTAAAGTTCGTTTCTTGGTTTCCAACATCCTTTTCATAAATCAGAGTCCCTAAACACTACTCATTATTCCTTACCTCATTATACATATACATATTCGTCGACACTTCTTCAATATTTCATCGTGAGAAATACGTAGCATAATAAACATTCCTCAACAACATAATACACATCGTCGTCGTAATAATAACATCATAACACCTCAGTCAAATCTCAAAATCGTCGTAACTTCCTCCAATAATTTCTGAGCCTAAAAAAATTCTCTGCTCATTTCAATAGTGTCATCTACCTCAAACGTACTTTAAAATCATGCTCCCTTACGAAATACGTCATTCAAAGCTCTCATAGTATCACAATGATTCCGAAAAATATGAGCGTTTCTCAAAGTACAGACAAAATACAGTTTCATAAGTGTGAAGTTACCCAACTGTGTATTGCGTAAACATGTGTCACTGATGTAGTAAAAAGAATGTTTGTTTCTCTGTCAAATAATCAGATAGCTGTGTAATTCTGTGTTAGAGAAATATGGTACCGATGTGTAAAGTTGTATAAGCAAATACCATATTAGCTAGGGTTCCTTGTGGTTGCCACACACATGGTACACAAAGTAAGCGTGTACCCCCCTGAGGATAAATGTAATTATGCCCTCAGGTGTTACAAATTACAGCAATGGAATGAAATGTATCACGGAAAACTTTCTTTGTAATTAAAAAATCTTTAAAAATAAATGTTTCAAGTACAAAATTAATCACTCAAATACGTGTACTGTAGCGCTAAATGTGCGTCTTGTTGCAACATAATCTGTGTGGAAGTGTCGTAGTTATCGTCCTCCGAAAGCTAAGTTCTGCAGAAGCCAATGTACTTACCTCATGATAAACAAAAGTGAAATGCTTTGCGTATAGATATCATACTTATTACGCTTATTGCCGTGATGAAGAAAGTACTGTGCTGTAACGTATTGTTGTGCTACAGAAAAGGCTGTCTCCTTGTAGCTATACCACAAAAGTTACTACTAAAACCTGTTTTACTTTCCAGAAGAATTCAGAAAAACTGTGCAGATATAAAACAGATACACCGCAAAAGCAACATTGTAAATTGTCACTCATTAGTAGCGTCGTGACAAAATCGTGTAGCTGTCACATAAACTAACCACTGTGCCATCTGGTATCTCACTGAAAGTACTTTAAATCCAGAATGTATTTTCAAGTAAACCAAAATGTTGCATTAAAATCTCATTAGCAGTACCAGTATAGGTTCTAAGTATGTAAGCCTGATAGTCGTTACGTAATCGTGCAACTAACAAGCAAGAATGTACAAATACAACACTGTGTCGTCTGTTCACTATAACAATGCATTCGTCATTTCTGTTTAAATAAGTTCTCTTGGTTCTTGATTGGATATTTAACTTCAAACATTGTTACATGTTAACAGATTCTAAGTCTGACAAAGCATACTAGCAACGTAAAGTGAAAAGTTATATGGCAAAGACAAAGGTAAAAAGCAGATTATCTCTCAATAAACGGTTTTACATGTGGAATGTGGTGTAAACCTTTACTCTTCATAGTACTCAGAGTTTGAACTTGAATGCAATTGTCAGGCGGTATACGTCGGTAAAGAATACTGGAGTTTTTCTCGAGGTTAGCGTCTGTGTTATTTTTCTCTGAGCCACCTGGCGCACTTGGCTGCCTGCTGTGCGAGTCATTGTCTGTCTCTTTGTTGGCGCGCGTCGTTATTGGGATTAGGAGACCTAACTTCTACAAATTCGCCTTGCCGAGAGGGCCCTGCTCTGTTTGAATCCCGCCAGTTCTGATGCAATTGACGTCTGTCGTTATGATCATATCGTCTGTCGTCATTTCGGTAGAATCCGTAGTTTCTTCCTTGTCGGTCACGTGGTGGAGAATTTCTCCCTGAATCGTAACTCCGCGCTGAACTGTTGCGTCTGAAGTTATTCTGTCTCCCCTGGTAATAATTGTTTTGGTTCCCATATTGTCTGTTTCTGTGGTTATCTCTGTCATATTCATTACTACGGAAATGCGATCTTTCTCTGTAACTATTATTACTCTGCCAGTGGTTGTCATATAGGTGGTGTCTGTTTTGGTCACGATTTGCGTTGTAAGAATAGCCTTTTCGTGTCCAGTTATTGTTTCTGTCGTCACGGAATTGTGACGTATGTGACCTGTAGTGATTGTTTTCCTGTTTTCGCATCCGGCGACTGTCAGTGTCAATTTCTAATTCTTGTAAGAGTCCCTGAAATGCTTCAATGTCGTCTTTGCAACGTCCTGCCAAAATAATATGTCGTAAATGTTCAGGCAGTTTGATTAAGCAAATGCGGATGAGTTCTGAGGGGCTGTATGGGTTTGAAAGATACTGATTCTTATGCAACATGTCTTCAAAATATTTCATAAGACTGGAAAATTCAGATTGTTCGAAACGTTTCATCATTATGATGCTATGTTTTACACGGTCTTGTGTGGCTTGAGACCAATATGCTGAGAGGAAGGCATGGTAAAACTCTCCTTCACTGTGGCAATCGTGAATTACCGATCGCATTCTTACAGCTGGTTCATTCTCCAAGTAGCCACACATAAATTCTAATCTGTGTTCCAACGACCAGTTGGGAGGAAAACAATGAGAGAATTGATGAAGCCATGCTTGTGGATGAATGTCGTTGCCAGAATTCTTAAATGTTTTGAATTTACGTGTAGTAATGAACAGCTTATAGTCAAAATCATCATGTCGGCGAGTAGCATATCGGTCATTGTTACGTCGTGTCGGCGGTTCCATATCGAAATTCGGTGCACATTGCCAGTTTCTTTCATAACTTACGAAATGCCCTGTGTTATTATTTTGCGTCTTTTCCGTATTTCTAAGTCCCTCTTCCCGTGTTGGAGCGCGAGTGTCCTCTGAAATACGTAATTCTTGTATTACCTGTGTCAGCTGATCTTGTACTTCCCGGATTTCTCTTTGGTGTTGTGTATTAATTTGATTCTGATTTTGTTTGAATTTTCTTATTTGTTCATACTCTTCTGTGTCAGTGAAGGCTACGGGTCTTGTGTCATTCAGATCATCATCTACCTTTGTAGATAAGTTAGTGACCTGATCCGAAAGTTCGGCTACTTTCTCCGATAGTGTACTTATTTCTTCAGTGTGTTTTTCTGAACCAAGTTTCAGAGTATCTACTGTGTCCTTAAAGTTTTCCTGAGTTTTTGCAAGTTGCGTAACCGAATCGGTAGATGCAACTGAGTCAAATTTAGCTTGCAAGGTCTCATGATTTTCATGAACAATAATTTGCAGTTCTTTTATGGCTGCTTCGTGATTCTGTAATGCATTTTCATGCCGCGAAAAAATAGGTTGAAAATGCTCACAAATTTGTGTTTTTACGTCATTACAGACTTTTTGACATTTCGATTCAATGTTATGTAACTCAGTAGTTAAATCTTCACGTGTTTGTTCAAGTGTTTGTTCCAATGAGTCTAACTTTTTAAGATTTTGTTCCACTGTGTGTAACTTTTTGAGATTTTGTTCCACTGTGTCTAACTGTTGCTGTGTTTGTCTCTGATTTTGTTCCATTTGTTGCATTAATTGCAATAATAATGTATTAGTGTCTGGAATCTGTTTCTCTACGCTTTTCGGCAGTGCATTTGCACCGACAACATTCACATTTTGACAAGCAGAAAATGTGTCTTGACTTATTTGAGAAAACGGTGATGACCCAAAACCTGAATCTACAGTATTTGCGAAATTGTGTCCTGTCATTTCGGATTCCTGAGGCGAGCTGTTGCCGACCGATCGATCGATAATGCGTCCCTCTTCACTAATTGTTTCACTGTCCACGCCATTGTTTGCCGCCTGCTCCATTTCCCTATGAACAGTTACCAAATTACTACTTTGAACATCAGTTAATTCATTACTCGGTGGCGCTAACACACTGCTTTCATTTTCACTGTCATTTCTCAGTTTACTTTGGAGCCTAGTATTACGTTTTTCACACGCCATTATTGTCACAGTATTTCACACGACAACACAGAAAAACACAATTTGAAGATCAAAAATAAGAGAACACATTAACATAGCACTGAAAATAATATCTAGTTAATTGCAAGCGCAGCTGCGAAATACTTGGTGCAAATCTACATGCATGCCACAACTGTTTTACTGTACAACAATGAAAAACTACAACTACAAAGGAAATTCTCTCTATGATTACGCGCTACCAATAAACAAAATCTACACTAATTACACAAACTACAACAAAAATCAGAAGATTCCAGTGAGGTATCCTAGGCTAAGGGTCGCCATATGAAACGTCCCCTTTGAACAATTCTACAAGACTGTGCTTAACCTGACACACAATATTTTGTTAGCGCAACGCAATCTGACTTTCAAAATTCCCTACAAAAGAATGGCCCTGACTAACATTAAACTATACCTTTCACAAATCACTTACCTCACAAAAATCTTCGCTGCTCAAGCTACTGCAATACAGCGAGTGCCACTACTGCCAGCTAAATAAAAGATTCAAACTATGGAAGGCACTAACTACTGATAGGGATAGTTAGCAAATGAAAGATATTAATAGAGAACAAACAATGTATTTACCTTGATATCATCATATATAAATATAGCAGTTCATGACAAATTTCAAAACTCCGCCATCTCTCTCCCCACATCCACCACTGCTGGCGGCTCACCTCCAACTGCGCAACGCTACGCGCTGTTCACAGCCAGCTGCCTAACACTACAATGGCGAGTATTACAACAATGCAAAGCAGCCACAGACTGCACACAGCACAGCCAGTGATTTTCATATTGAGCGTTACGGAACGTTGCCAATAAGAAAACATAAACAGCCTACTTACATAGAGAAAACATAAACAGCCTACTTACATAGAGAAAACATAAACAGCCTACTTACATAGAGAAAACATAAACAGCCTACTTACATATTCTTAAAGGGATCGTCCTGGATCTCGTCTTAAATTATTTGGGGAAAGTATAGAAAAAATCCAACTGTGGCTGCACGGACGGGGATTTGAGCCGCGTTCTTCGCAAATACGCCACCTGACTCTCTGGTTCTACTCCAATAATTCAAGTCAAATTGTGGTGATGGGGTTTCCGTCACCGTCATTGTTTCATCTGAGTTTTAAGACGTAAACACAACTGATTGTATTGAACTTCATGGCGTTCCGAAATATTTTTGGCTTTATTTTAAAGTAAACCTTCGCTTGTCAATAAACATCTCAAAAACAGACATTTCCAACGCAGAACAGTTCATTCAGGTGGAGGGATACTGCATTGTGCATATACAGGGTGTTACAAAAAGGTACGGCCAAACTTTGAGGAAACAATCCTCACACACAAAGAAAGAAAATATGTTATGTGGACATGCGTCCGGAAACGCTTACTTTCCATGTTAGAGCTCATTTTATTACTTCTCTTCAAATCACATTAATCATGGAATGGAAACACACAGCAACAGAACGTACCAGCGTGACTTCAAACACTTTGTTACAGGAAATGTTCAAAATGTCCTCCGTTAGCGAGGATACATGCATCCACCCTCCGTCGCCTGGAATCCCTGATGAGCTGATGCAGCCCTGGAGAATGGCGTATTGCATCACAGCCGTCCACAATACGAGCACGAAGAGTCTTTACATTTGGTACCGGGGTTGCGTAGACAAGAGCTTTCAAATGCCTCCATAAATGAAAGTCAAGAGGGTTGAGGTCAGGAGAGCGTGGAAACCATGGAATTGGTCCACCTCTACCAATCCATCGGTCACCGAATGTGTTGTTGAGAAGCGTACGAACACTTCGACTGAAATGTGCAGGAGCTCCATCGTGTGTGAACCACATGTTGTGTCGTACTTGTAAAGGCACATGTTCTAGCAGCACAGGTAGAGTATCCCGTATGAAATCATGATAACGTGCTCCATTGAGCGTAGGTGGAAGAACATACTGACGAAACTAAAATGAGCTCTAACATGGAAATTAAGCGTTTCCGGACACATGCCCACATAAAATCTTTTCTTTATTTGTGTGTGAGGAATGTTTCCTGAAAGTTTGGCCGTACCTTTTTGTAACACCCTGTAGTCTCGTCTCGGAAAGTGGCTATCTTATCAGCACCTGTGTGAGAAATGCCACGTCCTTGGTGGGCTGTAGCGTCAGACTTTTAACTCCAATGCAGAGCGCAACAATGAAGGAAGTACTTTGCTTCCTCAAAACGGGTTATTAATGGTGCTTTCTCGTAGTGCAATAAACCTTGGAACTGTTACGCAATGCTTTTGCCACTCCTATGCGGAGCTCGATGTAGTCAGGTCAATGTAAAACATCAAAGCACTGATTAGCAATTAAGATTTGTAACAAAACTGGTTGGTAGAATCATTTGTAAAAGATTTGAGCGCGAATGTAAGTGTTGACCTAAACTAGTATTATACACACATAAAAAAAAAAGGTTTTCATCACCTCGGTTCCGAGCGTTCCGAAACCTGTACAGGAAACTGGAATATCGATCAAGGTAAATATCATTTCTTTCCTTTTTATTGCTCATGAAAACCACACATTGCATGTTGTACCACCTTACCGCGAGACCTTGAGAGGTGGTGCTCCAGATTGCTGTACACAGCGTTACCTCATAACCTAGTAGCATGTCCTCTTGCGTTCATGTATGCCTGTATTCGTCGTGGCATACTATCCACAAGTTGATCAAGGCACTGTTGGTCCAGATTGTCCCACTCCTCAACGGCAAATCGGCGTAGATCCCTCAGAGTGGTTGATGGGTCATGTCGTCCATAAAGCCCTTTTCAATCTATCCCAGGCGTGTTCTATAGGATTTATGCCTGGACAACATGCTGGCGACTCTAGTAGAACGATGTCGTTATCCTGAAGGAAGTCATTCACAAGATGTGTACGATTGGGGCGTGAATTCTCTTCCATGGAGACGAATGCCTCGCCAATATGCTGCCAATATAGCTGCACTGTCGGTCGGAGGGTGGCATCCAGGTATCGTACAGCCATTACGGCGCCTTCCATGACCACCAGCGGTGTACGTCGGCCCCTCATAATGCCTCCCCAAAACAGCAAAGAACCTCCACCTTACTGCACTCGCTGGACAGTGTGTTTAACGCGTTCAGCCTGACCAGGTTGCCTCCAAACACTCTCCTACGACTGACTGGTTGAAGGCTTAGGTGACACTCTCCGGTGAAGAGAACGTGATGCCAGTCCTGAGTGGTCCATTCAGCATGTTGTTGGGTTCATCTGTACCGCGCTGCATGGTGTCGTGGTTGCAAAGATGGACCTCGTCATAGACGTCGGAAGTGAAGTTGCGCATCATGCAGCCTATTGCGCACAGTCTGAGTTGTAACACAACGTCCTGTGGCTGCACGAAAAATGTTATTCAACATGGTGGTGTTGCTGTCAGGGTTCCTCCGAGCCTTAATCCGTAGGTAGCGATCATCCTCTGCAGTAGTAGCCCTTGGGCGGCCTGAGCGAGGCATGTCATCGACAATTCCTGTCTCTCTGTATCTCCTCCATGTCCGAACAACATCACTTTGGTTCATTCCGGGAAGCCTGGACACCTTCCTTTTCGAGAGACCTTCCTGGCACAAAGTAACAATGCGGACGAGATCGAACCGCGGCATTGGCATGGTTGAACTACAGACAACACGAGTCCTGTACCTCCTTCCTGGTGGAATGACTGGAACTGATAGGGTGTCGGACCCCTCTGTCAGCCACTGCTCATGCATGATTCTTTACATCTTTGCGCGGGTTTATTGACATCTCTGATCATCAGGTGCAATGTGTACAAACTGATAGACAAAGTAAGGCAAGAATTAAATTGAAAAGTGTAAACCGGATGAATAAAAAAAAATCAAATCATGTTCCTATCGAGGAAAAAGAGTGTGAGATGACCCAGCGTTCATCGTCAGCAATTTTTCGTGAAGTAGTGGACATCTAACATAAAATAACGTGGAAAGCTAATAAAAACAAATTACCTATAGAAGACTGTCAAGCAGGTAAAATACTAATAAATTCCACTCAATGTTTAGCGCCCGAAAACCTCAAACCACACACACAAATTCCACTCAAAAGGAGTAGCAGTGTGTGGTGGGCTAGGGCAATACCCATATGCCAAAGTACTGATCACATCCAGGCAGTATACGATCGCCTACGGGATAATGCGAAATCTGAACAGGTAACGACCCCACATTTGGCTAAATGGCTGCAGCGTATTTTTTTAAAAATTTGTTAATCATGAAATCATTTAATTTGACCTTGGGTCACAAACAATGATAGGACTTCCTCTAATGTTTGTCTTGTATACCGACCACCTTTCCTTTCCCAAATGAAATGTCGTGTGGGTAGGGCCTCCCGTCCGGTAGGGCAGTCGCCTGGTGAAAGTCTTTTCAACCACTTTGGCGACTTGCGTGTCGATGGGGATGATATGATGATGACTAGGACAACACAACACCTAGTCCCTGAGTGGAGAAAATCTCCGACCCAGCCGGGAGTCGAACCCGGACCCCTTGGCATCACAGTTTGTCACGATGATCACTTTTTTTTTTCCTTTTTACTTCCTTTCGTTTTCTTCGGTATTGTTCGTTGCACTTGGTCTGGGCGGACGTCACATGGTATCCGTTTAAGTTGATGACTGATTCGTTTATTCAGTTATTTCTTACAGATGACAACCAGCTCTCTGACCGAACACGCTGAGCTACTGTGCCGGCAAAATTCGTTATTTACTAAAATAGAATAATCAGAATTCAGGAAATTACCTTACATTAGATACTGATTAACATTTGGCGCAAGTACTGAGACATAAAGAAATTTCAAGCATCCTAAAGTTCAATGGCACTTGTCTCAATATTCCCATGTAAGGATAAACAATTGGCAAAACATGAACATAAACGACAACACGCGTGCTAATCTGCCGTCCATTTTGTTTAGTATATTGTCAACGGCTCAAGGCCAATCAGGAATAAGGTGGATATTATAGTAGGTTCTTGCGTATGCCAAGTAATAACGGACATAAGGTTTTATCACTTCAAATTATCAATTAATTATAATAACGAAACATAGAGTCCGATAATTTTAGAAATTGTTTTAAGTAATTTAGAGTAATTGTCGCATTTCCGGTCTTGTGAGGCAAACTGAGGAGCTACTTGATTGAGAAGTAGCGGCTCCGGTCACGTAAACTGAATTACGGCCGGGAGGGCGGTGTGCTGACAACAGCCGGCCGGTGTGGCCGTGCGGTTCTAGACGCTTCAGTCTGGAACAACGTGACCGCTACGGTCGCAGGTTCGAATCCTGCCTCGGGCATGTATGTGTGTGATGTCCCTAGGTTAGTTAGGTTTAAGTAGTTCTAAGTTCTAGGGGACTGATGGCCACAGATGTTAAGTCCCATAGGCTCAGAGCCATTTGAACCATTTTGCTGACAACATACCCCTCCATATCTGCATCCAGTGACACCTGTCCCGTTGGGACTTTCAAGGCCTCTTAGGACGGAGTTTAGTTTAGTTTATTGTCGCATTGACTATAAAATTTTCTGGAAAGAATGACACGACTGTTAGACAAAATAATATTACATAGGTGATGGACTGTTAGCGATAGACACGACAACTGATATACCAGTAACTTTTCAAAATTAAGTAAAGAATGTCTAGTATGTAATTTTGTGTCTGTGAGAACTTTCTATCAGTTCGTCAGGTAAGGCTACGGATGATGGCGGACTTTTGCGAGTGGGCTTGGTTGGCTCTGAGCACTATGGGACTTAACTTCTGAGGTCATCAGTCCCCTAGAACTTAGAACTACTTAAACCTAAGGACATCACACACATCCATGCCCGAGGCAGGATTCGAACCTGCGACTGTAGCGGTCGCACGGTTCCAGACTGTAGCGCCTAGAACCGCTCGGCCACGAATGGGCTTCAGTAAGTAATGCAACAGGTTTGTTTCTCGAGCAATTTCGGTTGAAAAAATTCAGAATTTGTTATGGGACATCGTGGAATATTCCTATAGTTTTACAAAGTTCCCATACGTGGTGGTGCTACGCGTAGCCTTCAAAATGGCGTCTGTAAAGGAGGTACATTCCAAGCAGAGAGCTATCATTATCGTTTGTAGGGAAACCAGAGCATCACACATATTCATAGGCACATACAGAATGTGTATGGAGACCTGGCAGTGAATAAAAGCACGGTGAGTGTTTGGGCGAGGCATTTGTCATCATCGCAACAAGGCCACGAGAAACGGGTCTATCCACAGCGTGCCGATCGGCCACACGTAGGTGTGGCTCCTGCAATGTTGGAGTGTGCGGACTCTCATTGGAGGTGACCCAAGGGATCAGAATCAAACAGCTTGCTGCACAACTGGACATCTCTGTTGACAGTGCTGACACACTCATCGACATGTTTGGGTACTGAAAGGTGTATGCCAAGGTACTGAAAGGTGTGTGCCAGCTGGGTCCCCCCCCCCCCCCCCCCCCCCCCACGTAAAAAAAGACTTCCATCGGTTTGGCGGAATTAAGGATGCACTTCGCGGGAATCATATATAGGTAATGGGGGAGGTTGTTGATGCATCAAGACGATGGCTCCGACGTCCTACAGGTCCTCCCAGTAAGGTGGCGTAAGACCTTCGCACTGAACAGAGATTATATTGAAAAATAGTGTTTTGAACCCAAAACAATGGGGAATTGTAAGGTGTATTGAAATCCTTAAAAAATCAACCAGTTTTCAGAAAAAAAGTGTTGCATTACTTTATGAAACCCCTCATAGCACGCAGCTGGACTCTGGAGGGTCCCGTCGATTATGGCTGGCGGGATGAAACTGGTATTCGTTGATCTTGTAAGGAAGCTGACAGTTACAAGTTAACAGTTCATCCATTATTGGTGGTGATTCGACCAATATCCTCTTCTATCAATTATTGTCGATTACTACCAAAGGTCCATGGTACGTTATTATATATACATGATTCTTTCTCTCAGGAATATTATTTTTTCTTATCGCTTTTACTTACGTGCATAAGTAAATATGAAACGGGTTCTTTAAGGGTCACTGTTATTCATGTACCAACTTTAGATTTTGGACTTGATGACTAAAATACAGTTGCCGTTAACCAAACTGAATGTAATTTTGTTAATTTCTATTTATTGATTGCAAAGCAATGTTCGATAGAATTTCGATTGTTGCCGTGGAGCGGCCAAGATAAAACTTACTGAACTCATGGAATCTGTATAATTTAAAAAAATGAACTTTAACGTAAATTAATTATCTGTTGCAATTTAGAAAGGTTCTTACAACTAAATCTCTCGCATTTTCAGTTACTATTAACACTTTGAAAAATAAATTAATACTTCGGCTCGTAATGGCCGACCAGCGGCTGCATCGGAAGATGAGCTTTCCGCAGCGCAAATTAGTGACAAAATGCTTATTAAAAATAACTAGCCGCTGCGACTATTTGAGGTGAAAACTATTACGAAGAAATTCATGTTGTGATAACAATAATTAGTTTATTTTAGCAGAATACCGAATAACTTACATAAAATATGTGTAGCCGCTCAATGGCTGCCTTCCGTATCGCGAAACAAAACAGTGTGAGTACCATAAAGTACGTCCTTCCTCCTCGGCCGTACAAATGCGTCTCTTTACGATCCTTTTTTATTTTCATAGACATGTTTTAAATAAAGATGCTAATTTTAAATTATCGCTGCATATCAGTTGTTTCAAGAAAATTAACTGTATCTTTTATACTAATTGTGTTCATAAAATATTTAAGGGTTTACAAATAATTCTTAGTTCACCCTTAACACTTCACAATATTGCTCACTGTTTACAAACGATAAAAATGTCAATATTTATGTGACGTACCGTCACACCCCCGTAGCTTAATACTTGTTCCACTGGCCTGCTCCCTCATATGTCGAGCAGTCGTTCTTCTGCATGATGGCCTATCCGGACACGACCGTTGCCCTCGTGTAAGAATAAACGTGATTCACCCGGTCAGGCGACACATTTCCATTAATCCACGGTCGAAACACGGTGATTCTACGTCCACAGCAGTCCTAGTTGAGTGGGTCACCATGAGAGCCCTATGTTCAGCAATGTGCGCCGAACGGCGTGCTCCGAAACACTTGTGTCTGCACCAGTATCTGCCACTGGTCGCCAGTCTCGCGTTACGTTCTGTGACGAGGTGTGGACGCTCAACACCTTCTCGTCTGTTCGTCGTTTCAGCATCCTTCAGTCCCTTTCCACAAATGCTCACGACAGCAGGACACGGACAGCCGACCAACTTCGCCATTTACGAGACGTTCGTACCCAGACTCCGGACAATAAGTAATTGCCCTTTGTCAGGGTCGCTCATGTCAGTGGATTTCCGATTTTGCAACCCATATCGCCGATAGAATTATGCCCACTCGTCTCTGCTGCGTTTATTTACTTCCATTGTAGCGTCACGTGGGCACAATGCCAGCATGCGGCATTCAGTCCTGCAGCGGGCCATGGCCATAATGTTTTGCTTTTCGATACATGTTCGTAGGTTTTCGAGTACCGAGAAAGTTTCTGTAATACTTATGAGGGTTGTAGACTCTGACGTACCCTAAAAGACAGATAAACATTTCCGCAATTTTTACAGGGTATATGATCTCTAATTACACAAAAATCGCCAACACTATGCATAATGTGCTAAGGAAAGCATAATCAATAACATGCTGAAACTATATTCATTTCATATGATTTTACTTTAACACGTTTCTTGCCTTTACCTATTTCGAACATTTTGTTCATCACCAGATCGCTGTACTTATTATAGGAGACATATTAATCGAGTTTGGATGCTTTAATTGTCATGGCACCCTACAGTCAAAAGATTTCAGACTGATAAATTAATTTTCTTTTCGAGAATTTATCGACCTGAATTTTTTTATCCTGTAGAGCACAATCTCATTAGCATTCAACTGCTGATTAAATACAATGTAGCGATCGAATGATTAACAAAAGCCGGCCGTGATGGTCTCGCGGTTCTAGGCGCGCAGTCCGGAACCGCGCGACTGCTACGGTCGCAGGTTCGAATCCTGCCTCGGGCATGGATGTGTGTGATGTCCTTAGGTTCGTTAGGTTTAAGTAGTTCTAAGTTCTAGGAGACTGATGACCACAGCTGTTAAGTCCCATAGTGCTCAGAGCCATTTTTTGATTAACAAAATTTTGGAAACTGAGAGTACCATGAAACAGTGAAATGGATTAAAGAAAAATGTCATAACTTATTGCTTTGTCAGGTATTTTTGTAACGTATCTTGTGCAATCTTCATCAGTCACCATGTCCAAAATTCAGCAGTCCACTATAGTGTTAATCATGAAATCTGGACGATGTCGTACCATAAACTAACGACTCAGTCAACTGATGTTTGTTTTTATTATGATTATAGCGCTATTGCTTACAAGTTAGCATATTGATACTATTTCGTTTCGATGCTATAACTAAAAACAATTATGCATTTGGCATCCAAATTGTTTTCAGCAGATACCATATTTATAGATTTCGGAAAAGCATTCGACACGGTACCCCACAGCAGACTGTTAACAAAGGTATGTGGGTATGGAATAGGCTCCCAGATAGGTGACTAGCTCGAAGACTTCTTAAGTAATAGAACTTTGTATTTTGTCCTCGATGGTGGGTGTTCGTGGGAGACAGGAGCAATATCAGGAGTGCCCCAGGGAAGTGATAGGACCCTTGCTATTTTCTACACACAAAAATAAACTGGGACACACGGTGGGCAGCTATCTACGGTTGTTCGCTAATGATGGTACGGTGAACAAGAAGGTGTCGGAGGTAAGTGACTGTAGTTTGGTACAAGATGACCTAGACTAAATTTTTAGTTGATGTGACGAACGGAAGTTAATGTTAATGCGGATGAGTAGCATAAACAAACCAGTGATGCTAGGATACAGCATTAGTAGTGTTCTGATTGACACAGTCACGTCGTTTAAATGTCAGGGCGTAAAAAATGGAACGAGCATGAGCGGACTGTGGTAGGGACGGTGAATGGTCCACTTCGGTTTATTGGGAGAATTTTGGGAGAGTGTGGTTCATCTGTAAAGGAGACCACGTATAGAACACTAGTGTGACTTATTCTTGAGTACTGCTTGAGTGTTTGGGACCCGCACCAGCTCCTATTGAAAGAAGATATCGAAGCAATTCAGAGGATATCTGCTAGATTTGTTACATGTAGGTTCGATCAGCATGCAACGTTACGAGTATGCTTCGGGTGCTCTAGTGAGCGTCCCTCGAGGTAAGAAGACACTCATTTAAGAACATTGTTGAGGAAGTTTAGAGAACTGGAATTTGAAGCTGACTGCAGAACGATCCTACTGACTCCAACATATGTTTCGCGTAGGGATCACGAAGATAAGATACGTGAAATTAGGCCTCATACGGAGGCATACAGACAGTCGTTTTCCTCTCGCTCTATCTGCGAGAGGAACAGGAAAGGAAACGACGGGTTTTGATAGAGGGTATGCTCCGCCATGCACCGTACTGGGGCTTGCGGAGTACGTATGTAGATGCAGAAGGAATCATCCTTACAACTGATGTACGAAGGGACTTCAAAAAGTAATTTATATATGTCATCCCGTTATGAGACCATTGCGCAGCAAGTGTGACGCACTGTGAGAAGACAGTACATGTTCTGGCTTTCCTGCAGACAGTTCTGCTACGGAACGTTTAACAGGTGCATTACTTCTGGGAGTGAAATGGCGCGGCAACTGGATGTGTACTCCAAAGCTGAAGCACGTGGGCAGTATGATTCTTGTGATTACAACGTCTAACTCGCACACCGACTTTCCGTGTAATTCTGGCGGTATGTGATCCAAATACAATGTCACGTCCAGCCGTAGTGAAATAGTGGCAACAATTTTACCGAGTCCGCACAGACGTGGGTATCCTCATAGAGAAGGAAGGCGATCGACATCGACTACAGACGACGACCTCCAAGCAATCGAGGAACTGATTCTCAGTAATCGCAGGTTTTTCTAACGATGAGGACGTGAACACAATGGTTCTCGAATGGCTCCGTGACCACGGAACGGATTTCTGTCGCCGAGGAACTGAACGATATTGGTACAACCTTCCGATCGTTGTTTACGGAGACTTGGTGACTATCTTGAAATGTAGTTCTATACATCTGTGTCACTTTGAAGTATAGAACAGCATTCAATAAAATTTACTTGGTCTGCCGTAATAACGTTAACTTACTTTCTGAATATATATATATATATATATATATATATATATATATATATATATATATATATATATATCGGGGCCGGTTGTACCGTCTGTGATCAGCTCAGCCAACGCCGTCATCTGTCATCTGGATGGAGCTGTACACGGAGACGCACAATGATGCTACATGTAATTTTGTAATTTACATATGAAAGTCTAGTGGGTCCTCCCCCACTTCTCGTAACTGAATAGTACCCAATTTGCTTACCTCGCATCTTGAAGACGTTGCCCTAATTGGTTTCATCGTCGGTCGCGAGCTCTAGCGCTTGAGCAATAAACAATACGTAATGATGTGGTAAGTGTGTAGGCTCAGACGCTTATGCAGAATGAGAATCGTAAAACATTAGGATACCAGCTTTTTTTGTTTTATGTGTCCAAACGACTGAGTACAACGATTTCTGGAGCCAGTCTATCGTTAATATTCATAACAAGATCCCCTCTCATTAATCATTAGTTCTCGAGCACTGCTAAAGTCAAAAAATTCTTCACATGATCTTAGAATCCACATTTGATCGCACAAACAAGTTTTGCGAGGCACCTTTAACAATTAATTCCGTCTTTACGCGGAGTTGCACTTCACACACTAGTTCGCGTGTTGCCACCCCGAAAACCGGTCGTAGACTGCCTTGGATTAACACAACATCGTACAGGTACCTCATCCGAGGCAGTTTTTCAGCAGTCTGTTCCGTCTTCACATGAGATCAGATTTTATACATCGATTCATTTATTATCTCCTCGGAAAGTGATCGTATACTAGTTGTGAGCTATCTTAGCAGTTTGGCGCCTGCCCTCTCGGGGCGCACTTGCGGCTGCTCCATCCTCTCCATCAATAAACACTGAAAGTAACTAAAACTTGGGTTTTTCCTGATGAATTTAGTGGTACTGAAAGCACTATTACAAGTTATCAGTGCAAATAATGTTATCAGCTCGGTTGGAGATGTATATTAATATTTAAACAGCAAATATAAATAATAAAAGATTCTCTTCTTGGGGCCAAGCGTTGTAGGTAAATCCCGACAGCCTCTCTTTGTGCCAGTACGATATGGCTATTGCTCGCCCTGTCGCTCTCGCGCTATGTAACCATTCGGTGTGATTCGAAGTGTCTGCTTTATGATTCTTCCTATTTGCTGGCCTCCCCCTATAAAATCTTTCTCCACTATGCTTTAAAACATAGCAACAAAAATGTAACAAAACGTGGGCAGGGATGTGGCTTAAACGCCACAGGCTGACTGCCATGTGGGATAGCCGAGTTCGATTCCTGGTATTGGCTCGAATTTTTCCTTGGTGAGAGAGCTGGGTCATGGTCTACTCAGCCTCATGGCTTCAACTGAGCACCAGCAATAGGGAATGCGATATGCTGACGCAACGCACTTGACTGGAACGATCATTCGAAGACTAGAAAACATGGGCTCTGAAATGGTACCTTAAGAGCTGTGAACACTTCTTCATCTTGGATATTGTGGAACAAATCTCTTCTACTGCAAGCGCTTTGCTTTCCATATTTTGGGAGGACGTAGTATGGATCAAAACAACAAAAAATTGTTGATGAACATGGTCTCTAAAATGCCCATTTTAAGAGCTATGAGCGCATGTTCAGTAGCGGAAATCAATAACTGCTCATAGCTATTGAGGTAAACACTTTTTAGCCGAGCGGTCTAGGGCGCTGCAGTCATGGACTGTGCGGCTGGTCCCGGCGGAGGGCCGGCCGGTGTGGCTGAGCGGTTCTAGGCGCTACAGTCTGGAACCGTCTCTGAAGACCGCGAAGGTTCGAATCCTGCCTCGGGCATCGGTGTGTGTGATGTCCTTAGGTTAGTTAGGTTTAAGTAGTTCTTTCTAGGGGACTGATGACCTCAGGAGTTAAGTCCCATAGTGCTCAGTGCCATTTGAACCCGGCGGAGGTTCGAGTCCTCCCTCGGGCATCGGTGTGTGTGTTTGTCCTTAAGATAATTTAGGTTAAGTAGTGTGTAAGCTTAGAGACTGATGACCTTAGCAGTTAAGTCCCATAAGATTTCACACACATTTGAACATTTTTGTAAACACCTTAGAGCCAATGTGTACTGGATATTCTTTTCTTGTTCTGGTCCATACCACGACCTCTCAAAGTATGGAAAACAAAAAGCTTTCCATACAACAGAAGTATTTCACAGTATCAAAGCTAAAAAGTTCTCAT
Organism: Schistocerca serialis cubense; assembly: GCF_023864345.2. Lineage (NCBI taxonomy): Eukaryota > Metazoa > Arthropoda > Insecta > Orthoptera > Acrididae > Schistocerca > Schistocerca serialis. The sequence continues at coordinate 224,331,015 of NC_064639.1, read as the reverse complement.
AGCTCTTAACGTATTCATTTTGTAGCACATATTCACTAGACTTTCTTGCTTCAAATGATCATTCTGTCAAATCTCTAAATATTTACCATTCCTTCTGGGACACCTAGTATACAATGGCTCAGTATAAACATTTCTCAATAGAACGAAAAACCAGTCCAAGTTGCAAGCATTTTATTTTTTCATTCGACGACTAGTTTCGGGCCGAGACCCATTTTCAATTCAACATAACCAAGTCGAAAATGACATTTCATAAGATGTTAAAAAATGTGTAATGTACGTTTACAGTGCATACAGTCATCTGTATGCACTCGATCACGGGCTCAAAAATGCCTATTTTAAGAGCTATGAGCACATGTTCAGTAGCTAAGATCAATAAGTGCTCATAGCTACTAAGGTAAACACTTTAGAGCCAATGTTTACTGGAAATTGTTTTCGTGTTCTGGTCCATACTATCAGCTCTCGAAATATTGAAAGCAAAGAGCTTGCCATACGAGAGATATGTTTCAATCAAAGCTAAAAAGTTCTCATAGCTCTTAACTTATGCACTTTGGAGCACATTTACAGTGCACCGCACTGCACTGTACGCACTGTAAATGTACATTACACATTTTTTAATATTTACGGAAATGCCATTTTAGACTTTGTTATGTTGATTTGAAAATGGATCTCGGCCCGAAACTAGATATCTAATGAAAAATGAAGTAGTTACAACTTGGCCCGGTTTTTCGTTCTATTGATTCACAGAACTTGCTGACTCAAGCTACTCCAGCACGCTGGAAGTCCATAAACATTTTAGTCATGTCGTGTTTCTTACGCATTTCTGTGCGTATGTAAGTGATTTGAAGATGGCCGCTTGACCAAAGGTAGCTGTTTGTGAATAAATAGTATTAGCACGACCTTTGGTGGTACTGTGATGCCATTGTATAATAGTGCAGCCTTTGAAGAAACACAGTTCTTTTCTTCTGGTTGGTTTGATTCGGGAGAGGGGCCGAGCAGCGAGGTTATCGGTCCCATCGGATTAGGGAAGGATGGGGAGAGATGTCGGCCGTGCTCTTTCTAAGGAACCATCCCGGCATTTGCCTGAAGCGATTTAGGGAAATCACGGAGAACCTAAATCAGGTTGGCCAGACGCGGGTTTGAACTGTTGTCCTCCCGAATGCCTTTCCTTCTGTGGACGTTTAAGTCTTACAAGAAATCGGCTTAGCTCATTACATCGTTCTTCTCCAATGGACATATGTTGCTCCCCTCTTCCCTCAACGTTAAAAGATTTTTCTCATTTTTCACATATTGCGGTGTAGCCAGAAATTTTTTCGAGTGGTGATATGCAAGTTTGTGCTTTTGTGCAAGGCCGTGGCACAGCTGTTCCGATATAATCAACGTGTTTATGGGTGAAGGCGCGGGCCGTGATCAGCGGCTAGGCCAGCAGATCTTCAAGGATGCGGCGCCCGCGGGGCCACGCCGTATCAAGATCACAGTTTCACACGAAGCACGCGTTACTTCCACCGTGCGCCAGCTTAGTTTGTGCGAGTCGCTACTCCCAACTCCTAACACGTCCGTCTCGAGGACGATGCAGTCACGTACGTGGAAGCCAAAGGACTAAATCTTTGACCACCTGCAACTCGGCCTCAATAAAAACCACAACTGAAAGTTATTTTATACATTTTATTTTCTTACTTACGACATAAAGTAGACCCGAGTAGTGACAAGTGACGTACTTTAATCTAACCTTCTCTTACACTTACATATTTACACAGTGAATCATTATATCAGTGGCGGTGGGTAGCACTTCTTCGTCTTGTATTAAAGTTTCGTCCCATTCCATTCACTGGGAGACTTCATGGATCATGTTACACTGTTAGAAATACTTAACTTTTAGAGGATTGGTGGCTTTACAGCCAGTCGTTTTTAAACATACTTAACTCACAAAATGGTAAATTTTGTGCAGGATAAGAGAGAGGATTTTAGAGACTGGGGAGAAATTTCGGAGTCCCACAGGGTTAAATGCTGGGTCCACTACTACTCCTTATAATGTGAATGACCTTCCACTTAGCGTTCCTGTAGGAGAACTGGTAATTTTTGCAGATAATACTAGCGTTATAATATGTCCCATCAGAGAGACAGAAACAGAAGAAATTATTAATTATTTTTATTAGGTGGTTCTCTAAAAACAGACTCCCACTTAGTTATGACAAAACACATTACATTCAGTTTTGTACGAAAACCTGAGTCATAGTGAAGCGTCCCCTTAGAAAAACTAATGAATTACTGTGCTGATGAACCCCTACGTTATTTGATTTTCAAACAGCTGAGCAGAATTGAACGTACTGACATTTCGCATTTCGCTCTTTACCTATTCTGATCAACACTAAACTGACACAATATTTTTAGCGCAACGCAATCTGACTTTCAATAATCCCTACAAGAGAATGGCCATGACTAACATTAAACTATACCTTTCACGAATCACTTACCTCACAAAAATCTTCGTTACTCGAACTACTGCAATACAGCGAGCGCCAATACTGCCAGCTAAATAAAAGATTCTAACTACTGAAGGCACTAATTACTGATAGGCATAGTTAGCAAATGAAAGATTTTGATAGAGAACAAACAATGTATTTACCTTAATAGTGCTCAAAAGTTATAATATATATAGCAGTTCATGACATCCAGCCTTACAAATTTACTGTCTCTGATGGACACACGTCCAGATCATCCGCTCTCAAAACTTCGCCATCTCTCTCCTCACGTCCACCACTGCTGGCGGCTCACCTCCAACTGCGCAACGCTACGCGCTCGTAACAGCCAACTGCCCAACACTACAATAGCGAGTATTACAACAATGCCAACCAGCCACAGACTGCACACAGCACAGCCAGTGATTTTCATACAGAGCGCTACGTGGCGTTACCAATAAAAAAACCTTAACAGCCTACTTACAATACCAATAACGGACATAGCACATCAACAGGAGTCAGCTAACAGGATAGAATGCTTACACGTTTTGGGTGTACATATTGACGAAAACTTGAACTGGAGAAGACGTATTACTGAGCTCTTCGGAGTGGCCGAGTGGTTCTAGGCGCTGCAGTCTGGAACCGCGCAACAGCTACGGTCTCAGGTTCGAATCCTGCCTCGGGCATGGATGTATGTGATGTCCTTAGGTTAGTTAGGTTTAAGTAGTTCTAAGTTCTAGGGGACTGATGACCTCAGAAGTTAAGTCCCATAGTGCTCAGAGCCATTTGAAACATTTTACTGAGCTCTTCAATTAATTTCAGCTACTTTTGCTCCTCGTATAACTGCTTGTCTTGGTACCATACGAATCATCTTCGTAAAATATTTTGCATATTTACATTCACTAATGTCTTATGCAATAATTTTCCTGAGTAGGCCGTCGCTTAAAAATAAATTATTTTTACCACAAAAGCAGGCACTAAGGATACTATGCAGCTGGCCGCGGTGGTCTAGCGGTTCTAGGCGCTCAGTCCGGAACCGCGCGACTGCTACGGTCTCAGGTTTGAATCCTCCCTCGGGCATGGATGTATGTGATGTCCTTAGGTTAGTTAGGTTTAAGTAGTTCTAAGTTCTAGGGGACTGATGACCACGGATGTTGAGTCCCATAGTGCTCAGAGCCATTTGAACCATTTTTTTGATACTATGCAATGCCTATCTTGCAGTTACCTCTTCAAGGAGTTAGGCATTTTGATTGCACCTTCTCAATATACCGGGGCTCCTTCCTAAGATTCGTCAGGTGCATCTTCTCCGTCTGCAGTTTCGTTTTCTTAATGTAAGTGGAGTCAGCACAAATGAATACTGCTCCTCACATCTTTCACGTGACACCCAGTGTCGACAGAAAGCCTCGGTTTGTTTCCCTATACAAACAAAATAATTTTTAGAATTATTTTCTATTTCCGCCAATGATCACAAAACTTTTGGCCCTTAGACTACCGGTTTCGGTCAGCAATGGCCGCCTTCAGATCTGTTTTATAACTTGTCCTGAAATAATAAAGGCATAATGGCATCATCACAAAATACTGTAAACACAAAATCAGCATTGCATAGTCGCACATATTTAAGATTTGATGTAAACTAGGCCATAGTTCTCGCAAAGAGAGTGGCTCACTACACTAATCTGAACCGTTTATTGGATGGGCACGTAAAAGTGCTCTTCAAAAATCATTTTGTTTGTAACAGGAAACAAAAGGACACTGAGCGTCCAATGAAGACGTGATGATATTTTGTGGGTTGTTTCCAGCTACAGACTGTAAAAACGAAATTGCGAATATCTGCCGAAACACCAACAAAAATGCTCCTAAAGCTTTCACTGGTTCAGGAAGCATTCTATACGCACCAACAAAAATTTATTGTCTCTGGCGCAATAATATGACATGGGAGATAGAGAGCAAAGCAGTTATTAAATCTGACATATCTTCTTGACAACTCCTTGCATTCCATATACGAATTTTTAGTCAAAAACTTAAATGTAGATGCATGCTTAGGACTAAAAATTAATATATACATTGAAACTTCCTGGCAGATTAAATCTGTGTGCCGGACCGAGACTCGAACTCGGGACGAAGTTTCATATCAGCGCACACTCCACTGCAGAGTGAAAATCTCATTCTGGAAACATCCCCCAGGCTGTGGCTAAGCCATGTCTCCGCAATATTCTTTCTTCCAGGAGTGCTAGTTCGGCAAGGTTCGCAGAAGAGCTTCTGTGAAGTTTGGAAGGTAGGAGACGAGGTACCGGCAGAATTGAAGCTGTGAGGACCGGTCGTGAGTCGTGCTTGAGTAGTTCAGGTGGTAGAGCACTTGCCCGCCAAAGGCAAGAGTCCCAAGTTCGACTCTAGGTCCGGCACATAGTTTTAATCTGCCAGGAAGTTTCGTATCAGCGCACACTCCGGTGCACAGTGAAAATCTCATTCTGGGAATATATACATTAATGTTAAAATTAATCGTGTACATATCCCGTAAACTGACTCGTCCCACAGTATCTCAATGAAAAACAAATCGTCAAATGATCTATGGAACGTGTAATTATTTATTATTTGTAAACTTCGCTGATAAAACCGATTCTCTGAATTTTCTGAGTAGATTTCTGAGAGAAACTGGGCCTCTTCTTAGAGTTTCTGCCAGCTGAAATTTACCAGAGTCGTTATCACACTCACACGTAAGGAAAACAAGCTGGTGAACAGCTGTTCTTCGTCCTGTCTTAAGTCCGCGACCTAATTTCACCCGAGATACATGCCACACGCATTTCAGCAGTTATCTAAGATACCGTGTATGTGCTTCGCAAGCCATCTCTTTTGTATTAAAATTTCAGTTATCCAGCATGCTCCCGATAAATCGAATCCTGCCAATCATTTTGACTGTGGCTGAGGTTATGCGATATTGATATGTCGCCAAAGCCGACTGAGTATTGTTGCAATTTTTATCAGATAGAATTTCATTTCACGTGAGGGAAACCTGAGACTAAAACTGTCTTCTAAGTTACAATAACCCTGATGCACGCCTTGTATTTGTAGATGAGTTTTGATTCAAGATAGAGGACAGTGTTATTTCAGTCAAGAAATTTTGAATCACCTCGCAAATCCGGCCATCCTATTGCGAACGATTTTTTTTGATGGGTGTATGTTCTAGACAATCAAAAGCCACAGAAATGTTGAATAAAGCCGAAATACAGGTGGGTATCTCCATTTTACTCACCAATTGTCTTGAAAACCACGTTATATCGTATTTTACATTTTCTGGTTTTTCACTGCCCAAATTAGCAGTGAATCACTTAGGCTTTTTCAAGCAAGTTCTCCACTACATTTACCAAGCCATTTCAATAGGCACTCGTAAACCCTTCCCCCTGCCTCCCACTCTGGATTCTTTAAAAGACTGAACCCACATATGTAAAATAGCTTCAAACATCTGATCACTTTACATACTAGTTACTGTTAAGTATTTGATGTTTAGCATGTGAAAACCTTTATGGTTCTAGACACAAAACCGTAATTACGTCAGTTTTATTATTTTCTGATTATTCATCTCTAAACCAATGAAAAAGTCAAAACTATGTAATTTTGTAGGTATCTCCTGAGGTATACGTACTTACTGTCTGCAAAATGGGTAGCGAATACATTCAGTGCTAAAAAAATTGTAGTGTCCTGCGGTCAGCAGGGAAGAACTAACGATCAAGTTTGAACATACTTTAACTAAAACGCCTTCTTGGCGTGCAATAATTTCCAAACGCAAGAACAACAAGAAACCCAACAATTTCTGTGGGCCGCGCAGGGTAGCCACGTTCGCGCGGCTCCCCTGTCGGAGGTTCGAGTCCTCCCTCGGGCAGGTTGTGGGTGTTGTCCTTAGCTTAAGTTAGATTAAGTAGTGTGCAAGCCTAGGGACCGATGACCTCAGCAGTTTGGCCCGATACAACCTTATCACAAATTTCCAATTTTTGTGATGGCAAAAGCCAGATAAGAGAACAAGACAATCTACATCTACATCCACATGGATACTCTGCAAATCACATTTAAGTGCCTGGCAGAGGGTTCATCGAACCACCTTAACAGTTCTCTATCATTCCAACCTCGTATAGGGCCAGGAAAGAACGAATGGCTATATCTTTCCGTTCGACCTCTGATTTCCCTTATTTTATCGTGATGATCGTTTCTGCCTATGTATGTCGGTGTCAACAAAAAATTTTCACATTCGGAGGAAAAAGTTGGTGACCGGAATTTCGTGAGAAGATTCCGTCGCAACGAAAAACGCCTTTCTTTTAATGATGTCCAGCCCAAATCCTGTATCATTTCTGTGACACTCTTTCCGATATTTCGCGATAATACAAAACGTGCTGCCCTTCTTTGAACTTTTTCGATGTACTCCGTCAGTCCTATCTGGTAAAGATCCCACACCGCGCAGCAATATTCTAAAAGGGGACGGAAAAGCGTAGTGTAGGCAGTCTCCTTAGTAGATCTGTTATATTTTCTAAGGGTCCTGCCAATAAAACGCAATCTTTGGTTAGCCTTCCCCACAACACTTTCTATGTGTTCCTTCCAATTTAAGTTGTTCGTAATTGTAATACCTAGGTATTTAGTTGAATTTACGGCTTTGAGCTTAGACTGATTTATCATGTAACAGAAGTTTAACGAATTCCTTTTAGCACTCATGTGGATGACCTCACACTTTTCGCTATTTAGGGTCAACTGCCAATTTTCGCACCGTTCAGATATCTTTTACAAATCGTTTTGCAATTTGTTTGATCTTGAATGAAAAGAAATAATAACCAAAAAACTACGCTACACAATTATAAAGTGGCGTTACACCCAACAAAATACAACTTTCTAATGAAGGCAACAGCGTGTGTCTACTAGGCTACAGGCAGCATAGGTATTGGCCGGAGCTGTTCCATCTGTAGGTCCACACTGCCGCTCTGACTCTGCTGGCGTGCCGTAACACCGATTCGGCGGCGTGCTACGCGTAGTCACAATAGTTCCAATTGGTGGATCTTAGTCACATGGGTTTTTACAAAGTAGTTCCATGTGTATACGGAAAGTCTGTTGATGTTTATATCCACTGGCGAGTTCTTGAAGGGAGGTCGGCAGACCACCTTGCTTGTCTGTTGTGCGGGCCATCTAACTGACAAGCGGACGCTACGTTAGAAATAGTAAACTAAAACATCGTGCTTGACGCTGAAGTTTTACTGCATGACCAACGAACATTTAGATTAGCTAAAGGTAATTTGCACGGTGTGACTTTCCCTGCCTCAGAACGTTTTACACTCACTGTATTAATCCTTTAACATAAGGTTATACCTTAATGACGAACGTGTCAGAGCATCTTAAATTCTTAAATTAATGTAATAAATGCTGAAAATTAAATTTTTGTTGCCTTGAAAGCTATTAGATAGACAACCTGCAACTGGGACTGGGTGACTCAGTGGCCCTTTTAGCTGTTCAGCACTACATATGTGTGATGAGTGCAGTCTTAATCTACTGTGTTCGACAGTCAGTCAGAACTGTGGCAACCTTAGTTTCCTTTCTCGCTCTGTTAAATATATTTTTGTTACAAATACTTGATTAAAATGGTAAATTCAACTTCTCCATATAAAAAACGATGTTTAATTTTTTAGATAATCTATTTCTTTGTGATGTACAAAAGTAATACTTTCTCCTGTAAACACTGTGCCTTTCAGTATATCTGTATGTTTTTATCTTCTGTATAAATAGTATCTGAGTAAGTTGCACGCAATTTTACCTGTGTTTGCGACATTCATATGTCAACTGATGGAAGCCAGGTCGTGTGCAGCTAAATATAATTTTGTAGAACGTCAGGAAGTGTTTCCTAAATATTATTTATAATCCATATTATTTCCTTTTCTGAAGTAGCAATACCGAATAATAAATATCAGATCCCCCAAAAGTATACTGCACGTCAGATAGTTCCAAAATACACCATCCTCTTTCCAGACTCATTTTTGTTTGGTTGGGCGAGGATTATGGAGTGACATGTCGAATACAAAGCTATCATATGATATTACAGTTTCTTACGAAAAATTGTTCCTTTATAATTCGGATTTGAACTGAAATGGTTCAAATCAAATGGGTCTGAGCACTATGGGACTTAACGTCTGAGGTCATCAGTCCCCTAGACTTAGAACTACTTAAACCTAACTAACCTAAGGACATCACACACATCCACGCCCGAGGCGACCGTAGCAGTAGCGCGGTTGCGGCCTGAAGCGCCTAGAACCGCTCGGCCACAACGGCCGGCTGAACTGAAATACACACATTTTTATTTTAGGTACAATTGCATTTATAATATGATAACAACCATTAGTAGTTTAGGCCACGCATTGCCCATCATAAGATTCTTTACGTCATGTCACTAAAAATGTATAGAACTGAAGTTTATCAACGTACTGCCGAAACCGGTAATTAATGATATCGCAATATAAAAGAAAGTGCTTAGTATATCAACTACTCTTCCCCTTAACCAGAACGTCCGTTTCTGCCTGTAACCAAATATTTTCAAGTGAACACTTTCGCTCTAAAGTGACAGAGTTTTCGATAGCAACTGTGTTGTTATGGGTCCAACACACGTGAGCAATATTGCGGAATGGGTAGTACGAAAGTTTTGAAATCAATCTTCTTGTAGCCTGATTGTATTTTCACAGTATCCTACCAATGAACGGAAATCTACTTCTGCTTCATCTGCGATACAAACTATGTGATCATTTCACTGTGAACTGTAACTCATCGCTATTGTTGCTACTGGATACCGCTCCTCTGCATTTTGTGAAGTGCACAGTTTTACATTTCTGAACATGTAAAGTGAGTTGACAAACTTTGCATCACTTTGAAACCTAAACCTTTGGAAGGTAGGAGACGAGGTACTGGCAGAAGTAAAGCTGTGAGTACCAGGCGTGAGTCGTGCTTCGGTAGCTCAGTTGGTAGAGCACTTGCCCGCGAAAGGCAAAGGTCCCGAGTTCGAGTCTCGGTCGGGCACACAGTTTTAATCTGCCAGGAAGTTTCATATCAGCGCACACTCCGCTGCAGAGTGAAAATCTCATTCTACTTTGAAACCTTATTAAGTCTGAGATTACTGTTACCATTGTCTGCCAGGCCATTAACACACAATATAAAAAAATGGTTCAAATGGCTCTGAGCACTATGGGACTTAACATCTGTGGTCATCAGTCCCCTAGAACTTAGTACTACTTAAACCTAACTAACCTAAGGACGTCACACACATCCATGCCCGATGCAGGATTCGAACCTGCGACCGTAGCGGTCGCGCGGTTCCAGACTGAAGCGCCTAGAACCGCACGGCCACTTCGGCCGGCCAACACACAATATAACAAGGACTTTAATTTGTAGGGATATGAAATGGAATCATCACATAGGCACAATCGTAGTTAAAATAAGTAGATACCGGGCAAATGCAGTACGTCTACAAAGGAGACTGCTTACTCTCTAGCGTCCTATCCTGCAGCGTTGTAGTGTGTTGGACGAACGGCAAACAGGGCTCAAAGAGGATATTGAAAGTATGCAAGAAAAGACAGCATGACGTCACAGATACTTCGACTCACGGGACAGCGTCACGAAATGCTGGAAAACCTACACTGACAAACACTTGAAGATGGACGCAGACTGTCACGTGAGTACTTACTTCAAGAAAGAGTATTAAACAATGAATCTAGGAATACTACCACCCTCCGTTTTCACGATCGTAGTGACCACTATGACAACACTACTCATTCTTCCCACGCTCAAAATGCAAATGCAGTGGGGAGGAACCTCAGTACGTTGGAAAATGGAAAATATCTTCTTCCAGATGTACAGTAGGTGGGCAAAATAATATGAACACCATGCAATATACTGTAGCAGTACATCCTGTTGCAGTTACCACCAATGCGTACCTGTAAGTACTGCGACGTCACTGCAGTGCACAACTGATGTGCCAAGTCTTGGAGGTTATCCTTCAATGTACTCGTATTATACACTTTTTCCTGCGATGGTGAAATGTGTGATCTCTGACTTTCAAAAAGGGCAACTAGTTGGTGCGTGGTTAGAGGCAGCATCTGTGACGAAAACAGGTGAACTGTTTAACGTTTCACAAGCGGCAGTGTCCAAGGTAAAGACAGTGTACACAAAACGTGGTAAAACATCATCGGCGAAGAGCATTAGTGGGCTAAAGACGAAGTTTACTGATAGAGTCCGACGAGTATTAAAAAGTATTGTGGCCAGACTACATAAAACTACTGCGGTAAAAGTGTCTGCAGAACTCAACATTCATTTGAGTAACACTGTGTTGACAAATACAGAACGGTGGAGCTCCACAAGGTGACATTCATGGAAGGGCTGAAACTGCGAAGCCATTAATAACAGAAGTCAACGCAAAGCTGCGGAAAAGTGGTGTCACGACCATAAAACATGGACACTTTATGAATGGAAGAATGTGGTACGGTCAGATGAATCTTCATGTCCGACAAACTGCAGGATTTATGTGTGGAGAACCCCAAAAGAAGCCTAAGACCCCGCCTGACTGCTTCCTGCAGTCAAGCAAGGGAAAGGTTCTGTGGTGTCACCGCCAGACACCACACTTGCTAGGTGGTAGCCTTTAAATCGGCCGCGGTCCGTTAGTATACGTCGGACCCACGTGTCGCCACTATCAGTGATTGCAGACCGAGCGCCGCCACACGGCAGGTCTAGAAAGACTTCTTAGCATTCGCCCCAGTTGTACAACCGACTTTGCTAGCGATGGTTCACTGACAAAATACGCTCTCATTTGCCGAGACGATAGTTAGCATAGCCTTCAGCTACGTCATTTGCTACGACCTAGCAAGGCGCCATTACCAGTTACTATTGATACTGAATCATGTACAGTCAAGAGCGACGCTCATCATTAATAGATTAAAGTTAAGTATTCCACCAGCTACATCCGTTTTTTCTATATTCTAATTTCCTTGTCCTGTTCCAGACCTCACGCCAGCCTGCGTGAGCTAAAACGCGTGCCTTTCGGTTTCCTCTAATAACACGGTGTTGGCTCTCCTGCCAACCCACAACAGATTCCGTTACGATTTTCGTGATTATGGTACTCAGCTGGTCCGATCATTGCCCTCCATGATCGGACTACAGCGAAGGGATATCTCGACATCCTCGAAAATGAGGTACTTGCTATGACTAGCACGTTCGTGCCAAACACTGTTCTATTCCAAGATGATAATGAGCCCACACATGCAGCACGAAAGATTCAGACATGGTTCGTGGTGCATCAGAATATCGTCAAACGTCTTCCCTGGTCAGCACAATAACCAGATCTCAACATCGTTGAACCGCTACAGTGAGTTCTAGAGCGGAGAGCGAGGAACAGTTTTTCAGCTCCACTATCCTTGAAGCAATTGGGGGATATTTTAGTATAAGAATGGGACAACACTCCACTGGAAACTATCAGGTGGTTCTCAAAGCCAGTGGTGCCCCAACTCGTTATTAAACAACAAATGAATATTGAATTCATGTCTGGTATTCATATCTTTTTGTTCATCCCCTGTAGATTTTCTGCTATATGTACATGTAGAAACTCACTAACCTGTCGCACGCCTAAAGTTACTGTCTCCATCATAGTTAACGTGGTGCATCCTCCCGAACGAGAAATCGTCAGTGGCGCCACAAATGTTGTTCGATACCCCATAGAGATAACCACAGAGAGGCTGATATATCAAATGATCGTATCGTGACATTTTAACTAAGAAATTTAACATGTTTTGAAGTGCAACAACTTCAGAAAAATGACTATAATGGGCATTCATGCACGAGTCCATCACAGCACGCAAATGTTGGATGTACGCTATGACAAAGAGACACAAGTCCTTTGTTACGGGTGGAAGGGGATCCCAAAGCAAAACGAAAAGCACCACAGTCTCAATCCAATGTCAAGCCGATGCTCACAATTATTATGCAAGCGTTTAGAAAAAGTTGCACGACCTAATTCGCAGAAAGACACCACAGTCACAGTAAAATAACTCATGGTTCCTTCCTGCCCATTCACCTCTATCAATTTTCGAGTTTGCCCCAAACATTAGATGGCTAGCCTGTTTCAGACACTGCTCAACAACCTGCACTGCATGTGACGTTTTTCCAAAATTAAATTAGTGCTGAATAAATTTATGAAATTAAGGAGAATACATTATCTGTGTAGAAGGACATTCTGAAATTATACTGTTCCAGGAACTTGCATGGCCAGTTGGAAGAAAGTTGGATGAAGGGGTCAGTCTTTTGAAGACACAAGTAGTAAACAACTGTTACAAGAAATATGTAGTTTAAAGAGTTCAACAAGTTACTTGGCGTAACAATTTTCTGCGGTTGGGATATAAATACTTGATTTGAAGCCAAGACTGTTTATCTCTTCAAAACTTTTACAGTGGTTTCTTTATCATCCCGCAATGAACTGTAAAAACATCTATAAATATTTTTTTGTGAATTATGGGGCATTTTACTTACAGTAAGAAACATGAATCTGAATTTTTTAATGATTGCTGGAGATGAAAGAAACGATAAGTGATTAAAAAACGAAAACGGTGCTGCAACCACGTGAGACAGTATTGTGTTACCATGGCTAAGTTCAGTCAGATTGTTGTTGCTAGCGATGTGAGTGTAAACTAGAATCGAACATATTGGAGGATTCGAAATTTTTGTCTGTGGTACCTCGAATGAATAAATGGAAAGATGTACAGATCCTAAGTCAGGTTATTACTTAAAATTAAGAACCTTCGATCTGTTTATTCAGCATGTAAAATACGTATTCATGTTGTGATTCCGACGATTGTAACGATACCGGTTTCGTCATTAGAATGTGGTAGTATGTGTTGGGTTACTTCGCCAGCAAAATAATGAGCCGAATGTAATTATACACAGTTTTTTTCATATTTTAGTATTGAGTAGTTTAAACAATTCGTATAATACATTGGAGTGTTCATTCGGAAATAATTGGCTTCCTCATAGAGGAAACAGAGTGTACAATGTTCTGAACTAGATCACGATGGTGGGAGAACGTACAAGACAAACTTCATGGTGCTGTATATTGTGGAGGAGCTCAGCTCCACTCTTAGCATTTTTGTTGTGAAGTTGAAATATCAGGGAATAATTCAACCCATCTCAACGAAATTAAATGGTACTAAATGCTGAACTCCCAACCGTTCTACGTGGATTATTCATCGACTTTTACACAGGATTTGAGTTGCAGTTTAGATTCAAGCGCCACTCGATATAGACATTACGTGTCCTCGTTCTCACAGTCACGGTATACTTGTATAAGACCAGAACACAGAGGGAGATTCCATCTGTACTACATCATTGTTGGAACAAGCATTAGAAATCAAGTCCTGGACTGAGAAGCATACCAGGGTGTGTACATAGCATGTGGGAGGTAGTGTTGAACAACAGGCTTAAATTCAAGAGGTATAAGAAAACCGATATAACGAAGAAGGATGTTGTTTTTATAAGAAAAACACCATAGGCATGGGGGAAGCTGAGGTGAAGACACACGGGATGGACTCAGGAAATTATTGACTGTATCGATGCATGAAGATTCTAAAGAATGAGATACGAAGACAGCAGCTTAGGCTGTTTAGCAAACGCAAATAGGCTGTATTAGAATGTATGAGACAAACATGTAAAGACATTTATAAAGACGTGATTACAGATAGAATTGCACAGCATGCAGGAAGATGAAACTAATTTCAGTCAAATGAAATCGTAAAGCTGTTAACCTACGTGATGTAGATGTAACACCTATATTAAATTCAGGAGTAATGGTAGACAAATGGCAAGACTGCATCGGAAGCTTGTACGGTGCACAGGAGGGGCTGCAAAGAAGAGGACGCAGATAAAAGAAGAGGACGAAGTTGACGTGGACGAAATAGATGAGTAATGAGGTCCGAGTTTGACAAAATGCTAAATAATCTAAGGTCAAACGAGTGTAGCAGGAGTCGATGATATACCATCGAAGTTACTGAAATTTGTTGAGGGCGTAAGAACTAGAACATTGAATTTGTGCCGTAAATAAAGCGCGAGAAAAATAAAATTGACCCGGAAAATACACTCCTGGAAATGGAAAAAAGAACACATTGACACCGGTGTGTCAGACCTACCATACTTGCTCCGGCCACTGCGAGAGGGCTGTACAAGCAATGATCACACGCACGGCACAGCGGACACACCAGGAACCGCGGTGTTGGCCGTCGAATGGCGCTAGCTGCGCAGCATTTGTGCACCGCCGCCGTCAGTGTCAGCCAGTTTTCCGTGGCATACGGAGCTCCATCGCAGTCTTTAACACTGGTAGCATGCCACGACAGCGTGGACGTGAACCGTATGTGCAGTTGACGGACTTTTAGCGAGGGCGTATAGTGGGCATGCGGGAGGCCGGGTGGACGTACCGCCGAATTGCTCAACACGTGGGGCGTGAGGTCTCCACAGTACATCGATGTTATCGCCAGTGGTCGGCGGAAGGTGCACGTGCCCGTCGACCTGGGACCGGACCGCAGCGACGCACGGATGCACGCCAAGACCGTAGGATCCTACGCAGTGCCGTAGGGGACCGCACCGCCACTTCCCAGCAAATTAGGGACACTGTTGCTCCTGGGGTATCGGCGAGGACCATTCGCAACCGCCTCCATGAAGCTGGGCTACGGTCCCGCACACCGTTAGGCCGTCTTCCGCTCACGCCCCAACATCGTGCAGCCCACCTCCAGTGGTGTCGCGACAGGCGTGAATGGAGGGACGAATGGAGACGTGTAGTCTTCAGCGATGAGAGTCGCTTCTGCCTTGGTGCCAATGATGGTCATATGCGTGTTTGGCGCCGTGCAGGTGAGCGCCACAATCAGGACTGCATACGACCGAGGCACACAGGCCCAACACCCGGCATCATGGTGTGGGGAGCGATCTCCTACACTGGCCGTACACCACTGGTGATCGTCGAGGGGACACTGAATAGTGCACGGTACATCCAAACCGTCGTCGAACCCATCGTTCTACCATTCCTAGACCGGCAAGGGAACTTGCTGTTCCAACAGCACAATGCACGTCCGCATGTATCCCGTGCCACCCAACGTGCTCTAGAAGGTGTAAGTCAACTACCCTGGCCAGCAAGATCTCCGGATCTGTCCCCCATTGAGCATGTTTGGGAAGTGGATGAAGCGTCGTCTCACGCGGTCTGCACGTCCAGCACGAACGCTGGTCCAACTGAGGCGCCAGGTGGAAATGTCATGGCAAGCCGTTCCACAGGACTACATCCAGCATCTCTACGATCGTCTCCATGGGAGAATAGCAGCCTGCATTGCTGCGAGAGGTGGATATACACTGTACTAGTGCCGACATTGTGCATGCTCTGTTGCCTGTGTCTATGTGCCTGTGGTTCTGTCAGTGTGATCATGTGATGTATCTGACCCCAGGAATTTGTCAATAAAGTTTCCCCTTCCTGGGACAATGAATTCACGGTGTTCTTATTTCAATTTCCATGAGTGTATTTCATTATTTCATGCACCTTAAGATAGGCAACCCAACCCACACCACGCGTCCCAAGTTGTGAACGATGTAAATATTAAGGCGCGGGAAGTATTTTCCTGGCTAGTTTTATTTTGCCCACCCTGTCTATGGAATGGGTGACTTACCATCAAATTTCTAGAAAAGCATAAAGACTTAACAAAGAAGACATACGGATAAATAAGGAAACTTTTCGACGATTAGTGCAACAAGTCACACTTGCTAATTGCTGGCCACATTTACGTGCTGGCCATATAGGCTACAACACAGGGACTATGCCATAAAAATTTTAAATATGAAAAGAATGTATGTGTGTTTCAATATTTTTATGTGGCTCTGTTACACTAGTAAATAACGTGGACGTAATTTTTCATTTTCTTCTGTCACTTTCCTCGGGTGTTCCTCACAGCCTCAATAAATTTGAGGAAGGACATTATTCCACCAGGCTGTGTTTAAAACATTTTGTTCGTACTCTTGCTTTCGGGCACTGTCCATTCTCAAGTGCATCTGTAGTAACAGATGTGGATTCACATTAACAAATTGTGTGCTATGCATATTTGTGCACAGCACGGTCATCAATGGCCATCATCTTGTAATGTTTACCGTAAATCACACTTCATACACTTGTCCTTGCAATTGTCACTTGCGCAGAATGGTGGAACAATATCCTTCTTTTAAAAAGACGGATGTAATTATTTCGTATGGGCTTATCCTGCCGAATTTTTCAGTGGACCGCTGGAGCGAATTACGTTAGCACTCACCTCCCAAACCCCACGCTCCCTCGCGTCATATATCATGTGGTGCCCGTTCACATGCGTAGCACCTGGCCCAAAGTGAAATCTGCAAAAGAATAGCACCGAAACTGACAGTAAAATAAAACGACTTTTTCCTGTTCCTAGGGACAAGTCGCGGTAGGTGGGGTATGGCATCAAGTATATTTGGATCCGGTGGACTACCGTTCAATATTACTTACCTGCATTTTGTGACAACAGTAACGTTCATCTGCGATGATCTGATGGTCTGGGACTGTTCTCACTGATTTGGAAAGCAACTATAGTTGAATGTAAAAACGAACGTCAATGCTTACGTAAACATGTTTAATAATAGCATGCTTCTCAGCGTGTGGAAAGAGTTTGCGTTCGGACATATTACGAATCAGCGTGATAAAGTTTTTGCCAACAAACCAACGATTATTACTCGTCGTTCGAAGGAAAATAAGTGAATGGTGTACACTGTCCGGAATCAGGTCCCTGTCTGAACACCATTCTATTAAAAAGTACACTACTGGCCATTAAAATTGCTACACCAAGTAGAAATGCAGATGATAAACGGGTATTCATTGGATAAATATATTGTACTAGAAGTGACATGTGATCACATTTTCACGCAGTTTTGGTGCATAGATCCTGATAAATCAGTACTAAGAACAACCACCTCTAGCCGTAATAACGGCCTTGATACGCCTGGGCATTGAGTCAAACAGAGCTTGGATGGCGTGTACAGGTACAGCTGCCCATGTAGCTTAAACACGATACCACAGTTCATCAAGAGTAGTGACTGGCGTATTGTGACGAGCCAGTTGCTCGGCCACCATTGACCAGACGTTTGCAGTTGGTGAGAGATCTGGAGAATGTGGTGGCCAGGACAGGAGTCGTAAATTTTCTGTATCCAGAACGGACTGTACGGGACCTGCAACAACCGGTCGTGCATTATCCTGCTGAAATGTAGGGTTTCGCAGGGATCGAATGAAGGGTAGAGCCACGCGTCGTAACACATCACCAAATGTAACGTCCACTGTTCAAAGTGCCGACAATGGCAACAAGAGATGACCGAGGCGTATAACCAATGGTACAATACCATCACGCCGGGTGATACGTCAGTATGGTGATGACGAATACACGCTTCCAATGTGCGTTCACCGCGATGTCGCCAAACACGGATGTGACCATCATGATGCTGTAAACAGAACCTGGATTCATCCGAAAAAATGACGTTTTGCCATTCGTGCACCCAGGTTCGTCGTTGAGTACACCACCGCAGCGCTCCTGTCTGTGATGCATCGTCAAGGGTAACCGCAGCTGATAGCCCATGCTGCTGCAAACGTCGTCGAACTGTTCGTGCAGATGGTTGTGGTCTTGCAAATGTCCCCATCTGTTGACTCAGGTTCAAAATTCAAATGGCTCTGAGCACTATGGGACTTAACATCTGAGGTCATCAGTCCCCTAGAACTTAGAACTACTTAAACCTAACTAACCTAAGGACATCACACACATCCATGCCCGAGGCTGGATTCGTACCTGCGACCGTGGCAGTCGCGCGGTTCCGGACTGAAGCGCTTAGAACCGCTCGGTCATCGCGGCCGGCGTTGACTCAGGGATCGAGACGTGGCTGCACGATCCGTTACAGCCATGCGGATAAGATGCCTATCATCTCGACTGCTAGTGATACGAGGCCGTTGGGATCCAGCACGGCGTTCCGTATTACCCTCTTGAACCCACCGATTCCATATTCTGCTAACAGTCATCGGATCTCGACCAACGCGAGCAGCAATGTCGCGATACGATAAACCTCAATCGCGATAGGCTGCTATCGGAAACGTGATGTTACGCATTTCTCCTCCTTACACGAGACATCACAACAACGTTTCACCAGGCAACGAAGGTCAACTGCTGTTTGTGTATGAGAAATCGGTTGGAAACGTTCCTCATGTCTGCATGATGTAGTGTCGCCACCAGCGCCAACCTTGGGTGAATGCTCTGAAAAGCTAATCATTTGCTATGACAGCGTCTTCTTCCTGTCGGTTAAATGCCGCGTCTGTAGCACGTCATCTTCGTGGTGTAGCAATTTTAATGGCAAGTAGTGTATGTGGGGTGAATGAAATCATTGCGGGCCAGAAGTTTTGAGCTCAAATTTTGGTGATGAGTACCTGTCATTCTTCAAGAGAAAAGGAAGAAAACTCTGTCTTCGCGATCTTAGAACCTAATGGTAAGCCTATATGTCATTTACGACTGGAACTGCGTGCGTCACGAGGCTGTGTGCAATGTACCGTACAGTGGAGTTATGACGACCTAGTGATAATCATTTTGCTGGAGTCTGAAGCTCTTGTTCCCTTTTAATTTCGTGACTGCGCAACAACTTTGGTTTTAGAAAAGTCCATCTTCTGGAAACTAATCTTTTTCTTGTGAGACCTGAGTTTCTCTCGGCGTATACGATGTTCAGATATTTCGACGTGTGACCACCCTGTCATGTTCAAGCAAAACTGCATCAAGTAAGCGCTGTGCAAAACAGTTTAAATCCTCGGTTTGCATAGCAATTCCGGAAAGATAAAACTCATACATACTGTAAGCACTAGCGCCACAACACAACGAAAGATGAGTAACGCCAGAAGTTTTCGATGGCGAAAATTACTAAATAACGGTTGAGGTGCCGTTAACTCTGTCCCTCTGTTTTCTGACAAGGGAGGGAGAAGGTTTCCATGCAGAATTCAAGCAAAACCTCTATTTACAGGCTTACTTGTTAATTTAAACTCCATTGCTGCCTTGATGGCACTATCCAAATAGCTAAAAGTGCGTGCCAGTGTCGTCTTGTTATATTGCATAGGAAGACCGGCGCCAAGACAATGTTCTGCAGTAGCCGATTTGCTTGGCTGTTGCAAGCGTGTGCAACGCTTACGCTCGGTACACTAGTCTTCCACGGTCCTGATAGTCTCGCCAATATATGACATGCCACAACTGCAAGGAATGCGGCAGACACCCGTCTTACGCAAACCATGATCATCCCTAATGTAAACTGAAAGGACTCTAATCTTAGACTTTGGTCGGAAAACATATTTCACATCATATCTCCGTAAAATATTACCGATCTTTCTTGGCGATGCACCCTGCGTAAGGCGGAAGCGCTTTCACCTTGGTGCCAACTGGTATTATCATTGCTCACGATTCGTCGATACCGCAATGCACATCTGATCTGTCTTTCACTGTATCCGTTCTGACGGAAGATGTCCTCAAGACGGAGTAACTCGGCTGACAATCTCTCCGGGCCTGACGTGGCGTAGGGGCTGTGATCCAAGGTACGAAGTACTGTGTCACACTGAGCTGTATGGCCAAGGTACGAAATACCCCTTCATTCTGAGCGGGGTGGTGACAACTATCAGCCTGTAGATACAAGTCAGTGTGAGTTGGCTTCCTATAAACAGTATGTATCAACCTTCCTCCTGACGAACACATCAAGGAAAGGAAGGCAGCCATCCTTTTCCACTTCCATGAATTCGGGTGGACTGAATTCAAGTCTTCTAAAAAGTCGTCCAAATTCTCACTGCTGTCAGGCCAAACAACAGAAATATCTTCTACATATCTGAAAAACAGGAAGGTTTCAAAGCCGCTGTCTCCAAGTTACGTTCCTTGAAGTCTTCCATAATGAGATAGGTTGCTACTCACCGCTGCTGTCTACCATTGACTAAAAAGTAAGTAGAAATCAACACGTATCGAAATAAGTTCTTTAATTCAGCACCAAACCTAATCTCAATCAACCTAACGAATCAGACAGAGGAACACGGGTGAAGAGAGAGACCACATCAAAACTTACTAGAATACCAGAGTCATTCAAATGCACTCTCTAGTCGACGTAAGAAGTCCGCCGAGTTCTTAAGGTGTTGCTCACACCGACTTACTATAAAGCTCGTCAGAGTAGGGATGTGTTTTGCTGCGCGATATGACAATCAGAGGTTTCAAATTCACTTGCACAGCGCTTACTGGGCCATCTGTCAAAATACACCGGTTGTCGATGATGTCACCCGGCTGCATTCTCGTAAGTTAGAACAATTGTTTTCTTTTTTCTCATTATTTGCACAGATGTCTTCTGAAAACTGTATGTCATCGTCCGTAGCATTCACTATTACACAAACTTTTTATGTTTTTCAGAAATAAGCCTGAAAAACTTACATATGCACATATTTTGTTGTCATGTTACGCTGCATATCAGAAATAATATACAGGTTAAACCATAAAATACATAACGGCCAGACTCCCTGTACAACGCAACATTAAATTAATTCAGCCTGAGCTGAGCAAACACAACAAAACACTAGTGAGTGTATCTGCGAATAGTTTATACCTCAAGAGAACATTAACAAATATTTTTATGTTTATTTGCATTTATAGCAGAAGTAAATAACGAGGCTGAAAGAAAATGACACTGCGTTGCCGAAATACCTTTGGGTAAAAAATGAAAAAATAAAAAAGTTACGTTTTGCAGAATGACGTGCTATCAAAAAATCAAACTGAGTCTTCGTGATTTTGTTAAGAGTCCACACTTCGGCATTTTCCAAAGTTGTTGTCCCTACACCTTCCAAAGGCTGCGATTCTTTTTAGTACCTGAGAATTGATAAATGGCTATTCTACCAAATTATACAGATTCTGGGATACGATGTGGTTTTATTACTTTAAAAAAATAAACAAAAAATACGGTACTTAGTTACTTATTTTCACTTATTCTAATACCCACTACTCAACTGAACGGTTCACAAAGGTCGTCGCTGTCCTCTATGCGATGTTGCATATCTCCAAGCACTTAAAACTTTACGAACTAATCTGCTAAAAACTCGTGTAATTTTGCGTCTAGAACGTAACTTAATGTAGCTATAATTAATTGTTTCAGAAATGAGATGTACTCATTTTTTGATATCATTGTGCGGTGGTCTATCTCGCTAATGTCTGTCTACTGCCGATATGCTCCGTAAGTTTGGTCACACCAAGATGCGACTATTCGTATACGACCGCAAAGGCCGACGATGTTCGGGAAGTCATCGATAGTGTATTGTTTTATATTTTGGAAGATACGTAATGTAAACATTCGAAATGGTTGTTTAACGTGGAGGAGCTTTTCCATCTAGCCTTCCTGTCAGTAGTTGCTCATTTAAGCAAGAGATCAACAAGGGAACTAAATGCAACTTTAACGCATTGTTACAATATGTTCCTCTGTGCGCAGCGCCTCTGTTGCCACGCTAGACCATTTGCAGCATCCTTCTTCATCCATCTGCTGCCTGATTCAGTAACCTTGGAGTCTGAAGCTTCGTACATTCACACTTGAGTCATCTGTCTATCTTCAGAGAAGTAAAAGCTTCCATTCTTACTAAACGTAGTGTTGTCGATAAAGCAGTCCCAGAGCCATAGTGGGTTGTGTTATAACTCTACATAACCCCCTACCTGTAGACTATTCACATTTACAGAACACTGGAAAGATAGGTAGAAGCTGACATCGGGGAAAATCAGTTTGTGTTTCTAAGAAACAAAGACGCAAGGCTATACTGGACCCTAAGTCTTTTCTTTGAAAAACAAAATGAAGAAATGAATATCCACATTTAAAGCGTTTGTAGATTTAGAAAAAGTTTCAGACAATATTGACTGGCATATTCTCTCAACTTTTTAAGGTAGCGGAGATAGAAGAACAGGGAGCGAAATGTTATCCTTAATTTGTACAGAAACCATAATGCAGTTATACAAGCCGAAGGATATGAAAGGGGAGCAGAGGTTGAGAAGGGAGTGAGGCAGGATTGTAGCCTAGCCTTAGTGTTATCCAATCTGTTCATTGAGCGGATTGTGATCGAATCCAAAGAGAAATTTGGAAACGGAATTAAAGTTCAGAGAGAAGAAATAGAAACTTGAAGGTTTTCTGATGACGTTGTAATTCTGACAGAGACGGCAGAGCACTTGGAACTTCAGAATGGGTATTTAAAATAAACGCCATTAAAAGTAAACCAAGGATAACGAAATCTACTCGAACTAAATCTGGCGATGTTGAGGGAATTAGAAACGATAACAAGGCGCTAAAAGCACTAGACGAGTTTTGGTATTTAGGCAGAAAAATAAGTGACGAAGGGCGAAGTACGAAAATCGAATATGCAGACTGACAGCAACCAAGAAAACTGAAAATAAGTTTTTTATCCGTAGATGCTGCAAATGAATTCCGTGGCTGTTCTTTTATAGGGTGTAGAATGATAACCACTACGAGACACAGTAGAAGGTGACCACCATGTAATAATTCTATTTTCGTAGTTCGTAATATCGACTACATATCTGTATGTTTAACATCTCCGTACATCTTTGACTTACGTTCTTTGATTATAACTTCTGCTTTTCAAATATAAACACGTTGCATGTGTGTCTGAAGTTACTAAGATATAAAGTCCCACTACTCTATCGACGACATGATATGGACGTACCATTAATTAGCATGGTGACTAATGTGTACTTAACGTGTAAAAAAACGAAAAATTTTTGTGAAAAAGGTCATGACGAATGTAACGTGAAAACAATATGGATACAGCAGCTTTATGTAAGTACTATAATATTTTTAAACCATATCGCTTAGCCACTTCCAAACGTTTCATTTGCGTCAATGTAGTCATCAACATAATACCTGTTTTTGATTTGAACAATGATCTTCACTACTGAATATGGAAACATGTACCTGATTCTGAACCACCTGAAGATGTCGTGCGTTAAGTAAAATCGCTTTTTATTGTGAATGGTAGCGGTTATTATTCTACATCGTATTACTGAAATAGATAAATATTTTAACATCTAATATAAAATGAAATTCTAGGAAGTCTTTTTCTGGAAGCATTTGTAGCCTTGTAGGGAAGTGAAACGTGGGTGATAAACCGTTAACACAGAAAGAGAACAGATATGTTTGTAATATGCTGAAGGTCAGATGGGTAGTCGAGTAACTAATAAGAGGTACTGAATGGGATTGGGGTAAAAAGAAATTTTTGGTGCAACTTGACCAAAAGAAGGAATCGCTTGTTAGGAATCATCCGGAGGCATCAAGAAATAGTTTTTCAGCAGAGGGAAGTGTTGGACAGTAAAAACTGTAGGGGGAGACCTAGGCTTCAGTGCAGTAACCAGGTTCAAATGGGTGTAGGTTGCAGCAATTATGCAGAGATGAAGAGGCTTGCACAGGATAGACTACCTTTGACGGCTGCATCAAACTCGTCTTCGCTTTAAAAAGAACGACAACAGCGTAACTAGGGTTACTGAGCGACACTCACTACCACATTTCTGATGGTAAGACTGGGCAGTGAACTGAAGTGTTGTACCTGCCTGGCTATTTCCTGCCGAGTAAATGCAATGTTAGTATCAAATTAGGCTCTGGCGCTTTGGAAGGCGCAAAGACTGTTGGTTACATATCGAACGTGGCCTACAGTAGTGTGTACCACTCCTGAACGCCCTATACTCAGCGGGTCATGTGAAGAGACATGGCACGCATTCGTCCCCCGTTCCGGTTCCGTGAGCACCCGTCAACTTTCTCCCCGATGACACCGATCTAAAAATGTCGCCAACTACGAATGCTGCCATTCAGTGCGTAAAGATGGCACCTCTTATGTCGAGCACAAGCGGGAACGTCACGGATTTTGACGCAGAAATGACTCCACTCTGGAGCGTTGGGCGGCGTCTGCTGTGCAGAAAGAGCGTACAAGACGACCACGCACTACTTGCTGCAACACATTACCGTTACAGTGAAATAAGACCGTCTGACCCGTATGTATCAGTTACATTCATCTAATGCAACCTTGCTCGCAATTTTCGTTATTATCCTCCCACATAAAATGGTTCAAATGGCTCTGAGCACTATGGGACTCAACTGCTGTGGTCATCAGTCCCCTAGAACTTAGAACTACTTAAACCTAACTAACCTAAGGCCATCACACACATCCATGCCCGAGGCAGGATTCGAACCTGCGACCGTAGCAGTCACACGGTTCCGGACTGCGCGCCTAGAACCGCGAGATCACCGCGGCCGGCTATCCTCCCACATATTCTGGTTTAGTGGGACAGACGCGTACAACAGCCCAAAGAGCTAAACTAGTTCTCGACTTGGAAGCTGGTGAGCCCATTACGTTGCTTTATTATGAGCGGCTCTGTTCATAATGGTATGTTTATTCTGACAGTTGCGAGTAATATGCAGAGTACCGTACAGTGTGTCCAGTTCTTTCAACAATCACGGTGCAGAGGTTATTGTTCCATATTTTAAAAGAACACTCTCCCCCCCCCCCCCCTCCCCAAGGCAGTAATAAAAAAAATTAATCAACGAGTAGAAAAGTTCAGTTCATTTACGAAAAAAGGCACGAGATACTAATTTTCAGTCACCGTTAAAAGCATCACAAAAGAAGAGGGGGAGAGTATGAGAGATGGGGAGAGAATGAGGAGGTGGGGGAGGAGGCAAGGAAAGACAGGAATAAAAACAGCCTCAATAGGCCGTGGCGTAATTCAGAAGTTCATTTCAGTTGAAATAATTATTTTATGTTAATTATGTGATGAAAACAATACTTTCGTTACATTACATCTTTTCTTGCGTATTTTATCCATTTCCGTCACATAAATATTCACATTTTTTGCGTGCTGGTATATGAAAATTTGTCCTCTAGTAAACTAGGAAAGTAGTCAGCGGTCATCATCTGTTTTGCCGGCAAAAACTATCTAAATGCTTGAGATGTCTGCAACTTCGCGTAATTTTCCTGTCCTTTTACTAAGAGTATGTACGATGTATAGGAGGCCATCACAGTACAAGCGGTGTAAGTCCATAGAAAAGACTTTTGAGAACAGAGGCATAGTACACACTATATTACGGGATCTTTTTCGCAGACTATTGAATGCAGTCCGTAGTTGAGCTGTGTGGTGGCAAACGGCAGCACTATACATGGCAACTGAAACAGCTGTTTATTATTTCAGACAAGTGAAGCGAGTCCACAGTGCATACTGTGTTACAAAGTTTTGTTGTTCCATTACACTACATAGTCATTACTGTGGACAGAGATGACTGTTCAGAGGAAAACAATGGTAAAATAAAGTCATTCAAAACATACTGCGAAACATATGTCACTTTTTTATCACTTGCACCATTCTTAAAGATGGTTTAACGACAACATGACCTATTTTGAAACCACTAATGCAATATAATACACCGCTTTGTTTCGAATTATACATTTGGTGTTTGTAATAGCTAGTTTTATTATATTATTTGTTACAAGGCTGAGAGAGGGAAGCGTAGAGAATAGTCAGTCACCAGTAAAGCAGAGAGGAAGAAAACGTACACGAAGTGTGGAGACCCGGCAGACCAACAAAAGGAAGACTCTCTGAAATATTGTAAAAGAGTATATAACCAGTAAAGAACAATTGATTAAAGGAAAATCTTACCTGCAGAATCCCCACATATCGAATAAAATGCTCTGCAAGAATAACGGAAAAGCATCTAGGAAATGGTTTGATTCTTTCTGGAATCTAGGTGATTACTGAAAACAAAATATTTACCTTTGGAGAACAGTGCAATCATTCAGCGTGCAAAGGAGACGGCTCTGGAAATCAGAAATCAACATCAGAATCAAACCAAAGTCTCCATGTTTCTAAAGCATTCTTTCTGAACACATTTTAGATATCCGATGGACGACTGTATCGTTGCGTATCAAAGCCGGGTGTTCGTGCTGTAGTTGCCTCTCGTGACAAGAAGACCCCCGGGCAGTAAGACTTTGACACGGATGATATGGAACACGTAAAATCATTTCAAGCCTACCCAAGCCACCACACACGAAACAAAAATTCCGAGAGAAAATACTTAATCCCAGATTCGTATATTTCCAAAACGTACAGCATGTACGTCCAAAAATTTGATGAAGAACAAAATATACCTTTGAAAAAGCAATTCTATTCCCACGTCTTTTCAACAATATTAAATCTCCATTTCAAGTAACCGTCAAAAGAGTCGTGCAGTTTCTGTAACGAAATTAACATGAAGATCTCAGTGGAACAGCTACATTACTGTCCGTGACGCAGGAAAGAATCGTGTCCTTAAGAAAAGCTTCTCAAGCTAGGGAGAATTTGAAATCAGATGCAGCAAATACTTCAGATGACTTGTACATACTGACCTTTGATCTACAGAAGACACTTCCGATTGCAAAACTGTTCACATTATTAGCATACTACAAGAGAAACCTGGACAACTATGGAATACATTCAATTAGTGAAAAGAATAGTTTTATGCAAATTTGGGACGGATCGGAAGGGGAAGAGGACCACAAGACCTTTCAACGTGCGTAGTGAAGCATCTCAACAAGTATGGAAAACATTGCAAGCATGTGATTTTATATTGCGACAGCTGCACATGACAAAGACGTAACATAAAAATGACACTTGCTTTACAGGAACTGTTGCAAGAAACTGGTAAGCAAACTGAAATCATAAGACACTTCTTTTGTCAGGGCAATCGCACCTAACAAATGATGCAGAAGTCGTCTTGATAATAGCAGTGGATAGAAAAGAAACCTATATTTATTCAACATATGAATGAATAACCACTGTGAAACAAACCAAGAAGAAAAATCCGTTTGAAATAGTTCACTTGGTGCATACTGACTTTTTATCTACAAAGGAATCGAAAGATGTCATTGTAAACCGGAAGAAAGTCGTTGATTGTCACAAAGTAAATTAACTAAACATTTAGTGATTGAGATACGAAAAGGGATGTGCTTATTCACTAAAATACCATAAAATCCTCGATTCTGACACACACGTCCATGAAATTAATTTGGCAAAGAAAGGTAAAGGAAATCCAACACGTCAGATACCAGAACAAGACGGTCTCTACGAGCAGTGACGTGCGGTTACTGACGCAAAGAAGAAGGACATGTTGCATTTGCTGTCTTCTATTCCTCTCATTCAACACCGTTCCTTCAGACATATACCTTGCATTGCAAAGACACGTAAAAAAACTGTTTGCTGAAAATGACGCCGAGTCTGAAGACAACGATGAATTGTTCGGTGTGTGTATACGTAGGTAAATGTAGTCAATACAAGACGTGAAACTGTTATATTTTGTGCTACTTTGTAATTATTTCCACGAGACTACTAGAGCAAGTTCATATTTTATGTTTCAAACATTGTTGCAGTCTACATTGTTTCTTCTATGTACTCCATTTTGCATGGAACAAGTGGAGCACAATTGTCTGTTTTGAATAAAGTACTTTGTGAAGTTTATACCGATTTTTTTATTCCCGTATGTCTTTATCATCTGATACCTCAAAAACACTTTCTCCGGACTTGCACCACTTTTATTGTCAACGAATTTTTTTTTGTAGAAAGAATTCATTAGATGTATTTATTCACCACGATCGCGATATCGATCTCATATGGTATTCTCAAGTGAGAGCTCACTAGGAACTTCGTCAACGCATCGTTCCTTTTAAATGGACGCTTCTTCGTGTCCGTCGTGTTTACGTATTCCATGTGCATAATAAGAAAGCAGTCGTAGTCAGTTGTATAAAAAAAACGTAGCACTTCATATAATAAGACTGCTGTCGGCTTAGAGGTGGGTTTAAACGCTTGCGGCTTGCGCCTAGTCGCCGCGCACCTGTAACTGCATCACACACAAAAAGAGGCATGCGCGTACGCCTCTTTCTCGACATGAGTGCACGCTATATTCTAGCAGCAGCTCTCAGCGCAGCCGATATATTTTGAGACGAAGACGAAATAGTCGAAGGATTCCCAAGCACTAGGATAATAATATCTATTGCAGGATGCATTGGGAGCGTACCGGAACAGACGAAGATGGCACTCGTAATTTCGAAGTAATAGTCCATTTTGTTGGGCCACAGACTGCGAAGAAAAACAGAAAATACGGGAACGCTATAGGAATGGTGACAAGGTTAGCTATGACACCGCGAATTCTTGCTTTCGAAGACAAATATCTCTGTTCCAGTATACAGGGTGGTCCATTGATAGTGACCGGGCCAAATATCTCACGAAATACGCATCAAACGAAAAAACTACAAAGAACTAAACTCGTCTAGCTTGAAGGGGAAACCAGATGGCGCTACGGTTGGCCCGCTAGATGGCGCTGCCATAGGTCAAACGGATATCAACTGCGTTTTTTTTTAAATAGGAACCCCCATTTTTATTACATATTCGTGTAGTACGTAAAGAAATATGAATGTTTTAGTTGGAACACTTTTTTCGCTCTGTGATAGATGGCGCTGTGAGAGTCACAAACGTACAAGTACGAGGTATCACGTAACATTCGTGATACATTACCTGTGTTAAAATGGACTGTTTCCCAATTGCGGAAAAGGTCGATATCGTGTTGATGTATGGCTATTGTGATCAAAATGCCCAACGGCGTGTGCTATGTATGCTGCTCGGTATCCTGGACGACATCATCCAAGTGTCCGGACCGTTCGCCGGATGTTTACGTTATTTAAGGAAAAAGGAAGTGTTCAGCCACATGTGCGACGTCAACCACGACCTGCAACAAATGATGATGCCCAAGTAGGTGTTTCAGCTGCTGTCACGGGTAATCCTCACATCAGTAGCAGACAAATTGCGCGAGAATCGGGAATCTCAAAAACGTCGGTGTTGAGAATGCTACATCAACATCGATTACACCCGTACCATATTTCTATGCACCAGGAATTGCATGGCGACGACTTTGAACGTCGTGTACAGTTCTGCCACTGGCCACAAGAGAAATTACGGGTCGATGACAGATTTCTTGCACGCTTCCTATTTAGCGACGAAGCGTCATTCACCAACAGCGGTAACGTAAACCGGCATAATATGCACTATTGGGCAACGGAAAATCCACGATGGCTGCGACAAGTGGAACATCAGCGACCTTGGCGGGTTAATGTATGGTGCGGCATTATGGGAGGAATGATAATTGGCCCCCATTTTATCGATGGCAATCTAAATGGTGCAATGTACGCTGATTTCCTACGTAATGTTCTACCGATGTTACTACAAGATGTTTCACTGCATGACGGAATGGATGGCGATGTACGAGGGCAGTTCAATAAGTAATGCAACACATTTTTTTCTGAAACAGGGGTTGTTTTATTCAGCATTGAAATACATCAGGTTATTCCCCAATCTTTTAGCTACGCAACACTATTTTTCAACGTAATCTCCATTCAATGCTACGGCCTTACGCCACCTTGAAATGAGGGCCTGTATGCCTGCACGGTACCAATCCACTGGTCGATGTCGGAGCCAACGTCGTACTGCATCAATAACTTCTTCATCATCCGCGTAGTGCCTCCCACGGATTGCGTCCTTCATTGGGCCAAACATATGGAAATCCGACGGTGCGAGATCGGGGCTGTAGGGTGCATGAGGAAGAACAGTTCACTGAAGTTTTGTGAGCTCCTCTCGGGTGCGAAGACTTGTGTGAGGTCTTGTATTGTCATGAAGAAGGAGAAGTTCGTTCAGATTTTTGTGCCTACGAACACGCTGAAATCGTTTCTTCAATTTCTGAAGAGTAGCACAATACACTTCAGAGTTGATCGTTTGACCATGGGGAAGGACATCGAACAGAATAACCCCTTCAGCGTCCCAGAAGACTGTAACCATGACTTTACCGGCTGAGGGTATGGCTTTAAACTTTTTCTTGGTAGGGGAGTGGGTGTGGCGCCACTCCATTGAATGCCGGTTTGTTTCAGGTTCGAAGTGATGAACCCATGTTTCATCGCCTGTAACAATCTTTGACAAGAAATTGTCACCCTCAGCCACATGACGAGCAAGCAATTCCGCACAGATGGTTCTCCTTTGCTCTTTATGGTGTTCGGTTAGACAACGAGGGACCCAGCGGGAACAAACCTTTGAATATCCCAACTGGTGAACAATTGTGACAGCACTAACAACAGAGATGTCAAGTTGAGCACTGAGTTGTTTGATGGTGATCCGTCGATCATCTCGAACGAGTGTGTTCGCACGCTCCGCCATTGCAGGAGTCACAGCTGTGCACGGCCGGCCCGCACGCTGGAGATCAGTCTTGCTTGACCTTGCGGCGATGATGACACACGCTTTGCCCAACGACTCACCGTGGTTTTGTCCACTGCCAGATCACCGTAGACATTCTGCAAGCGCCTAAGAATATCTGAGGTGCCCTGGTTTTCGGCCAAAAGAAACTCGATCACTGCCCGTTGTTTGCAACGCACATCCGTTACAGACGCCATTTTAACAGCTCCGTACAGCGCTGCCACCTGTCGGAAGTCAATGAAACTATACGAGACGAAGCGGGAATGTTTGAAAATATTCCACAAGAAATTTCCGGTTTTTTCAACCAAAATTGGCCGAGAAAAAAAATGTTTTGCATTACTTATTGAACTGCCCTCGTACTTCCAACATGATGGATGTCCGGCACATAGCTCGGGTGCGGTGTAAGCGGTATTGAATAGCATATTTCATGACAGGTGGATTGGTTGTAGAAGCACCATACCATGCCCCGCACGTTCACCGGATCTGACGTCCCCGGATTTCATTCTGTGGGGAAAGTCGAAGGATATATGCTATCGTGATCCACCGACAACGCCTGACAGCATTCGTCAGCACATTGTCAATGCATGTGCGAACATATGGAAGGCTAACTACTCGCTGTTGAGAAGAATGTCGTTACACGTATTGCCAAATGCATTGAGATTGACGGACATAATTTTGAGCATTTATTGCATTAATGTGGTGCTTACAGATAATCACGCTGTAACAGCATGCGTTGTCAGAAATGATAAGTTCACATAGGTACATGTATCACATTGGAACAACCGAAATAAAATGTTTCAAACGTACCTACGTTCTGTATCTTAATTTAAACAACCTACCTGTTACCAACTGTTCGTCTAAAATTGTGAGCCATATGTTTGTGACTATTACAGTGCCATCAATCAAAAAGCGAAAAAAGTGGTTCAACTAAAACATTCATATTTCTTTACATACTACACGAATATGTTATAAAAAATTGAGGTTCCTATTTAAAAAAACTCTGTTGACATCCGTTTGACCTATGACAGCGCCATCTAGAGGGCCAACCATAGCGCCATCTGGTTCCCCCCTTCAAGCCAGACAAGTTTCGTTTTTTGTAGTTTTTTCGTTTGACGCTTGTTTCGTGAGATATTTGGCCTGGTCATGATCAATGGACCACCCTGCATTGTACAGGAGGTCGACAAAAATATGGAGGCCAGCCGCTGTGGCCGAGCGGTTCTAGGCGCTTCAGTCTGGAACCGCGCTGCTGCTACGGTCGCAGGTTCGAATCCTACCTCGGGCATGGATGTGTGTGACGTCCTTAGGTTAGTTAGGTTTAAGTAGTTCTAAGTTCTAGGGGACTGATGACCTCAGGTCCCATAGTGCTTGGAGCCATTTTTTGAAAAATATGGAAACACCACGAGAAATGCATACAAGGGCAGAAATGCAGATGCTAGCCAAACCTACAGGCTGCATTGTTGTATCTGATCAAGAACGGCAGATGCGCAGTGTCCTCAGTACGTTGCAAGTGTCGGTCGGGCCAGAACAGTGTTCTGTGTAGCTGTGGGTGCATTATGTCGGAGCTCAGTGCATTCGAACGTGGGAAAATTATTAGTATGGTGGGTGCTTTCGTAACCATGATAGCCGAAGTGTTTGGTGTTTCAAGAGGCACAGCGTTGAAGATTTACATCGCATACAGGAAACCTGGAGAAACATCAACCTGTAAGTCAGAACGTGGAGGAAAGTGTGTTTATTGGCCGTGACGAACGCTCATTGGAGAGGTATGTGACAAAAAATAAAAGGACGACAGCAGCTAACTGCTCAATGTCGGATTCGTGAACCCTGCCGGCACCGAAACAAGAAGAGGGGAGCTCCACAAGCACGGAAATGCAGAGTGAGTGGTGTAGATGCCCGTAACGTGGTGGCGAGATTGTAAAATCTGGACCTCGGACCAACGGGAGAAAGTCATTTGGTCGGATGAGACTTTTTTCACAGTGTTGGCAACGTCTGGCCATGTTTACGTCCCAGGAGTGAAACATGGCGGGCGTTCGGTGATGATATGGGCAGCCAAATTGTAGTATTCCATGGTCACATTACTGCAAAGGATTATGTGACCATTTTGGCTGATCAGGTCCACCCCTTAGTACAATGTTTGTTCGTCAATGATTATTCTGTGTTCCAAGACAACAGGGCTCCTGGTCTCACAGCTTGCATTATCCAGGACTGGTTTTGTCAGCACGAGGATAATCTGTCGCAGCTCCCTGGTCACCACAGTCAACAGATCTCAGCCTATCGAGAATTTATGGTCTACTTTGGATAGAAGGATGTGTGACCGCTATCCATCTCCATCGTTGTTACTTCAACATGCCACTATTTTACAGGAAGAGTGGAACAATATACGCCCTTCAGAACCGTACAGAACTTGTATGTATCCATCCTGAGATAACTGGAAACTGTCTTGAACGCTAAAGGTTTTCCTACACTGTATTAGACATGATAAGCTGTTGGGTTTTTGGTGTTCTCATGTTTTTGTCGATCTGCTGTATCTATTACATCGAAATCTAAAATCATGCCAAAGTTTTCCAAACTCTTGCGGAAGCCCTGTGAAATGCGCTAAGCTAACTTGATGACCATTGTTGTGTACATAGTTCCGCGTAGTCAGCACGTACACAACTTTCCCACTAGAGCGCGCCCCGCTAAGCACAACAGCGCAGGCGCAGCGCTCGTCCGTCTCCGCACTACGAGATAGCGCTGCATTAGAGACAGACCAAATTCTGCTTCCACCGATCCGCGTATTAATATGTAACGCAGCCAATGAGATTGCTGCTAATGTAGAACCTTTTCTCCTCGCGGATCACACTCGCGCAGTGATACATGAGCGCGCGAGGTATTATAAGGAGTGTACAGACCTCCGATTAGTCAGTCTGCATTTGTCTGCACCAGTCTGTACCAGTCTACATTTGTCTGTACCAGTCTATAGTCAAGTTTCAGTCTGCGCCTAATAAGATTACCATATTCCTGTACATAGCCATGAAGATAAATGTATAGACACTTTTGTCAAGTACCAGAGATATATGTGAGAATGAGATTAACGTACCAATACGAAAGGAACTTCAGACTGTCAATTGTAAATAGCATCCAGAACCAAGTTAAGTAATTTTTATGCTTGTTATTATTTTAATAAATGTGTGTGAAAATTAATCAAGTTCTGTTTAAAGTTGGTCACCGTCAATCTGCTATTCTAAGCGTGCAAGTGGCATTTCTATCGTCTGACCTAACGGCAGAAGGTAAGCACACCACAATAAGACGACGATACATATTGCTGACACTCACCTACTTCATTAGAGCGACAAGTCAAATAATCTGATGGTGTGTGTAATGAAGGTCTTACAGGACGCACACCACAACCATTTAACGTTTCTTTCTCTGGCGACGAAACATTAATTTAATGCTTAACGTTTACAGACAATAGTCCACGACTGTTACACGGGTCTCCCTTCGCACAGGCCGATGCATGCGTGACTTTGCACTGTTGTATGCGCAATATTGTCTCTTCGTGCAGCGGCGGCATGTACCTAGAACGCACAGATAGTTGGAGGGGATGGAAACGTATATTTATTCTTTGCTGAAAGATAACGTAGATCACAGACTAGTTCAAAATTTTATAGATGGCACAAGGCAATCGAGAAGGCCGGTGTGGTAGAGCGCACCAAATCAGCCAGCAGCCATCACCTCGACCCAGATAGCGAGCGGGTGATCGTTAGCTCCCAGGAGCGGCCGTTACTTTGTCGCCGCTACTGCGGTTGGCAGATAAAAACGGGCGGGTCGGGCGCTCTCTACTCTCCCCTGCGTCTTTGTCGGTTTGCGGGTCTTTCAAGTAGAGCGTGCTGCCGCGGTTAGTGTGCCGGGAACCCATACTGTGCCTAGGTATCTGCCGGCTCCCTCTGCAACTCTACTGCGCTTCTGTCATGTGCCACCCCACACTGGAGGTACAGCCTCACGCCTCAGCCTCCAGACTTGTTCGCAAATTTCACATTAACACGTTCCTTTTACTGCACGAGAGTTCATGGAGTTGGGCACGGTGTAAAAACTCGCTATCCCCACTGTTATCCTTTCTGATTCTATCTATTGCCAACATCAAAAGATTTGATATTACAATAAACTTTCAAATTTACTTAGCTTGTCATGTTCAGATGGCTCCAGTTATTCTTGTCTATGGGACCGAGTCATGAAGATTTTAATGTCACATCCGGTTCTCACGGTTGGTTTGAACTAAATAAATCTAAAGGTTGTCGTAGCAGCATATTTTTTTTTACTTACATGTATTGACTCACATTTTAATATATCATACAGTACTTTTACTTTTCACACTAATAGAACCGGAATTACATTCCAGAATGAGATTTTCACTCTGCAGCGGAGTGTGCGCTGATATGAAACTTCCTGGCAGATTAAAACTGTGTGCCCGACCGAGACTCGAACTCGGGACCTTTGCCCTTCGCGGGCAAGTGCTCTACCAACTGAGCTACCGAAGCACGACTCACGCCCGGTACTCACAGCTTTACTTCTGCCAGTACCTCGTCTCCTACCTTCCAAACTTTACAGAAGCTCTCCTGCGAACCTTGCAGAACTAGCACTCCTGAAAGAAAGGATATTGCGGAGACATGGCTTAGCCACAGCCTGGGGGATGTTTCCAGAATGAGATTTTCACTCTGCAGCGGAGTGTGCACTGATATGAAACTTCCTGGCAGATTAAAACTGTGTGCCCGACCGAGACTCGAACTCGGGACCTTTGCCTTTCGCGGGCAAGTGCTCTACCAACTGAGCTACCGAAGCACGACTCACGGCCGGTACTCACAGCTTTACTTCTGCCAGTACCTCGTCTCCTACCTTCCAAACTTTACAGAAGCTCGCAGGAGAGCTTCTGTAAAGTTTGGAAGGTAGGAGACGAGGTACTGGCAGAAGTAAAGCTGTGAGTACCGGGCGTGAGTCGTGCTTCGGTAGCTCAGTTGGTAGAGCACTTGCCCGCGAAAGGCAAAGGTCCCGAGTTCGAGTCTCGGTCGGGCACACAGTTTTAATCTGCCGGAATTACATTGTTCACACAGAATACAAAAATACGTCCGATCAGATCAGAGGCACTCTTACGACTCTCCATTCTGCGCAATACCATATTCCAAAGTGTTAACAGTTTTTCTTAACGAATGAATTTCTACTTGTTTCTGTTACATTATTAATTTCAATTATTATTTCATAAATGAATCCAGAAATAAATACAGTAATCAGTACACGATTGAATAATTAATAATAGAAGTTTTAAGTGTGTCAATAATTCGTAATTTCAAATGTTTCTAAACAAACAATTTTAAAAGTATATTCAGAACTAGTAATTATCGAGTATACCATCGAAAATAAAATATTTTATAAAGTAATTCCTTTCGATAAATTTTTAGCTTGAAATATAGCATACTGAGTACAAAATTATATGAAAGTTTTCAGAAAAACCCGCGTGACCGCTACGGTCGCAGGTTCGAATCCTGCCTCGGGCATGGATGTGTGTGATGTCCTTAGGTTAGTTAGGTTTAAGCAGTTCTAAGTTCTAGGGGACTGATGACTTCAGAAGTTGAGTCCCATTGTGGTCAGAGCCGGTTTTTTTTCAGAAAAACAACTGAGATAATACTGACCTGCCCAAAATTCGAAAAATAATACTAGTATCGACAACTACTGTTCAGGAAAAGTAATGCTAAAGGAGAATGTCCCGTTACACTATCCTGCTATTGGTTGTGGCACGGAACCGAAGGCTAGTCTATATCCGTGCGTGAAAACGCATACAATTATACACAAATACTGCCAACAAAATCCGATGCGTTTACTCGCACGTGTGCTTCCAAACGGGGAAGATGTCTGCAGCTGTGTACTTCACAGCTTCCGCAGCGCGACAACAAAGGACTTCCGAGAAGAAAGGAAGCAAAATGTGGCAACCTGCTGGAAAGAACACGTGCATTTTAACATCAGATGTAAAGATTGTCACAACAGGAAAACATGTGATACAGCATTAAACTAAATTCGCTGCACATCGAATGAATTCAGACCGTAGACAACAGTGGAGGAAAAAATGGTTCAAATGGCTCTGAACACAATGGGACTTAACTTCTGAGGTCATCAGTCCCCTAGAACATAGAACTACTTAAACCTAACTAACCTAAGGACATCACACACACCCATGCCCGAGGCAGGATTCGAACCTGCGACCGTAACGGTCGCGTGGTTTTAGACTGTAGCGCCTAGAACCGCTCGGCCACCCCGGCCGGCACAGTGGAGGAAATTAAAAGGGCAAGAATAATTCTGAGTTCACACTACCACCGAGAAAGAATGCCGTTGATTGAAGACAAGTGCTGTTGGAAATAAAGATGTCTGATAGATTTGGATATACCAGTGGTGTGGAATCTTAGAGTAGCGGAAGAAGTAGTTGTTTTTTCACATCACAGTGCCCCGCTACATTAACTTCCGTTGGAAAAGGTCAATTTTCCTTCTTCATAGGTCAGAAAACTGAAAAGTGAACAGGTGAATCCCCACTCTACCTATCTCTGGATGTCACAAGAAGCAACGACAGGATGGTTCAAAGGGCCCTGAGCACTATGGGACATCTGAGGTCATCAGTTCCTAGACGTAGAACTACTTAAACCTAACCACCCTAAGGACATCACACACATCCATGCCCGAGATAGGTTTCGAGCCTGCGACCGTAGCAGCAGCGCGGTTCTGGACTGAAGCGCCTAGAACCGCTCGGCCCCAGCGGCTGGCAACTCCAGGATGGTTCACGAAGTTATTCTGCCTCTTCTGCAGCTCACCTTATGGATCACTGCCTGAGGTTGGGACAGCCAGGGCTGAGTGACGCAGAATCAGAAGACATGGGATGATTGGACATTTTAAAATCTAACGAGTCTTTGGGAGGCAGCACTCTCGATAGAGTGGGGACGGCAGATAACAGAGTGAAGAATAGATTCAGTCGGGACAGCAACGTTATGACACATGAGAGAGAGTATGACTGGTCACTTTCAAATTTAACCTATTTTGCGGAATGGCCACAATTACACACGTGTGCGACATGTCCTGCTGTTCTTCGGAGGACCAAATCTAGGCCAGGATAGATCGTTCCCGTCGCTTCCGTTTATGCTTACTTGATTAAGTCAAATCAGGGAGACGTTTGGGATCGTTCTTACGTTTCATAATGACATTGTATGCAACCAAAGTGTCAACGGCAGTTCATTCCGTGCTAGACCGTAATTTTCCCTCATTCTGCCACCAGTGAATGAAATAGTGACCGGCAATTAGCAGGGAAGCATGTTTCTCAGGTGTGCCTGCAAAGTATGCGAGAAATAATAAATTTCCCTTCTTATATGTAACGAATTTCTTGTTTCCCTGTCTATATGAGTACATTGCCAATGGCCTTGCCACAGTGGTAACTCTGGTTCTCATCAGATCTCTGTCGAGCTTGGCTAGCACTTGGGTGAGTGATTGTCCGGGTCTGCCAACCGCTGTTGTCAAGGGGATGAACTCACCTCTTGTGAGACCAATTGAGAAGCTACTTGATTGGAAAGGCGGCTTGACTGAAAAGACGGCCGGGAGAGCCCCTCCATATCAGCATACAGTGACTATGGTACTCAGGTCCGACGGTACCGTTGGGCCTTCAAAGCCTCTGCGGACGGAGTTAGTGTAATCCCAGTGTCTTTACAGCGTTATTGTGTCAGGAGAAATGTGCCTTGTTGTGTAACGCTTTTGTAATCATTCATGTTTGTGAGCTTGTCTTGGTACTGTTCATGTATTTTCGACTAGATGATCATGTCTTACGAATGCTAAAGGAAAGGGCCAATCTCCTCCAAGTGATCTTCTGCCACCTACTCGATAGAAATCGTTTCCGTTCCACGACCTTTGATGATTACCACCTGGGCCTAGATATACTCATTCGCGCTAATTTTTAAAGTGGCAGATGAGACGCCTTGCTAAACCCGCAGGACAGGAGAGGTAGTTTAAATTGTGGAAACGGGCCAAAATAAGCAGCTGTCAGTTAGACTCGAACATACAAATTTATTTATTTGACCAAACATAACAAGAGCCAAGAAATTTAAAAAAAACACACACAGCATTAATTTTTGGAACTTAATAACCGGCTGAATACGCCATGCAATCTCATGCCTTAAGGGCAAGACCACTTTAATTTAAAATCGGCTGAAAGCCAATAACTTAAGACTCAAACCAAAATCAGAATCTTTAAAAGGCAAAAGGCCTTAAACAGTTCTTTAATTAGGCTGAAGGCCCAAACAATCTGACACATTAAGAGCAAAACATCTTTAATTTAAAAATCGGCTGAAGGCCCATCACTTAAGACTAAAAACCAGAATAAATGTTTTAAAAAAGGCCAAAGGCGTTACTTAAAACAGTTCTTTAAATTAGGCTGAAGGCCCAAACAATCTTACGACTTAAGGGCAAAACAACATTAATTTAAAAATCAGCTAGAAGCCATACAAATACAAACAACAAGAACAAATAAGAAAAGACTGTACACCCAACAGCGCTCAGAAGTTTCTGAGGGTCGGCCTGGAATTCAAACACAAACGCTCGCTTAGGTGTGACAGGCAGTCGGCCCAATCACTCTCGATCCGACGACAACCCAACCGACAGAGAGTCAACGGACCCACCGTCAAGATAACTTCCACTCCACCCGACCAGCACACAACAGGGAGTTCAATGGAACAACGTAGAAAGTGTTGGCGCCCACAACCAATTATACATTGAGCTGTCAAAGTACACACCGTGCTGGACAGCGGCAACACGATGAGGAAAATACACTGCCTGAATTTACGTCAATGGCCAGCGCAGGTAACCGGAACGTCAACGGCCACAAGGCAGAAGATTCCGCTGGTGGACTTTAATTCAAAATAACCAAATACAGTTAATCCACCGGAGGGTGGCTGAAATTTGCCAAGTTGAAAACACACGTTGTTGCTCGCAGGGATGTCCCAACAGCCGAGAACGAAATCCAAACGACACAATGTGAAAAGTCGTGACTTGTTGGTAGATGAAGTCAAAACTCAACTTTCGTGTCCAGGATCAGTGAGCCACGGACCTCGTAGCAATGGGAACAGCACCACACTCTCCGACCGCCTGTAGACGCCGCCAGCGGCCCGGCCAAACTACGCGCCGCGGAGACTTCCTCGCCGCTCCACGTCAACCGACCATCTGGTCACACACACCACAGCCGGAAACTATAAGCGCCAGGCCAAAGATAGTACAAGGTGCGAATATCGATACACATCGCTGCTGCCACTCGCGAAGACAGAGGACAACTGCATAATCGCGATAACCGCGGGAGACTAACACAGAATAGCAACCAAGGTTTAATCCAACGCATGAGCCAGCCACCGCTCAGCAGAGAAGGAAACTGTGATGGAGATAGTGAGGTTCCTCTTATTTTGGGACCAAGAGAGGTGGCGCAGAGGTAGCCACATTGGACTTGCATTCGGAAGGACGACGGTTCAAATACGCGTCCTGCCATCCTGATTAGGGTTTTCCGTTATTTCTCTAAACCGCTTCAGGAAAATGCCGGGACGGTTCCTTTCAAACGC
Organism: Schistocerca serialis cubense; assembly: GCF_023864345.2. NCBI lineage: Eukaryota > Metazoa > Arthropoda > Insecta > Orthoptera > Acrididae > Schistocerca > Schistocerca serialis. The sequence goes on along the minus strand of NC_064639.1, from coordinate 224,290,587 downwards.
CACGGTCGATTTCCATTCCCATCCTTCCCTAATTCCAGCTTGTGCTCCGGCTCTAATGACCTCGTTGTTGACGAGACGTTAAACACTTACCTCCTCGTCCTCCTCCTCCTCTCATTTTGGACCGTCTCTAGATTTTATGTTTCATTGCGACGCTGCAGATATCAAAAGTAATTCGCTATCTTCAGTAGCAGTGCAGAATACGACAGCATTGCGCCAGAAGCTAGTTCTCTAGCTAGTATCGGTAACAATAGGACCATATGGCACAGTGGTGATTCGTTGGAGCAAAGAGATGTATGCCAGCCGTGAAAAAGGATCTTTCTTGGCGAACGATAAACAAGGGAACCACTTACGTTCAAGTGCGAAACACAGAGTTTTCTTTCTTAAATACTTGCTGAAAGACCCTACATTGCCTGGGTATTCATTTTGTAAATTTTCTCTTAGAAGCCAGCCGGAGTGGACGAGCGGTTCTAGGCGCTACAGTCTGGAACCGCGCGATCGCTACGGTCGCAGGTTAGAATCCTGCCTCGGGCATGGATGTGTGTGATGTCCTTAGGTTAGTTAGGTTTAAGTAGTTCTAAGTTCTAGGGGACTGATGACCTCAGAAGTTAAGTCCCACAGTGCTCAGAGCCATTTGAACCATTCTTTCTGTTAGAAACAGAAACAAAAATATGAAATGTATTCGTAGTGTAACATCGAAAAAATTTTTGCTTCCATGTATTCGCGAAAACACTCTTCGGATTATGAAACAGTGGTACACATGTATATGTACACGTGCTTCACGTGTCTACAACGCGATTTTGTGAACGTTCTACGGCAGCGCCGCTTCGTAGCTCTATAGGCGGCTATTGCTTTCGCCTACAGCCGTTTGCGCTTCGTAGTTGAAAGCCGTCAAAGGCGCTGGCAGTCGTCAGTGATGTCCTTAAGGTGACTACACTGTAGGAATGCCTTAGTAGTAAAGAATATATGTATTAAAATTATATGCACAAGGCTGCATTTTTTCACGCATCTCGGCGCTTATGACATGTAACGAACTATGTGTCGTATAGTGATACATTTGTGTAGGTCCATTGAACGGCGTATGTGGATACTATCTGCGAAATACAAGGTGAGTCACTAACTATTGCCTCTTAGAATAACTCAGAAAGTATGATAGTAGCTGAAAAGTTTGTGGGACAAATGTTGCATGGGACAACGGGAGCCATAGTATGACGTTGGTTTTATGTTGGTACGTGGGGTCGCCTCAGAGATATGAAGGTCTACTAGTTTGGTACTTATTTTCTGATAGCGGCTATCGAGACAAATCCAATGATGTGTAAAGTAAGGTCTTTGAAGGTCAACGAAGGTCAAGAGGGTGGCATGAACGTCCATTCGCAGAAGGTGTTCGAAGTGAAGACCATTGATATCAGTGCAGTGCTGCAATCTTCTTACCGGGGATTGAGTGGTATTCCTTTTCACTTCGACACTTATCGAAGTACATGCTCTGACAATTCTCTCTCGTATATCGTGCAAATAGTAAATATTCGCCGAATACGGCGTATCCATCTAACGGGCCATTGACTTGTAAACACCATTCGACGCTTTCGCAATACGACACTAATATGAACGGTGAGACTAGTATCGTCGAATCAAGCGAATGTGAATGATGTATTCATTCGAAGAACAAGTCAATATGCTTCTCATTTACGGGGAGTGCCTACAAAATCCAGGGAGAGATAGAGACTTATACTCTGAAAGATGTCCTCAACGCACTCATCTCACACGTCGTGCATTTAAATATGTGTATGACAAATTGAGAACAACTGGATCTTTAACGCGTCGGAAACATATCTGGCAAAGGAAATTTACTAACGAAGAAACGGAAATTGGTACTCTTGCCACTGTGGCTCGAGAACCTCGTGACAGTTCGTGACAAATCGCTAAGGAATCTGGCATGAGGCAGAGAAGTGTTGTTCGTGTTTTGCATCGCCATAAATATCATCGTTACCATATCACTCTTCACCAAGAATTAACTGGTACGGTTTGTATGCGTCGCATTGAATTCTGCCGATGGGTTCAACCTCAGATCCAGAGGGATGGCACATTTATTATTTGATTTTATTTACTGACGGGGCTACATTCACGAACATAGAATGTTAATTTGCATAACATGAGTTATTGGGCAACTGAAATTCCATGTTGGCTGCGGCAAGTTGCACACCAAAAACCGTGGTCGATGAGTGTATGGTGTGAGATTCTGGAGTACACAATCTTAATGTTAGGAAGTACACCACATTGCTACAAAAAAAAATTAGGTCTGTTATTGGAAGAAATACCCTTAGGAACAAGGAGCAGAATGTGATATCAACACTATGGGTGTCCGGCAAATTTTTCGCTGATGGCTAGAAAAGAGTTGGAGGGACAATTCCAAAATCGTTGGATTGGTCGCGGAGGAGATGTGTCGTGGCCGGCTCGTTCGCCAGACTTGAGGCCTCTAGATTTTTTTTGTGGAGATTCGTAAAAGACATTGTTTATAAAGACGTTCCAACTACACCTGAAGATATGCGAGAGAGGATTGTCAGAGCATGTGCTTCGATAAGAGCCGATGTGATAAGGAACACCACTCAAACCATGATAAGAAGACTGCAGCACTGCAATGATACCAACGGTCATCATTTCGAACACGTTCTGTTAATGGACGTTCATGCCACCTTTTGAACTTCGTTGACCATCAAAGATCTTGCTGTTACACATCATTGGATTCATCTCGATAGCCGCTAACAGAAAAAAGTACCAAACTAAAGCATTCCATTAAAAAAAAAACAAACAAAGAAGACCTTCATATCTCTGATGCGGCACCACGTAGCAACAAAAAACCAACGTCATATTATGACTGCCGTTGTAAAAAAAAATGGCTTTAAGCACTATGGGACTTAACATCTGAGGTCATCAGTCCCCTAGACTTACAACTACTTAAACTTAACTAACCTGAGGACATCACACACATCCATGCCCGAGGTAGGATTCGAACCTGCGACCGTAGCAGCAGCGCGGTTTCGGACTGAAGCGCCTAGGAGTGTTCGGCCCTGTTGTCCCATGCAACATTTGTCCCACGAAGTTTTCAGCTACTGTCATACTTTCGGAGCTATTCTTGGTGGCAATAGTGCCTCACCCTGTATATTGCGAACAGAGTTAATGCCAAGAAGTAACAAATTTAAAAGTCACGCACGATGCGGCAGTTTTTCACGCTTCTCAATTACTACTAAGTCATATCATCCGAACTATGTGTGAAACAATGACATAATTTTGCAGGTGCATTTAACGACACGTGCGGATACTGTTAGTGAAATTTGTTGCCAGTACTGTTAGTAACATATGAATTTAAGTCATGGCAGCTTTTCACGCATCTCATTGTATATGACGTCATATCTCCTGAATTATGATACGTAGGCGCTGATTACCCCGACACAGATTGTTGTCTGACAGTAAGGGATATGTGTACCCAGGCTGGTACAAAACGGTCAAGTAGCTTAGGAGAAGATGTGTAACATACATACATAAATTTTTATTCTATGCATGTATCAATTACGGAAGTCAACTTTTGGCGCAACAAATACTAGTAGAAGCCTATGTGCCATCAGAGCTCCAATACACCAATAGTACTATGTAATAAACCAGTTAAATCAGTAAAGAAATGAATACTGTTAAGCTACCGATGAAGTGCGAGCAGCTACGAAGTTTTACGAAGTACGGAAGAGATTTCGGTTGCACGCCAATCTCGGCTGTCGGCAATTGGACGTGGTCAGAGCTTCTTTTATAGTTGGCAATCGGATATAATCTCAGTCTGTTCCCTGTACTAGCCGTACAGGATCTGTAGAAACTCTTTGTTTCAAAAAAAGGTTTGTGCCTTGAGAATGGCAGGGTGTGCTCCTGTCGAAATATCGGCGGTGTTCGACGACATCACCCGGCTGCAAACCCGTAAGTTATTTGAACATTTGATTCGCCGGGAAAAGTTAATGTCTCACGTCAGGGAGATACTTAACGAAATGCAACGGCAGATGTTGTAAGGGTGACGTCCTGCATCGTGGTGTAATGTATTGTTACAGTTATGAGAGCGTCCAAGAAGAGTCAGGCAACATACTGAGGTGACGAAAGTCATGGGAGAGCGATATGCACATATACAGATGGTGGCAGTATCGCGTACACAAGGTTTAAAAGGCTAGTGGATTGACGGAGCTCTCACTCGTACTCAAGTGATTCACGTGAAAAGATTTCCAGCGTGATTATGGTCGTACGACTGGAACTGACAGACTTTGAACGTGAAATGTTAGTCGGAGCTACAAGCATGGGACATTCCATTTCGGAAATCGTTAGGGAATTCGATATTCCGAGATCCACAGCGTCAAGAGTGTGGCGAGAATACCAAATTTCAGGCTTTACGCCTCACCACGGACAACGCAGTGGCCGTTCGTCTTCACTTAATTACCAAGAGCAGCGGCGTTTGCGTAGAGTTGTCAGTGCTAATAGACAAGATACATTGCATGAAATAACCGCGTGGACGAACGCATCCGTTAGGACAGTGCTGCGAAATTTGACGGCTTTAATGGGCTATGACAGTAAACGACTGATGCAAGTGCCTTGCTAAAAGCACGTCATCGGCTACAACTCCCCTTCTGGGATCGTGAACATATCGGTTGGACCCTGGACGACTGGAAAACCGTGGCCTGGTGATAAGAGTCACGATATCAGCTAGTAATACACTACTGGCCATTAAAATTGCTACACTAAGAAGAAATGCAGATGATAAACGCATATTCATTGGACAAATGTATTATACTAGAACTGACATGTGATCACATTTCCACGCAATTTGGGTGCTTAGATCCTGAGAAATCAGTACCCAGAACAACCACCTCCGACCGTAATAACGGCCTTGATACGCCTGGGCATTGAGTCAAACAGAGCTTCGATGGCGTGTACAGGTACAGCCGTCCATGCAGCTTCAACACGATACCACAGTTCATCAAGAGTAGTTACTGGCGTATTGTGACGAGCCAGTTGCTCGGCCACCATTGACCAGACGTTTTCAGTTGGTGAGAGATCTGGAGAATGTGCTGGCCAGGGCAGCAGTCGAACAGTTTCTCTATCCAGAAAGGCCCATACAGGACCTGCAACATGCGGTCGTATATTATCCTGCTGAAATTTAGGGTTTCGCAGGGATCGAATTACGGTAGAGCCACGGGTCGTAACACATCTGAAATGTAACGTCCACTGTTCAAAGTGCCGTCAATGCGAACAAGAGATGACCGAGACGTATATACCAATGGCACCCCACACCATCACGCCGGGTGATACTCGCTTCCAACGTGCGTTCACCGCGATGTCGCCAAACACGGATGTGACCATCATGATGCTGTAAACAGAACCTGGATTCATCCGAAAAAATGACGTTTTGCCATTCGTGCACCCAGGTTCGTCGTCGAGTACACCATCGCAGGCGCTGCTGTCAGTGATGCAGCGTCTAGGGCAACCGCAGCCATGGTCTCCGAGCTGATAGTCCATGCTGCTGCAAACGTCGTCCATCTGTTGACTCAGGGATCGAGACGTGGCTGCACGATCCGTTACAGCCATGCGGATAAGATGCCTGTCATCTCGACTGCTAGTGATACGAGGCCGTTGGGATCCAGCACGGCATTCCGTATTACCCTCCTGAACTCACCGATTCCATATTCTGCTGACAGTCATTGGATCTCGACCAACGCGAGCAGCAATGTCGCGTTGCGATAAACTGCAATCGCGATAGGTTACAATCCGACCTTTATCAAAGTCGGAAACGTGATGGTACGCATTTCTCCTCCTTACACGAGGCATCACAACAACGCTTCACCAGGCAACGCCGGTCAACTGCTGTTTGTGTAAGAGAAATCGGTTGGAAACTTTCGTCATGTCAGCCCGTTGTAGGTGTCGCCACCGGCGTCAAACCCGTGTGAATGCTCTGAAAAGCTTATCATTTGCATATCACAGCATCTTCTTCCTGTCGGTTAAATTTCCCATCTGTAGCACGTCATCTTCGTGGTGCAGCAATTTTAATGGCCAGTAGTGTAGTTGCTGGTAGAGTCCGAGTGTGGTGCAGACACCACGATCCCATGGAGCCAGGTTGTCAACAACGCAATTTGCAAGCTGGTGGTGGCTCCATAGCCGTGTGGGCAGTGTTTACATGAAATGAACTGGCTCCTCGGTTGTTCGGCTACTTGGAGACCAATTGCAGCCATTCTTGAACTTCCTGTTCCCGGACGGCAGTGAAATTTTTATGGACGAAATGCACAATGTCTGTAGGCCACAATTGTTAGTGACTGTTTTGAAGACAGTTCGAGCGAATGATTTGGCCACCAAGATCAGCCGACATGAATTCCGTCGAACATTTATGGGACAGAACCGAGAAGTCAGTTCGTGGACAACATACTGGATCGGCAACACTTTAGGTATTGTGGACTGCTATAGAGGCAACATGGTTCAATATTTTTACAGGGGACTTCTGGCGACTTGTTGAGTGTACGTCACGTCGAGTCGCTACACTACACCGGGCAGAAGGAGCTCGGACAGCCGGCCGTTGTGGCCGAGCTGTTCTAGGCGCTCCAGTCTGGAACCGCGTGACCGCTACGGTCGCAGATTCGAATCCTGCCTCGGGCATGGATTTGTGTGATGTCCTTAGGTTAGTAGGTTTAAGCTGTTCTAAGTTCTAGGGGACTGATGACCTCAGATATTATGTCCCATAGTGCTCAGAGCCATTCGAATCATTTGAAGTCGGACACGCTAGTAGGAGGAATCCTATGACTTTTATCGAGTAATTGTAAATGGATTCCTCCTATGTGTGTGTCGTAAAAAGAGCATGAGGGTCAAATTGGAGAGATTCGAGTTCACATGGATGCTTACTGACAAACGTTATTCCCGCGAACAATCCGCGACTGGAAGAGGAAAAGGGAAACTGACAGTGGGTCTCAGATTAACCCCCCCCCCCCACTTATTTCGTTGGTTTGCGCAGTATGTATGTAGATGTAGAAGATAATCGACAGTTTTTGAGACGTGGTTCTATAGAACGATGTTGAAAAATAGATGGATTAATTTCATAACATACGCGAAGGTTCTCAGCAGAATGGGCGGAGAAAGGGATATGTGGATTAAGCTGACAAGAAGAAGGCACAGGATGATAGAAAATGTGTTAATACACAATGTGATCAAAAGAATCCGGATACCTGGCTGAAAATGACTTACAAATTCGTGGCGCCTTCCATCAAAAAATGGTTCAAATGGCTCTGAGCACTACGGGACTTAACATCTGAGGTCATCAGTCCCCTAGAACTTAGAACTACTTAAACCTAACTAACCTAAGGACATGACACACATCCATTCCCGAGCAGGATTCGAACCTGCGACCGTAGCGGTCACGCGGTTCCAGACTGAAGTGCCTAGAACCGCACGGCCACACCGGCCGGCAGCCTTCCATCTGCAATACTGGAATTCAGTATGGTGTTGGCCCACCCTCAGCCTTGATGACAGTTTCCACTCTCGCAGGAATACGTTCAATCAGGTGTTGGAAGGTTCCTTGGGGAATGGCAGCTCATTCTTCACGGAGTGCTGCACTGAGGAGAGATATCGATATCGATGTCAGTCGGTGAGGCCTGGCACGAGGTCGGCGTTCCAAAACATCCCAAAGGTATTCTATAGGATTCAGGTCAGGACTCTTTGCAGGCTAGTCCATTACAGAGATGTTACTGTCGTGTAATCACTCCGCCACAGGCAGTGCATTATGAACAGGGGCTCGATCGTGTTGAAAGATGCAGTCACTATCCCCGAAGTGCTCTTCAACAGTGGGAAGCAAGAAGATTCTTAAAACAACAATGTGGGCCTGTGCTGTGATAGTGCCACGCAAAACAACAAGGGGTGCAAGCCCCCACCACAAAAAACACGACCACACCATAACACCACCGCCTCCGAATTTTACTGTGGTACAACACACGCTGGCAGATGACGTTCACTGGTCTTTCGCCGTACTCACACCCTGCCATCGGATTGCCACATTGTGTACCGTGATTCGTCATTCCATACAACATTTTTCCACTGTTCAGTCGTCCAATGTTTACGCTCCTTACACCAAGCGAGGCGTCGTTTGGTATTTACCAGCGTGATGTGTGGCTTACGAGCAGCCGCTCGACCATGAAATCTAAGTTTTCTCACCTCCTGCCTAACTGTAATAGCACTTGCAGTGGATCCTGATGCAGTTTGGAATTCCTGTGTGATGGTCTGGATAGATGTCTGGCTATTACACTTTACCACCCTCTTCAACTGCCGGCGGTCTCTGTCTATCAACAGCCAGCCGTGTTGGCCGAGCGGTTCTATGAGTTTCAGTCTGGAACAGCGCGACCGCTACGGTCGCAGGTTCGAATCCTGTCTCGGGCATGGATGTGTGTGATGTCCATATGTTAGTTAGGTTCAAGTAGTTCTAAGTTTATGGGACTGATGACCTCCGATGGTAAGTCCCATAGTGCTCAGAGCCATTTGAACCATTTTTGTCTATCAACAGACGAGGTCGGGCCGCATGGTTATGTGCTGTACGTGTTTCTTCACGTTTCCACTTGACTATCACATCGGAAACAGTGTACCCAGGGATGTTTAGGAGTGTGGAAATCTCGCGTACAGAGGTCTAACCCAAGTGACACCCAATCACCTGACCACCTTCGAAGTCTGTGAGTTCCGCAGAGCGCCCTCTGCTCTCTCGCGATATCTAGTGACTACTGAGGTCGCTGGAATGAAGTAACTGGCAGCAGGTGGCAGCGTAATGCACCTAATATGAAAGAGTATGTTTTCTTGGGTTGTCCGGATACTTTTGATCGCATATTGAACATCGGTGATTAACTTCTATGATGGGAAAAATTGTAGAGGAAGTCAGATACTGGAATATATCCATCAGATAATTTAGACATAGGGTGGAAGTCCTACCCTGGCGTGAAGAATTCGGTATTAGATACAAAGTCATGTCGGACTGTATCAAATCCGCCAGAGGACGAACAACTCATAAAGAAAACGGCCGACGGGAACCTCAGCAGCACCTGACGCATTCAGCTGAACCTGCGTTGCACTTGTTGAGCAATAAAAGGCAACCACCAGCCAAAAGTTTGCTGTTCCTTTTGGCCCGAATATGAAAAACCGGCGGACCAAGTAAGTCTCGAGAGCTGTAGTGTCATGCGAGATGTGTGGGGTACACGGAAGCCGCGACAAACTGCAGCGTGGGCCGCCGTGTGTGTGTGTGTGTGTGTGTGTGTGTGTGTGTGTGTGTCCTGGAGTGGTCGCCAGGCAACCGGACCACGCCCAGACGCCTAGTGCCGCCCCCGCTACAGAGCGGCACCTACGCCGGCGGCCGCGCAAAGACAGAACAGGCTGGCTGTCTCGTGGGAGCTTTCGCAGCTGCACGACTTCCCTTCAAAACACGCCCTATTCCTGCCAGCGTGGGCCTCTGCAGACGGCCAGCTACGTCAACTTCAAAATTATCTTTCCGTCGGACTATAAAAAGCGACAGTACCCGCAGCGTAGGCGCTTGACAGGGTTTGCTGTTTAATGTCGGGCATTCTTTTATTTCTGCCTGTGTTATTTTTCCAGCCACCTGCGAAGGTGAGGTCGTTAATAAACACGAATGCGGTGGCTATCGATCTGTAGGCAGTCTATTCGTACCGCATTGGATTGTTATTATTTTTACTACTCTTCTGACCATTTTCTACGGTTGTTGCTTCCATTGTCAAGCACTACGTAAGAAATGTCTCTCTGGAGCCTTTATCCTTCCTAAAGCCAAAATGATAACCATGCCATATATCCCAGTATTTCTCTTCTATTCTTTGTACAGGGCATTTAACTCTTTGAGAATTTACACGTAAAAAGTTAATTTTAAAATTTTTCGCATAATTGGCTCTTGTTGTCATCGTAAGCAACAAAAAAAAAAAAAAGAAAAAAATCGCAAAATGTAAAGAATCAATTATTTTAAGGAAGTGGTTTCACTTAGGAATGTAATTTTAAAATTTTTCACAAAATTAACCTTTATTACCATGGTAAACAACGAATAGAAGAATGAACTGGCAAGAAGCAAATAATCAATTGTTTTAAAGTCGTGATTTCACTTTAAAACCATAGGGGCATACAGTTTTCAACCGCCCATCATTTCGTAAGATACATTTAAAAGAAATTCCGCATTTTGTTAGGCTCAATCCTATATCTTACAAAATTTCATGAATTCGTAATGCCTAAAACAAATTATAGTCCTAAATAACAAGCAAAAAAATGTGTGTGAAGTCTTATGGGACTTAACTGCTAAGCTAAGGTCATCAGTCGCTAAGCTTACACACTACTTAACCTAAATTATCCTAAGGACAAACACACGCACCCATGCCCGAGGGAGGCCTTGAACCTCCGCCGAGACCAGCCGTACAGTCCATGACTGCAGCGCCATAGACCGCTCTGCTAATCCCGTGCTGCTAAATAACAAGCAAAAGTTGGCTGCTGCAGTGGTAGTACAAAATCAAATTTACGTTACAATAACTTTGAATATACTCAATTTCACTGTCAGTGATCTCCTCAACAAGATCACGATAAACAAAATCGTATGTCACTCCTACAAATAGGTAGCACAATCTCAGTGCCGACTGTTACTACAATTTATTACATTCGTGAGAGTACCGCAGTGTATCACTAGATGTCTCTGCCTTGCAATAGCATCTCTGGTTTCATGCGAAAGTCAATGGTACTCTAAATAATTGTTAAAATGGTGGTTACAGGGAGAAACCGTTGGTATTCAAAGGGTTAAAAGGTGTCTAATGTTCCTTGGGCGATTTGTGCAGTCTTTATTCGGAGTAGGCTACGATCGAGCAGCCGAAGCTAAAGACCGTTGCATCGCGCATGCGCACTAGTGTTTCTGTAGAAGGAAGAGAGCTAAGGAATTAACGTCTCGTTGACGGTGAGGCCATCCAAGATGGAGCAGACGCTATAACTGGGGAAGGATGCGGCAGTAAATTGGCCATATTCTTTAGAAAGGAACTTTGCTGGCACTTCAGTTACACGATTTAGGGAAACCCCAGAACACCTATTATCTGGATGTCCGGACAGGGGTTTGAAGCGTTGGCTTGTCGAATGCTAGTCCAATAATGTCTTAGCATTGTGTCACCACGCTCAGTGTGTGTTTCAGCAGCAGACGCTGTCGCCTGTAGATGATGAATAGTTGCCTTATGCAGATTTTTTTTTTTTTTTTTTTTTTAAGTCGTGTCAGAAAACTGTAAGAGATGATAAAATCAAACATAATGGGCGACCAAAAAGTTTCCGTTCGAAGTCCGTACGGTCCAGAATCGGAATGCCAATCAAGCGTGCAGAAGTCCGAAACTGCCTGCTGCACTTCTTCGTCCGACAGGAACTGCCGACCTTTTAAGGCCTTATCTAAGAGACCGAAGGCGCGATAATGGCAAGGGAAGAGGTCAGTACTGCAGGACGTGCTCAAGTGACTCACGCTTGAGCTGGCATAACTTTTGCATTACATTTGCGATGTGGGGGCGTGTGTTATCATGAAGCAGCAACATCCCTTGTCGCACACCATTCCACAGCGGCGGTTTTCTCTAGACGTGCTTCTCCACACAAATTCTTCACTCTCCGATGGATGTCTACCGGGGTACGAATTTGATAATTACGTCGCCATAGTTACCCACGCCGGAAAGACTGCCGTTGCCTACGTGTCGGTGCTTATGTACTCTCATCGGAATACATTACGTTGCATATTTGCTGCAGCAACGCCCTCAGACGGAAACTTTTTGATCGCTCGTTGTATGACGTGGTGATAGCACAAGCATAGACCCAGCATTTATGCACATATTAACATACAATACGGTTTAAAGTTAGTCACTTGCATAGCAAAAAACGTCAACTATTTCCGATGACTTGTAATTCTATTCACTTAAAATTCTTCCTTCAAATTCTCTACTAAATTACTTTGCATGGGACGCCCGTCTTAGGTTCTTTTCTTATTTCTTCAGCAGATGCACGTCACTAACCATTTCTAGTAGAAGCACTATGACAAGTATTTTTTGCAGTTACGAGGGGTGGATTATCACGGTGTAGAGAGATTGCGCCGAAAGTTTCAAAGCGCCATGTCGGAGTACCTAAATGCAGTCGTGTCCACGGACGAACATAGATGTGAATCCATTTCAGGATCATACATATAATGAGGATAGACCTGCTGTGTAACTTCTACCACCAGTTGTTATATTACGCTCTGAAGAATCCCGCTTTCCCCACTGTTGCATTCACACCGCACGGAAAAAAAGTGTGTCTTGGACGGAAAAATTGCTTTTATGAAATTCTACAATTCTAAAGCCAGACGATGCAAAATAATATATTCATAGTTGCGCAAATAATTTTTAAGGCACTCATTTACTCTGTAGTACAATGAAGATACCTAAGATATCTACACTACTGACCATTAAAATTGCTACACCACGAACATGACATGCTACAGAAGCGAAATTTAACCGACAGGAAGAAGATGCTGTGATATGCAAATGATTAGCTTTTCAGAGCATTCACACAAGGTTGACGGCGGTGGCGACACCTACAACTTGCTGACATGAGGAAAGTTTCCAACCGATTTCTCATACACAAACAGCAGTTGAAGGGCGTTGCCTGGTGAAACGTTGTCGTGAGGCCTCGTGTAAGGAGGAGAAATGCGTACCATCACGTTTCCGACTTTGATAAAGGTCGGATCGTACCCTATCGCGATTGCGGTTTATCGTATCGCGATATTTCTGCTCGCATTGATCGAGATCCAATGACTGTTAGCAGAATATGGAATCGGTGGGTTCAGGAGGGTAATACGGAACGCCCTGCTGGATCCCAACGTCCTCGTATCACTAGCAGTCGAGATGACAGGCATCTTATCCGCATGGCTGTAACGGATCGAGCAGCCACGTCTCGATCCCTGAGTCAACATATGGGGACGTTTACAAGACAACAACCATCTGCACGAACAGTTCGAGGACGTTTGCAGCAGCATGGACTATCAGCTCGGACACCATGGCTGCAGTTACCCTTGACGCTGCATCACAGACAGGAGCGCCTGCGATGGTGTACTCAACGACGAACCTGGGTGCACGAATGGCAAAACGTCATTTTTTCGGATGAATCCACGTTCTGTTTACAGCATCATGATGGTCGCATCCGTGTTTGGCGACATCGCTGTGAACGCACATTGGAAGCGTGTATTCGTCATCGCCATATGGCGTATAACCTGACGTGATGGTATCGTGTGCCATTGGTTACGCGTCTCGGTCACCTCTTGTTCGCATTGACGGCACTTTGAACAGTGGCCGTTACATTTCAGATGTGTTACGACCCGTGGCTCTACCCTTTATTCTATTCCTGCGAAGCCCTACATTTCAGCAGGATAATACACGACCGCATGTTGCAGGTCCTGTACGGGCCTTTCTGGATACAGAATATGTTCGACTGCTGCCCTGGCCAGCACATTCTCCAGATCTCTTACCAATTGAAATGTCTGGTCAATGGTGGCCGAGCAACTGGCTCGTCACAATACGCCAGTCACTATTCTTAATGAACTGTGGTATCGCGTTGAAGCTGCATGAGCAGCTGTACCTGTAGACGCCATCCAAGCTCTGTTTGACTCAATGCCCAAGCGTATCAAGGCCGTTATTACGGTCAGAGGTGGTTGTTCTGGGTACTGATTTCTCAGGATCTATACACCCAAATTGCGTGAAAATGTAATCTCATGTGAGTTCTAGTATAATATATTTGTCCAGTGAATACCCGTTTATCATCTGCATTTCTTCTTGGTGTAGCAACTGTAATGCCCAGTAGTGTAGATGCTACATGTTTGTCGAAAAAAATTGAAGGAAGCGTGATAGTTATTGTAATGTAAAAGATATTTAGCACTGAAAAAAAGGAAAAAGAAAATGCTTTCCTTGAAAAGTACCCTCACAAATATGCGGCTGGCTCCATGAATTTTTGTCTAATAGAATCCAGTACGGTGAACTTTCACCAGAAACGAAATTTACAGTATGTCGGGCAAACCCTGTGCAACCGTCATAGGACCTCCAAGGCTTCAGTGCAGACGGCCTGACAAAAAAAGCGAAGTATCGGACATGATCGTATGTCAGTGTAACTTCTTACACGTGGATTGCCCATCAGAGAGAATTAGTGTTGTTCGTGTTTAGTGTAATTTCCAGAACTGGTATGTTGTGTAAGGCTTATGAACAGCGTCAGACGTTGAGGATTACTATGAGGGATACGGAGATACTGCGTAGACGTGTGAGACACTGTTATCAGCACCTGAAAAAGTTTGAAACGAGCCTCATAGTGGGCCTAAATTTGGTCGGCTGATCGAGGCGTGCAGTATCCAAAAACGTTGGGGCATTCGAATGTGGCAATCGCATATAGGACTGCATGGGGAAGAGAATACAGGCATACACCTGGTCAAACCGGTGTAGGAGATTACCGTCCCATGCATCGACCGTCGTTGACACGAGAGCACAAACGGCTGCAAGCTGAACTGTGTTTAGCGATAAAACGCGGTTCTACACCAACACGGATGACCATCGTCGGCGACTAAGGCGGCGACAGGGGAGAGGTCCCATTCTTCCAATGTTTTGGTGAGGCACAACGGTGTTATTCATGTTGTGGGGAGCCATCGGGTTGGGTTCAAGTCACGCTGGTAGTGACTTTTTGTTCACTAGACTTCTAAACAGACCAGTATCTATCATCTTTCTTTCTTTCGCTTATGCCATAGTCCTGCAGCGATCGCAGGGTCGGCGCGGTTAGAACGGAATTGGCAGGTCAGTTTTAGGGGTGGGCGGATGCCCTTCCTGCCGCCACTCCGTACCCCCCGGGATGGAATCAGTGTACCTCAGCTGTCTGTGTCTAGTGTAAATCGTGAAATAGTGCGAACGTGTTTCAAATGTCTGCGACACGTGTAACTGAGGCGGAACGTGGGGATCAGCCCGGTATTCACCTAGCGGGATGTCCGAAACCGCCTAAAAACCACATCCAGGCTGGGCGGCACATCGGCCCTCGTCCTTAATCCGCCGGGCGGATTCGATCTGGGGCCGGCGCGCCTACCCGAGTCCAGGAAGCAGCGCGTTAGCGCTCCCAGCTACTCTGGCGGGCGTAACAGACCAGTATATGGGGGCGTAATTTAGAAAACTGATATGGAATATGTTGTGACTTGGCAAGACAGCCAAGCCACTAGGAGAGGAAGCCGAAAGGCACGCGTTTAAGCTCACGCAGGCTGGCGTGAGGTCTGGAACAGGTAAGGGAATTTATAGTAGCAAAGAACGTAAGCAACTACTGGAATACTTAACTTTAATACATAATTGGCGAACATCGATCTGACGGTACATGTATCACAAGATAAATAGCAAATGATAATGGCGCCTTGCTAGGTCGTAGCAAATGACGTAGCTGAAGGCTATGCTAACTATCGTCTCGGCAAATGAGAGCGTAATTTGTCAGTGAACCATCGCTAGCAAAGTCGCCTATACAACTGGGGCGAGTGCTAGGACGTCTCTCTAGACCTGCCGTGTGGCGGCGCTCGGTCTGCAATCACTGATAGTGGCGACACGCAGGTCCGACGTATACTAGCGGACCGCGGCCGATTTAAAGGCTACCACCTAGCAAGTGTGGTGTCGGGCGATGACACCACAGAATACAGTTTCAATATGTAAGCCATCATAGCTGTAACGAGCTCCTCCTCCACACGCTGAAGCCCCAAGAGATGTCGACAGGCCGCCGTGTCATCCTCTGGCGTATGGCGCTATGCGGATAAATTATGTAGGCGCATGTGGTCAGCACACCGCTCTCCCGACCGTTTCGCCAACTTCCCAATATCGAATCGATATTTCTCATTCAGTGATCTCCTCAGTTGGCTTCTCTAGGCTGAGTGTACCCGACAACAGTTCTCCCACCAAGGAAATCCTTTGGTAGTACTGGGGATCGAACTCGGGTACTCCGGGTGGTAGCCTTCGATGCTGACCACTCAGATACAGAGGCGGAATCGTAAATGTAGCTTAAGCGAAAGCAACCATAAAAACATGATAATAAAGCGATGGTGAGGAGGAGGTCCCATACTCCGAGGAGTGTAGGGAACGATACGGGATACCCGCACCGCCGACTAGGCAAGGTCGTAGCGGAGGTGGTTTGCCATTGTCTTCCTCCGACCGTAATGGGGATGAATGATGATGATGAAGACAGCACAACAACACCCAGTCATCTCGAGGCAGGGAAAATCCCTGACCCTGCCGGGAATCGAACCTCGGAAGCGAGAACTCTACCGCAAGACCACGAGCTGCGGACCAACAAACCGATGAAAACAACAAAACTGTTTCCCAGCTCGAGATATACCAGTTCTGCAAGTGCTTCATTGGAGCCAAAAACAATTAAATTTTTCTACGCAGTCACCTTTGGAGGTAGTAACTATGTGAAGCAAATATTCCTAAACTGGAAAGTCTGGTGAAGTGCGATAATGAACAAATCTCTAGATTTCGTGCAAAATTGTTGCATGTCAAAGGAAGTCCCAGCAACAACAGGAAGGTATGCTGTATATGAATGAAATACTCTGTCGTCGATGATAGGGCGTATAGGAAACCTGCTGTCTAGGATCGCTCGACAACAATTCAAGGAAATCGTATTAATGCGTTTTATTACGAAAAGCAAATGACAATAATTAACTTTGACAACTACATATATGTGTCGCAAGTGAAGGGCGACATGTAAAATAATCAATGTTCTTCAGTATAACAATTCCAAGAGTGAGCTACATAGAGTGTACAAGCAAGGAGCTTTGACGCTTCTATTCAGGTACCTTGTCTTGAAGCTTCTCATCGACTGGGGCGCGACCAGTCTGGAGCAGCGCCTATGTCCTCTTCACATAGAGGCCGCTGTTGTCGCGTTGTCGTCCTGGAGAAGTGTCGGCCAGCGTACAGTTGGCTGACGTCTTGTCATAGCCCTCTCCGCTCTATCGTTCCCCGACTGGTGTGCCGGCACTCGACTTTACGCCGCAACGTATTCTGTTTACATTATCTTGTTTTCAGTGATGTAACTTACAATAATGCTCAATTTCGAGAGCATTTCCTCCTGAAGATTTTTCATTCATCAACTTTGGCTCTGTTTACATTTATGAATTCAGGTCTTTGACATTTTACTAACACTTGGGATGCAAACACATAACTAAACAGAAAAAGCATTAAAAAGAACCATGAAACTTGCGGCACATATGACTTTAAGCGGCGGTATTTTTTGGTGTCTTGCCGATGGGCGCGCTATGTGTCTTCAACTGCCAAACAGTAACACTGGACAAAAGCTATATTGCCTGTGGTATGTGACATATCAGTTTTAATATATTTTCGATTGTAGAATCAAAATGTTCCCTCGGAAATGTGGTAAAATTGTCGGGCTATACAAAACTACGTATCATTTTTCAGTATTTTCTGTTTATTTTTTTATTTTTGATTTTATTTTGTTTTATTTTTTTGCGAGCTATCTGAGACCTTAAAACCACTACAGTGTCAAGGAATAGCCAATGAGGCAAATGTATACTGCAGGAAAGGTAGATATTAAGAGCAAACCATTAGCTGTGTCAAGTAAAATCATACTAGATAGATTGACATGCAGGGTGAGGCTTTCAATCATTGAAAGAAGCACGATCAGTCATAAAGAACGAATGTTAATCAGGAAATTGTGTGAGTCCTTTGACGCTTGCACGAATGCCTAGTTAGTTGTTTGGACCTCTTTCAAAGCCATCGGTCACTGCTATGTGGACAACAGAAGGGAGGAAGATGGTGGTTTTACAATGACGGAACTGTTGGACAACTACAAAAACTGAGTGGAACATTTCTCTAAAAATACACTTCAGACATCCGCACCTTGATGTTTTTTCAGCAGAATATGAGTCTTATTCGCTATGAACAGAATGAACGCTTGCAAGACAGTCTTCCATAAAACAGTTATCAAAAATGCTGGAACCCTTCAATGATGATCGATTACTGCTGGGTTTTGTCTAGAAACGCTGATGAGACGCCTTACAAAAAAAAGCAGCCTCATCTGATATCTCCAAATAAACATTGTAGTACACTGACATTTCTTCTAATACATCATTATTATCTTATGGTATAAGTGACTATGTAAATTGTCGTGACTGTTTTGCTGTTTTATGTAAATAGCTGAATAATTTTCAGGTTAGGTTTATCGTACTTTGTTTTCATTAATGTTCATCACATGTTAGAAATCAATTGTTGTGTGGCTCAGAAATGTGATAAAGAAAATCTGGTTGTTTCTGCGAATTGAGCCACCCAAACAGATAAATCCAGCCACTTAGAATCCAGATGCAGAACAAAGGTGTAAATTTGTTGACCTGCGTAATTTTCACAGCGATGAGCGTAGCAACTCTGGTCACTGAGCTGATATAAGTCGCGGGATATGTCATAAACGCATATCGGACTTCTTTATGCCTTTTTCCGGTAATTCGACGTGGCATAGACTCAACAAGCCGTTGGAAGTCCCTTGTAGAAATACTGAGGCATGCTGCCTCTATAGCCGTCCATAACAGACAAAATGTTGCCGAAGCACAAGTTTGTGCACGAACTGACCTTCGGGTTATGTCCCGTAAATTTTCGACGAGATGGGGGGGAATCTGTGTATCCAAATCATTCGCTTGAAATGTCCAGAATGTTCGTTAAACCAGTCGCGTATAATTTTAGCTCAGTGACAAGGCACATTGTCATTCATAAAAATTCCATCATTGTTTGGGAACATGAAGTCCATTAATAGCTGCAAATGATCTCCTAATAGACGAACATAATCGGTTCAATTCCACGTAAACACAGCCCGTACCATTATGGAGCCACCACCAGCTTGCTCAGTGCCTCGTAGACAAGCTAGGTCCATGGCTTCAAGGTGTCTGCGCCACACACAAAAGCTATCCATTACCTCTCATCAACTGTAATCGGGACTCATCTGGCCAGGCCACGGTTTTCCACGATTCCGTACTGTTAGCAAAGGCACTCGCATCGGTAATCTGCTACCATAGCCCATTAACGCCAAATATCGCCGTATTGTCCTAACGGTTTCGTTCGTCGTGCGTCCGACATTAATTTCTGCGGTTATTTCACGCAGTATTGCTTGTCTGTTAGCACTTACAGCTCTATGCAAACTCTGCTGCTCTCGGTCGTTAAGTGAAGGCCGTCGGTCACTTCGTTGTCCGTGCTGAGAGTTAATGCCTGAAGTTTGGTATTCTCGACACACTCTTGTCACTGTGTGTCTCCATATATTGAATTCCCTAACGATTTCCGAAATGGAACGTCCCATGCATATAGCTCCAACTACCACTCCCCATTCAAAGTCTGTTAACTCCCGTCGTGCGACCATAATCACGTCGGAAACCTATTCACATGAATTACCTGAGTACAAATGGCGGCTCTGCCTATGCATTGACCTTTTACACCTTTTGCATACGACACTACAGTTATCTGTAGATGTGCGTGTCGCTAAACCATGACTTTTGTCACCTCAGTGTTTGTCAGGCTATGGTGTCTGCACACATTACGTTTGTAATCGCTATATACGTTCTGAACGCATATGTACGCACATGTAGACGTCTGAGGCTGTCCCCTAGTCAACAAAGCCACAAGACGTGATTTGAGCAAGGAGACAGGAGACTGTCGCTGCCGTAATCTGCGTCGCAGTACTCGTGGCACGTGGTCGAGCCCCCCCTCCCTTCCATACATAATGTTTACTACGTGGGCGGCGGCGCTTTTAAAGGCGTAGAAACGCGGTCGGAACAAACAGTGCTGTGCGTAACGCACAGAATGCGAAGGACGCCGCTCGATGAGGAAAACGTACAGACACTATTGTGCAACTCGCCTCTCCTTGCGTCAAAGCACCTAACACCGGACAGAGAAATGCTGTTCGAAACTCCGTGTCTCCAATAGGCATGGCGGTTATCGCTGAGAAACAGGTTTTCGGTTACATCGGTCTTTTCCCATGCCAGTTTAACCAGACTGTTAAATCCGATCAAAATAATCGGTTTCTGAACTAACCGATTTTCAGTTTCCTGTTCCTACTGTTTCCTGTAACGAACGCAGAAATGGAACAAAGACTGAAAAATTTTGACTCTCACTTCCCAAGATACATAAAATCAAAATATTAAATGAAACAGCCAAAGAGAAGAAAACATATTTCGCCCACCCTTCGCAGCTTTTTTCGAAAAGTGAGAAGTGACTGACTACCACAAAAAAATCACCTGAAATCAGGTACTGATTCTAATTTTTTGAAAATCTGCTGAAAAATCGAGTTATAATCGAGAATCATATCACTATTTGGGCATTATGAATCGTATGAGCTAAAGCCTGCAAAGCTGAGGTTGTGGGGCTCTGTTTTTCGTGTTAATTCGTCGGTTTTCAAGGGATACAAGCAGACAGATATTATGTGGACGAAGGCATCAGATCAGCTGTTTTCTGTTTTTCTGTATACTATGAATGAATAGTTAAGTTTTTGATTTATTACTGTTACCACAATTTCCTTCCTCTGTTATTATCTCATAAAAATGGCAGACAGATCTTTAACCTTTTAACTAAGAACCGTTCACTGCTTAGCGATAAAAATTTGACTAGTTCTTTGAGGTTAGCAGTCTCCCGGAATATTGTACCAAACCTAGACAAACTCATTTCCTCGAAAAAGTAAAACGTGTAAAATATTGTCTTCTTTAACAATGTTGACTGTAATGATTAAAGATCTTTATAACCGTAATTCCATTTTTTTCAATAACGTTTCCAACTTGGTCAATTAAAATTATTGCGTACAAAACAGCAAACTAAGGATCCGATATCTAAACTCTGAAAAGGGATACAAAAAGCTGTAGCACGAAGTACAACCAAAACTAATTCTTTTAACTACTAACAGTAAGAATGTGAGTCTATATCTCTTACGTAAAATTATTTCTAAGTTAGAATATTTATGAGAATAGTTCAGGGTGTCCATTTCATTTTCATTGAAAAAGGGGACATTTAAAATAAATTAGAGAAAAACCTGGGACAATGAAGAAAAAAACGGGACCTAAATATTGTATTGACTAAATTTAATACATATACAAGTTTACCTTTACAACGTGCACTCAGGTGATCCCATATCACTTTTTACAATTATTCTGCCACACTATCACCGTACTTTTCACTTTTATGTTTTTTATCAAGAAGTGCATTTTCGTTTGAAATTGTATCATAAAAGTCAGTACACGATACACCATTAAAGTGTGTTTTGACAATGAGCAACGCCCTCACTGTTTTAACTTTCATTCTGTTTTTTTCATCTGACCACAAAAAGTTCACTAACGAAAACACACGTTCCACAGCAGCATTTGACCCAGGAATTGCCGGACAAAACTCCACCAAATGAATCATGTTTTTCACGTTAATGTTTTTACTTTTGAAATAAGCAAATAGTTTACACCACGTTGCACTAACACTTTCTTGGTCTCCACTTTTTATGAAGTTCTGTGAACATGAAAATTCATCGAACAGTTCGTCTTCATCAACAGGAAAATTTGGTACAATACTTTTAACAAAAACACAACAGTCCTGAATATCCTTCCACTGTAGCTGCTCCTTTTCAGTATTAACGCAGTCAAATGCTTTAAAAGGTGTGAGAAATGGTAAATACCATTGTTTAATATACTCAATGCAAGAGTCATAGAAGATGTCAGCATAAATATGAAATTGTTCTATAGTAATTTCACCCTCTTCTTCCAGCTTCCTTAGAGTCCCATGTACAAAGGATGTGAGAAATCTTTCAGATTTTCTACATTGTAATTTGCTGGCTAACAAGAAAATGTAGAAGAACAATAGACACAGGGTTATCGAAGAATTGTGTAAGGATAACAGAACACTTATCAAGGGAAATGAAATATGACTTCAAAGCAGGAAATATCTCTACAATTCTTTCCAATGCTGGTAGCAGAGATAGCCACCTTGTCTTGCTGTGCCCAAGTACAGTTTTGTATTCAGTTTCAGTAAACTTACAGAATGACTTCAGAGATTCAACCCTTACTGTGTATATGTGGAAATGCTGGTAGATTTTGTTTATATTTCTTTAAAACCTCCAGCACATAATTCTGAAGTAAATCTGAAGTTTCTCCAGCTAAATTAACCAAATCGAGCACTTTCACCGTGATGCCATTTTCAGGGTGAAAATACCTGATAAGGAGAGGAACCAACCTCAAATCCAGATGATTCGATGTATCAATCATTACAGAAATGAATCGAGCACTTTTCAGTTCATTTAAAACCTGCTGAGCTGCATACGGTGCAATAATATTTGAAATGATTGTATTACAGTTTGTGTGTCCACATGTGAATTTAGGATTGAAAAGTTTTTAACAACTGCTGTAGTACAGTCCATTGACTTAAAGCTATGGTTATGCATTGCACTGTGGTATGCAAACGTAGCTTCTTGTGCTGCCAACTGCCTGTCCATTTCTGTTACTGATTTTAAGTTTACATATTAGTCAGTAACGCATTTATTTGCTCTTTTCTTCTGATCACTCATGCGATGTTTCTTCGTCTTAATGTGATTCACAATGTCAGACCTTCCACCATGACCAATAGCAAATTTTGATCTGCGCACCGTAAATTCTACAGTTTCTCCACTACCAGTGATAAAAGGAAACTCGCTGTTTATATTGCTGTTAAAACTACACTTTCGTTTTGGCATAGTGAAATAGTGATTGCACAGTGCAAAACATTCACAGTGTGATGACGAAAGCCAGAGAGCAAGTATCAGTGGTGTTAAGTATCTCTGGACCGAAAGGACGGATTCAGTGGATGGATCGATTTAGAAGAGAATAATCTTCGTTGTTATTCGTAACCTATAGTGCGTTTAAAATTACTTGCGATTTTTGACAGTTCGGTACGTGTTTGGGGTACGCTGAAAGTCATTACACGGTTCCTAGCAGCCGGCCGAAGTGGCCGTGCGGTTAAAGGCGCTGCAGTCTGGAACCGCAAGACCGCTACGGTCGCAGGTTCGAATCCTGCCTCGGGCATGGATGTTTGTGATGTCCTTAGGTTAGTTAGGTTTAACTAGTTCTAAGTTCTAGGGGACTAATGACCTCAGCAGTTGAGTCCCATAGTGCTCAGAGCCATTTGAACGGTTCCTAGCGTAAATAATTGCGCAGTGAAACAACCAGTAGCGTAAAATACTCTAGCCAAGCGGAATCGTAAAAAAAACGGGACGTTTGAGCGTCCCCAAAAAAACTTTCGGGACAGCGGGACATTTTGGTAGAAAACGGGACTGTCCCGGGAAAAACGGGACGAATGGACACCCTAGACTAGTTCATTTAAGAAATTGATATATCTTTCAGAAGAGGCCTACTGTACATATGACGAGTGTGCATGTCAGAAAACTACTAAGTTGCAATTTTGTCTGAAACTGACATGGTGAGACCGTGTCTGTGTACAGTTAATGTAGGTTGATTCTTACAAAGAATTCTTTGTAAGAATCAACCTACATTAACTACTAAGTTGTTCTCGATATTTTTTTCTAAAGCTTTGCGTAATAATTCTGCCACACGAACACTAGTTGTCATCTAAACAGTAAATGGTGTGCTTGTTTTGTCGCTCATCGATCACTTTCACACAGCTGCGCCGCACGGAGTAGCCGCCTGGTCTTAGGTGTCTTGTCACGGTCCATGCGGCTCCCCCCGTCGGAGGTTTGAGTTCTCCCTCGGGCATGGGTGTGTGTGTGTGTGTGTTGTCCATATCATAAGTTAGTTTAAGTTACGTTAAGTAGTGTGTAGGCTTAGGGACCGATGACCTAAATAGTTTGGTGCCATAAGACCCTACCACGAATTTCCAAATTTCCACAGATCTGCGCTTCCTCTGTTATTTTGTTTACGTTGGATCTGACCACGGGGCAGTCCTGCGACGAGCAGTGCTGTGCGGTCTCAACTCGCTCCTAGGCCGACACTAGCGACACAGTCACCTGGCACAATTCTTAGATGACCCTGTTTTCAAGCAAACGAAGAATTTTACTTCATGGCTACGCCACTTCGCAAAAATGTTTCCACGCTAGGAGTTGTCGCCCTACTGCAATACAACAGATGTCCGGCGACGCCAGCGAGAAACTATCGTATAGGCAAAGAGGGGCAAGACCTGCAGACTGGACATACATGTATGCCTTAACAGCACCTGCTCTTTACCAAGTGCTCACCTTAAACCACGTCACACGCCAACAGGACATTATTGTGTCAGCAATGCTGCACCAATTCTTATGCTGTTGGTTGCTTGTCTCTGACGGCAGTTTTATTAAAATTCCCATTTTCTATAGTAATGCAATATTTCAAAGCAATGCAAATTTTACGATTAAATAATACCCATGTTTTAAAAAAAATATTTATTTAAAAACAAAAATTTTAGCACTGTTGCTATGAATAAATAATATTTCTATTTTTTCACTCGTTTATTAGCAAAAAATAAAAGAAAACACGTGCTATAACCGACTCTAACAAATTCCGAAAAATACCGGTCATTCTGAACTACAACACCGGTATCTGTTTTAACCGGTCAATTTGTCCCATCCCTGGCACAACATCGTACCATCATTCGCTCCTCAGATAGCTTATCAGAAAATGTGTCACGTCCTTACATTTTCAACACTTCTTAGAAATTACTTTTCTCTCCTCTATTTCTGAGAGCCGTTTCTGGTAACTGTCTCTCCTGTATATAAACATTCTGGTTGAACTAAAGAAGTGTATTATCTGAATTTGAGGTGGTATAAAAAAAGGAATTTGGTTTAGGATTTGTAAGTGTTCTGACATAGCCTGAATGCTCTCTCCATCTTCCACGTTCCTTCTTTGATTGTTAGCTTCTCATTAATGTTTGAGTGAGAATGACACCCAGGTACTTGATCTTCTCCATTCTTTTGATGTCAGCACACATTTTCTCTATTGTCCATGTTCGCCTTTTGCATCTGTCTTCGTGCACTCTGTATTTTCGAAAGAAATTTTTAATCATATCTTATCTGCGGATTCTTCTACGACTTCCATTTGTTTGGGTTTAATGTCCAAACTTTGTGTGAGAAACACTAGATCATCTGCGAAAGCAAAGCATTCCAATTTTAAGCCAGCCATTTGATAACCCAATTTCATTCACGCCATCCTTGGACAATTTTCCTTTTATATAAACAAAACTTGTGAGAGATCATATCCTTGTCTCACTCCAGTTTTGATTTCAAATGGTTCTGATAGCTCTCCTAAGAATTTGAAGATATGTTCATTAATAATTGCATAAATGTGTCTTGTCAACCAGCCCAAAATTTTGACGCTTTTGTAAGTAAGTCTCAGTCCACAGGGTCATATACTTTCTTAAAATCAACGAATGTAATGATCACCTAATTTCTTACTATTATTAACATATGATATGCGTAATGTAAAGATTAGTATATTTGTTACTGTTATTATTATATACTGCTCATATACCATGCATAGTGAAACGTTAACTTACGAAGAATGGTCGAATGTAAGAGACTGGCCTCGAGGTTCTAATCTTGTTGGATGAAGTAAATTCATAAATGAATGATACAGATATAAAGAAAGTGCTCATAATCAGTCGTCAGATTTTCATACTGCATATAAAACTGATGCACTTCAATTAATTATGGCTGATTTGATGGGGTGCCAATCACATTGCAGAACGAAGTTTCTGCGACATTTTATTTTTAGCTATTGACCCAGCCCGGCTTCACATTAGTAGTTCTAAGTATCTACAGTTGGATGAAATGTCTGGCGTTGCGGTAATAAATTATAAACACACGCTTTCGTCGTGTATCAGTCTATCAGTTAGCGAAAACCGTATCAAAATCTTTACTGTAATTCAAGAGGTTAACCTCCACACACGGAAGAGAAACGCTATGGGGACTTTAATTCGTCATAGTTCAGTCAATCTGGACGAAATATTTATAAATTGTATTCGCAAACCTACCTCGTTAGTCAGTCTATCTGTCAGTGAAAACCGTAAGCAGTTCCAGAGAGTAGTCTTCACATACAGACAGACAATAAAGATTTTGTCGCCAAACAGTCGTGTTAATGGCTACAACCAACAACGCTATCGCCATGAAACTGGAACAACTACTTTTTTGTTTGTTAAAACAGCTGCCTTGCAAATACTCAGGTATGGTGATGTCCTACCGGAAACGAAAATCGAAGCTGAGTTCGAATCGGTGTTGGCTGAAGGACAGTTTAAGCAGCAGACCAGGAGAAACCAGTCCGGTATTTTCCACGCCAGTCGCGATATATGGATGCCATAAAAGGAGGAGGAGACCCACGAAACGAAGAATGTGGCATCGGCGACCTTTCATCGGCAGCAAGGTCGCAAGCGGACTCACTGCGGAGCCGACAGATGGCAGTGCTGTAGGACGTTACTTTACATTTGCTCTTTTGGACACAGCGCATTGGTATACTAACAATCTGGCGAATATCCCAGTCACGAGTCTGTGCCAATAGCAACTAAAATAGTCATTATTGCTGTATAATAATACATGCTTCATATATGTAAAGCAGAGTGAATGTATGTTATGGATTTCCTCCTAAACCCGTTGATCGATTTCAGCCAAATCTGGCACAAAAGCAGAAGGCTTCATGAGTATCAGCGTTGTAGGGTTTATAACCTCCTAGCGCCAATAGGAGCGGAGATAGGGGCAAAAACGTTTTCCTTGCCCCTGGTGTAAGGCTGCCTTGCAAGACAGGCATGCTTTGTGGGAACAACATCAGCCTCAAAACCAATCTGCTCTGCACGGCATCCTACATATCAGAGGCAAGTAAGAGACCCATCGATCACGTTAGGGATGCTTTGGGTAGCCATGTTGCAGCACATTCACTTGCCCCAAACCATCCATCTGTTGTCAACTGTGTTGAAGGAGTGGAACGCCCTACCATAAGAAGTCCTTACCAATCTTGTGGGCAACAGGACAGCACATTACAGACTGTCATTTCCATTCTTTTCACTGCGTATTTCTTTCAGTTACCTTCTGTACTTAATTGTAGCAGATCTTTCTACGTATGGTCCAAGCTTCAACGACCTATGTTATTTAACAGTGGCGTATCATGTGAATGTTTCTTTAAGCTTTGCTCGCCAGGGTATATTTTGGCTAAACCGGTTCGGCACTTAGCTCGTTCTGAATAGGCCATATTACTTGCTGCATATTCAGATGCATTATATGTGTATCAGAGTAACAAAGTTCTTTACAGATGCTTATTTACAGGACAGCTGCCAGAGAAAAAACCAGCTTGCGAACGAGTTTGGCCACGCCGCTTGTTCTGTTCACTGCTGCCTTAATGCTCTGCATCGGCGTCGATACCACAGGTAGTTGCACTCGATGCTTGCCGCCCATATTCTTTAATTGTTGTAATTCGCTTACGTTGTTTCTCCGTGCAGCATTTCTAATTTACGCAACAAAATGTTCGAAACTATATTCGATAGAGTACAGAAAACTAATGAGATTATTATGATTTTTCAAAGAGTAACGTGCAAACTTACAACGGTACTGATCGCACACTTGGGCCCTCTGTGATCGGTAGAATCTGCTGGCTGACTTGGTGCGCTAGGGGATGCTCATGCTCGCCGCCAACTCAGCTACGTAACAATACTGCGTGGCGTGACAATACAGGTGTAGAAGTATGAAACCGGAATTTACCTATAGATGCTGCTAGCTCTCAGTGCAGAGCCCGTGAGACCGCGTCTGCAGCGCCATCTGCTTCGTGTAACGGCTGACAACGAATGTCAACACACAGCACCCAAGTTCCATACATCGGTATCTGTTTCAAACCCGTAAACAAGTCGAATTTTATACCTTCGAACTATGATTTGCGGCAGCATTGGTTTTCTGTTATCATTTGAAGAAAACTGCTGCAGAATCATATCGAAAACTTGTCGAAGCTTTCGGCGAACATGCTCTTGGGAAAACACTGTGTTTCGGGTTGTTCAAAAAATTCATAAGTGTGATTTTGAAGTGAGAAACGACGAGCGCGGTAAACCACGGAAAACGTTCGAAAACAACGAATTGCAGACCTTATTGGATGAAGATGGTACTCAGATTCAATAGGAACTCACGGAACAATTGAATGTGACGCAGAAAGCCGTTTCCCTTCGGTTGAAAGCTGTGGGAAAGATGCAGAAAGTGGGAAAATTGTTTCTACATGAACTGAATGAAAGACAGTAAGTAAGTAAGTTGTGAAATGCTGCACGCCAGATACAGAAGAAAGTTGTTTCTCCATCGAGCAGTGACAGGTGATGAAAATGGATATATTTTGAGAATTCTAAGCGTCGTAAATCACAGTGAATCCAGGCAAACCATCGACATTCTCTTCAAGACCAAATCGCTTTGGAAAGAAGACAGTGCTGTGTGTTTGGTGGCTTTAGAAGGTTGTCATCTATTATGAGCTGCTAAAACCTGGTGAAACCGTTGACACTGATCGCTACCAACAGCAAATGATCGATTTAAATCGAGCATTACGAGAAAAACGACCGGAATATGGAAAAAGACAACACAAAGTCTCATTGCTCCATCATAATGCCCATCACACACAGCAAAATGGGTCAGGGAAACGATCGAGGCGTTCAGTTGGGGCATGAGGCTTTTCTCCAGACTTGGCTCCGTCCGATTATCATCTATTTGCATCACTGAGACAGGCTGTCGCTGAACAACGCTTCAATTCGCATGAAAATGTACGAAAATGGCTCGCTGACTGGTTCACTCCAAAAGATGAGGTTTGCTATCTTTCGGTTCAAAAAAACGATTTTTTTAAAATTGCATTTTTGGATCCATAAAAGTGTTTAGAATCCACCCCTGAAACGGTTTTTCCGGATACGGAACAGAAATGTTTGTTATTCGCAGTTGAACAAAAAAATGCACCTGCCTGAAATCTGCCTTTTTCACGCACCAGTTTTTTTCTTTCGGAGGGCGAGTTATTGTACCGGTGCTTGGGAGGAAACACACAAAATTCAAATGAAAGTTTGAACGCGTGTGTTTGGAAGTTAGCCCCCAAGCATTTGCATTCTGGTGCGAAGACAGTGGAGATTGCGACTTTTCTGGCAGTCAGCAGCTTCAACGAAGGGTATTCAGCAATTCTGAAGAACTTGATTACGATGGACGTTACCCTGGGACTCTATTCGACGCGGTTCGCCAAGCACTCGGACGACCACCGGATTCAAGCGGCCGAAAACCGCTGACCGTAAGAGCGTCTCTGGAGCAACGCAGGATGGCCCAGATCGAGCAGAACGCCCTCAATGAGAAAGAGGAAGGACTAGTTTATGGACCCGAAATAGCAGATTGAACGTAAGTTGCATAATATTGCATTTATATGTAGTCAAAACTTCAAACGCGTTTTTCTCGAAATGACTTTTTTTTATCGTGCGGTATGGTAACTTCAAATCTACTGAACTGATTGGCATGATTCTTCGTTTCCGACGAATCTAACTAAATTGTCTAGGAGTTGTACCACTTTTATTCTTATCCGTCAACTATAAATATTTTCACTTGGCCGACGAAGTCGAAAAATCGATGGAAAAAGCCCTATCTTTTTTCAAATGGCCGCCATTTTGTTTCCTACGGTCCAAATAACTTAAACGAGGTGTAACTCCTAAGGAATCTTATATACTTCGCTAAAGTCAACTCAATTTTGATTTCAGACGAGCCGGCTGACCTGTGACATACTGCGCGTGGAAGTCTACATCGAAATTTTGTTTCGTTCCGACGGCACTTCCGCCTTTGCTCTTCTACATTTACGGTCGAAAAAATTCCAGTTCGTAGAGGAAATATCAATAAACAATTTTAACTAAATTTGACATTGATATCTATAACACATCCCGAGAAAAAAATTCTCAAAGAACATGCTTTTTTCGGGCCAAAGATAGTAAACCTCCCCTTAATAGCCTGCTGGAGAGGTGGGAGAAATGTATAAATAGCAATGGAGATTATTATGAATAAAATATTGTTTATCATTTTCAAACAACAGACGTGTAATTATTGCAACCAAATTCCGTTGTCGTACTTCTACACCTGGTAAACGACCGTTGTGAATATCGTGTGGATCAGTGTGCGGTGTGTGTGCAGTGATAGGCATCAGAAATAAGCAACGAGGTGCTTCTAGCGACTCGCTGTAAACTTTTATGACACTTCTGTGACGCATTAATCCATTATACGTTTGTTTCTTGTATAAGCTGTAAAGTGCGTGCTCTGGATGAAGGTGGCTGGGCTTGTCAAGGCAGCCAACCTGCTACATGCCGGCCGCAAGCTTCCGCGCCTAGCATACTCCGCTCAGTGCGAACAGTTGCTACCGCAGCCATATTGCACAGGCGGGTAATAGTGAACCGACAACATCGCTCCCTTCCATGTCCAACCACTTTGTTATTTTGATGGGTTGAAAATAAATAAATCGCCAGGTCCTGATAGGATTCCAATTCGGTTTTACAGAGAGTACTCTACTGCATTGGCTCCTTACTTAGCTTGCATTTATCGCGAATCTCTTGCCCAACGTAAAGCCCCGAGCGACTGGAAAAAAGCACAGGTGACGCCTGTATACAAGAAGGGTAGAAGGACGGATTCTCCTAATTACAGACCAATATCCTTAACATCGGTTTGTTGCAGGATTCTCGAACATTTTCTCAGTTCGAATATAATGAATTTCCTTGAGACAGAGAAGTTGCTGTCCATGCATCAGCACGACTTTAGAAAGCATCGCTCCTGCGAAACGCAACTCGTCCTTTTTTCACATGATATCTTGCGAACCATGGATGGAGGGTATCAGAAGGATGCCATATTCCTTGACTTCCGGAAAGTGTTTGACTCGATGCGCCACTGCAGACTCCTAAGGGACGAGCATATGGGATTGGTTCCGAAATATGTGAGTGACTCGAAGAGTTCTTAAGTAATAGAACACTGTATGTTGTCCTCGATGGTGAGTGGTCATCGGAGGTGAGGGTATCATGTTGAGTGCCCTAGGGAAGTGTGGTAGGACCGCTGTTGTTTTCTATCTACATAAATGATCTTTCGGATAGGGTGGATAGCAATGTGCGACTGTTTGCTGATGATGGTGTGGTGTACGGGAAGGTGTCGTCGTTGAGTGACTGTAGGAGGATACAAGATGACTTGGACAGGATTTGTGATTGGTGTAAAGAATGGCAGCTAACTCTAAATATAGATAAACGTAAATTAATGCAGGTGACTAGGAAAAAGAATCCCGTAAAGTTTGAATACTCCATTAGTAGTGCAGCGCTTGACACAGTCACGTCGATTAAATATTTCGGCGTAACATTGTAAAGCGATATGAAGTGGGACAAGCATGTAATGGCAGTTGTGGGGAAAGCGGATTCGGTTCATTCGTAGAATTTTGGGAAGATGTCGTAAGTAGGCTGTTTAGGTTTTTATATTGGTAACGCCACGTAGCGCTCTGTATGAAAATCACTGGCTGTGCTGTGTGCAGTCTGTGGCTGGTTGGCATTGTTGAAATATTCTCTACTGTAGTGTTGGGCAGTTGGATGTGAACAGCGCGTAGCGTTGCGCAGTTGGAGGTGAGCCGCCAGCAGTGGTGGATGTGGGGAGAGAGATGGCGGAATTTTGAGAGCGGGTGATCTGGACGTGTGTCCATCAGAGACAGTAAATTTGTAAAACTGGATGTCATTAACGACTGGATGTCATTAACTGATATATATATATATATATATATATATATATATATATATATATATATATATATATATATAAAATGACTTTTGAACACTATTAAGGTCAATACATTGTTTGTTCTCTATCAAAATCTTTCATTTGCCTATCAGTAGTTAGTGCCTTCAGTATTAGGATCTTTTATTTAGCAGGCAGTATTGGCGCTCGCTGTATTGCAGTAGTTCGAGTAACGAAGATTTTTGTGAGGTAAGTGATTCATGAAAGGTATAGGTTATTCTAGTCAGGGCCATTCTTTTGTAGGGATTATTGCAAGCCAGATTGCGTTGCGCTAAAAATATTGTATGTCAGTTTAGTGATGATCTGAATAAGAAAAGAGAGAAATGTCTGTACACGTTCAGTTTTGCTCAGCTGTTTGAAAATCAAATGACGTAAGGGGTTTATCAGCACAGTAATACATAATTTAGTTAAGTTTTCTAAGGGGACGTTTCAATGTGGTTCATCTGTAACGGAGACCGCTTGTAAAACACTTATACGACCTATTCTACTTGAGTACCGCTCGAGCGTTTGGGATCCCTATCAGGTCGGATTGAGGGAGGACATGGAAGCAATTCAGAGGCGGGCTGCTAGATTTGTTACTTGTAGGTTTGATCATCATGCGAGTGTTACGGGAATGCTTCAGGAACTCGGGAGGGAGTCTCTGGAGGAAAGGAGGCTTTCTTTTCGTGAATCACTGTTGAGGAAATTTAGAGAACCAGCATTTGAGGCTGACTGCAGTACAAGTTTACTGCCGCCAACTTATATTTCGCAGAAAGACCACAAAGATAAGAGAGATTAGGGATCGTAGAGAGGCATGTAGGTAGTCATTTTTCCCTCGTTCAGTTTGGATGCGGAACAGGGAGAGAAGATGCTAGTTGTGGTACGAGGTACCCTCCGCCACGCACCGTATGGCGGATTGCGGACTATGTATATAGATGTAGATGAACGTGCTATACGCCGGCCGCAAGCTTCCGCTCCTAGCATACTCCCTTCAGTGCAATCAGTTGCTACCGCAGCCATATTGCGCAGGCGGATAATAGTGAACCGACAACATCGCTCCCTTCCATACTCAACCACCTTGTTATTTTGATTTACGCTTAGGAAGATGTATCTCCTGTAGTTTTCTGACACTGCTATCGGCTGAGAGGCTACACGTTTTATTCGGACTGACTTAAGAGTGGAAACTATTTTAGCCAATAATAATTATGTGTGTGCTTTGGTTGATAACCTCCGTAGTCAAAGGTGTTGTATTACAACGCCCCTTCGCTCTCCTTGGGCCAGTATTCCGTCTCTAGCTACCCAAACTTAGACGAACTTGTTTCCCTTTCCAATTCGAGGGGTGCCACTAGCTATTGGCTTTGAAGACTGGGTCATTAGGAAACGTGCCAGACAAACTACAACGGCCAGAATACTTGCAGCTGAGGCAGCTGTGCAACTCTCGGTCTCGTGGTCGTTAGCAGCATACGAGAGCTTTTACTGTCGAGCTGTCCCGCAATCGGCGGTGTTGTTATGCGGCCTGAAGTGGCGTGGGCCGGACGCAGCTGTGACTGCCGGAGCGCCAGTAATTGGACGCTTGGGCTGCACTAATGGGGCGTGGGAGCGGCGCAAGTGGGCGCATTGACTCGGGGGCGGCCCAGGGCTGGCTGGACAGGCCGGCGTGACGTCACGGCCGCGCACACTCATACGTCTCGCGGAGCGGCGTGGGCTGGCGCCAGAGAAAGTGCACATGCTCGCCACACCGCAGACCACCGCTCCGTGACTGACGCGCTAATCCGCTCTCCACCGTAGTCAGACTTTTGTACCACAACCCGCCAGCATGAAGTTACACGGTGTAAACGTCAACTGTTTATAACGTATCACAGTGGAGCTCGGGACGAACAATTTGATGTACGACACTTGTTGTCTATCAAGTCGAGGAACTACCTCAAACTATCTCCTAAAACCAGTTTAGCTACAGCGCATGTGCGTAGCGCGAGATTTTCAATATTCTCTCGCTCTCATCGCCCAAACTATTAACCCCAGAGAAGAATAGGACATTTTGTTTGATATTTAATGTACACTCATATAAATTAAGGATAATTGCAGAATGTGGTTCCACACAACGTGGCACTACACAAAACTGGCGCTTGTAGCATAGGCATATAGGAACACACACGACACAGAAAAAAAAAGTTCAAATCTGTGTGAAATCTTATGGGACTTAATTGCTAAGGTCATCAGTCCCTAAGCTTACACACTACTTAACCTAAGTTATCCTAAGGACAAACACACACACCCATGCCCGAGGGAGGACTCGAACCTCCGCCGGGATCAGCCGCACAGTCCATGACTGAACCCCCCCCAGACCGCTCGGCTAATCCCGCGCGGCCGCGACACTGAACTGTAAGTCTACGTTATTGGTGATAAATTGAGAAAACCGTCCCGAAACACATGTGCTACAAAACGCCACTGTTTACTGCGCATGTACCCCGACGTCAATATGGGATATGATCACGATGCACACGTACACAGGCCGCACAATGGGTTGGCATACTCTGGATCAGGTGGTCGAGCAGCTGCTGGAGTATAGACTCCCATTCTTGCACTAGTGCCTGTCGAAGCTCCTGAAGTGTCGTAGGGGTTTGAAGACTTGCAGCGATACGTCGATCGAGAGCATCCCAGACTTGCTCGATGAGATTTATGCCTGGAGAACAGGCAGGCCACTCCATTGGCATGATATCTTCTGTTTCAAGCCACTCCTCCATGATGGCAGCTCGGTGGGGCCGTGCGTTATCATCCATCAGGAGGAAGGTGGGACCCACTGCACCTGTAAAAAGGCGGACATATCAGTGCAAAATGATGTCCCGATACACCTGACCTGTTACAGTTCCTCTGTCAAAGACATGCAGGGATCTACGTACCAGTCATAATCCCACCCCACACCATCAAACCACGACCTCCATACAGGTCCCTTTCAAAGACATTAAGGGGTTGGTATCTGGTTCCTGGTTCACGCCAGATGAAAACCCGGCGAGACTATACCTGGACTCGTCCGTGAACATAACCTGGGAGCACTGTTCCAATGACCATGTACTGTGTTCTTGACACCGGGCTTTATTTTTTATTTATTTATTTATTTATTTATTTAACCTGATCAGATTAGGGCCATCAGGCCCTCTCTTACGTCGGACTAGTGTTCCACACATGCAGCATTTCACACATCAGAGTAACATCATGAACATAGTTTACATGAGAAAATTAGCTTACTCTAGTGACAATATGAATAAAGACTAGTGACTAAGACCTAATAAAGTAAATGCGGAAGTATTTTTACAACAGTTGCTATACATACAGATTATGATAAAAGCAATAATAATAACAGTAAAACAAAAAATCAAATAATAATGATAAACATGACTAAGACCTAATAAAGTAAATGCTGGCAGTATTTTTACATCAGGTGCTATACATACAGATTATGGTGAAAGCAATAATAATAACAGTAAAAAAAATCAAATAATAATGACAAACATGAGAAAGATTGGCAATAGTAATGAAGGTTTGTGCAGATGTACATTAATATTTTGGTGTGTAAAGTAGATGTTTACTAGTATAGCGAGTTTTGGGTAAGGGAGGTTTAAGGAGGGGGAGAGAGGGAAGTAATGAGGTGAAGTGCACTCATGTACAGAGGAAGGCATTACTGTTGCTTAAGCAGATACGTCATTAACTGTTTTTTGAAGCCGGTCATGTTTTTAAGTTCTCTAACATAACGAGGGAGGTTATTCCAGAGTCGGGTTCCCGCTACTGTAAAGGACTTGGAGAAGGTGACTGAGCGATGCAGTGGAACGGAGAGGATTTTATTATGATGGGAACGTGTGTTTCTGTCATGTTGTTCCGACATGAGTGTTAGGGACGAGGAGAGATATGAGGGACAGTGTACATTTATAAGGCAGTAGATGAGACAGAGTGTATGGAAATCTCTGCGTTTGTCTGCACGCAGCCAGGACAATTTTGCATATGCTGGTGAAATGTGATCAAAAAGTCGAACGTCACAGATATATCGGACGCAGGCATTCGTGACCAGTTCTAGACGTCGGGAATTTTCCTGAGAGAGGCCTTGTAGGATAATATCGCTGTAGTCAATGATTGGGAGTATAAGCGTTTGTACTAATTTCTTTTTCAGATCGAAAGGGAAGAGCTTTTTATATTTTTGTAGGACATGAAGGGATGCTGATGCTTTTTTGCACACTGCAGTTACGTGCTCTGTCCAATTTAGATTTTCATCTATTATTACTCCCAAACTCTTTGCTGAGGGCGAGAAGTTAATAATTGTTCCATTTAGGATAAGAGGTGGTACGGATTCCCGATGTTTTGGGCTAATGAGCTTAGAGTCACCAACAAGTACCGCTTGGGTTTTAGATGGGTTTAGTTTTAGACCTATGTCCTGTGCCCATTTTGACAGTGCGTCGAGGTCAGTATTGAAATTTTCAATAGCTTTCTTGAGATTGCTTGGTTTCGCACTTAGATACAACTGAAGGTCATCAGCATACATATGGTATTTGCAATAGGTCAGGACCGATGACACATCATTGACATAAAGAGAGAAGAGTATAGGAACTAATACTGAGCCTTGGGGAACGCCTGACACTACCTGCCGCCATTGTGATTTTATATCCCCAGACAGGACGCGTTGCTGACGAGACGTCATGTATGAGCGAAACCATTGCACTGCGCTTGGTGAGAAATTTAGACCGCTAAGTTTGGCTAGTAAGATGTCGAAGTCGACAGTATCAAATGCTTTGCTGAAATCTAAGAAGCAAATGATAATCGCTTCTTGTCTGTCCATGGCAAGTTTCAGGTCATCTGTCACCTTTATCAGAGCGGATGTTGTGCTTCGATGTTTACGGAAACCTGATTGGTATTCGTCTAATAGGTTGTTAGTAGTTAGGTAGTTGGTGAGCTGGTCATGAACTATAAATTCTAAGGCCTTTGATAGTGCAGGAAGAAGGCAGATGGGGCGGTAGTCAGAGGCTGCTGTGGCGATGTCCTTTTTAGGCAGTGGCTTAATTTGTTCCAGTTTCCAGGCCTCAGGGAAAACACTTGTGATTAATGAATCGTTGAAAATGTCTGTTATAGAGGGCAGTAGTTGGTCAATAATAAGTTTTACCATCTGGATAGTGATACCATCATGTCCAGTAGATGCTGATCTAATCCGCATTATGGCTTTCTTGACAGTACTGCAAGTGACGTGCTGTAGATAGAATTTTTCTTTGCTACAGTCATTCATCCCAATGAAGTAATCAATGATTCTCTGTTTTTTTTGCGGATCAATTTTGGTTGCAGGTAATGTGAAGAATCGGTTTAGTTCTTCAGCTGGGACCATGGGATTTTCTGCAACTTTTATTTTGCCTAAACCGAGACTACGGAGATTTTTCCACAGGATAGCTGGTCTACATCTATTGTCAGCTAATGTACGGGCATGTCTGAGCTTAGCGTTTCTCACCGCTTGACTGACTTTGTTTCGTTTCTGCTTGTATACAGCGTGATTTTCAGGTGTAGGGTGTATCTTGTATGCTCGATGTGCAGCATCTCTGCGATTCATTAGCTGTTTTAGTTCATCAGTCAGCCAAGGTGCAGGTTGCCTTTTTGCTTTTCTGGTCTTTATTGGAGCATATTTGTCATATAGTTGAGTAACTTTGTTAGTGAAATCGTGGAGTTTGTCGTTTATGTCCATGAGGGGAGTAGAGGTCATCCCCCAAACTATTTCTTGTGCCTCAGTTTCGAGTTCAGGCAAATTTATGCGTTTGAGGTCTCGGTATGTGGACAGTTTTTGTTTCTTTCTAGGGCATTCTAGTGAATACGTCATGGAAATGATGTCATGGGCAGACATGCCAGGCGCAGATATTTGAGAGGTGCGGATTATTCTGTTCGGGGATTTCGTTGCGAATATATCTATGAAAGTGTGACTGGTAGTCGTGTGATGAGTAGGTGCCAGCTGAAGTAGCGTCATATTTGAGGAAGAAAGCATCCTCTTAAATTTCCCAGTGGAAGGACTATTGCACAGAAAATTAATGTTGGTGTCACCAGCTATAATTACATGTTCATATGACGGTTCGAGACTAGAGAGGGCAGTTTCGAAGCAGGCGAACCCACCTACTTTAGGAGGTTTGTAAAGGACACATATTAAGCACTTTCTGTTAAGTGATTTGATCTCTATGAACATACACTCCTGGAAATTGAAATAAGAACACCGTGAATTCATTGTCCCAGGAAGGGGAAACTTTATTGACACATTCCTGGGGTCAGATACATCACATGATCACACTGACAGAACCACAGGCACATAGACACAGGCAACAGAGCATGCACAATGTCGGCACTAGTACAGTGTATATCCACCTTTCGCAGCAATGCAGGCTGCTATTCTCCCATGGAGACGATCGTAGAGATGCTGGATGTAGTCCTGTGGAACGGCTTGCCATGCCATTTCCACCTGGCGCCTCAGTTGGACCAGCGTTCGTGCTGGACGTGCAGACCGCGTGAGACGACGCTTCATCCAGTCCCAAACATGCTCAATGGGGGACAGATCCGGAGATCTTGCTGGCCAGGGTAGTTGACTTACACCTTCTAGAGCACGTTGGGTGGCACGGGATACATGCGGACGTGCATTGTCCTGTTGGAACAGCAAGTTCCCTTGCCGGTCTAGGAATGGTAGAACGATGGGTTCGATGACGGTTTGGATGTACCGTGCACTATTCAGTGTCCCCTCGACGATCACCAGTGGTGTACGGCCAATGTAGGAGATCGCTCCCCACACCATGATGCCGGGTGTTGGCCCTGTGTGCCTCGGTCGTATGCAGTCCTGATTGTGGCGCTCACCTGCACGGCGCCAAACACGCATACGACCATCATTGGCACCAAGGCAGAAGCGACTCTCATCGCTGAAGACGACACGTCTCCATTCGTCCCTCCATTCACGCCTGTCGCGACACCACTGAAGGCGGGCTGCACGATGTTGGGGCGTGAGCGGAAGACGGCCTAACGGTGTGCGGGACCGTAGCCCAGCTTCATGGAGACGGTTGCGAATGGTTCTCGCCGATACCCCAGGAGCAACAGTGTCCCTAATTTGCTGGGAAGTGGCGGTGCGGTCCCCTACGGCACTGCGTAGGATCCGACGGTCTTGGCGTGCATCCGTGCGTCGCTGCGGTTCGGTCCCAGGTCGACGGGCACGTGCACCTTCCGCCGACCACTGGCGACAACATCGATGTACTGTGGAGACCTCACGCCCCACGTGTTGAGCAATTCGGCGGTATGTCCACCCGGCCTCCCGCATGCCCACTATACGCCCTCGCTCAAAGTCCGTCAACTGCACATACGGTTCACGTCCACGCTGTCGCGGCATGCTACCAGTGTTAAAGACTGCGATGGAGCTCCGTATGCCACGGCAAACTGGCTGACACTGACGGCGGCGGTGCACAAATGGTGCGCAGCTAGCGCCATTCGGCGGCCAACACCGCGGTTCCTGGTGTGTCCGCTGTGCCGTGCGTGTGATCATTGCTTGTACAGCCCTCTCGCAGTGTCCGGAGCAAGTATGGTGGGTCTGACACACCGGTGTCAATGTGTTCTTTTTTCCATTTCCAGGAGTGTATATTCCACTTGTTTATCTACATTGTTGTCGGATGTGTGTAGTACTGTAGGTGACAAATCAGAGCGTATGTACGCCCCTATTCCGCCCCCTCGTCTGTTGCATCTGTCGTGCCTGAGAAAGATATAGCCATCTAGGTTTACGGAAGTTGTAGGAATACTTGGTTTGAGCCAAGTCTCTGACAAAAGTATTACGTGTACATCAGCAGTTTGAAATATATATTTGAACTCGTCGAAGTGAGCTGGCAGAGACTGGACATTTGCATGTACAATATGCAGCTTGGTGCGTTCGGGTGTTGATTGCCCGAGGAGGCTGCCGACCGATGTTTGCGGGTCGTGGTTGGCGGTGACAAGAGGGTCTGGCATGAGGAATGCGGAAGGCATGTGAAGGAGGGGGCGGGCTCTCCTGTGACCAGGGGTCAGTGGAACGCACCTTGCAGGTCTCCGGGCGAATAAACCATGTCTGTTCAGTCGTCTGTAGGCTGTGTGTCTGGAGATAAGTTCCAGTGACTGCGGTAAGGTCTCGAGCAAGGCTACTTGCACTACTCCGTGGCCGTCTGCGTGCACCGATGGTGAGATATCGGTCGTCTTGTGGTGTTGTACACTGTGGACGTCCCGTACTGTAGCGCCTGGGCACGTTTCCTGTCTGCTGGAATCGTTGCCATAATCTTGAGATCACACTTTGTGGCAGACGGAGGATCCGTGCTACAACCTGCTGTGTTTAACCAGCCTCCAGTCGCCCTAGTATTCTACCCCTCATAACGTCATCAATATGTGTTCTGTGAACCATTTTCAACGCACAGTCACCATTAGCACGTCTGAAAACGTCTGCACACTTACTCGCTGCACCGTACTCTGACATACACCAATACTCTTCTGCGTATGTAGACTGCTGTCAGCGTCAGGTCAAATGCATCACATGGTCATACCCCGAGGTGATTTAAACCTGCAACCGCCCACCAGAACGTTGTTTCACCATGTACCAGCATTATCCTTAATTTATGAGCATAAGTGCAGTTCGATTTTGTACCGGGGGGACGTTTTCACTAGAGGGCACAGTTTTCAAGTTATTCTAGAAAAACGCACAAAAGTGACTTTCAAACATACCCCCATCCCCACACATACCCTCTACCGTAAACATAACGATCTCTCACAATCCGGCAATTGAGAGCTAGTCAACTGTTTCTAAGAATTTGTGTGATTAACTGTTTTCCCCAGTGTGTATAGTGTAAATGTTGCTCATAAGTGACAGTTAACTAACTCAAGGTAATCAGAATATTTTCATTGTTGGTCTCCTTGGCGGCGTCTAATATCATCTTAGTTACGATGATGCAGCGGCTTATCTAGAATTATCTCTGAAATTACGAGTATTTCTTATGTTCGCACGCCGCATAGAATCATCCTTGTGCAATGATGAATATTTCGATGGACTATGGATAATTATAGTCGTCTGATAAAGTAGTGATTTATATAAAAACGAAAAATGGAAAAAAAACGACTGAGCTGAGTGGCGCAGTGGTTAGCACAGTGGACTGGCAATCGGGAGGACGACGGTTCAAACCACCGTCTGGCCATTCTGATTTAGTTTTTCCGTGATTGCACTAAATCGCTTCAGGCAAATTTTGGAATGGTTCCTTTGAAATGGCGCGGCCGGCTTCCTTCCTGCTCCATCCCGAATCCACCCTAATTCGATGGAAACGATGAGCTCGGTGTTTGGTCCCCTTCCTCCAGATCAACCAACCAACAACAACTGTTCTCCAAATTAGAACAGGACCGTGTGATTTATTTATTTAATCGTGTGGTGATTTTATACAATATATAGTTGATATAAGGCAAATGATTTCATACAATATACATATGATATTAGACAAGATTAAACCTTAAAGCCCTAGTTTTTCAACCAGTTAATTAAGCTGGGTGTGAGAGTGAACAAGTCATCAGGAATTCCAGGGTATGAATGAAGTGGACAGCGTTGGACTAAATGTTCAATTGTCTGCTCTTGTTGATTAGATTTACACACTGGTGAACTGACCCAGCCCCATTTGTACCTGAAGTACCTACAACAACCATGTCCAGTCCTTAACCTGTTGAGGCGGCACCAAAGGTTCCCCGGTAGATCAAAACCTTTTGGCTTCTTTGTGGGATCAAGACGATGGGCTCTTATTCCCAATGTTTTTGCTGACCATTCATGCTTCGAGCTTTCATTTAGATCAAAACCATCCGCGATGAGTTGTCCTGCAGTAACACTTGGTGGTCTTCTTGATCGCAATCGTTGCTGTGGCAGACGACAGAATTTCTGGTGCAGTGGTAGAGAGGGTGATGCAGAGACTTTTCTTGGCCTCGCTCAGTAGAGCTTGTTTCCCCCTTAAGTGAGGTGGAGGGATGTGATCAGTACAGGTAACCAGTGGCATAGGGTTGATTTGATGGATCCAGTAAAACAGCGCATTGTGTCGTGTGATGAAAGTTCTTTACTAGCATCCAGACAACATGCATCCTTACAACTTACGAATTATACCACTAAAAAGTGCATGGGTTCCATTAAATGAAAACTGACACGGCGTATTTTTCATAATTGTCGCTCTATACTTCGAAACTATAAACAAATAAAAGCACTAACGCTGACAATATAATCTGAGTTAATAATTCGTAACTTTCCGAATGAGACAACATTTTGCCAGTAGCAGCTCAACAAGCTCTCTGCAAGATTTAATCTCTCCCCTAATGCGTCTACTTTCGTCCAAGTCCAATCTTCGACCTCCGAAGATTCATATTTGTCCTTTCTTCTCCTCCTTCACGCATGGAGTAAACATCAGATCCACGTAGTCTGATGCTGTCGTAATCGTAATTTCCTCACTCGCTATATGGTTGCGGCGCGCTGTGTTCAAACAAATTTTAGTATCTTAGATTCATTACCCTCGCGAGCAATGACTCATTACCACAAAAAAAAAAAATAGTCGTAGTTTTTCGCAACAGCCGTGATACATTATAACTGGTCAGGGTTTTTAGTATGTTGTTCAAGGCATTCTTTCTTACAACTGTAAGAAAGATCTGCAACTACATGAACTATTTCCCTTGTCAATCTTTTCTGGTCTTCATTTTCTGTGCTATCACAGTATTACGCCATCGCTTGGTTGTGCACTTACAAATTGTAAAACTGACGTTTATGAAAAATTTACCTCATAGTCTTGTGAAATTTAAAAGCATAAAATAAATAATGTAATCGTTTTGTTTTGTCTGGACTTGTTACATTGAAACTGCTCCGCTTGTAAGGGTTAAATTTAAAACTATTAGCTTTTGCATAGCGTTTACGAAATTCTTTTCTCTTTCGATACCTTTAAGGGAAAGCTTAACTTAATAATGGTAACGAAATGGCTGCATAAGCCGACGGCGATATACCCCACTCCGTGTATTAAAAAAAATCAAATGTATAAACTTTTGTACAGTGGTAGCACGGAGTTTCACGAACAACATACTGAAAATCCTAACCACTGACAGGTAAGTGCTGGGTGTGGGTGCAATTTCTTTAATAACTTGAAAGCAATGGCCTCTAGCGAAACCGTATCGCAGTACAAAATTAAACTGCATTAAATTTCCTACGAAAAATGTGCAATTCATTTTTTTTTCTAGGACTAGTAGCTTGCGCAAAGATAGTGAGAGATCACTGAAAATTTCGCGCGACGTGCGGGCGCTGTACCTTATGTGGTTTTTGTAGGTCAATTTGAGACAGTTTCCCAACTTGACAGACCAGATCAAAACGATGTCAAATTTTTCGTTCAACCGGTCTCTGCAACACTGTATTTCGTCGTAAACAATTATCGTTTACGTCTTTTTATTGTTTATTGTCCTGTAGTAGGGCAAACTATGTTCTGGTGCATTTTGTTAGTGCAGATTGCCTACTTCAGGGACAAGTATAGGCCTACATTCAGGGGCAAATGTATTGTTCTCTTTTGATTGACAGGTCTTTAACCTATTTTTCTGCTAAATGGATTATGACCTTTCTTTGGACAGCTTATGACCCCCTGGAGATAATCCTTCCTCTTGATTGACAGGTACTTACCCTATTATTCATCCAACCTATTGTTCTCCCAAACTTTTGTTCCCCCACCCCTCCCCCATCTTCTCCTCCCCCTCCACCTCTTCCACCCCCATCCCTCAGGGAACGCCCCTCACCAATACAAGCACACTTTTAATATCAATTTTATTGAATTATTAATTAAATCGATCAATTAACTAAATCCAGCCTCTGGGAAACCCTCCAGCCCTCCCCATGCCCTGCCCCTCCCAGCAATTGGTGGGAAAAAGACTCCGTTGATGGATCATTTGGAGGGAAATCGATTGCAGTGTATGGAATATTGTTTAAACACTTTAAACAAATTGTGGAACATTGTTTATTTGAATAATTTGTGGGATTCAAGGCAGTGTATAGAATATGTTTAATTTGTTTAATTAAAGAATTTGTCAGGAAATCGGTTGCAGTGTATGGAATATTGTTTAAACAATGTAGACAATGTGTGGAATATTGTTTATTTAAGCAGTTTATGTGATACAATTGAATATATTTTATTTATTTAGTTGAAGAGTTTGCCAGGAAATTGACTGCACTGTATGGAATAACAATTTACAGGATACAACATGATGTATGGGATATAGTTTATTTAAAGAATTATTCAGTAAATCAATCGCAGTATGGAATATTTAAACAACTGTGGCGCTTTGTTATTCCGATCGCGTTTGGAAACGCTGAGTAGGCTTAGTTTGTATTTGCTGCTGGAGTCAAGGATGTTAAGGCTCTAGTGTTTATTTTCATCACTTTTCGAAGCACACTGACATCTATGAACAGATTGGAAAGTTAGAACAATTACATATGTAAAAGTTCATGACATATTTCGAAACCCATCGTCACTTTCTTCAGATTGACAAATTACTAGAATTTAATAGACAAACAATTTTGTACAGATCGAGAAACATACATACGTATTGCACAGACAGTTAAACCCTGCAAAAGGGGCCCACATATCATGAATGTAATGAAGTGCGGTATGCTAGCGGTCGTCTAGAGTCTCCTATGTGTGTGTGTATCGCCAGGCACCGCAGCTAAGGTCAAAACCACCCAATGTTCTGATTACAGATTACGTTACTAAATACCACCGACCACGGACCACATACCGGCCTCCTTTGATCTCGTGGCCCCCAAACAAAGCTTGAAGTTTCGGCATTCTGTTGTTCGGGCAATTCCAGACTCACTTCATATCTCCGTCTTTCTCTAGAGGCCTCTCCCTGATTGTTTGTGTGGGCCAACGTCCAGAAACATGCAGACGGAGGTTTGCATCTCTCCTCAGAATACTCTACTCCTGTTGCCTAACAGTGGAGACAAAGGGAAAGCTGATGCAATTTTGATTTAAAAAATATTGTGAAATAAGCC
Organism: Schistocerca serialis cubense; assembly: GCF_023864345.2. Lineage (NCBI taxonomy): Eukaryota > Metazoa > Arthropoda > Insecta > Orthoptera > Acrididae > Schistocerca > Schistocerca serialis. The sequence goes on along the minus strand of NC_064639.1, from coordinate 224,245,772 downwards.
ATTTGCACTACCCTTTCAAATTAATTGTTTAACGACAGCAGTCAAATAGATCGCTTTAAACACGCACCTCCACCTTACGATGATCCTTCTTCATAATGAGAGACATTTTCAACGTCTGAGTGTTAGACACAATCATTATGCAAATCAAGTAATGAAATTTCCACCCCAAATAGATCGTAGCACTAAAAATATCCGAGGTCTTGCACGCACCAGTGTTTGAAAGCACAGGTGCTCTCCTCCACCAAAAGGTTCCACTAAACATATCTGCTGAAAAAAAAAAAAACAAATCCTACCAATTACACACGCTAGCGATTGCGAGGCATGCGCCATTCACCGTCTACACTCAGTGGTACCCAACAGGTGGTCCACGGACCCCCAGGGGTCCGCGAGCTATGCCAGAGGTGCTATTAGAATAAAAAATATATTAAACATATTTCGTATGATAACAGATTTTCAGTTTTGGCCGCTTCCTGCATGAGCAGAGCTTTAGCGAACGCTAACTTCTGCGTCTAGCGTCTTCCTAGAGCTAAATCGAAAAAAGTTCTAAGCCCAATATTTTTTCAGTAATCAACATGTCAATGTTTTTTCTAAGTACCAAAATTAGAAAACGTATAAAAAGGCTCTTAATTTGGCTTATTTAGGTACTCGATCCTGTGATATGACAAGGTACCAATCATGCTCGATGAGGGGGTCCTCGAGAAAATTTTGTTGGGAACCGCTGGTATACAGCATACCCCGTCCGCAGCGGCCGGGAGATAGATCCGAACGGATGCGTGCACACAATACAACTATCGGAAACAATGACTTGATAAGTCGTGAATTTGACGTCGTGATTGGGTTTTTAAAAGTACTGCGGAATTCGTAAACTGGTTCTCTCCTCTAGGTTTCGAAGGAGGAAGGCCTACTGCATGATGGGATAGAAACAACATCAGCTATGAAAGTTCCTGGCTGATTAAAACTGTGTGCCGGACCGCTACTCGAACTCGTTCCCTTTGTCTTCCTTGAGAAAGTGTTCTACCAACTGAGCTACCCAAGCACAACTCACGCCCCGTCCTCACAGATTTACTTCTACCAGTTCCTCGCCTTCTACCTTCCAAACTTTACAGAAGCTCGCCTGCGAAACAAGCAGAACTAGCACTCCTGAAAGAAAGGATAGTGCGGAGACATGGCTTAGCCACAGCCTGGGGGGATGTTTCCAGAATGAGCACTTTCCCGCGAAAGGCAAAGGTCCCGAATTCGAGTCTCCCTCCGGCCACACAGTTTTAATCTGCCAGGAAGTTTTATCTAGTTCTGGAAACATCAAGTATCACTGCAGGACACAGCCCACTGCAATGTAATGAGAAGCACTAAATACGACACACTTAAACCACGATCCAGTCCTCAGCAGTAGTTGTCATGACTAGATGTCGGAGAACACTCCTACACCCCACGGGCTTCTGCCCCGAGGTCCACACGCAGCGTGCCCTCTCCCATGAACACTGCCATCGCCGCGTAAAGAGATCAGTGAAAATTACCGCCGCGTACGCAGTCGCAGTCGTGGACGGAGGGCATCTGGGGGTGATTGGAGTAGTAGGCACTCGGATGTCATCAATAGCTCCAGTGCAAATGTCCATCATTTTGTATCTTCTCTCACGTAACACACACACACGTCCGCTTCTGCTGCGCTCACCCAGCGCACTGGTCACTTCGCCAGCCCTCGCTGCTACAGGCAACATCAGACAGGTAGGCGCATTCTTTGTACACGTCAAAGGCTGAGCTAATCCATTACTTACGATAGCCAACTCCGTGTGACCGCCCTTGCAGACAGCCACGGTGCACAGCGAGACAAGCAGTTGCAGCTTGGACATATACACTAGTTCTAAACAATTCCATCCCGACATAGCCCCATCAGTATAGAAAAATCTACTTTACCCAATTCGAGGCAATGATGTTGATCATACACACCGAATTTCTCACGCGAAATGTAGATTCCTCCCGCCTATATTCAAATGGCTCTGAGCACTATGGGACTTAACATCTGAGGTTATCAGTGCCCTAGAACTTAGAACTAATTAAACCTAACTAACCTAAGGACACCTCACACATCCATGCCCGAGGCAGGATTCGAACCTGCGACCGTAGCGGTCGCGCGGTTCCGGACTGATCTCCCGCCTATACGAGCTATTTTCGAAGGTAGAAGAAATTAGACAATACATCCGCTTTCACATCGCTAAAGTGTGTACTTATTGTGAAAACCCTGTACAGGACTATGGCATAGGCTATATTCCCTCAAAGTATTCTTTTATCAAGTAGAAAAATACATTTCCTTATCTGTCACGTCCTGCATCACAGGACTAAAATATAAAACGCATTTTTGGTTCATCTGAAATTTCTTTATTTAAATGAGAGTGTCTGTACTTGAATTGCAGAACGACTGAGAAGATGAAATTTCTACGTTATCTGATTCTAAAACAGCTGAGTAAAACTGAAAGAACTGAGCCTACTTTCTCTTTACTTTTTCTTATGATATCAACACTGACGCACAATATTCTAGCGCAACGCAATCTGACTGCTCGAAAAAATTACAACCTGACTTCATAAAATTAATTCAAAAGAATGGCCCTGACTAAAAGGAAATCTTAACAATAACATATAAATTTCATTAAGCACTTACCTCACAAAAATCCTCATTACGGGAACTACTGCAATACAGCGAGCGTCAGTACTGCCAACTAAATAAAAGATTCTAACTACTAAAGCCACTAACTACTAATAGGCATGTGGTTAGCAAAGGAAAGATTTTGATGCAAACCAAATAATGTATTTTTTATCTTAATAATGTGACATCCAGTTCACACACGAATAACATCGTCACTGACATCTAGTACAAAGGTATTTAATCATGAATAATATTCAATCTCCAAGTCGAACATGAACAGATCGTTAGCCTACGCTAGCAATTCAGACCTCTACCCTCCATCAATGCTAACTTCTCACATCTAACATCCATCACTGCTGTTCACCTCCAGCTGCCCATCAGTACATCCATCACTGCTGGCAACTAACTTCCAACTGCCCAACAGTAATGGCGATTAACTTCCAACAACGAGTCCGACCAGCCACAGAGTCTCTTACAAAGAAAGCGCAGTCAGAGATCCAATGCAAAGCGCTACACGGCGTTGCCAACGCAGAAGCAGCCCACTTACACATGATGGAGTGCTACGATCTACCACTGTCACGGGACGCCTCCTCACTTTCGAACTCTCTTACAGTAGCCAAATGTCTCACCTCGTACGAAGTCTCTGAAGGTAACAGCACAGAGAAGTTTTATACTATGTATCCCTTCATAAATTCGGTAATATATATATGAAGATGGTATCTGTTCTTTAGGAGAACAGATACCATCTTCATATATATATATATATATATATATATATATATATATATATATAGTTAAGGCTCACCGGCCATTTGACCATGCACAAACAGTGTCCGAACTCTTAAGGAAATGAGTATAATGGGCAAGGGCGCTATGAATATAGTACGGGACAATAAGTTGGGAATGTGGGTCTCACGGGAGGCGTCCCTGCAATCGCATTGTCCTCTGTATCCTTGGTGGCTCAGATGGATAGAGCGTCTGCCATGTAAGCAGGATATCCTGGGTTCGAGTCCCCGTAGGGGCACAAATTTTCATCTGTCCCCGTTGACTTATATGAATGCCTGTATGCAGCTAGGGGTATCCATTTCATTGTGATTTTATTATGAAGGTTGTCTCTCCCTGTATAGGTATACGACTGAAATATCGTTAAAAGATATCGCCGCAACGAAGAAAAACATCAAGTGAGAATCATATTCGTGGTGCCCTAGCCGTTGCCTACACCCGCCAGGTGGCATGTCACTGATATCAAATTAACAGGGCAATTAATTAAATTGATCATGTGAGTCACTTTGCATGGCCAGCAATTTTTCTTTTTCAGTAGTTTGATTACACTCACCGGGTAGTTCTAATGGGAATTTATGGAGGGAAGACAATGTTCTTTTCGAGGAATACTCTTGAGAACAGACAGCTTACCATAGAAGGATTCTACCACCAGAAATATACATTACGCGTAAGGACTGCGCTATTAAAAACACGGTCATAATGACTATGTTACTGCCACTCTGCACAAAATGCAGTCTCACTAATAGTGAAACGCTTTCAGGTAGAAATGCTGCAGCGATTTGGAATCAAATCTCTTCATTCAACAACATACTTGCGTTGGATCCTATGGAGACGTCTTTTAATGAATACGGCCACTGGTGAATAATATTCGTACCATTCCCGTATCTCAAAACGAGTCATCTTTTCCGAATATATCTGCTACAGGAAAACTCCAATGTGGTTTTAAACAGTTCCTCTGCATCTTGTAACTGTTCCTCAGCCTCTGCCCCCCCCCTCCCCCCCTGCAGCTTCGTCCAGGTGATCATCCCAGTTTAAGTCAGAACTGAGCGGAAGTTGGAGAACGCTATATCCACCACCTTCTGCAATCCGAGTAGAAACAGGTTGAGCTGAGTTAACGCAACAGGACCATCTTTTGTAGCTCCACCAATGAAGCTGACCACGGACGGATTCTACCACCGGCGACATACATTACGCATAAGGACCGCGCTATTAAATACACGGTCACAAAGACTATGTTACCATCATGGTTCATAAAAAAAATGGTCTTCCCTCCACAGGTACACACAAGAGTCGCTGTTAGTGTTAGGCTTTCTGGTAGAAAAGCTGTATTCGATCTGGAATCAAGTCTTTCCATTCAACCACATACCTGCGTTGAATGCTATGGAGATGTCTTTTTATGATTAAGCCACTAGTGATTCATATTGGTGGCACTCTCAGATGTTGAAACGAATCTCCTTTTTCTAGCCTACCTGCTACAGTAAAACTCCAGAATGGTTTTAGATAGCCCCCATGCATCATGTAAATGCTCCTCTTTCTCCGCCACCCCCGCAGTTCTGCGCATGTTTTCGTTAAAATTTAAATCGGAACTGAGCACAAGTCGGAGAGTGCTATATCTACCACCTTCTGCAACCCGTGTAGAAACAAGATAAGCTGAGTTAATGCTGTAGGACCGTGTTTTGAGCACTCGATGGAAATGGGAACATGTCATAGCTCCGCCAACGGTGTACGATGTCTATCGTCAGCGACGAAACGAAGCTTTCTCCTGCAACATGACGTAGTGTAAAGGACAGTACGAACAGTTACGGTGGTGTTTCTTATCAGGAAAATTAAGAAGACTCCACATCATACATGAAATGGAAGAAGAACGACAATTTTGCTGCAGCGCTGCGATATGTTTCCAAACTACATACAGGAACTACAGACTGAAGTAAATCTGCGTCCCTCAGGATGCATTCACGTCATTCACTCGAACATTCTGCCATCGTTATTTTGAATCATCCAAAAGAGAGAAACTACGAACTATAATAGCTCCGCTATCTTCATCTGACAGGGAGCTTGATGAGATTTTACCAAGTCTCTCTCTTCCAATATATCGAAAACAAATACCGTGCCAAGGACACTGGTATAGGCATGCGAATTCAAATACAGAGATATGTAAACAGGCAGAATACGGCGCTGCAGTCGGCAACGATTATATAACACATCAGATGCCTGGTGGCCGGCCGCGGTGGTCTAGCGGTTCTGGCGCTGCAGTCCGGAACCGCGGGACTGCTACCCTCGCAGGTTCGAATCCTGCCTCGGGCATGGGTGTGTGTGATGTCCTTAGGTTAGTTAGGTTTAATTAGTTCTAAGCTCTAGGGGACTTATGACCTAAGATGTTGAGTCCCATAGTGCTCAGAGCCACTTCAGATGCCTAGCGCAGTTCTTAGATCGGTTACTGCTGCTACAATGGCAGGTTATCAAGATTTGAGTTTGGAGGTGGTGTTATAGTAGGCGCACGTGCGATGGGACACATCTCCGAGGTAGAGATGAAGCGGGGATTTTCCCGTACGACTATTTCACGAGTGTTCCGTGAATATCAGGAATCCGATAAAACATCAAATCTCTGACATCTCTGCGGCTACAAAAATATCCTGCAAGGACGGAACATCTGAGGAGAATCATTCAACGTGACAGAAGTGTAATCCTTCCGCAAATCGCTGCAGATTTCAAAGCTGGGTCATCACAAGTGTCAGCGTGTGAACCATTGAACAAAACGTCGTCGATATGGGCTTTCGGAGTCGGTGACCCATTCGTGTATCATTGATGACTGCACGACACACTGCTTTACACCTCGTCTGGGCCTGTCAACACCGACAATGGACTGTTGATGACTGGAAACACGTTGCCTAGTCGGACGAGCGCATGGACGTGTGTGGGTATGGAGATAAACTCATGAATCCATGGACCCTGCATGTCAGCAGGGAACTGTTCAAGCTGGTGGACGCTTTGTAATGTTGTGGGGCGTGAGCAGGTTGAGTGATATGGGACCACTGATACGTCTAGATACGATTGTGACAGGTTACACGTACGAAAGCGTTCTGTCTGATCACCTGCACGCATTCATGTCCATTTTTCATTCCGACGGACTTGGACAGTTCCAGCAGAACAATGCGACACCTCTCACGTCCAGAATTGCTACAGAGTGACTCCAGGAACACTCTACTGAGTTGAAATACTTCCGCTGGCCACCAAACTCCCTGAAATGAACATTATTGAGCAAATCTGGGATGCCTTACAGCGTGCAACGTGCTGTTCAGAAGAGATCTCCACCCCTCGTACTCTTACGGATTTGTGGACAGCCCTGAAGGATTCATGGTGTCAGTTCCCTCCAGCACTACTTCAGACATTAGTCAAGCCCATGCCACGTCGTGTTGCGGCACTTCCACGTGCTCTCGGGGGCCCTACACGATTAGGGAGGCGCACCAGTTTCTTTGGCTCTTCAGTGGAAATAAATAGCGCTGTTAACAGTGGCTGGTTCTTGTTTTCTTCTTTGCAAGACTCAGCTTGCAGAAATCATCTTATTGGCAAATAGAACGAGTCAGTTTTCTGGTATGGCACTCAAAGCGTTTTTAATAATTTATTTTATAATTTGTCCTATTACTTTTTGCGGTGATGCAATTGAAGCATAATTCGGTGTTATCTGAATACTTTTTCAATTGTTTGGATGCAAATTAGTGATGTACAAACAGATACATTGCTTTTTTTTACATTCTCGTGACAAATGCCGGATTTGCCACTTAGAACGTGTCTCATTTCTACGCTTGAAATGTGTGCCATATCACGCCGAAGAATCTCTGTTCTTAACCCTGTGCTTGTGTTACACTTATCTGACTACATAATGTTAAGCACGGGTGTGCAAACCTATTCCGTAACGCTTCCTAGATTTATTGCACCACAAAGAGGGGCCATAAATAACTTGCTTTGAGGAAGCAGAGTACATCGTACTTCACACTTGCACTGTGCAGTAGACGTAAGCCTTAAGCCTTTTCGCAAGAGACAAACAAGGACGCACCATTACCCACGCTGGTGCTGATAAGGTGGCCGCTTTCCCAGCCAAGAATAGATGCATGACACAGCATCCGTATTTCTTAAAAAAATGTCTTCTTGCAGACGTAAGGCTCACCTTCGAAATGCTTTTAAGACGTTCACTTGGAAATGACGGTTACTTAAATAGAGCGGATTGAGCCGAAAGCAACTTTCTGAAAACTTCACACACTCACACTTCACAACTTTAAAACGGCCTCCACCAGGCTCTGTACTGATGTCATAATGATTGAAGTAAACTAGGAAACAGTCCTCACCAAAGAAAATGACAGCAAATGCATGATTTTAACTTGGTTTATGGCACCGGCTCTGGGAGGCATACTGTGTCACTCAGCCATCCACACTGTGTCGTAAATAAAGTTTAATTATATTAAAATGATGCTACCAATATTGCTGCCATAGCTGTAGGCATTGAACTAGAACCAGTTATAGTGTGCAACTATCGGGACTCATCTATTTAACGACCACATACTATACCATCGATGACTTCACGAAATAATCGACCTTGAGACGCTATGAACGTTTCCTCGCACTAGTAAAATTTGTACTGGCCAGTGGCCAGCCTATAGTCTGGTCGAGACTACTTTAGGACTGACACTTCGCAAGGAACACGTGGAGGCTCGGAGGGCGGTTGCCACACCCCCTACAGAATGCGCGGTTAATCTTCCACTCCATTCAAGTCGCTCAGACTGGCAAACTATTTGATGTACAAAGATGGAATAGGTATCAGAGTCTTCTAGAAGAGTTGCAACAGTAAATTTTTAACGCGATATAGGGAAAATTTACGAAAATGTATTTCCCGACGAAGTTACGAAATATTAGACATCTGGGGAAAGGTTTTTGCTGTTGAATTTAGGTGAATACATTTTGTGCCGAAAATATTAAGAATATATAATTTTTCATTAGATCCGAATCGGTAGCCTGTGGGAGATACGTAACACGAGATAATTTGACTTCAATGTCAGGCACGATGCTGTTGTCGCGCGTAAAATCTCAGCGGTCGCCCGTTTGGTTACATTGCGAGAAACGAGCGGTAGATTTATAATTAACCTATGATATGTTTTCTGATTAAACTTTCCACTTACCTATAACAGCACAGAACAACTATGGCTATTACTCAAGATGAGGAAACTTATCATAGCGGCTTAAGTCTACACTACTTCAGTATTGCAACAGTTGCATTCCGAACAGTGAGAGGAATTTCTTTAGTCCGATTAAGACAAATTTCCTGAAATGAGCATCATTCTTGCCTATTTGCAGACAACAGCCTTCTTATTAACCAGAAAACTTTCCCCCCACTCACCACCACAATTCTGAATCGAATTCCAGTGTTTTTCTCGCATCTCATGTTTATGACACCTCCAGTGTTATGTGTCGTACTACGATATGATTTTGCAGGTACTTGCAGTGTTTTATGTGGATACCGTCTGGAAAATGTATTAAGTAGAGTTCGTAGTAAAGAAGAAATAAATAAAAACGTCATGCCTGGTGCTGAACTTTTACTGTATGAACAATGGGAATGTAGAGGGGATGAACCTTTTTCCTTTTATTATTTTGTGGAGGGTGTCAGGGATCAAAACTTTCAAAAACGTTAAAAATTATGTTTTAAGTACACTACTGACCATTAAAATTGCTACACCACGAGGATGACGTGCTACAGACGCGGAATTTAACCTACAGGAAGAAGATGCTGTGATATGCAAGTGATTAGCTTTTCAGAGCATTCACACAAGGTTGGCGCCGGTGGCGGCACCTACAACGTGCTACCATGGGAAAGTTTCCAACAGATTTCTCACACACAAACAGCAGTTGACCGGCGTTGCCTGGTGAAACGTTGTTGTGATTCCTCGTTTAAAGAGGAGAAGTGCGTACCATCAAGTTTCCGACTTTGATAAAGGTCGGATTGAAGCCTATCGCGATTGCGGTTTATCGTATCGCGACATTGCTGCTCGCGTTGGTCGAGATCCAATGACTGTAAGCAGAATATGGAATCGGTGGGTTCAGGAGGGTAATACGGAACGCAGTGCTGGATCAAAACGGCCTCGTATCGCTAGCAGTCGAGATGACAGGCATCTTATCTGCATGGCTGTAACGGATCGTCCAGCCACGTCTCGATCCCTGAGTCAACAGATGGGGACGTTTGCAAGACAACAACCATCTGGATGAACAGTTCGACGACTTTTGCCGCAACATGGACTATCAGCTGGGAGACCATGGCTGCGGTTACTCTTGACGCTGCATCACAGACAGGAGCGCCTGCGATGGTGTACTCAACGACGAACCTGGGTGCACGAATGGCAAAACGTCATTTTTTCGGATGAATCCAGGTTCTATTTACAGCATCATAATGGTCGCATCCTAGTTTAGCGACATCACGGTGAACGAACATTGGAAGCGTGTATTCGTCATCGCCATACTGACGTATCACCCGGCGTGATGGTATGGGGTGTCCTTGGTTACACGTCTCGGTCACCTCTTGTTCGCATTGACGGCACTTTAAACAGTGGACGTTACATTTCAGATGCGTTACGACCTGTGGCTCTACCCTTCATTCGATCCCTGCGAAACCCTACATTTCAGCAGGATAATGCACGACCGCATGTTGCAGTCCTGTACGGGCCTTTCTGGATACAGAAAGTGTTCAACTGCTGCCCTGGCCAGCACATTCTCCAGATCTCTCACCAACTGAAAACGTCTGGTCAATGGTGGCCGAGCAACTGGCTCATCGCAATCCGCCAGTCACTTACTGTTGATGAACTGTGGTATCGTGTTGAAGCTGCATGGGGCGGCTGTACCTGTACACGCCATCCAAGCTCTGTTTGACTCAATGCCCAGGCATATCAAGGCCGTTGTTACGGCTAGAGGTGGTTGTTCTGGGTACTGATATCTCAGGATAAAGGCACCCAAATTGCGTGAAAACGTAATCACATGTCAGTTATAGTATAAAATATTTCTTCAATGAATACCCGTTTATCATCTGCATTTCTTCTTGGGGTAGCAATTTTAATGACCAGTAGTGTACATTAATTAAAATTAGCAGATGCGGCAGTACAGGAAGCCAAAATAGAGAAATAGAAGGCAACATTTTTTTTAAGAATCTGCGACTGCGAGAGAAGTCATCAAAAATAATACATAAAAGTCGCAGATCAAGAGAATATTTCGAATACCATTCAGTACAAGGGTAGGATGAAACTATCTGGAAGAGGTAAAACATCTGTAATATTTGGGCAGCTTACTGGCATGCGGCCCTTCTGTAACAATGACATTCCTTGTCATATTATTATGGTAAAAGAGAAGTGACAAAAGGAAGATCTCTTCTGATTATTAAGATTAACACTGGACTGAAGAAACAAGTGGTTAATCTTTGCTTATGAAGGGTAGCGCTGCATGGGCCACAGAGCTGAGCCCAAGAAATAAATAACAGAAATGCATAGTGCGACATGAGGTATGGTAACCCAGAAGGATAAAACCGATGCAAGTGGCAGACATACTTCTGAAATGGGTTGGTAAGAAAATATCTCTTTCTCAAGTACCTTTCAGAGCAAATCGAAAAGGATATTCATTTTTATTTCAAAGGTTTTCTCCAAGACATTTTAGGAGGTTAAAATAGAAGTTTCGCGTGGAGTCGGAAGAAGCGTACAGTTGATTGATGACATAAAAATCAACAGAACATATTGGCATTTCACGAACTCCCCTAAACATGTATGAACATATGAACTAGCCAGCAGGCACAGGACCACTGCAGATGATTGAGTCTGCCAGGATGAAATGTTGGAAGAAAAGATTCTACTTTTGGAACTTCAACAAACCCTTTTTCTTTTTTTTTTTCTTTTTTCAGCAAGACAGCGACAAATCCTTAGTTTTCTGTCAAATGGATGAAAATATGGTGGATATCGTAGTGATATTTTTCAGTATGGCTTCCTAAGTTCATTATTACATTTTAAATAGAACCAGACTTCAGAACCGTTTACGGTTCTACTTATATTATATTTAATGTTCGTTTTCAGGACACAAAAAATGTATTATTGTCATTCACTCTTGGCTTCCCAGTGGAGATTTTCTACTGACATTCAGAAAGAAAGCCCCCGTATTAAGAGTGTGAAGTTGACCTTTTTGGTACGTCTCAAGAGAATGTGTTTTATGCTTAACAATTTTAGATACTATGGCAAGATGACATAGTGCTCCCTGATATTAATGTACTTACCTAATGTTTTCCAATTAGTTGATTCCATTCCTGAAGTTCTGTTGTGGAAGGTCTGCAAAATAACCATTTACGACACTGATAAGCTGTCCATTTGTCTTTGAATGTTAACCAGACAAAAATTTCTCTCGACATGGACATGGTGGTCGGAGATAGCCAAAATATGGTGGTTGTTCTAGAAAGTCGTACTCCGAGTAGCCCAGTTATTCCATCGCCCTAAAGTAGCTGTTGCTTGTTGGGAAAGAGCATAATATTCATTTGTATGCTTTAGGATGCAAATATATCTTGATTTTCTAATGACGAACGTGCTTTCATATCGGTCTGATTGACTAACAGTCATGGGAAGGTAGAGGAACTCGAATCGGCCGTCGACTGCTGAAGCTTCCGCGTTGCTTTTGTATCTGAACAGTCCTGATGTAATTGGGTTCCTGACGCCCCACATACATCCAGCCCAGAGTAGACCTACAGTCGCCTCGTGTAGCTCTGCGGAAGCGACGTGACCGGCCTGAGTGGCCGAGCGGTTCTAGGCGCTACAGTCTGGAACCGCGCGATCGCTACGGTCGCAGGTTCGAATTCTGCCTCGGGCATGTATGTGTGTGATGTCCTTAGGTTAGTTAGGTTTAAGTAGTTCTAAGTTCTATGGGACTGATGACCTCAGAAGTTATGTCCCATAGTGCTCAGAGCCATTTGAACCATTTGTAGCGACGTGACGTTCGTTTGTCACACACCTGTTGTTTGCCCCTGTGGCGGTTTATGCATGTGGAATGCAAAATCCACCCTTCACCACTGTTGAAGCCGGAAGTTCGAATTCTTGGGCTATCGGCTGTTAGACTGCATGTGTCTTTTAACGATTATTTTCGCACTTGTAGGGATGTTTAATTGACGACGTGTTGTCGCGTTCATCAGATGCCTGTCTGTACCAGAGCCAGCCGCTGTGGTCGAGCGGTTCTAGGCGCTTCAGTCCGGAACCACGCAGCTGCTACGATCGCAGGTTCGAATCCTGCCTCGGGCATGGGTGTGCGTGATGTCCTTAGGTTAGTTAGGTTTAAGTAGTTCTAAGTCTAGGGGACTGATGACCTCAGATAGTCCCATAGTGCTTAGAGCCATTTGAAATCTGTAGCAAACTGTTCCGATACCGTGTCTACACTCGCGTCTACGCCACATCCATTAGATGTCATACATATCACATCTCCAAATGGAACAACCCTTCTCATTTCTGCTACTCCGTTTATTATTACACTGTGCTAATTGTATAGCTACATTTAATATCCTTACAATGTTTAATGTTTCATGGTATTTGATGACAATGACTCCCTCTGTGACTAGACCAGTAGTGCATCAAAGTGAGTACGCCCGTGCTGCTAAGCTCGTCGTTGAGAGCCCGTAAGTTTCTAGCGCAAGCTCTCGCACACACACACACACACACACACACACACACACACACACACACAGAGGCAATGGAAAATATTTAATGATGGAAAATTGCAGAAAGTATCGAATGAAATAAAAATTATTTAATTTGGAAATTTCTAATGAAAGGAACTTTGAACATTAGGATGGCCCTTAGCTATATGTAACTTCTGGAGAATTAGAATTTTGCTTCTCTCATGCCCCATTTCTGTTCCAATTGACAAAAGAAAGAAAGAAAGAAAAAAATGTCAGTGTGTGAAAAATTTCATCTCAATCCAAGAATTCTAAGTGACCCTCAAACGCCCTGAAGGTGGAACATAGCATCCGCATGACCTACTTCCGTTAAAACCCGTTCACTTTCTATAATACACGCATTTTCAGTTTGAGAAACTTTTTTATTTACAATAATGATATTACAACATTCACTTCTGTAGAACCAAACGATAATTTGGTTGAATTATTACTAAACGTTATTTGTTCCTAAGAGAAGACTTGGCAGCAGCAGGGCATTCTGTAAAATGAATTGTTTTTCAGTTTCGTCTTTTCTGAGAATGTTATTGCAGTCCTGAGTGAGTTCGGCACCTCTTTCTGCAACACCACTCACAACAACCATCTCCTCAAGTTTCTGAATTGCACTATTGTAACGTTACTTATCTCTTCATGTTGAAGGGTCTTTGTGGAGAACATCGGTATTGATAGACAACCTCACGAAGGAAGTTTTCGTAACATGTGTTACAAAAAGACGAAAGTCAATATTCGTAAAAGAAGAAAGATAATTTTTGCGTGTAATATACCTTTCCACATGATTTTTTTCTTCTTCCTCTTCATATTTTGCCAAGATAACTGTAGCTATATTTGACTTGACCTTTGTCGGAACATTTTCATCAAACAAATTTAAAGCCACAGTTTCTGCAGCTAAGTACCAGAGGTGACTTGAAGATTTTCTTGCAGTTGGGTCACTTTTCCAGTAATTTATCAATTTGCTCATAAACTGGAAACTATGGTAAGATGCTATAATTGCTTGTGTTGACTGAAATCAAGCCCGGAAAACTACATCTTCTTGTTAATGAGTTCTGCTCCATACCAGATAAATGAAACTGATCTTGAAACATATAACTTGTTTGCATATATGGCCTTTGCCATCCACGTAGAATGACATACAGTTCCTGGGATGCGAAACGATATCCCATTCTTTGAAATGCCGCCAAGGAAGATTTATCACTGCTGTTTCTGCGTAGGAACTTGTTTTATTTATTTATTTATTTTGGAAATCCAAGAATAGTTTTATTTATTTATTTATTTGGGAAATCCAAGAATAACAGAACGCAAGTCATCAGGTACTTCACTGCTACCGGTTACGTAAATCTTCTTGTGGACTTTCGACCAGTTACTCTACATTTCTTGCAAAGTTTCGTGTCTGGGCCAGAAGTTGCCTCAATCAGTGAGTCGAAACACATCCTCAACACAATTTCAAAAATGTCATGACAGCAAGGAAGAATAGCAGGTCACAGCTCAGCAATATTTGTAGACTTGTATAGCTGCTGTTTACTCAACCTGTATTGCTTACTGCCGTATCACAACAAAGTGCCTGAACTTTTGTCAGCTGTACCCACTTCTCTGACGCCTGGTGAACAGCCATGGCTTGATGTTCTCCGGAAGATGTTGGGGTTTCAGGGACTCCCAGCAATTGTTCCTTGCCTTAAAAGGTTACTAGCACTGCCAGTCTGTCTATCTTTTCAGCACCTTTGAGAGCCGGGAGCAACTTTCCATCCCAGTGCAACACAGGCAATAACAATACCACAGCAGTCTCTTGGCTTGGTTTTTAAGTGTTCACCACTAGGCTGCAGTACTCTCCAAATCAATAAACGGAAAATGTCACTTTTACTCGTGTATGACTGCAGCCGTCTTTAGTAACACTATTAATATTTCAATATTAATTAAATTATGATATTATTACATATTAATATGTCTTAAAGCAGAATTATTAAGAATAGGTATCTGTAACAATAAGACTTAATTTAATAATAATGATAATGTGAAACTGTGTAGCAAAATTCACATGGGAGAAAATCAAAACTTGTGGTTGGTTGAGCTGAAATTTTGTACATTCATTTTTCTTTAATTTTTTTATGGAACAAAATAGGGTATGGAAGCAAAACTTTTTGAAACCTGAAAAATAAGGACTATCCTACTGAACACTGACAGTCTTGAATGAAATTAACCGTTTCGCGGAAATGTTCATTCACAGTCGCTACACATTACTTTTCGAGAATGTGTTAACGGCTAATTTATTTCACAGCACACGACGAGGAAATCTCCTCTGTAGTTCTGTAGTTAGTCCCCGATAAAGTCTTACCTGCAACGAATGCTCGCTCAGATGTTCGGTTCAGTTCTGTATCGGTGTAGCTGCCGAAGACAATGCTGTTGCAACACAATAAGCCGAAAGTGAAAAGCGCTGAACTGCATGCTATAATTTGTCGCTTGTCAGAGAGGACAACACCCATCCACTCTTCGTTCTGTTCGTTTGCTAACAATGCTCTTAGTTCTCATTGCATTCAAAATGTATTCAAAAGGGATGCCATTTAAGAAAAGAGATATGACGATTATAAGCGCAAAAAAATGCAACCAGAATTTATTTAATTTTTTTCAGAATTGCAAGTATAACATTTAATCTCCATTACTCATTCTTATTAACCCTATCACAGACACCAAGAGCTACTGAAGTATAAAACTGCTATCAGTTTTATTTTTCGATCTTAAATCAAAATCTCCTTTTAATCGACAGAAGTGGATGTAACCTACTAAAACCGTGGACATATGACTGAATAGGAGGAGGAGGATGTTAGTGTTTAACGTCCCGTCGACAACGAGGTCATTAGAGACGGAGCACAAGCTCGGGTTAGGGAAGGATGGGGAAGGAAATCGGCCGTGCCCTTTCAAAGGAACCATCCCAGCATTTGCCTGAAACGATTTAGGGAAATCACGGAAAACCTAAATCAGGATGGCTGGAGACGGGATTGAACCGTCGTCCTCCCGAATGCGAGTCCAGCGTGTTGACCACTGCGCCACCTCGCTCGGTGACTGAATAACCGTCCCCTTTACGTAACACTTGAAACCGCTGAACAATTAAAATTAACAAACCACGGTAACCACTAAGTGCACGCAAAGCAATGCGACAGATCCCTTTTGATTACCGAGTTGTTTCTTCGTCAAAAATCTTTTCTCCAAGAATATTCAATTCTTAGTTATTCTCCCCTTCTCAAAATTTCTCATCTTCAAGAGCGAACGACTTGTTCTGACCCGGAGCTCCTCAGCTAAGCCAATCGGTCACTGTCACATTTCGCCCAGGACTCGACTGTGACTCGCTCTCCTCTTTACTACTCTTCTCCCTGTCGTGCACTATTTTACTCAACAATACTTTTCTTGATACTCAAAGATAAAGTGTCCTTCAACGTGTACAAGCTCAGCAAATATATCTATCTAAATTAAAGTCTTTGCGCTCAGTCTGTTACAAAAATGACTGATAAAGGTGTGCTATGGGAAATTATGTCACAGCAACTTGATACATTACAGTATATCGATACACTACAAATGTGGTCAACAAACCATCTTTTTATAAACAAAATTTCTTCATGATGCAAGTGGCAGACAATGCGTTTCTCAAAGATTCTTCTACAATACAAGTCAAACTGATCTATAAAATCTTCCTGTATCACGCAAAGTAGGTGGTTTCATCCTTGCACGAACTTTTCAGATAAAGGTCAACCCTCTGATATGCATCAAGGTCACTGCCTGTAAGGCAATTGTACGATTTTAAAATTAAGGTCATGTCATACTGGCGTAGGTCAACGTTACCCGTCACACACATGTCTGTCCACGTCTCTACGCCAGTTGTTGTAAAACTTCAAAGTAACGGAAAAAAACACAAAACAGGTGGATGCCATATTATTCTCTTGGTTGTGGGAATGCAAACGACGTATTTAGCATCCCCCACATTTCTAGACTAATTATGTGGCTTAAAAAAGGCAGTGAAATTCTTCCTATTGGCTACAGAAATGAGATCAGCTACATTTATCCACCACCATCTCCGAAACTTCTCTCTTTCTCTCTTTACTTGTATTCTGTTCGTCATAATGGAAGGTTCAGCGTCATCCACGTCTACATCTACATGAACACTCTGCAATTCACAATTAAGTGCCTGCAGACTGTTCATCGAACCATCTTCAAGACATTTCTCTACCATTCCACTCTCTAAGAGGACACGCGAAAAATGAACACTTAAATCATTTCGTGCGAGCTCTAGTTCGCCTTATTTCATTACAATAGTTATTTTTCACTATGTAAGTGGGCTCCAACAAAATATTTTCGCATTCAGAGGAGAATGTTGGTGATTGCAATTTCATGTGAAGATAGTGCCACAACGAAAAATGCCTTTGTTTTAATGATTGCCTCCCCAATTCGCATATCATATACTTGCTCCTCTCTCCCCTTTTTCGCGATGATACAAAACGGTTTGGCCTTCATTCAAATCCCTCCATGTTCTCCGTCGACACTATATTGTGCTGATTCATCACGGTTTCAGCAATACGCCAGAAGAGAACGGATAAGCAGGGTGTAAGCAGTCTCTTTAGTAGACCTGTTGCATGTACTAAGTGTTGCATCTACTGTGTTCTGCCAATAAATCACAGTCTTTGGTTCACTTTCACCACATCATCAAAGTTATCATTCCAGTTTAAGTTATTCATAACTGTAATCACTAATTATGTATCTGAATTGACAGCCTTCAGCTTTGTGTGATTTGTCGTGTAACCGAAATTAAGTGGATTCCTTTTATTATTATTCCTTTTTCATTATTTATGGTCAATTGCCATTTTTAGCACCATACACGTATCTTGTCTAAGTCATTTTGCAATTGGTTTTAATCACCCGATGACTTTATGAGATGGCAAATGGCACCATCAGCTGCAAACAATCAAAGAAGGCTGCTCAGACTATCTCCTACATCGTTTATATAGATTAGGAACAGCAGAGGGCCTATAACACTTACTTGGGAATTGCTAGCTATCGCTTATGTTTTATACACGAGTGTTCTAATGAAAACTTTTATTTATTTGCCAAACCTGCCTTGTTAACAATTAGAGGATTACTAGTTTTGACAATATTAATTGCCATTTCCAGATCTGTAGAAGAAAATATGCTGAGGTTACTTGCTTAAAGCAGTATATAAATACAGTAGGGCAGATACAAAAATTCTATGAAAGAAAATTATGTACTTATAAAACTGGGCAGTGGTAGTTACATCACACAATGATTTACGCTACTCTGTCTCCAGGAGACATTCCAATGAACTGTAAGATAATAAAACTCACAAAATTCTATTCCTATGGACGAATGCAGTCCAAAGTAAAAATACACTATTGAATACATCTAATAACTAAAATTAAATAAAAATATCAGGAGAATGTAGAGGCATTACAATAATATGCCAGATGTGCAGCCATAATGTATGTACAACTTAGAACTTGTGTGGCATGAACAAAACAGATACAAGCCACGCACTGTGGATTCACGGTTTAAGGCCATGTTGGCTACGACAGAGTAACTGATGACTATACCTAGAATACAACAGAAATGCTAAGTGCTAAGATGTACCACCAGATGGTGATGTGCAATACATGATGTCGATTAGAAATTATGTGATGGGAAAGCATGTTTGCATAACATTAGAATTAACAAAGGTAATTTAACACCAAAACAGTATGCACCAAGCAGTCACAACGGCAAAATTACAGAAATTGTTCGTAATGAGTCACAGGATACGATAATGTATCACAGAGGGCAGCCCGTGATATAGGAATAATTCACAGAAGAAAGATTTTTGAAGTAAGGATCAGATAATACAGTACACGAAATATTAACAGATTACATCATACAAAATACGCAACAAAACTGCCTTTAGAAGAAAGCTACACAGTAGAAATTTATACAGATACCAAATATGATGTGATCTTACTGTAAAGTTTTCTGCAAGTGAAGGGTAACAAAGATTAATACTTATATAATAGAAACTGCAAAACAAGCCGCCAGCGCAACGTAGGTTAGCCACGTAAAATATTAAGGATTGCATTATGCAACACACAGCTGTAACAGCACATTTTCGATTTCGGTCTAGGATCAGACCATCATAAGGTTCACTGTACCAAAGAAGAACAAAAACACATATAGCAAAGTGTGTAACATCAAAGTATGCAGCTTTCGTGTGAAACAATATTAAATATGTACATTACATCTTACATCACTGTAATAAAGTACTTGCAAAAACATCTTAGCTTTGCTTCTGCGGAACTGGAATAACAGTTATCGGATTTACATTGTCCCATCACTGGTAGTAGCTGTATGTAACTACCATTACGTCCGTTTAACCTCATTTGTGTGCGTGTTATATCCATGCTCTGAGCAGAGTAGGTCAAAGAGTCAAAGACTGTTCAGTGGAGCATTTCAGGCATTGTGATGGTATACCAACTACCGATTCGATCTATTGTCATTACCACATATGTAAATTTTTCCAGTACACATAATGACCAACATAAAATGCAATTATTATGTTACAACATCAATAACTCAGTTACAAACCATTTACATTGTGTGGTTAAGATATATCATTAATGGAAACACAGACGGGCACACTTCCGTTTAACTGATTCTGGAAATAATAAAGGTACTAGTCATACAAAAAACATTGTCATGATGTGCAATATCAATTAAAATCTAAATGAATTTTTTCGTATTATTTTTTATTATTTATATTTGTTTCTGACTCCCACGTGGATACATGTGATACATAGTTTAATTATACACATTAATGATTATCATTAGATCTGGAAATTCTAGTTCCTTACCTGTTCAACATAGACTTTTGGCCTTAAAACAACCTGTAAACTTCAGGATGTACCTAAATTTGAGAGGTATAATCAAAATATATAAGCTCATCTTATGGCCTAATGGAGGAAGAAGGATGCAAGCCAGAACAAGAGCATGATGTGCAAAAAACTGAAGAGGGAAAGCGTAAATTTGTCGGGTCCCTCTACATTTACCAAGCAGTCATTCAGTATAAGCAGTACGTAAATTTGTTTCCTTTCTCTCAGGGGAAGCATCAACACTACGTATGGCTCAAAAACATGTCCCATCTTCTTTCATTTCATTTGTCGAAATATAATGGTGCACAGAGTTATTGTCCTAGATGTCTCAATACATTTACTTCAGGAAAGCACTCAGCAAAGGAACTGGTACATCTGAAAATGCCTACCGAGGCAGACAGTTTCTTAAAATTTAAATATGTCCACCACCAGGACTGTCGCCCTTTTGTCATATACACTAACTTCGAGTGCTTCCTATATCTTGTTCTGTAAGAGTGATCCCACAGCCTCCCTTAATACCTTCAAGGAGCGGCACGTACCATATCTGTTGGCGTGTCAAGTTGTGTACTCATATACCTATAATCTTAACCATTTCGTTTCTTATGTCAGGGACAATCCTGTGAGATGATTGCTCTCTCAGTTCGAATGGCTTGCAAAGTATTTTGACAGGATTTATCACGCCAACATTCCCATGACTAAATCGCAGGAGGGTATGCTCTATGTAGAGACCACTGTCATCTAATCAGGACGTTTCGCAGTGCAGCAAGCAATACCAACTGCTGTGCATATACTTATTTACTTCTACAGATTGAGTGGGTATGACGCGTAGTTCCTCGTTGAGCGCTTGGGTGATGACAGATTCGAAAATGACGAGGTTAGTGTGCTGCCTGAGAGCATTAAAATATATCGGCCAGTCAAGTGAAAAACAAACAGTCACAATGAGGGGACCATTGAATGGTTCCATTCAAAACTAGTCATCACATGTTTTAAGACATTTATCCCACTGTAGACGAAACGATCAATTCCTGTTTTGTAGAATGTGATTGGCCATTGATGGACTCAAAACTACACCCACCCTTGCACTTCCTTGTGTGACTGAAACCGACGTCCATGCACGTCTCTCTTCAGGTCACCAAAAATGTGAAAATCACACAATGAACGATCTGAGCTGTACAGACGACAGTGTTTCCCATCCAAATTGCTGATTGGCAGTGTAGGGGCGGACATTATCATGCAACAAAATAAATCCATCTGACAGCATTCCTAGTCATTTTGGCTTTTTGGTGCGTCACAGTTTTTGCAAAGTGTCTTCGTAGTGCTGCGCATTGACTGTAGTTCCACACTCGAGGAGCTCGTTGCACGAAAGGCCGCCGCAGTTGAAGAAGAAGGTCATCATGACCTTATGTGGTGCCAGCATTTCAAGCCCGAGGGCAAATGGCAAAGCCGGCAGTGGAAACATCCCACATCCCCCAACGAAATATACCCAAAGCTGTTCACACAAGCTCTGATTAGGGCAAAGCCAGCAGTGGAAACATCCCACATCCCCCAACGAAAGATACCCAAAGCTGTTCACACAAGCTCTGGTTAGGTTATGATGACATTCTCAGTGCAGTCATGGCTTCATAGGAAACCGCAAACATTTTTTCATGAAGGCATTACCATCTTGTCTCACATTGGGATGAATGTATTAACAGTTATGGCGGTTACTGTTGAAATAATAAACAGTTTACTTACATTTTTTCCATCTATCATATTTTTACTTGACTGCCTCTTATATGTTACATTAATTTACCCAGCTCGTTCTTAAGTTTTCCAGAGCAGTGTGTAATGCCAATTGTGTGTGAGATGTGATTGCCCTGTACATGGATACTCGATGTCACAGGAAAAGATAGTTACAGATTTTGATATTGGGCCCATATCACGTGAAAAGAGAACTAAAGATTTTACAGCCAATAAATGCACTAAGTTCCAAGTTTTGAGGTCCTTAATGAGTAAAAATGGGAGACAAATACACGGACTGACAAAAAAAAGTAAAGTACTCAGAACAGGATGAGGAAACAAAATAAAAATTGACAGCTCGATAAGGAAAAGTTATGTGATATTATTTCAGTGATTACAACATCAAGTCAAATTTACGAAGAACCTGGCAGTATGAGCCTATTTATCAGTATGATACTGCACTCGCTTTCCTTTGGATGCATGTACTGGCCCGTTGTGAAGGGTGTTATATAGCTGTTGCATCCTCTCCTGAGGTAAAATGGCCTACAACAGTTGTATGTGGTCCACGATATCCTTGATAGTGGCACTGGGAAGGAGTTGACGTCCCAGCTGTACCCACACATGTTCTGTCAGGACAGATCTGGGGTTCTTGCTGGCTGGAGTACCTCAACATCATGCAGACGGTTCATAGAGACACTTGCGATGTCTGCATGAACATTGTGCCGTTGAAAAACTGCACGATGGTACGGTCGCATGACAGGTAAGGCATAGGGACGCTCGATGTCAGTGACATACTGTTGGGCATCAGAGTCTCTTCAGACACTGTGTAAGTAGGCTGTTTAGGTTTTTATATTGGTAACGCCACGTAGCGCTCTGTATGAAAATCGCTGACTGCGCTGTGTGCAGTCTGTGGCTGGTTGGACTCATTGTTGGGATATTCGCTTGTGTAGTGTTGGGCACGTGGAGGTGAACTACTTGATTCATTTCACTCTTTGCCGTGAAGCGTTCAAATGAAGTAGTTCATTCATGAAGTACGGAAGCCTGGCGAAGTTGCCCAGTTCGCCGCGGCTACGCTCGCTTCGCCTCGCTCGTACAATAAAGCTTCGTAATACTTCATAATTTTACCAACAGATGGCCGAACTATGCACTAACGTGCACGCAACGTTTTACACTCTTAAAGAGTCTGAGCTAACTTAAATAGAGCATGGTCGAAGGGGACAAAGGAAAGATAAACAGAGAAGCCTGTCACATATAAAGAAGGTATTACATTTAATTTTGCTCGACATTTTCTCATGAAGCGCCCAAAAAAGTCTTTATCTGCCAAGTGAAACATTATTTGTTGTATTCATGGACTGAAAACTATGGCTACCAACGAAATGCAGTCCAATTTTATGTTCCTTTTAAAATTTAATCCAAAATAGAATGAGTATGTCTACCACTGTCACAAAGTCTATATATCTACGTTAAGTAATGATTCAGAAGTTTTCCTGTAGATTTTATTTTTGTTGAGAATAATAACCCTCCAGATTCAAAACGTAAACTGTCACCTGTAGTCATTAGCACGATTTCAGGTAAAATCCCTCTTTGAGTGTTATTAACAAACCTTTTATTTTCATGTTGGCTGTGCGTGCTCACACAGCCAGCCTCTTCATTTGTATCTGTAATATTCATTTGTCCGCAAGCGCTGCCAACGGTAGGCTACCGGTACACGCGAAGAATAACTGAACTGCACAAATAGTCACGGGTAATGATGTCAGCACTGCAGGAAGCAGCTGACGCTGCCTTCCCCTCGCCCCTCACATCCACAACCCATCGCAAACGTATCGTTTCCCACAAACGCAGCGCGATTCGTCGACTGGCAGTAGAGGGGAGAATGAGTGACGTAGCGCCGATGTAATGGGATGAGGGAGAGGGGAAGAGAGTGAGTGAACTAGAAAAAAGTGTGGAGTGTGTTATCTGTGAAGAGTTTGAAGTACCAGTTCATTGAAATTGAGTGGTTAGTTCACACTTCACTGGAGTGAAGCGTTCATTTGAACGACTCATTCGCGAGCTCCCCATCACTAGGTGGAAGTGAGCCACCATCAGTGGTGGATGTGGAGAGAGAGATGCCAGAGTTTCGAGAGGTCACTGTAAGCGGACGATCTGGACGTGTGTCCGCCAGAAAAAGGAAATTTGTGAAGATGGATGTCATGAATTGATAGACAGATATATATCATGACTTTTGAACATTATTAAGGTACATACATTGTTTCTTCTCCATCAAAATCTTTTATTTGCTAACTATGTCTACCAGTAGTTAGTGCCTTTAGTAGTTAGAATCTTTCATTTAGCTAGCAGTATTGGCGCTCACTGTATTGCAGTAGTTCGAGTAACGAAGATTTTTGTGAGGGCCATTCTTTTGTAGGGATTATTGAAAGTCAGATTGCGTTGCGCTAAAAATATTGTGTGTCAGTTTAGTGATAGATTTGCTCAGCTGTTTGAAAATCAAATAACGTAAAAGGTTTTACCAGCACAGTCATGTATAAATTTTTTTAAGGGGACGTTTCAACTGCATGCAGTCATACCTGATGGTTCCCCAGACCATGACACATGGAGTGATGCTGCAGTGCCTTTCCAAAACACTGGCAGAATGGGACATCTTCCCAGATTGAGACCATACTCGGAAAAGACGGACATTTGGGTCAGTGTAGAACAAGCCGTGATTCATCACGGAACACAAGGTGATGCTGCTCATCAACAGTCCATCCTACCTGGCCATAGAACCACCCCATATTGATGCTTTTGTGTTGTAGTGTTAACTGCAGCCGTCGTATGGGGCAGTGATTCCATAGTCTGACTGCTGGTAATCTCTCACCAAAGACGCAGGATTACAGAGAGGGTTGCAGGGAGTACATATCTAGTTCTCTGAGAGCAGGCGCAGTGATGCAGTGTTATAGTGTGGTTGGTGCACAGTATGGGAATCGTCCATTATGGTGGTCAGATGTGGTCGACTGGAAGCTTGTCGACGAGTAAGTCGGCCCTTACGGTCCCATACAGTTCATCTTCGAGTCGCTGTCACATCTGAATGCTCCACACATCAGGATCGACCAGCTAGCCAAATGATGACTCACACTGAGCCCCTTTCAAATTCACTCAGGTGATGATAACGCTATATCACACTTGTATGCCGCATCTCCATGTCCTTCACACTGATCACTAAACATTTTACACCTCTTGCATACCCTACCAGGCCTGGTAACAGCACTAAACATAAATAATAATAATGTACTCTGGTGGCCAGTCTACCTGCCACAGAGAATCGCAACTTTCATCGTTTACACACTCGCTGATGGAATGGATGTGTATGAAATTACCTTGACATCTATCCATGTCTTCTGCGTGCTTCATTATTTTCGTCAGGCAGTTAACAGGACTGAAAGGGAAATGGGAGCACACAATGGAAGAATGATTAGAATTGGCGTCTTGTCAGCGAAGAGATCATTAGAGGTGACGTGAAAGCTCTGATAGGGAAAGGAAACATCCAGACATTCGCGTTAACTTACTGAAGGAAATCATGGTAAATCTCAATGGCTGAACTGGATTGGAACCACAGTCATCTAGCATTCGAGACAAGTGTCTTACCACTTACAAGCTAGCCTGGTGAGGGTATTTAGCTTTTCGCGGAATCAAATGAGCATGTAACAGGGGATTTATCACTGTTTCTAAATAAGAATGCAAGACTGATGAGACAAAAATACTATGAACAGTTGCTTAACAGTAATGGAACGCGATACAGCAGCGAGTCTGTATAGCATAGAGTGAAGTCCGGAGATTCGTAGCACGGTGACGAGGTGTCGGACGTCCAAATATCATCACCAAACGTTGACTTGGAGACTTACCCGCTTTGTAAAGCGGTACAGACGGAGATATGTGGCAGTTCTGACGACAGAATACAATGCTGGTGTAAGCACGCATGTTTGGGAACACACGATCAGTGCACATTGTATAGAACATACAGCATTGCAGCAGACGATCCCTACGTGTTCCCATGTTAACCCAACGACATCGCCAACTACGATTTCACTCGACACGGGATCTTCTAAATTGGATCATAGACCAATATAGACTTGTGGCCTGGTCGGATCATACACTTATCTTCTTACATAAATGCGATGGTGGTATCAGGATAGGTTGTCATCCAAGAGAAAGGCAGCTCGAGACATGCACCGCATTACGGACACTTTCCGATGGAAGCAGTATTACGCTATTAGGGAAATTTACATCGGTTTCCATTCCACCTGTGACACACTGACAAATCTACATGTGTATTACTGCAGTTCACCAGCATACCTTAATGTCTGATGTGTTCCCCCATCGGCGATGGCCTCTTGCAGTAGACCAGAATCGTGTTAAAGAGGTTTGAGGAACGCGGTAATGAACTCAAGTTGAAGTCTTGGCAAGCAGATTCGACTGATATGAACGTGATAGAACATATGTGGCACGCTATCGGGCACCAGCGCCGTCCTCACAGACTGTTGTTGTTGTGGTGGTCTTCAGTCAAGCGACTGGTTTGATACAGCTCTCCATGATACTCTGTCCTGTGCGAGCTTCTTCATCTCCGAGTAACTACTGCAACCTACATTCTTCTGAATTTGCTTAGTGTATTCATCTCTTGGTCTCCCTCTGCGGTTTTTACCCTCCACGCTTCCCTCCAATACTAAATTGATGATCCCTTGATGCCTCAGAACGTGTCCGATCCCTTCTTTTAGTCAGGTTGTGCCACAAATTCCTCTTCTCCCCAGTTCTATTCAGTACCTCCTCATTAGTTACATGATGTACCCATCTGATCTTCAGCGTTCTTCTGTAGCTCCACATTTCGAAGCCCTCTAGTCCCTTCTGGTCTAAACTATTTATCGTCCATCGTTTCGCTTGCACACATGGCTACACTTCATACAAATACTTTCAGAAAAGACTTCCTGAACTTAAATCTGTACTTGATGTTAACCAATTCATCTTCTTCAGAAACGCTTTCCTTGCCAGAGTCAGTCTACATTTTATATCTTTTCTACTTCGACCATCATCCGTTATTTGCTCTCCAGATAGCAAAACTCATCTACTACTAATCTAATACCCTCAGCAACACATGATATAATTTGACTACATTCATTATCCTCGTTTTGCTTTTGTTGATGTTCATCTTATATCCTCCTTTCAAGACACTGTCCAATCCGTTCAACTGCGCTTCTAGGCCCTTTGCTGTCTCTGACAGAATTACAGTGTCATCGGCGAACCTCAAAGATTTTATTTCTTCCCCATGGATTTTAATTCCTACTCCGGATTTTTCTTTTGTTTCCTTTATTGCTTGCTCAATATACAGATTGAATAACATCGGGGATAGGCTTCAACCCTGTCTGACACCCCTTTCAATAACTGCTTCCCTTTCGTGCCCCTCGACTTTTATAACTGTCATCTGGTTTCTATACAAATAGTAAATAGACTGTCGCTCACTGTGTTTTACTCCTGACACCTTTAGAATTTGAAAGAATCTATTCCAGTCAAAACTGTCAAAAGCTTTCTCTAAGCCTACAAATGCTAGAAACGTAGGTTTGCCTTTCCTTAACCTATCTTCTATGAGGAGGTGCAGGGTCAGTATTCCCTCGCGTGTTCCTACATTTCCCCTAAATCGAAGTTGATCTTCCCCGAGGTCGACTTCTGCGTTTTTCTATTCTTCTGTAAAGGATTCGTGTTAGTATTACGCAACCATGACTTATTAAACTGATAGTTCGGTAGTTTTCCCACCTGTCGACACCTGATTTCTTTGGGATTGGAATTATTATATTCTTCTTGAAGTCTGAGGGTATTTAACCTGTCTCGTACATCTTGCTCACCAGATAGTAGAGTTTTGTCAAGGCCGGCTCTCCCAAGACTATCAGTAGTTCTAATGGAATGCTGTTTACTGCTGGGAACTTGTTTCGACTTAGGTCTTTCAATATCCTGTCAAACTCTTCACGCAGTATCATATCTCCCATTTCATCTTCATCTAGTCCTCTTCCATTTCCATAATGCCATCCTCCGACCGACAGTGCAACCATATCGGCAGCATGTTGGCTATGCATTTGCCTTTATGGGCGATAATTCGCGCCCCCACCGTGCACATCTTGTGACTGACGTCATTCAGGATAACGACATCACTCGACTAGAGTGGCCAGCTCGTTCTGCAGACATGAACCCTATCGAACATGGCTGTGATAGATTGAAAAGGGCTGTTTATGGACGAAGTGACCCACCAACTACTCTGAAGGATCTACGCCGAATTGCCGTTGAGGATTGGGACAGTTTGGAGCAACAGTGCCTTGATGAACTTGTGGATAGTATGCCACGATGAATACAGGCATGCATCAATGCAAGAGGTATTAGAGATACCGGTGTGTACAGCAATCTGGACCACCACCTCTGAAGGTCTCGGTGTATGATGGTACAACATGCAATATGTGGTTTTCATAAGCAATAAAAAGAGTGTAAATGATATTTATGTTGATCTCTATTCCAATTTTTTGTGCTGGTTCCGGAACCTTCGGAACCGAGGTGATGCAAAACTTTTTTTGGTGTGTAGAATGCAACCAGGAAGTGATAAATTCAGTTCTTCCAGCTACCCAGCGTATTAGTACAGCAACCGTGGGTAGTATTTCAAAAGAAAAACAGTCTTGGTTGCAGGGGAAACAATACTTTTATTGATGCGATGCGCCCTTCTGGGATATCATCGGAAAATTACAATTCGTCAGATCTGTGGGGACACTGTATGTACCTTACACACCCCGGTGTGTCCATTGTGAGCCGTTGACTGACAGCTTCACATTTCGAGAAGTCATCAGTCAACGACTCAAATGCTTTTCGTTACCTGTGCAACGAGTTCCGAGAGCTGAGTTATGCGAAAGTAAAAGACAATCTGTTCCCAGGTACACAAATAAGGACGGTAATTGTTGAGATCCACTTCCAAGACTTACTGGATGACACTGTCAGGGTGGCGTTCAAGTTAGCTGTACGCAATATCCTTGGAAATTAAACAATCAGATAACTGTAAATATTGTGAAGAACTGTATCAGTGCATACAAACAGCTAGGTGTCAACATGTCCCCCAAAATTCATATCCTCGATTCTCCGAAAACCCAGTTTCAGTCAGTTACGAAAGTGGTGACCGTTTACACAAGGACATACCGGTACTACGGTCGATGAAAGTGTTAGTTCACCGCTGCTGGACTGCTGCACAAAAGGAAGTCTACAGAAATTCGAAGCAAACACACGTTGGATTAAGCGAGTATTTTCAGTCTGTATGTGTGAATTATGCGCTAAGGTAGGTACTGTAATTTATAATAAAGAGTGATTTTTAAAAGGCTGTAAGGTAAAAACTCTTTGTTAAATTTTCTTTAATTTCATAATCTCAAAATACATGAAAAAGCACTTTCAGCAACAGTAAAACATTGTTTACTTTTTGAAGATAACTCCGATAAGATGGCGTCCGATTGGACGCACACATTCTCCACCCGGATCTTGAAGAGACTCGTCACATTGCGCAGTTTTGTCAGTGGGATATGAACAATTTCCTGTTGCTGATGCAGTTCTCTAGGATTAACGTCACTGAATACTCGAAAGTTATGCTTGTTCACATAACCGGAGAGGTGGAAGTGAGCTTCATCACTCATCCCTAAAGGTTTACAATGACAACATCATGATTAATCATGTCCAAAAACTCTACGCAGAACCAGCCTCCTTAAGGGGCTAAACTGTTTCGATATTATAGAGGTGAAAGTGCAAATCTTGGTGAAAAATTCTTCTTACCGCTGTGTTTGAAATCCCATACAGCACTGTGCAGGCGAGCTGAGCGACGACGGCTTCTCTCAATGGCAACACGCGAATAGTAAACGGTTGTGAAAACACACTTGACATCTTAGCAACAAATAATCCTGAGTTAATAACGACCCACCAGGTTAGCCAAGAGCGCTAATGCGCTGCTTCCTGGACTCGGGTGGGCGCGCCGGCCCCGTATCAAATCCGCTCGGCAGCTTAACGACGGAGGCCGATGTGCCGGCCATCCTGGATGTGCTTTTTGGGCGGTTTTCCACATCCCACTAGGTGAATACCGGGCTTGTCCCCACGTCCCGCCTCAGTTAGACGGCTCGCAGACATCTGAACACATTCGCACTATTCCATGGATTACGCTAGACACAGACAGCTAGGCAACACTAATTCCGTACTGGGGGGTACAGGGTGGCAGTTGGAAGGGTATCTGGCCACCCCCTAAATTAACCTTGCCAAACCCGATTAACCATGCCGACCCTGCATCATTGCAGGACAAAGGCACAAGGAAAAGAAAAAAAGAATGAATCCTGAGTTAACAATGAGCATCAAAACCGATACAGGGCTAACTGAACATAGGATTGTCGTAGCGAGATTGAATATTGTAATCTCCAAATCCTCCAAAATAAAGGAAAAATATACCTATTCAGATAAAAACTCACTTGAAGCCTTCCTGAGAGACAATCTCCACTCATTCCAAATTAATAATATATGTGTAGACCAGATGTGGCTTGAATTCAAGAAATAGTATCGGCAGAAATTGAGAGATTTATACCAAATAAATTAACAAACGACAGAGCTGATCCTCCTTGGTACACAAATCGTGTTAAAGCAATGTTGCAGAAACATCGAAACAAATATGTCAAATTTTAACAGACGCAAAATCCCCAAAATAGGTGATCTTTTACAGAAGCTCGAAATTTAGCGTGGACTTCAATGCGAGATGCTTATAACAGTTTCAACAACGAGACGTTGTCTCGAAACTTGGCAGAAATTCCGAAGAGATTCTGGTCGTATGTGAAGTATGTTAGCGGCAAGAAACAATGAATGCCTTCTCTGAGCGATGTCAATAGAGATACAATAGAAGACGGTGCTGCCAAAGCAGATATACTAAACACAGCCTTCCGAAACGCCTTCACAAAATAAGACGGAGTAAATATTCCAGAATTCGAATCGAGAACAGCTGCCAACATGAGTAACGGAGAAGTAAAATCCTCGGAGTAGTGAAGCAACTTAAAACACTTAATAAAAGCAAGTCTTCTGTTCCAGACTGTATACCAATTAGGTTCCTTTCGGAGTATGCTGATGCAATAGCCCCATACTTAACAATCATATACAACCGTTCGCTCGACGAAAGATCCGTACCCAAAGACTGGAAAGTTGCACAGGTCACACCAATATTCAAGAAAGGTAGTAGGAGTAATCCACTAAATTACAGGCTGATATCGTTAGCGACGAGATGCAGCAGGATTTTGGATGTGTTCAAACATTATGAATTACCTCGAAGAAAACTGTCTATTGACATATAGCCAACATGGGTTTAGAAAACATCGTTCCTGTGAAACACAACTAGCTCTTTATTCACGTGAAGTGCTGAGTACTATTCACAAGGGATTTCAGTTCGATTCCGTATTTATGAATTTCCGGAAGGCTTTTGACACGGTACCACACAAGCGGCTTGTAGTGAAATTGCGTGCTTCTGGAATATCGTCTTAGTTATGTGACTGGATTGGTGATTTCCTGTCAGAGAGGTCACAGTTCGTACTATTGACGGAAAGTCATCGAGTAAAACAGAAGTGATTTCTGGCGTTCCCCAAGGTAATGTTGTAGGGCCTTTGCTGTTCCTTATCTATATAAACGATCTGGGAGACAATCTGAGCAGCCGTCTTAAGTTTTTTGCAGATGACACTGTCGTGTATCGACTAATAAAGTCATAAGAAGATCAAAACAAATTGCAAAACGATTTAGAAAAGATATCTGAATGGTGCGAAAATTGGCAGTTGACCCTAAATAACGAAAAATGTGAGGTCATCCACATGAGTGCTAAAAGGAATTCGTTAAACTTCGGTTACAGGATAAATCAGTCTAATCTAAAAGCCGTAAATTCAACTCAATACCTAGGTATTACAATTACGAACAACTTAAATTGGAAGGAATACATAGAAAATGTTGTGGGGAAGACTAACCAAAGACTGCCTTTTATTGGCAGGACACTTAGAAAATGTAACAGATCTACTAAGGAGACTGCCTACACTACGCTCGTCCATCCTGTTTTACAATACTGCTGCACGGTGTGGGATCCTTACCAGATAGGACTGACGGAGTACATCGAAAAAGTTCAAAGAAGGGCAGCATGTTTTGTATTATCGTGAAATATGGGAGAGAGTGGCACAGAAATGATACAGGATTTGGGCTGGACATCATTAAAGAAAGGCGTTTTTCGTTGTGACAGAATCTTCTCACGAAATTCCAATCATCAACTTTCTCCTCTGAATACGAAAATATTTTGTTGACAGCACGATAAAATGAGGGAAATGAGAATTCGTACGGAAAGAGATAGGTGTTCGTTCTTTCTGCGCTCTATACGAGATTGGAATAATAGAGAATTGTGAAGGTTGTTCGATGAACCCTCTGCAAAGCACTTAAATGTGATTTGCAGAGTATCCATGTAGATGTAGATGTAGATGTACACATTCGATGTTTGCAGGTGTGCTCACAGTATTTGGTCTCCAAGTTTTCTTCTTTGTCGTTGAAGCCGTGTCCTCAAAGTCCTCAACCTACTTTTTAATTGTGCAGGCAGATGGCACCAGCCGCTTCTGATTAATGTTGAAGCGGTTGCAATGCCCGACAATGCTAGCGGGCACGAACTATCGTTTGGATCAAATGCTTTGACAGCGTACTCACGATGCTGTGGGCTTCAGCGCTCCATTATGACTGAATGCTATTTCGCGCCAAACGTTACTGATTCTGTCCCCTCCACCTGTTTCTGACTCCTGATTCGTGCACTGTTTAAAATCGCGCGATGTTATGCCTCACCCTGTATATGTTGTAAGGTGGCATGGTCTCCTAACCTTCATTTCTTACATATTCCGTCCTCGCAGTCGTATTCTGCACATCAAGACGCTTCATTCGAACCCAAACTTGATAAGGTAGAGTCAATTTTGTATGAATTCATGTAAGAGATATGCAAATCTAATAAGTAAATCGCAAGTGCGTACCGTGGTGGAAAAAGTCGAGGCTGGCATACACAACATGACAGCCACAGGAATTTTCGTTCTAAAGAGGCAACCACCCCTTCAGAGGGATGAGTCAACACAAACCTACTTCAGCCAGAGCGACCGCTCAGAGAGAGGAAAGCTTTTGCCAGAGCAAAGGGATAACGACCCCCGTGTTCGACTGAAAAGCAAATTCCTCTACATTGTGTGGGAGCACCCAGAAGACGCATTTTTTGATGGATCGACTGCTTAGCTACGGAGTTCTCACAGGAGGACAGTATACGCCTAATAGAGATGCTACGTATTTCTGCATTGGTCGAAACATCATTCTCCCATTTAAAAGAGCAACGCTGATTGGCGGAATATTTCTGATGGAAAGAATCAGAGGAGTGAGGGAAGTCAGTGAATGATATACCCCTGCAACTTTTCCAGAAAAAGGGGCCGTTCAGTTGTCGCTCTTGGAGCGGGAACACTTAACGAGAGCGAGTGCGCTCATACGTGTACGCAAAATGCCAGGAACAAAGTCTCTCCTCAGTACTTCACTGGGAGAGCACCTCTGTCGTTAGCGAATCGGAGTGATACTCTGTACTGAGTCGCTCGCGATTAAGCATTGTTCACTGTGTTGGCCACCACACTTATTGTGCGCTGTGAACATGGACAGAGTACTAGTTAAACGCCTGCCAGCGAATTTTGAGTGGCATCGTGGTGGACTGGTTACCTGACCGGTGTACCAATGCCAATAGTTGGACTAGAGGCGGATAGGAGTCCTTGTCTTCATCATGGCGTAGGGAGAGTTTGATTGGCAAAGGTCAATCCAGATAGGAAGAGATAGTTGTGCTATTTGTCAGCAGCGAGCGACGCAGGCTGCAGTGGTCGCAACTCACGGTATTGTGCGCTACAGCGTATGTGAGCCCCATCTGTCCTCCATAACAGTACATTCGATTACATTTCTCATGCAACAGCCTCGACCATACCTATAAAAGTTATTCAAGTTGTGTAGGCTTGGCTCTCAGCCATTCTGCTGAGTAAATATCATTCTTAAAGAAAAGGGAGAAAAGAACCTTTCCATACTTTGTAAAATAATAGCATTCCTATCCATAAGAAGCAATCTACTGTTCCGAAAAGAACCCGGAAATTTGTTATTTTATAAGAAAAAGTTTCACTTGATTTCCCAGAAATTTTTGCAGTAAATAGTATTGTTCGTTCGTTTAATGTTTTTCTTACACTAACTAGCAATACTCCAATAACCAAGTATTCCACTAGTTATATAAGAATATACAATATTTTTGTGTCTTTTTCTTACAGCGGACAACTCCAGAAGATATTTGTTGCTGAATGTTTTTCAAGCAGTTCTTGTTGGTACATTAGGAGCGTCTGTTTGACTTCTGTAGTAGTATGAGGTGGAAAAAAATGGTTCAAATGGTTCTGAGCACTATGGGACTCAACTGCTGAGGTCATTAGTCCCCTAGAACTTAGAACTAGTTAAACCTAACTAACCTAAGGACATCACAAACATCCATGCCCGAGGCAGGATTCGAACCTGCGACCGTAGCGATCTTGCGGTTCCAGACTGCAGCACCTTTAACCGCACGGCCACTTCGGCCGGCTATGAGGTGGAAACTGTTTCTTGCGTGAGCCTAAGATACTTGTTGGATCAATCCATTGCGCAACTTGACAAAATAAAACCCACACACTCACAGTGTGTTATGTGAGTCAATTCTGAATCAGCATGTTTCACGTATCTCAGCCGGTCGTTGTGGCCGAGCGATTCTAGGCGCTTCAGTCTGGAACCGCGCGACCGCTATGGTCGCAGGTTCGAATCCTACCTCAGGCATGGATGTGTGTGATGTCCTTAGGTTAGTTAGGTTTAAGTAGTTCTAAGTTCTACGGGACTGATGACCTCAGATGTTAAGTCCCATAGTGCTCAGAGCCATTCGAACCATTTTTGAACTTACCTCAGAACGAGTGTTGGATACCAAGACATCTGCCGATTTTTAAACTTTATTTCTATGTGTATTCTCAGTAACGCATAAAGAGGACTACTCAGTAGCACCTACAGGACTGTACAGTCGATGAGTTTGACTAGCAGGAGCTGCGGATATTTGGATGTCATTTTTCAAAAATGCGTTTAAAATTATTGTGGTTGGTTGGATAGCAGACCACCAGGATGATTATGCTTCTTTCAGTTGTAAAATATTTCACCAACGTAACATATCAGTTACGTCTTCATAATTAACGCCATGTCATAGGAACCGTGACCAATTTTTTGTAATAAATAAGCAAACACCCTCTGAATAACAATCAGTTTCAATCTGCTTCGCATAGCATCTTCAGGCCCGGCGCCATTAAGTGGAGTTTGAGGCAACGTCGACAAACTGCGCTTTGCCGTTTCAGTCTTGAAGATGATATGCAACACAGATTGAAATCGGTTGCCGGTAAATAAAAATTTGTGATCCAGACGGTGTTTATTTATTAGATCAATTACGTAGTGCCTTTCAACCGATGTGAATGACGTACAATGATATCAACATGTACAAGGACTACGGTTACTCTGTTGTAACAGCACCATTAAAAACTTAGAAGGTGGAATCTAGCTCCGTCTTTCCCCTCCCTCTTAAGGGCTCCCCTGGAACTGAGGATACTTAGCAATATCCGTCCTGTACCAAAGAAAGACGTTCCGTTTGCTGGCATTGAGAATAATCTACAAACAGCAGCATATCAGTTAGAAAGAAACAGTCATGCAGCTTGCAGATATTTGATAACGAATCGATGATTATGGCATTTTATGAGGAAAAAGAAATTAGATCCAAATTTGTAATAAATGTGAAGATAGTGAAGGTAGAGAAATGTAACTTAATGCACGGAAGCGATACCTGGATAACAACAGAAAACGACGCACTAAGAAAGTAAATTTCAGAAATGAGATTTCTTAGATCTGTAACGGATGCAAAGATCGATACCGAAGTATAGAAATAAATGTAAAACTGGAATTAATATCCATAAATGAAAAAATAGATTAGAGGAATTAATGGAAACAGCACATCAGTGGGATGGAGGATGTGAGACTACAAAAAATACTTTGTATACGAATACAAACAAGCAGACAAAGAAACATAGACCAAAAAGCGTATGAAAGAAGTTTCATAAGAGAAAGCAGAAGATGTTGACGACTATTTAAACATTACACATGCACGAAAAGGGGAAAACAAATCTCTTTTAAGGTCGTAATTATGCAGTACTTCTTTAGGGTCATTATTATACAGTATCCTGAGTACCAAAGGCAGCGAGAAATAGAAAGGTGCGTTGGCAAAACAGTACCGCGTATTACGTTCAAGGCAAAAGCTTTATGGACGGCACAGTAACGGGATTTTAAACGGAAGTGTGACGCATTGCGGTTAAAGTTTCAGGCGAGGGGAAAGAAAGGCGAAATAAGGCTTCAGCAGCCTTAAGTTAGGCATGTGAGCACGTATTATTGCCGTCTGTACCAAACGTCCCAAATTGCATGGTAGGCTGTCTCGAAAGAAAAACAAAGATATACTGTGCCAGGACCAAGGTTGTGGCATAATGATAGTGAATGAACGCCGCCAAGTGTATACACCACTCAGTGGCTTACTAATCAAGGTATACACCACTCAGTGGCTTACTAATCAAGAAGGAAGACTCCGGTTGTGTTTTTACAGTTAGTTAACGTAATACACACATCAAAAAAAGTTTCCAGAACTCCTGAAGATAGACTTTGACTGTGGATATTGTATCACAGACACAGTCCCTTTGGCTGTTCAGAGATGCCGCTAAACCCGCCCAAAGATGTAAACAACCATGCATGAGCAGCGCCTATTAGGCGGAAGGGGTGCGACAGTCGATCAGTTCCAGCCATTCTACCAGGAAGGAGGTACAAGGCTCCTGTTGTCTGTAGTTCAACCATGCCTAGACGGTCAATATCGCCGTTCGATCGCATCGCATTGTTACTTTGTGCCACGAAGGGCTCTCAACAAGGGAAATGTCCAGGCGTCTCGGAATGTGCGAAAGCGATGTTATTCGGACATGGAGGAGATACAGAGAGACAGGAACTGTCGATGACATGCCTCGCTTAGGCCGCTACCTACGGATTATGGCTCGGAGGAACCCTGACAGCCACCATGTTGAATAATACTTTTCGTGCAGCCACATGACGCCGTGTTACGACTCAGACTGTGCGCAATAGGCTGCATGATGCACAACTTCACTCCCGACGTCCAAGGCGAGGTCCATCTTTGCAACCACGACACCACGCAGCGCGGTACAGATGGGCCCAACAACATGCCGAATGGACCGCTCAGGATTGGCATCACGTTCTCTGCACCGATGAGTGCCGCATATGCCTTCAACCACACAATCGTCGGAGACGTGTTTGGAGACAACCCGTTCAGGCGGAACGCCTTAGACCACTGTCCAGCGAGTGCAGCAAGGTGGAGGTTTCCTGATGTTTTGGGGTGGTGTTATGTGGGGACGACGTACGCCGCTGATGGTCATGGAGGGCGCCGTAATGGCTGTATGATACGTGAATCCCATCCTCCGACCGATAGTGGAACCATATCGTCGGCATGTTGGCGGATATTCGTCTTCATGGACGACAATTCCCGCCCCCATCGTACACATCTTATGAATGACTTCCTTCAGGATAACAACATCGCTCGACTACAGTGGCCAACATGTTCTCCAGATATCAAGACTATCGAACATGCCTAGGATAGATTGAAAAGGGTTGTTTGGACGACGTGACCCACCAACCACTCTGAGAGATCTAAGGCTAATCGCCGTTGAGAAGTGGGACAATCCGGACCAACAGTGCCTTTATGAACTTGGGGATAGTATGCCACGACGAATACAGGCATGCATCAATGCAAGAGGACGTGCTACTGGGTATTAGAGGTATCAGTGTGTACAGCAATCTGGACCACCACCTTTATAGGTCCCACTGTATGGTGGCACAAAATGCAATGTGTGGTTTTCATGAGCAATAAAGAGGTTGTAAATGATGTTTATGTTGATCTCTATTCCAATTTTTTGTACAGGTTCCGGGACTCTCGGAACCGAGGTGATGCAAAACTGTTTTTCATGTGTGTACATCATCAACTTTTTACAGGTTTTAGGGATTTATAGTAGGATAATACTGTCACATCTGTATCTGGAGTACCGTGTTGTAGGCATTACTATTCATCACACTGCTTATTTATTTCATTTTCCTAGAAAACCTGAAACACAGGTTCCACTTCAGGCCATGTATTCTGCCGAAACGGTAATGTGTGTAACTCCCGTAACTTGAATTTTAACCTCATATTTTATTTCTTAAAATAAATATGTTAGGGTCATAAACAATAATAACATTTAATTATAACAATATAAAACTAATATTACTACTTTTACTAATGATAATCTACATCCACAAGATTACTCCGTCATTCACATTTAATATTACTACTTTTATCAATAGTAATCTTACTCTGTCATTCACATGTAATATCACTACATTTGTTAATAATAATTTACATTTATAAGATTACTCTGTCATTCACAGAACGACCATCACACTATTGGTCGTTCCACTCTTGAACAGCATATGGGTAAAATGAGTCCGTGAAACTTTCCAAGAGATTTCTCCTATTTTTTTACGGTGGTCATTTATTCCTTTGGAAGGGCCAGTGGACAAAACATTTTAGAATTCGGCTGGAAGATTGGTCACTGAAATGCCGTGAAAAGATATTTCGCAGAGATAAAGGCATTGTCCTAATGAT
The DNA here is from genome assembly GCF_023864345.2 of Schistocerca serialis cubense. NCBI lineage: Eukaryota > Metazoa > Arthropoda > Insecta > Orthoptera > Acrididae > Schistocerca > Schistocerca serialis. The sequence goes on along the minus strand of NC_064639.1, from coordinate 224,207,196 downwards.
TGGCACCCCAACCCGCGTATCATAACCATGATACTGTCTCCCCTGTTTCGGGATGATTCAGAGCGAGCTGCTTTTCTATAAACTTTCTCGTGTCCACTGTCAATCCTATCCGGTAAGGATCTCACACCAAGCTGAAATATTTCAGAAGAGGCGGACAAGTGTAGTGTAGACAGTTTGTTTAGTACATTTGCTGCATCTTCTATGTATTTTGTCACATCCTGCACAACATTTTCTATGTGATGGCTCCAGTTTAAGCGGTTCTTATTTGCAATCCCTAGATATATATTTAAATGTGCATCATCGAAATTTGTGTGATTTATCGTTGCAACCGCAAATTAACGGAATTTTATTGGTCCTCGTATGGAGGTCCTCACACTTTCTATCGCTTAGAGTCAAGTGTCATTTTTAACACCGTATAGACAACTTGTCTAAATCTAATTGCAATCCGTTTTCGTTTCTGATGACATTACTAGACGGTAAACGATAGCATCGTCTGCAATCTAAGAGGAATGCTCAAACTGTCTCCTAAATCGTTTGTATAGACTGAGAGCATCAAAAGCCGTAAAATACGTCCCAGGGGAACTCCAGATTCCTGTTTCAGAAGACGATTTCCTGTCAGTTACTACGAACAGTTATCTTTCTGACAGGAAATCATAAATCGAGGCGCACATCTGAGGCGATATTCACAGACACTCATTTTGATTAGAAACTGCTTGTGAGGAACGGTGTGCAAAGCCTTCTGGAAATTTAGAAATCTGAAATCAGCTTGAGAGCGCTTGTCGATGGCACTCTTCACATAGTGTGAAACAAGAATCAGTTGTGTTTCACAAGAACGGTATTTTATGAATTGTACATGTTGCTGGGAGCGATCTGATCATTACTTATAAATAATTTTTGCAGGCAAGATCGCAAGTTGAAATATTTTTCTTTTCTCAACGACTGGTTTGTGAATGTGAGCTTCTTGCGTGTAAATATATCGTTTTCTTCAAGCTGTTTCTTAATGTTCGAACACAGTGTATTTCCAAAAATCATACAGGAAATCGATCTCAGTGATATGGGTTTATAACTCACCGAATTACTTCTTTCTTGTGAATTGATGTGACCTGTGCAACTTCCTTAGGTACAGATCTTTTGTCGAGCGAATGGCCGTACATGATTGTTGAAAACAGAGCTATTTCATCAGCACACTCAGAAAGCAACATAACTGGCATATAGTCCGGACTGGAAATCTAGCATTTGTTAAGTGATTGAAGTTGCTTAGCTACACCGAGGGTATCTTACCGAAATTACTCATGTTGAAGCAGCTGTTTTTGATTCCAATTTCAAAATATGTATTATATATTCTTTGGTGGAAGAATTTTGGAAAACTGTGTTTAGTAGCTCCGTTTTAGAGGCGTTCTCGTAAGTAACATTACCATTGCTATCACTCATTGAAGGTATTGATTGTGTCTTGATGTTATCTATGCATACGATCAGGATCTCCTCAGATTTTCAACTGGGTTTCGAGACAGAGTTTCGTTGTGGAACCTGTTAGTAACATCTTGCATTGAAGTCCGCACAGAGTTTCGAGCATATACAAACTGTTACCAATCTTGGAGATTCTGCGTTGTTTTAAATGTGGCAGTCTGGTTTCGTTGCTTCTGCAAGTGTGACTTGAGCTGTTTTGTTTACCGCGTGGTCTCTGTTCCTTCTCTTATTAATTTACTTCGGATAAAATTCTCAATTGCTGTCAACATTATTTCCTTGAATTTAAGCCACGTTTATTCGACGCTTACAAAGTTAGTATGGAGAGAAAGGTGCCTGTCTTTTAGGAAGCGATCAATAGAATACTTCTCCGTTTATATTTGGTGACTTTTGATGCTAAGGTATACATTCTCACTGTAACGATCTCGCGGTCAGTAATTTCACATTTCAGTTTTCCATTTTATCTCGAGAAACTTGCTTGCCGTTGTTGGCTGTTTGAATGATCCTTGCTCGCAGAAACTATTATTTCTGCTTGCATCTATTGGTGTTGGCGAACTCTGACAGCGGATAGTTTCTGTTTGGTACATTTACCAAGTAATTTATCTAATTTCGTCAGCACTTTTATTTTAATAGGTACATCGTCCCTAAACTCTTTATTTGCTCAGCAGTATTCATACGCCACAACTGGAACTACGACTTTGTTGTGGTGGGCTTCAGTCCGAGGTATAGTTTGCAACAGCTCCTCATGCTACTGTCTTCTCTGCAAGCCTTTTCATTTTTGAATATGTACTGCTATCTGCATCCGTTTGAACCTACTCACTTTATTTTGTCCTTCTTGGCCTCTTTCTGCAACAATTTTTATTCCCTATCCCCCCCTCCCCCCAAAACCTCCCTCTGATGCTACAAGAAACGTTCAGTAAGTAATGCAACACTTTTTTTTTTTTTCAGGAAGCAAATTGGGTTTAGTCAGGATTCCAACACATTTTATTATTCCCCACATCTTTGCTTACAAAACTTTACTTTTCAACACAATCTCCATTCATTGCGATGACCTTATGCCACGTTACTAGGAGGGCCTATATACCATCGTGGTACCATTCTACCATTCTAGTAGCTGAAGTCAGAGCCAACGTCTTGCTGGCATCAAGACCTTCCCCATCATCCACGTGCCGTTTCCGGCGAAGTGTATCCTTCTTTGGGCCAAACACACGGAAATCGGAAGGTGCTAGAACTGAGCTGTAGGGTCGATGAGGAAGAACATTCCAATGAAGTTTTGTGAGTTCCTCTTAGGTGCGCAGACTTTTGTGACGCCTTGCACTTTCATGGAGAAGGAGAAGTTCGTTTACACTTTTGTGGTGACGAGGTCTTCTGTCTTCCGTTAGGCGACGAGGAACCCAGAGGGCAACTGATGGACGAGCTTGTCAGCACTACCAATAGAGATGTCCAGTTGAGTTTTTAATTGTGATCGGTCGATCACCTAAAATGAGAGTGTCTGTCGTTCCAACACTGTAGGAGTCACAGCTGTGTGCTGCCGACCAATAAGCGGAACGTAGGACAGATTTATGTGACCATCTTGCGATGATGAAAGTCGCCTCGCCCAACGACTTACCGTGCTTTTGTTCACGCCCAAAGACTTACCGTGCTTTTGTTCACTGCCAGGTCTAAGTAGACATTCTGCAAGAGCCTATGAATATTTACGATGTTCTTATTTCCCGCAAAACGAAACTCAATGAGAGCTCACTGCTGTAAGACGCCATATTGAACGCTACTTGTAGCACAGATACCTATCGCAACTTCATGGAACTATACGGGCTGAAGCGGGAATATTCCACGATGTTCCACAAAAAATTTCCACATTTTCAACCGAAACAGGCCGAAAAAAAGTGTTGTATTACTTACCGAGCGCTCCTGGTAAACTGATGATGATGTCTCAGAATGATTTCTATCAACGAATCCCTTCTTTTAGTCAAGTTGTGTCACAAATTTCTTTTCTCCCTATTTCTTTACAACAACTCCTCTCTTAATGCGATCTTCCCATCTAATCTTCGGCATGCTTCTGTAGCACCACGGCCGAGTAAGGAAGTGCAGTGGTTAATACACAAGGCTTGCATTCAGGAGGACGACATTTCAGATACTCGCCAACCATTCTGATTTAGGTTTTCCGTGATTTCCTTAAATCGCTTTACAAAGGCGCGGGCGATTTTGTTCCCAATCTTTCCTTAATTCGAGCTCATGCTCCATCTCCAATGACCTTGATATTACAGGGACGTTTATCTTTCTACTTTTTATTTATATATTAATTTTTTGCAGCTCCACGTTTCAAAAGCTTCTATTATTCCGTCAGAATTTCTTATCGTCCATGTTTCACTTCCGTAGAACTCTACACTTAAAATATCTTCAGAAAAGACTTCCAGACACTTAAATTGTTACTGAATGTTAACAGGTTCTTCTTTTTCAGAAATGCTTTGGTTTCTATTGCCAGTCTTCGTGTTGTATATCCTCTCTACATCGGCCATCAGCAGCTAATTTGCCGCCGTAGCATATACAGCACAGAGTGGTCCATTGATAGTGACCGGGACAAATATCTCACGAAATAAGCATCAAACGAAAAAACTGCAAAGAACGAAACTCGTCTAGCTTGATCGGGGAAACCAGATGGCGCTATGATTGGCCCGCTAGATGGCGTTGCCATAGGTCAGACGGATATCAACTGCGTTTTTTTAAATAGGAACCCCCATTTTTTATTACCTAATCGTGTAGTACGTAAAGAAATATGAATGTTTTCGTTGGACCACTTTTTTCGCTTCGCGATAGATAGCGCTGTAATAGTCACAAACGTATAATTACGTGGTATCACGTAACATTCCGCCAGTGCGGACGGTATTTGTTTCTTGATACATTACCCGTGTTAAAATGGACTGTTTACCAATTACGGAAAAGGTCGATTCGTGTTGATGTACGGCTATTGTGATCAAAATGCCCAACGGGCGTATGCTATGTATGCTGCTCGGTATCCTGGACAACATCATCCAAGTGTCCGGAACGTTCGCCGGATAGTTAACGTTATTTGAGGAAACAGGAAGTGCCGGCCGGAGTGGCCGAGCGGTTAAAGGCGCTACAGTCTGGAACCGCACGACCACTACGGTCGCAGGTTCGAATCCTGCCTCGGGCATGGATGTGTGTGATGTCCTTAGGTTAGTTAGGTTTAAGTAGTTCTAAGTTCTAGGGGACTTATGACCACAGCAGTTGAGTCCCATAGTGCTCAGAGCCATTTGAACCATTTTTGAAACAGGAAGTGTTCAGCCACATGTGAAACGTCAACCACGACTTGCAACAAATGATTATGCCCAAGTAGGTGTTTTAGTTGCTGTGGCGGATAATCCGCACATCAGTAGCAGACATCTTGCGCGAGAATCGGGAATCTCAAAAACATCGGTGTTGAGAATGCTACATCAACATCGATTGCACTCGTACCATATTTCTATGCACCAGGAATTGCATGGAAACAAATTTGAACGTCGTGTACAGTTCTGCCACTGGGCACAAGAGAAATTACGGGACGATGACACATTTTTTGCACGCGTTCTTTTTAGCGACGAAGCGTCATTCACCAACAGCGGTAACGTAAGCCGGCATAATATGCACTATTGGATAACAGAAAATCCACTATGCCTGCGACAAGTGGAACATCAGCGACCTTGGCGGGTTAATGTATGGTGCGGCATTATGGGTGGAAGGATAATTGGCCCCCATTTTATCGATGGCAATCTAAATGGTGCAATGTATGCTGATTTCCTACGTAATGTTCTACCGTTGTTGCTACAAAATGTTTCACTGCATGACAGAATGGCGATGTACTTCCAACATGATGGATGTACGGCACATATCTCGCGTGCGGTTGAAGCGGTATTGAATAGCATATTTCATTACAGGTGGATTGGTCGCCGAAGCACTATATCATGGCCCGCACGTTCACCGGATCTGACGTCCCCGTATTTCATTCTGTGGAGAAAGTTGAAGGATATTTGCTACCATGATCCACCGACAGCGCCTGACAACATGCGTCAGCGCATTGTCAATGCATGTGCGAACATTACGGAAGGCGAACTACTCGCTATTGAGAGGAATGTCCGTTACACGTATTGCCAAATGCATTGAGGTTGACGGACATTATTGTGAGCATTTATTGCATTAATGTGGTATTTACAGGTAATCACGCTGTGACAGCATGTGTTCTCAAAAATGGTAAGTTCACAAAGGTACATGTATCACATTGGAACAACCGAAATAAAATGTTCAAACGTTCCTACGTTCTGTATTTTAAATTAAAAAACCTACATGTTACCGACTGTTCGTCCAAAATTGTGTCTATACAGCGCCATCCATCACAAAGCGAAAAAAGTGGTCCAACTAAAACATTCATATTTCTTTATGTACTACACGAATATGTAATAAAAAAATGGGGGTTCCCATTTTTAAAAAATGCAGTTGATATACGTTTGACCTATGGCAGCGCTATCTAGGGGGGGCCAACCATAGCGACATCTGGTTTCCCCCCTTCAAGCTAGACAAGTTTCGTTCTTTGTAGTTTTTTTCATTTGACACTTATTTAGTGAGATATTTGGCCCGGTCACGGTCAATGGACCACCCTGTAAATACGAAAATCAATCCACTTCGTTGCTGTTCAGCATGGCTGAATTTGACTATTAAGCGAGACTGACGGGATGGGCAGCATGTGAACGCGTGCAAGGTCACCACGCTCTCACGGTCGCTTGCTTCCAATATCGTTGCTCGTCGCCTCAGTTTAAAAGTCGACCAAGACCCAGCAGACCATCAGTAATAAATGTGTGTCAGCTTATAACGGAATTCAAAGCGGTAGACACAAAATTTGCCTCGTAGTGGCGAAGTAAATTTCGTATCTCAAGGACATAATTATAATCTGAAATTTCTATACCTAAAACCAAAAATTCAACATAAAATACATTTATTGAATTCTTTATTAAATCTGATCTCATTAGCGCCATCAGGCCCTCTCTTAGATGCGACCAGGCTGTCATAAGTACAGTACACTTTTTACGTCACATGATGACAAATAGTATTAAAATGAAACTTCCTGGCAGATTAAAACTGTGTCCCGGACCGAGACTCGAACTCGGGACCTTCGCCTTTCGCGGGCATGTGCTCTACCAACTGAGCTGTCCAAGCACGACCCGTCCTCACAGCTTCAATTCCGCCAGCACCTCGTTTCCTACTTTCCAAACTTCACAGAAGCTCTTTTGCTAACCTTGCAGAACTAGCACTCCTGGAAGAAAGAGCTTTTGTGAAGTTTGGAAGGTAGGAAACGAGGTACTGGCGGAACTGAAGCTGTGAGGACGGGTCGTGAGTCGCGCTTGGGTAGCTTAGTTCGTAGAGCACTTGCCCGCGAAAGGCTAAGGTCCTGATTTCGAGTCTCGGTCCGTCACACAGTTTTAATTTGCCAGGATGTTTCATATCAGCGCACATTGCGCTGCAGATTGAAAATCTCATTCCGGAGTATTAAAATGATTTGAGTGTCTGAAGTGGCAATATGAGTGAATAATACTGACTATGAACTAATGAAGTTAATACTGGCAGTACCTGTACTACAGCAGCTGCCATTAATGGTGATACTAGTAACAATAATAATAATAACAATAGTGACAGTGGCAGTAGGAAAAGAATTTACAAGTGTACAAGGCAGCTGATAGATGTTTTCTGATGTAGCGCATTACAGGGAAACGAAATTTAAGGAGACTGCACCAGCTAAAATAAGGAAGATCTGACAGGAAAGAAGGATGTACAATGGTAACGAGAGTGTACAGGGACAATGGTGATTCTTATTGTTACTTTAGAAGATAAGTCATTAACTGTCTTCTAAAGATGGAGATGTTATTCAATTATCTAATATAATGTGGGAACCGCAAGACCGCTACGGTCGCAGGTTCGAATCCTGCCTCGGGCATGGATGTTTGTGATGTCTTTAGGTTAGTTAGGTTTAACTAGTTCTAAGTTCTAGGGGACTAATGACCTCAGCAGTTGAGTCCCATAGTGCTCAGAGCCATTTGAACCATATAATGTGGGAAGCTATTCCGGTACTGAGAAGTGGCTGAACGATGGAGTGGGACAGAAGGGATTATGCTCAGACATATCGTTCAGACAAGAGCGTTAAGCTCAAGGAGAGGTATGAGAGAAAGTGTTGGTTCGTAAGACTGGAGAGAAGACAAATTTCTACACTTTTCTGCACGCAATAAGGATAGCTGTGCATATGATTGTTCAGAATGGTCAAAGAGTCGAAAATAACGACCAAAACCATCCATAATTAGTTCCGTGTCCCAGGGGCTTTCCTGAGAAGGGCCTTGGAAAATCGCATCGCTGCATTCAATAATTAGAAGTATAAGTGTTTGTAAAAGTTTATTTTCCAGGTCAAAACGGAAGAGATTATATTCTTGAAGGGAATGGAGAGATACTGACGCCTTCTTGCACATTACAGCTACGCGTTCAATCCAGTTTAGATTTTCATCTGTTTTTACTCCTAGACTCTTTCCTAAGAGAGAATAATTGATGTTTTGGATTAAAGATGATAGGGATTCCTGGTATTTTGGGCTAATGGGCCTAGAATGACCAACGAGTGCCACTTGGATTTTAAATGCGTTGAACTTTCACCCTATATTCTGTGTCCATTTTGATAGTGCAAAAAGGTTGGTAAAGAGTTCTTCGATAGCTGCACTCAGGTTTATTGGTTTTTCACTTAGATACACCTGGAGGTCATCAGCCTACATGTGGTATCTGGAGCAGAGCAAAACTAATAACGCATAATTTGCGTGCAATGAAAAGAGTATAGAACCTAATACCGAACCCTGCAGGACGACTGATACTACCTCCATTTTAACTTTATGGTGATGGACATGACACACTGCTGGCGAGACGTGAGGTATGAACCACTGGACCGCATTTGGTGAGAAATTTAGGCTGCTAAGTTTGGCAAGTAAAATGTTGAATTCGACATCGTCTAAGGCTTTGCTGAAGTCTAAGTAGCATATGATAGTTGCCTCTTGTTCATCTATGGCAAACTCCAGGTCGTCTGTACTTTTTGTATATATTGTGCTGCAGTACTTATTGAAACCTGAATGGTATTAATAGGTTGTCTGTAGATAGGCAGTATGTTAGCTGCAATTCATTACTGAGTCCCAGAACCAGCACTTCTGAATACGTTAACCAATTCAACTTCATGAGCTGCTGAATGCCAATATCCAAGAAGTAAGTAGAAAAATATCTAATTTCTTATGAAACCCTTAGAACAACATTGAGAAAATATGCATTCAATGGCTAATGTGAGTTGCACGCAAGACAGTAACTACTGGACAATATAAGAGAAGGGAAAATTGTGAAAAACAGGAAGAATCGTGCTTTTTAGTAAGAACCAGATGTCATAAGAAGAGAGAGATTGAGAAATGTACGACTACAGTTGCTAGGTCCAAAAATAGGGAAGCCGCACTTGGCGTTGTATTTAGCCGGATATTTTATCCTAAATGGTGGACAACGTATTCAAAATAGAAATAGAGTCATTAATCAATTGCATTCAGTTTTCTGCAAGATCAAATTTAAACACGCTTAAACTAAAACATGGTGAAGAACCTCATAATTTGTCCGTTATGACAGCAGCTAAGGGCTCAGTCTTTTTAATTGCTCAGTCTTGTTCCTAAGATAATCTTATGTCAAAATAAACTGAATATTCTTCCTTGAACAAAATAAACAATTATCTACTCTTCTCGGACGGAAAGCGAAAACATATTCAATAGCTTTGGTCATTTTAATTAGGGTTGTAAAGAAATAACAATAATTTTTTTGTGGCGGCGTTCGTAGCGACAAACAATTCGCTGTAGAAACGGCTTACGAAGTCACCGCCACACTTTTAATAGCGGGCCGACCGGTCCGCTGGAACAGTGAACAGAAAGATGAAAACCCAAACACTCTGATTAAATAAAAGTCGGTACTTATCTTTATTAACGAAGATACAGAAACACAGTAGTGAACTCCGTGTCTACAGAAATCTGTCTAGTTCGAGTCGGAGCGGCTAGGTCAGCGTCGGCTGACGACAAACAACAACTCTGCTGCGATGAACACACAACTGACTAGCAAGTACACAATTCGGTGGCGAGTATACAACTGAGCGGCGAATACAGAACTGTCCTAGCGCTCGCGACTCCAGCGCTTAAGAAACCAGAAGCCAGCGGTGGCGCGCGCAGACTTGCGGCGATTTCCTGTCTCGCTGGCGCTGCTTATGCGGACGGCGTCCGGACTTTGATGCTGCCAACCTTTTGGCAGCGGGCTCGGGTGACATTACTGGCTAGGATATAACACTCCTCCCCCCCCCCAAATCGCCGCACCGTCGTTGAGTAATGACGTGGCGAGCGTCGACGGCGGGGGAGGGGTCTGGCCGCAGGCGTAGCAGAAGAGACCGGGGCGGAGACTGTTGTCGGTGGCAGTCCCCGGTCCGCACCCCAGCATTGGCTGCGCGGGGCCTCGGGAAACACCGACTGAAAACCGAGGGCAGGGTGCACGCCTGTGACCACGGGCGCAGCTTCTGGTACTGGACGCGACGGGGCGTCGGGACCCACTAAGAGAGGCAGCGTCTCCTGACGCTGCGTCGACGGCTGCTGAGTGGGCGCCGGACAAGGCGCTGCGGTGTAAGACTCCTTGGGGGTGCCCAAGGAAAGCGGCTGCAGGACAGGCTGCACAGCCACCGCTTGGGAAGGCGGCCCGGCTGAGGGGTCGACGTCCATCAGCTCCGAAGGCGGTGGCGACTGAAGAGGGACCGCAGGCGCCGGAGCGACCACCTGGGGCGCTCCCGGATGAAGCTGCGCGGGAGGCATCAACGGGACGGGCTGTCGGCGTGGTAGCTGCGACGGCTGCTGCTGCTGCCCTGGGGGCGGCAGCGAAGTCGGAAGGCGCGGCTGGAACCCGCCGCGGACCAAATCTGTGGACAAAGAGCGAGCGGCAGAATCCGGGCGGCCAGCGCGGCGCAACTGGTTCTGATGCCTCCTGTGCACCCCAGTAGCACCTTGAACAGTATAAAAACCGCGACCCTAGACACTTATCACGGTACCACGTTCCCAACGACGGCGACCCTGATAAACTCTGAAAAAAACGGCGTCGTTGCGCTGAAAACGTGTGCGATGCTCAGAAGCGGCGGGTCGATCCGGGGGGTGCAACAACCGTAGTAGGGTGCGATGACGATGGCCGTGGAGAAGCTCCGCAGGCGAAGGGCCGTCGCGTGGCGTGGTCCGGTACGACGACAGGAACGTGATGAGGGCCTGCTGACGAGAGTGCGTAGCACGAAGGCGGTCCATATGATCCTTGAATGTGCGTACAAAACGTTCCGCTGCACCATTCGATTGAGGGTGGAACGGCGGAGTAAGAACATGGCGAATGCTATTGGCAGAACAAAAACTTTCAAATTCAGCAGAGGTAAATTGTGGACCATTGTCAGACACTAAAACTTCTGGAAGACCCTCAATACAAAAAATTGAAGTCAACGCCTGTATAGTTTATGCAGACGTTGTAGACTGCATGCATTACTAAATGCATCTATCACGATGAGCCAACGAGAATGCCAATATGGACCAGCGAAATCAATATGTACTCGCTGCCAGGGACCGGCAGGGCGTGCCCACTCAAAATAGCGTTGAGGCGGAGCAGCTTGGTGTTCGGCACACGTCGAACAATCTGTAGACATCTGCGTAATCTGCTTATCAATGCCGATCCATGTACAATGACGGCGGGCAAGCTGCTTGGTGCGGACCACTCCCCAATGACCTTGATGCAACAAGTCGAGGACCTGGGATTGGAGCATTTGGGGAACCACTACACGAAGCTGGTCATTGTCGGTGCGTAACAGCAAAACTCCGTGCGAAACAGACAACAGATGACGTTGCGGATAATAGCGACGAACCACAGGATCCGATATGTCCTTTGCCTTGGACGGCCAACCACGTTGAACCAAGCGTAATAGTAAACTCAGATGAGTCCGTAGCTGTCTCACGTGCCACCTGACGATAATCAATCGGAAAATCCCGGAGGGATTGATGCTCATCGGCGTCAATCTGATGGCAAGAGTCGTCAGAGGAATCGAAGACATCATCCGCAGCAATCGGCAATCTAGAAAGCGCGTCAGCGTTGTCATGCTGAGCTGTAGGGCGATACAGTATCTCATACTGGTATTGTGATAACAAAAGAGCCCAACGTTGTAGTCTCTGAGCTGTCCGCTGAGGAACTGGTTTAGACGGATGAAACAGTGACGTCAGGGGCTTGTGATCTGTTACTAAATAGAATGGTCTACCATAGAGGTAGTGATGGAATTTTGTGACACCGAACACAATAGCCAACGCTTCCTTGTCCAATTGGCTATAATTACACTGAGCTTTGTTTAGCAATTTAGATGCGAACGCAATAGGACGTTCGGTGTTACCGACTCGGTGAGACAACACAGCACCGAGGCCGAAAGAAGAGGTATCACAAGCTAACACCAGAGGCTTGTTAGGGTCGTAATGGACCAGACAACGATCATTCAATAAAGCCTCTTTAAGCTGCTGAAAGGCTGATTGGCAATCAGCTGACCACACAAACGGAACATTCTTACGGCGGAGACGATGCAACGGTGCAGCAATCTGTGATGCATTAGGTATAAACCTAATATAATATGTCAATTTGCCAAGAACTGCTTGCAATTCATGCAGATTGCGAGGGGCGGGCAAATCACGAATAGCTGCTAAATGTGACTGGGAGGGATGAATGCCTTGAGCATTAATAACATGTCCCAGATACTCCATCTCCGTAAGGAAAAATGAACATTTATCGATGTTGCAACGTAGGCCTGCCTGAGACAACACTGTAAACAAACACTCCAAATTACGGAAATGTTCAGCAGGCGTCCGACCGGACACAACAATATCGTCTAAATAGTTGCAACACGATGGCACATTAGCCAGAAGTTGTGACAAAAAACGCTGAAAAACAGCTGGAGCTGACGCACAACCAAAAGGCAAACGCAGAAAACGGAACAACCCCAACGACGTGTTTATGACAAAATACTGTTGTGATTGCTCGTCGAGGGGCAATTGCAAATATGCTTCACGGAGATCAATTTTGGAAAAGAAACGAGCTTCCCCTAACTTATCCATCAGCTCGTCCGGTCTAGGCAAAGGAAAAGAATCAATGACAGTCTGAGGATTAACTGTCGACTTAAAATCAGCACACAAACGTAACTTGCCAGACGGTTTCTTTATAATAACTAAGGGAGAAGCCCACTGGCTCGCTGAAACGGGTTGAATAACGCCGTTGTTTTGCCAACGACGAAGTTCATCTGCTACAGGTGCCCGGAGGGCGTGAGGCACTGGACGAGCACGAAAAAATCGAGGCTGAGCATTATTTTTTAACGTAATGTGAGCGGCAAAGTTCGCAGCACAACCTAGTTCGTCTTTAAATATGTCACTGTATCGTTTACACAACTCGGTTATGCTGTCTTGAGGAACAACAACAGAATTAATTTGCAACACATTGTCTTGGATAGACAGGCCAAACAAGTCAAAACAGTATAATCCGAAAATGTTTACACTGTCTGTAGCGCGGAGCACTGTGAATGAAACTGTTTTTGTATTGCCACGGAATGTGGCTGGCACGCTACATACACCTAACACAGGAATTTGTTCTCCACTATAAGTAGCCAAAGAATGTTTTGCCGCTGAAAGTTTAGGGCGGCCGATAGCCGCATACGTAGCACTATTTATGAGAGTCACAGACGCACCAGTGTCTAACTGAAAATTGAAGGTCTTATCCTGGATGCGTAGCTTCACAAATAGTTTATTACACTGTCTCTGGATCGGTGCAGTGGAGGCGGAAAACACAAAATCAGCGCGTTTAGCGCGTATTCGCTGCTTACGACAACTCGTGGGGTGGGCGGGTGGAACAACAACTCCCGCTTCACTTGCAGTCTGTACATTACTTTTTACAGCGTTTGAATTACGCTTGGGACGCATAGCAGAGGGCTGGGTGGGTGGCTTATTGCGAACAAGTTTATTACCCACACGAACCGTGGAAGAGTCTTTAAACGCGACCTTCTGGGCGGGCTGGCTTTGAAGAACATGAATATCCATGGGCTGGGCAGCACTAGAATTGTTCTTGCGTTTACGCTAACAAACAGTCTGGATGTGTCCTTTCCTTTGACAAAAGTGACAAACCGCGTTTCTTAACGGGCAACGTTCACGAGGATGAGCAAGAACACACTTAGGGCAAGACTTAACTCTATCATTTTGCACACGCGGCTGACGAATGTGTTTAACATGACGCGGCCGGCTAGTGTTTACAATCTGACTCTGCCGGTGGGGCAGCGGGCGTGACATAACTGGCTTAGCACAGGCAATTTGAGAAATACATGGCTGATCTAACTCACACTCAGCATAGTCAAAAGTATCTTGGGCTTCAATGATGTTCATCACAGTCTCTAATGACGGGTCAGGCAACTTTAAGATAGCAGCACGAATACGAGAATCTGCAATGTTTTGAGTAATAGCGTCTCGTAACATGACATCACTGTAGGAAGCTCCACACACACAATTAAATCGGCACTGACGGGTGAGGCCCCGTAAATCTGTTAACCACTGTTTATTAGATTGATGTGGCAGTTTCTTTAATCTGAAGAACTTGAATCTGGCTGCTGCCACATGAACTCGCGACTCGAAATACTCAGCAAGCTTGTTAACAACAACGTCATAGTCTAAAGCTTCTGGCTGGGATTCCGGGAACAACTTACAAAGTAGTCGATAGACTTCCACGCCTGCAGTGGAAATTAAATAAAGCTGCCGCTCAGTACCTCTGATTTTGTAGACTGTCATGTGCGCCTGCAACTGCGCGAAATATTCTCGCCATTCTTCTCTTGATGCATCAAAAGCACGGAAAGGTGGTGCTGCCTGTGCTTGTTCCTTTTGTGTTGGAGGATTAGCCGCTTGTTTGGCGATTGCTTCCACCAGACTTTGTATTTGCTCACTCTGTAACAAGATCAACTGTTGTAAGTCGGCAGACATAGTGAACACAAATTAAACCAGCCCCCAAAATTTTATCGCTATAATTAGTATAACCAGAAACAAGTTGAACCAGCCCTGCACATGAGTTCGGAAGTCCTCGTCGCCAGTTTTGTGGCGGCGTTCGTAGCGACAAACAATTCGCTGTAGAAACGGCTTACGAAGTCACCGCCACACTTTTAATAGCGGGCCGACCGGTCCGCTGGAACAGTGAACAGAAAGATGAAAACCCAAACACTCTGATTAAATAAAAGTCGGTACTTATCTTTATTAACGAAGATACAGAAACACAGTAGTGAACTCCGTGTCTACAGAAATCTGTCTAGTTCGAGTCGGAGCGGCTAGGTCAGCGTCGGCTGACGACAAACAACAACTCTGCTGCGATGAACACACAACTGACTAGCAAGTACACAATTCGGTGGCGAGTATACAACTGAGCGGCGAATACAGAACTGTCCTAGCGCTCGCGACTCCAGCGCTTAAGAAACCAGAAGCCAGCGGTGGCGCGCGCAGACTTGCGGCGATTTCCTGTCTCGCTGGCGCTGCTTATGCGGACGGCGTCCGGACTTTGATGCTGCCAACCTTTTGGCAGCGGGCTCGGGTGGCATTACTGGCTAGGATATAACAAATTTGCAGTTTGGTGTCGATATTTATCATCTGAACCCACTTCATGAAGAGCGTTGTTTTTCTTGGAATCATTTCGTGGAACTCGTGGCAGTGTAATTTTAAATTACAGAACAACAACGTCATATTTGCGATTGTGTCGGCTTGCTTTATATTGAGGCCTTTGTCCACTGCTCGTCTGTGAAGAAGAATACTCTCCAGAAATCGATATTATGATATGAATTGCAAAGTAATATTCTGCTAATTTGAATTTTTCAGAGCAAACATCTTCATTCTTCTGTGATCTGAAATAAGCTGTCCACTTTTCTTGCACAAAAATCTTTTTAAAGGCAGAGTCGTCTTTTTTCTTACATGATTTTCGTGAAGTTTTGCCACTAATCAGAGTATTTACTATCATGTAAGTTTATTTTTCCTCTGGATAAAATATCAGTAGTTTCTGCTGCTCTCCCAGTGAAAAACCTCCTTAATGCAACCTTCTACGAACGTGTTATCTCCAGAGGTTTTCCAGACGCATAGCCAACGAAATCACCTGAACTGAATCCCTGTGGCTTTTGGCTCTGGGTGTATCCAAAACAACGCATTCACCTGGTCTCTATCTGATCTGAACGCCGGTGTACACAAACACGTTGCTCAGGTTCCAGCGTAGCTGCTGCGAACAATTGTTGATCACGTCGTTTTACGGATGTAACATCTCGTCGACGTCTTCGGTTGTCATACTGAATAAATTGTGTAAGTGGCGGTTAATAATAAAATAACATTATGCCTTTCATAAAAATTTCTCGGTTCACTTGCCGCGTCAGATTCGGATAAAATTCCAAGCTTCAAATGATATCCTCCTTTATCCACATCAGGGACTAAAACTGACGAAGATGATAGAGGATGGTGTCAGTTTTTGTCACTGACGAAGGTGAGCGAGGACACCATCGAAATCTCGGAATTTTATCCGGATTTGACGCCGGAAGTGAACCGAGAAATTTTTATCCAAGGACTCCGTTCTGAAAAACTTCGTAGCCATAACATTAGGCCTGTCTCACTTCTTTTACCTTTCGTGTTCACGTCCAGTTCCTAATCCATTACATATGCAAACATTTCTAAACGCCTTTCTTGCATTAACAGCATAAGATTCACACCTGGTGGCCTAAATTGGAACTAATTTTTTTCGCAGCTTAAATCGGTTCCAAATTAAGTATTGGAATATCTACCAAGTTTCGCTGCCGTACGATAATTACACCCCACACTGGACCTCTGTGAGTAGCTCCACTTTACTCATAACCACCCCGTACTTTGCCTCGCACTCTGTGTGTAGCGTGCTTGTGATATTTTGTATTAGCCTCTTTCGACCCACGAGGGGCAAGGACATAAGAATAACAATGGCTGATGTATTTGTATATCCTTACTGCGTATCTCGTTAGTCCTCTTAATCCTCGCATTTTCATCACTAACTTGGAAAGGGCCTTAGTTGTGCGTTCTCTACTTTATCGCTATAAAGCCTAACAAAATCCAGACAGACCGGACTTGTGTATATTTGGCTGGACATATACGGCTCAAGCCGCATAACTGACAACACTACTTGCGACCGTAGACGTGAAACTGGAGCTTGGAAGAAACGAATAATGGTATCACCTGCAGAGAATGCACAGTGAAGGAATGACTGCAATAATGTTCCGTTACCACTCCGGACAAAGAAGAAATATGGAGATACAAAATACAAGGATGTAAAACTGAACTCGTAGTGGACCATAATGTCCACTAGTTGAAGAAGGATTCCGAAGAATTAATTAAGTGAAACATTTGACTAGACATGGGTCTGTTTCTGCAGTGACGGCATGTTGTCTGAAGACTGGTTGGATGCAGTTCTCCGTGCGTGTTTATACTGTGCAAACCTTTTTATATCTGCGCAGCAACTGCACCCTACAGCCATTCGGACCTTCTTACTACATTCGGACTTGCTCCTCTCTTCAGTTCACCCCCCCCCCCCTCACACACACACATACACAAACACAAATACGCTACATTCTATTACCAAATTGGGGTTTCTTTGGTACTTGTGAATGTGTCCTGTCAACCGACACTTTTAGTCAAGTTGTGCCACAGATTTGTTTTCCTCATTGCGATTCCGTTTGTTCCCACTCTTTGTACCAAACTAATTTTTAACGTTCTTCTGTAGCAGCACATTTCAAAAGCTTGTGTTCTCTTCCTGTCTGAACTGTGTATCGTATACGTTCCATTGCGTATGAATACCTTCAGAAAAGACTTCCTAACATTTAATATCCAACTTTAAGAAATTTCTCTCCGTCAGAAATGCTTTCCTTGGTATTTTCAATCAGCATTTTATGTACCCACTTCTTCGTGTAGCAAAACAACATGATTGGCACCATATTCGGGATTATATGGATAATGTTCTTTCGAAAGTCTGATGTCTCCACACTCGTCAATTCAACGTATCAACTTAGGTAGTGGTTTCGTTGACACTTTCCCTAATGATTTTAGAAATTTTGAAGGAATGTTATTTATACCTTCTGCTTTATTTGATAACAACTCTACCAAAGCTCTGTTAAATAATTACAATAAATCCCCCCAAGTCTTCCATGTACACTCCTGTTTCTTCTATCAGGTCATGAGGCTTTCTTTCCCTCGTGGAGGCCGACAGTGTATTCTTTCTATCTAACCGCTCTCTCCTCTGCGTTTAACAGTGGAATTCCTTTTGCAGCCGTAGTGTTGACGCCTTTGTTTTTGGGTCACCAAAGATTTTTGCACTTTTCTGTATGCTGAGTCAGACGACACAATTCTTTATCTATTTTTCGCATTTCTCATTCAGCCATTTCATCTTGGTTTCCCTGCACTTCCTACTTATTTCATTCTTAAGCGACTTACATTGTTGTATTTCTGTGTCTTCCGAACGGTTTGTGCTTTCTTCTTTCTTTGGTGCTTGAAGTTTTTCATCTATTACCCAAGGTACCATTACAATTACGGTATTTCTCTGCCCACCTTCGATATGGCTTTTTTCAAGGATGTCCGTTCTTCTTCAACTGGACTGCCTATTGGATACATTGCAGCAACGTCTATATCGTTAGCGGACTGCAGACGCATCTCAGCATTCCTTAGTACTTCAGTATCCCACTGTTTCTTTTGGACGATTGTCATCAGATGCAGCCTACTTTTCATCTACATTACTAAACGGCTAAACTCACGCAGTCTCAGTTCCAGATTGCCCATCTAACGGCATACAAGGGCAACAAATGTTTGATTTTGAGCATTTTGTATGACGATTAACCGAATTTAAAATTTTAAATGCTGTAATAATCTAATCTTTAAGACGTTTATTCTTATTTTAAAGATTTAACGCAACATATCAAGTTCTAAATTTAGAAACTCAGTGTATAGGTCTTGGGGCAGCGTAACACATGGTTACAAACTACCCACATTATATTCATCCAGTATTTGAGAATGAGAGCACTTCATCATTTCCAACTAATCTTTACACATAACTTCAAACCTTTCTGAAATCTTCACTTGACTCTAGGCCTTTTGCAAGCATATACCCTCATATGGTGATCTGTGAACAGTGTATTCGATGAATGAGATTTTCACTCTGCAGCGGATTGTGCGCTGATATGAAACTTCCTGGCAGATTAAAACTGTGTGCCGGACCGAGACTCGAACTCGGGACCTTTGCCTTTCGTGGGCAAGTGCTCTACCAACTGAGCTACCCAAGCACGAATCACGCCCCGTCCTCACAGCTTTACTTCCGCCAGTACATCGTCTCCTACCTTCCTGCCTTCCTACCTTGCACTTGCCCGCAAAAGGCAAAGGTCCCGAGTTCGAGTCTCGGTCCGGCACACAGTTTTAATCTGTCAGGAAGTTTCATATCAGCACACACTCCGCTGCAGAGTGAAACTCTCATTCTGGAAGAGTGCTAGTTCTGCACGGTTCGCAGGAGAGCTTCTGTAAAGTTTGGAAAGTAGGAGACGAGGTACTGGCAGAAGTACAGCTGTGAGGAGGGGGCGTGAGTCGTGCTTGGGTAGCTCAGTTGACCCAATGTCAAACACATAAAAAAATATAGCAGCAACTATCAGAGAAAGAGCTCTGCGGTTTGTTGAAAACTGTTAGCAGGTGTCAAAAGTTTCTTTTCAGTTATGCCGAACTATGAATGTGTGCCCCACTCTACGCTCGTAGAACATCAGTGCGATATTCGAGTTCCGCCCATGTACGGACTAGCATTGCAGCCTCTACAGTTCTGATTACTTCGTCGATTCATGCACGATGGGTAGCAATGTCATTGACGTGTTGAATGCATGTGATCTTTGACGTAACCCCACAAAAAGAAGTACAATGGCGTGACATCGGAAGACCGCTTGGGCCATGCGACTCAACCACCTTTCTCGAAAAGTGTCATTCAGCACACCCTGCACTTCCGAACTACAGTGTGGTGTGCACCATCATGCTGGAAGACAATGGAGGGCTGCATTTCTTCGATTCGTAGTAGGAGGAATTGTTCGAGCATGTCAAGGTGAACACTTTCTGTTATGGTTTTCTCTGCGAATAAAAACAGACCTACACCGTCTTGTGCATTATGCACATTGCCGGCCGGTGTGACCGAGCGGTTCTAGGCACTATGTCACGAACCGCGTGACCGCTACGGTCGCTGGTTCGAATACTGCCTAGGGCATGGATGTGTGTGATGTACTTACTTTAGTTACGTTAAGTAGTTCTAAGTTCTAGGGGACTGATGACCTCAGAAGTTAAGTCCCATTGTGCTCAGAGCCATTTGAACCATTATGCACACTAAACATTAAGCTTCTGTCTATCACGGATGTGTTCACATGTGCTGTGTGGATTTACGAAGTCCCAAATCCCAATATTGTGGTGATTCAAACGTCGAGAAATGTGGAACGTTGCTTCATATGAAAACGGGCACTTTTGAAGGTAGTCATTGTCAGCATCAGTGGCTGGCGTGAAACAGCCGAATGAATACCCTCTGCGACCGTTTGGCAGCAGTGCTAGCAACCATTTGCACTTTCTACGCATACAGACACAACTCCGACGATGGAAAGAGCTGAAAAGAGCGAGAATTATCGCATAATCAGCTGAACAAGTCATGTACCCAAGTTGCTGGCAAGAGTAGCATACAGAAGAATGGAAAAGAAGATGGAAGAAGTGGTACAAGACGATCAGTTTGGCTTTAGGAAACGTAAAGGCACCAGAAAACTCTCTCGTTGAAGGCTCACACAAATTTGTATTCACATTACGGTTGACAATGGAAGCAAGACAGAAGAAAAATCAAGACACATCCATTTGATTCGTCAACCTTTAAAAAGAGTTCGGCAATGTAAAATGGTGCAAGATGTTTGAAATTCTGAGAAAAGTGGGAAAAGCTTAGAAAGACGGGCAATATACAATATGTACAAGACCCACCAGGGAACAATAAGAGTGAAAGATGAAGAACAAACTGCGCGCGTTAAAAAGGGTATAAGACTGGTATGTAGTCTTTCTCCCTTATCGTTCAATCTTCACATCGTAGAAGCAATTACGGAAATAAAAGAAAGGTTCAAGAGTGGAATTAAAATTCAAGGTGAGAGGATATCAATGATAAGATTCGCTGACAATATTGCTATCCTGAGTGAAAGTGAAGAAGAATTACAGGATTTGGTGAATTGACTGAACAATCTAATGATTACAGAATATGGACTAGGAGTAAATCGAAGGCGAAAGTTATGAGAAGCGGCAGAAACGAGGTGAGAAACTGAACATCAGAACTTATCACAAAGCAGGTGAGGCTATGGAATCTTACAACCTAAGAAGCAAAATAATCCTTTACATTTGGAGCATGGAGGACATCAAAAGTAGACTACGACTGCTAAAAGGGCATTCCTGGCGAAGAGGAGTATGCTAGCAACAAACATAGGCCTTAATTTGAAGAAGAAATTTCTGAGAATGTGAGTTTGGAACACATCATTGTATGGCAGTAAAACACAGACTATGGGAAAACCGGAACAGAAGAGAACCGAAGTATTTAAGATGCAGAACAGTGTTTAAAATTAGGTGGACGGATAAGGTAAGGAATGAGGAGTTTCTACGGAGAATCGGCGATGAAAGGAATACACGGAAAACAGGGACAGGGTGGTAGGACCTGTTACGGCATCAGGGAATAACTTTATGGTGCTAGAGGGAGCTGTAGAGAGTAAAACTGTAGAAAAAGACGTAGACTAGAATACATCCACCAAATAATTGACAAAGTAGGTTGCAAGTGCTACTTTCAGATGAGAAGGTTGGTACAGGCCACTTGATACCAGTCAGAAAACTGATGACTCAATAAAAAAACCTATAACGGTGTAATCGCTTATGTAACACTTTGTGGACAGTTGATCTTGCTTCCTGCAATTCATGTGCTGCATAACGAACAGACTTCATGGGGCTGTGTTGAAATGGAGCTTGCAGATGACAAACTGCACTTTCTCCTGGTATCATTTTAATGCATTCTAAGTAGACTCCGCAACAAAGTACGAAGTAACGAAACTTTGAGAGATTCTAAACGTTTTACAACAAAGCACATCATCTGTAGTAGTTCCTAAATTAAGATTTTGACAAGGTGACTTTATGGGCACCCTACACACACCCAGCGGATCACGCGGTTTGCTTTTCTTTCACGTGGATGTAGTACATAATTAGATTTCTTCGATGACTGCGCCCAATCATTATCCTGGTGGTTTTCCCGATGGAACAGTTTTTTTCAGTCTTGAGTACAAAATCAATGAAATTAAGTATCTCTTTTCTATCTAATTATAACACAACCTTATTCAAAGAGTAATTCTCATTGCTAGATGACACTTGCACGGTTGTCGAACTCTCCACTTTTACTGGAAAGCTGTCACTTTTACAGTTATCTGTTGTTGTTGTTGTTGTGGCCTTTAGTCCAGAGACGGTTTGATACAGGTCTCCATGCTATTCAATCCTGCACAAGCTTCTTCATCTCCGAGTAACTACTGCAACCTACATCCTTCTGAAACTGTTTAGTGTATTCACTCTACGATTTTTACCCTCCGCGCTTCCCTCCAATACTAAATTGAAAATCCCTTGATGCCTCAGAACATGTCCTACCAACCGATCCCTTCTTCTAGTCAAGTTGCGTCACAAATTCCTCTTCTCCCCAATTCTATTCAGTACCTCCTCATTAGTTATGTGATCTACCCATCTAATCTTCAGCATTCTTCTGTAGCACCACATTTCGAAAGCTTCTATTCTCTTCTTGTCCAAAATAATTATTGTCCAAGTTTCACTTCCATACACGGCTACACTCCAAACAAATACTTTCAGAAAAGACTTCCTGACACCTAAATCCATACTCGATGTTAACAAATTTCTCTTCTTCAGAAACGCTTTCCTTGCCATTTCCAGTCTACAATTTATATTCTCTCTACTTCGATCATCATCAGTTATTTATCTCCTAAAATAGCAAAACTCATCTACTACTGTAAGTGTCTCATTTCCTAATCTAATTCCCTCAGCATCACCTGATTTAATTCGCCTACATTCCATTATCCTCATTTTTCTTTTTTTGATGTTCATCTTATATCCTCCTTTCAAGACACTGTCCATTCCGTTCAACTGCTCTTCCAGGTCCTTTGCTGTCTCTGACACAATTACAATGTCCTCGGTAAACCTCAAAGTTTTTATTTCTTCTCCGTGGATTTTAATCCCTTGCGGCAGCATTCTCGCTGCACGCGCACAGGGTCCCGGGTTCGATTCCCGGCGAGGTCAGGGATTTTCCCTGCCTCGAGATGAGTGGGTGTTGTTGTGTCGTCTTCATCATCATCATTATTCATCCCCATTACGGTTGGAGGCAGGCAATGGCAAACCACCTCAGCTAGGAGCTTGCCTAGTTCAGCGTTGCGGTTCTCCCACATCGTCCCCTGCGCTTCTCGGAGTATGGGACCTCATCATCATTAATTTCTATTCCAAATTTTTCTTCTGTTTTTTTTTTTTTTTTTTTTTTTTTTTTTTTTTTTTTTTTTTTTTTTTTTTTTTTTTTTTTTTACTGCTTGCTCAATATACAAATTAAATAACATTGGAGATAGGCTACAACCCTGTCTCGAGATAGGCTACAGCCCTGTCTCACTCCTTCTCAACCACTGCTTCCCTTTCGTGCCCCTCAACTCTTATAACTGCCATCTGGCTTCTGTACGAATTGCAAACAGACTTTCGCTCCCTGTATTTTACACCTGTCACCTTCAGAATTTGAAAGAGAGTATTGCAGTCAACATTGTCAAACAAATGCTAGAAATGTAGGTTTGTCTTTCTTTAATCTATCTTCAAGGTAAGTCATAGGGTCAATATTGCGTCACGTGTTCCAAGATTTCTACGGAATCCAAACTGATCTTCCCCGAGGTCGGCTTCTACTAGTTTTTCCATTCATCTGTAAAGAATTCGTGTTAGTATTTTGCAGCCGTGACTTATTAAACGGATAGTTCAAAATTTTCACACCTGTGAACACTTGCTTTCTTTGGGATTGGAATTATTATATTCTTCTTGAAGTCTGAGGGTATTTCGCCTGTCTCGTGCATCTTGCTCACCAGATGGTAGAGTTTTGTCAGTGCTCGCTCTACCAAAGTTATCAGTAGTTCTAATGGAATTTTGTCTACTCCCGTGCCCTTTTTTCAACTTAGGTCGTTTAGTGCCCTGTCAAACTCTTCACGCAGTATCATATCTCCCACTTCATCTTCATCTACGACCTCTTCCATTTCCATAATATTATCCTCAAGTATATCGCCATTGTATAGAGCCTCTATATACTCCTTCCACCTTTCTGCCTTCCCTTCTTTGACTAGAACCGGTTTTCCATCTGAGCTGTTGAAATTCATATCTAAAGCTTGTTAAAAGTATTATTCACATTAACGGAATTATGTTTAATTCTACGTAAAATATGATAGTGTTGATACGCTAGATTCAGATCTTCGATTTGTCATTTTAGTTTCTGTTTGTTGTTCAACCTGCATTGCGATTGGACTGCGTCGTATAAATCAGCGATTTCTGTTTGATTGTTGAGGTCCGCAGAAGTGATTTAATTAATAACCAATTGTCAGCATCGATGAAATTCTTAGAAAATATCTGAGTTCAGTGGGAATTCAGTTTGGTTTCCTCAGTGCTACGGTATTGCTTAACGTGTGGTGTAACATTGCACTGTGATTAACACCTGCACGCCGGTGTGTACAATCGGTAGCTCACGCTAGATTCTCTCGTAGGCCGGTGTGTACCACCGGTGGGACATACCACACTCCACCAATTATGCTACCAGCAATACATTAATGTATGATGTATTATTACTTATCACCCAGACGCAACGTACAGTTGTGAACAAAATTTTGTGTGACCCTCCAACGAGTGAGTATTCTGCACAAAAGATACGTCACATAATTTGTTATATTTCAACTTAAGTTCAGTCTTGATCACAACACTTATGTCTCAATAACGTAGGTGACCGGTTTCGGTTATATTTATATAACCATCTTCAGACCTGTGAATTAATTTTAGAAAATACTAAAGACCAGTCTTAAAATAAAATGAAAAGTGTCTAATGACGATAACAATTTTTAACAAGATAAAATAAAATAAAACTTATTATACCCATGGCTTCCTTGGAGGATGGTAGGCGGAGCTCTCCTCAGCTGCTACGAAGCTGATGCTCAGCACTCATAGCCATCAGTTGACTTCGTAGCAGCTGAGGAGAGCTCCGCCTACCGTCCTCCAAGGAAGCCATGGGTATAATAAGTTTTATTTTATTTTATCTTGTTAAAAATTGTTGTCGTCATTAGACACTTTTATGGCTACGAAGTCTTTCGCGACGTATTTCCTGAGTAAAAATTTCTCGGTGTACATGCCGCGTCAAATCAGGATAAATCTCCGAGCTTTCGACCACTACCTCCATGGTCGTCGTCAGGGCTAAAACTGACTGTCGTGAACTAGCGAGGTTCCCACTTTTATATCCAAAGGACGGCTTCTTATTGGCTGAAATACGTCAGCGATATGGCGCGTAGCGAAGTGGTGCCCTCTACTTCCATAGATGTAGTTGCTATCCCGCGTTGCTTGCAGCGCCATCCCTTAAATCAGGAGGTAAAGTGCGAGAAGTTTTTCTCAGCGATTTTTCTTTATCCAGTGCACTCTTCCAAGTGTTGCTAAGTGCGTAGCCATTGTCTCTATTAAAGTTATTATCGCTAAGCCTAATTTCGACTGCTTCCCGGATCACAGAGTCCCAGTAATTCGGTGTGTGGGCTATTACTCTGGTTTCTTCAAATAAAATCTTATGCTTGTTAAGCAGGCTATGTTCAGCCACCGCTGATTTTTCCAAATACCTGTATTTCAGGTGACGCTGGTGCTCGATGCAGCGGTCGGCAACGGTTCTTACAGACTGGCCCACGTAATTCTTGCCGCATTCGCAAGGAATAGTATAAATTCCCGGCACTCTTAAGCCGAGACTATCTTTGACTGGTCTCAACATTTCCTTAATTTTCCTAGGTGGTCGGAAAACTGGTTTTATTCCTTGCCTCTTCAGGACTCTGGCTATCTTGCTCGTTGTAGCACCGCAAAAAGGAAGCCGCGCTAAGTGTTGGTCCTCTTCTTGTATGTGGCCGGCATCGTGTCTTACTTTCTTGGACAATACTGATTTAATTTCACCGGCAGAATAACCATTCCTCTTGAAAACAGTCGTCAAATGGTTGATCTCGGGACCGAGGTGGTCCTTGTCGGAAATAGTCCTGGCTCTGTGTACTAAAGTATTCAGCATAGCTCTCTTCTGAGACGGATGATGGAAGCTATGGCTATGCAGATATAAGTCTGTATGAGTTGGCTTCCTGTACACAGAATGGCCCAGTCGTCCATCCGGCTTTCGCTCTACCAACACATCTAAAAAAGGTAACTTCCCTTCCTTCTCTACCTCCAATGTAAATTTTATGTTTGGATGTACACCATTCAGATGTTCGACGAACTGCTGCAGCGTGTCGCTGCCGTGTGGCCAGATTAAAAAAGTATCGTCGACGTATCTGTAGAAGCATGATGGGCGGAGGTGTGCACTGCTCAGGGCTCGTTCTTCAAAGTCCTCCATGAAAAAATTCGCTATTGCTGGTGACAGTGGCGAACCCATGGCTGTTCCATCCGTCATTTCATAATAATTTCCACTGTATAAAAAATAAGTGGTCGTCAAGGTATGCCGGAACAACTTCAAAATTTCTGAGGAGAAATGAGCAGACAACAAATGTAATGTGTCATCCACAGGTACTTTGGTGAACAGAGAAACCACGTCGAGGCTGACCATGATATCACTTGGGCCTATCTTCATCTGTTTTATGATATCAACAAACATTTTTGAATTTTTAATATGATGTGGGCAGTGACCAACTATAGGCGCCAACAGTTTAGTTAAGTGCTTTGCAAGCTTGTACGTAGGAGAGCCAATAGCGCTAACAATCGGTCTCAACGGGACGTTCTCCTTATGAATCTTTGGCAAACCGTACAGTCTTGGTGGCCTAGGTGCTCTCGGCCGTAAGTTCTTCACCAGTTCGTCGGAGAGGCCAGAGTTTTTTAGTAGCTCCCTTGTCTTCCTGCTGAGCGCCGATGTGGGATCCCGTCTGAGAACCCGGTATGTGCTGTCCTCCAGTAATAATCCAACTTTCTTATGGTAATCTGTAGCATTGAGGATTACCGTGGCGTTCCCCTTGTCAGCAGGTAAAACAACTAGATCTTCATCCTTCTGCAACAATTTCAGTCCTTGTCTCTCCTCTCTGCTGATGTTTGACTTAGGCGGCTTGGATGTCGCTAAAATCCGGCTAGTAGCAAGCCTTACGTCATCCGCTGCTTCTTGAGGAAGATGACGAACTGCTTGTTCCACTCCACTAATGATCTCAACCACCGGTAACTTACGTGGAGCTGGGGCAAAGTTCAATCCCTTACTGAGAGCCGAGATGGTAGCTTCATCAAGTTCCTTGTCAGAGAAGTTGATAACAGTGCGGTGAATGCCGTTGGACCCAGTAGTTCCTTGATCACGGTTAAGCCGCTCAAATTTATCGGCCTGTTTCGCCGTAGTCCTGCTTAAATTGGCTCGTTGGTGTGCCGCCAAAGTCATATCCACCCATTCCCAGTCCAATGGTGAGAGGGCTTCGGCCAGAAATAAATGGCAACTAAATAACAGGCGAGCGTTCATGTCTAGTTCATACCTGGTATGACGTATCCTCTCCTTCACAATAGCATGGCTGGTCTTTCGTAAAATTCTGTTTACTGCAGCGCTTCTGATGTGGTGTTTGACGACTGCAAACTTCGGTACTACCTCCTTGTCACGACAGCGTTGTAAAAAAGCCAGATTGCTCAGCAACTGAGACTGTTTCAGGCGCAGCTTCTCCAGGTGACGAACGCTGCGCGCTATGTCCTCCCCGTAGAGGAAACTAATATGGCTACGAAGTCTTTCGCGACGTATTTCCTGAGTAAAAATTTCTCGGTGTACATGCCGCGTCAAATCAGGATAAATCTCCGAGCTTTCGACCACTACCTCCATGGTCGTCGTCAGGGCTAAAACTGACTGTCGTGAACTATTTTTTTTTTTTTTTTTTTCTTTATTGTATTTCAATTCCCCATCGGGGCGGGCTGGCAGCAGCATATGCGCTGCTCTTCAGCCGAAAGACATAGAACAAAACAAGAGAAGACATTTAAAAACAGCAAAGGAGAGAAGAAGGCGAACATAGATATAAAAAGGGAGAACATCATGGAAGGCAATATACAAAAAAACGGGGTGACTGTAAAATGGAGATAAAAAACTGTTTAAAAGTAGCACACACAAAAAAGCCACACACTGCGACGATTAAAAGAACACAAGGCACAGTATGACTGGAGCATAAAGGTGTTGACGGATGGCATAGCACACAGCGTAACACTGACGGCGAACCTCAAGGCAGTACACAATTAAAATCACACCTCTTGACGCACACGGGAAACAGCACGAAACACAACACTGACGTGGCACACTGTTGATGAGCAATACAGAGGATCTGCCAGGTTCAAGGAGATGAGGGAGACCTGAAGAAGGGAGGGAGGGGAAGAGATGGGGGAGGGGAATGGGGGGCGCTCGGAAGAGGGCCAGGTAGGGAGGGATGTGGGAAGGAGAGAGGCAAGTATGGGGGGCAGGGTCTCAGGGGAGGGGGGGGATGGAGGAAAATCCGCTCTGGGAGAAGGAAGAAGGAGGAGAAGGGGGCCCTGGGGAGGGGGGGGGGGAACAAGGCCGGGTTATAGTTGGAAGGAAGGGTATATGTCACGGCGAAGTTCGTCATCCGGGAGGGGAAGGCGTTGGAAATTGCCCTGATGAAGGAGATGGAGGGTGTGGAGGTGGAGAGAGGGAGAGATACAGCGATAGAGGCGCGGCAACGGGCGGGGGGTGGAGAGGAAGGAGGAAACCAGAGGGTGGGGGGGATCAAGCCTGCGAACAATGTAAAGGATGCGGAGATGTTGGAGGAACAAGAGGAGGTGGGGGAAGGGGATCAGTTCATACAGGAGCCGTGTGGGGGAAGGAAGGCGGATACGGAAGGCAAGGCGGAGCGCATGGCGTTCAAGGATTTGGAGAGCCTTGTAAAAGCGGGTGGGGGCGGAGATCCAGGCGACGCTGGCATAACAGAGGATAGGACGGATGAGGGATTTGTAGGTGTGGAGGATGGTAGAAGGATGCAATCCCCATGTCCGGCCGGACAGGAGTTTCAGCAGGCGGAGGCGGGAATGGGCTTTCTGCTGGATGGTCAGGAGATGAGGGGTCCAGGTGAGGTGTCGGTCAAGGGTGAGGCCAAGGTATTTCAGGGTGGGGGTGAGTTGGATAGGACGACCATAAAGGGTGAGGTAGAAATCTTGGAGGCGAAAGGAGCGAGTGGTACGGCCTATGATGATTGCCTGGGTTTTGGAGGGGTTGAGACGGAGGAGCCACTGATTACACCAAGTGGTGAACTGGTTAAGGTGGGTTTGGAGGGTACGTTGAGACCGTTGAAGGGTAGGATAGAGAGCCAGGAAGGCGGTGTCATCAGCATATTGGAGAAGGTGAACTGGTGGGGGTGGCTTGGGCATATCAGCTGTATACAAGAGATAAAGGAGAGGGGAGAGGACAGAACCCTGGGGGACGCCAGCCGTGGGATAAAAGATACGGGAGTTGGTGTTGTGGAGGGTGACATAGGAAGGACGGTGCGAGAGGAAGGAAGCGACCAGACGGACAAAATTGATAGGCAGGGCGTAGGTTTGGAGTTTAAAGAGGAGACCGGGATGCCATACACGGTCATAGGCATTTTGGAGGTCAAGGGAAACAAAAATGGCGGAGCGACGTGAGTTGAGCTGGAGGGATAGAAGGTGAACAAGGTTGAGGAGTTGGTCGTCAGCAGAGAAGGAGGGTCGGAAGCCACACTGGGTAAGGGGGAGGAGGTGGTGTTGAGCAAGGTGCCGATGGATACGGTGGGAGAGGATGGATTCAAGGACCTTACTGAAGACGGAGGTGAGGCAGATGGGACGATAGGAAGAGGCGGCAGAAGGGGGTTTGTTGGGTTTGAGGAAGAGGAGGACGCGGGAGGTCTTCCACAGGTCAGGGTAGAAGCCAGTAGAGAGGATGACATTATAGAGATGGGCGAGGACAGTTAGGAATGAATAGGGGCTTTCTCGAAGGTGACGGTAGGTGACACAGTCGTGACCAGGGGCCGTGTTGCGTTTGGACTGGAGGAGAAGTTTAATGTCTTGTGCTGTGATGGGAGTGTTGACGTCGGAGGGGGGCAACTGCCCCAAGTACAGGAGACTAGGAGCAAGTGGAGCGACTGAGGTATCAGCACGTGCCATGACGGTGGGGAAAAGAGAATAATCAAAGTGGGGATCATCGGGGATGGAGAAGACCTCGGAAAGGTGGGAAGCGAAGTGGTTGGCCTTACTGAGGTTGTCTGGAAGGGGGCGATCGTTATGGAGAAGGGGGTAGTGGGGAGCGGAAAGGGAACCAGTAAGACGATGGAAGGCAGACCAGTACTTGGAGGAGTTGATAGGGAGGGTGGCATTGAGTCGTGTGCAGGTCTGGCGCCAGTCCCGGCGTTTCGTTGCTGTAATAAGGTTCCGTACGTGTCGCTGTATTTGCCGGTGGCGTTGGAGTGTATCCCTGTCACGAGTGCGGAGGAAGGAGCGATAGAGGCGGCGGGATTCACGGAGGAGGAGGACAGCCCGCGGAGGGAGAGTGGGACGGTGTGGGTGGATGGTTTTAGTAGGAACATGGGCCTCCACGGCGTCAGTAATTACCTGCTGAAGGAAGGACGAGGCGTGGACGATGTCATCAGGATGGCGATAGGTAAGAGGGTGGCTTTCGACCTGGGTGGAGATGGAGTCCCGGTAGGCATCCCAGTTGGCACGGCGATAGTCATGGACGACCTTGGGAGGGGGTGCAGGTTGCGGAGCCGGAGGGGGGCGGTTGGCAGACGTTATGGTGAGAAGGACAGGGAGGTGATCGCTACCTGTGGGGTCAAGGACGGCAACAGTGATACGCCCAAGGAGGTTGGCGGAGGCAATGACAACATCGGGGGTGGTGTTACTTTCGGGTCGGGTGTGCTGGGGAATGGGAACAAGGTCACCCTGGATTGTGGAGAGGAACTGATGCCACCGCCGAAGGGCAGCAGGAGTGCGGCTATGGACGTTGAGGTCGGCGGCAATCACATAGGTGGAGAAGGTGCGGTCAATGTGTGAGATGAAGTCATAAGGAAGAGGAGCAGTGGAGCGGACATAGATGGTGGCACAGGTAATGGTGATGGAGGGGAAGAAGACGCTAAGGATAAGGTGTTCAGTGGGGTCATTGAGGAGAGGTTGTGGCCGGACGGGGATATGCTTAAGGTGGCCAATCGCGACTCCACCCTGCGCACGAGGACCAGGAGCATCAGTGCGGTGGAGGATATAGGGGGAGGTGCGGATAGAATGGTGGGGCTGGAGAAAGGTTTCGTTCAAGAGGAAGGTGTCGACCTGGTGGTGGGAGAGGGTGTGCATGAGGAGGTATTTGTTGGAGCGGAAGGAGCGAATGTTCTGGAAGAGGATGCGAGACTCGTGCCGCGCCATGAAGGGAAGGAGGGGGGGGGAAGAGAGGGAAGGGAAGAGACTTAAACTAGGGTGTCGAGGCGGGTGAAGGTGAAGTGGGCTTGGTTGTGGGAGTAAGTGGCGAAAGTGTTCAGGTGGAAAACAGAGCGAGCAGCAAGGGATATTTGTTGGAAGGTGTGCGGGCGCTGAAAAGGGTGAATGTTTTGGAGTACAACGGTAATGAACCGGATGATGTCCTCGGCCGTGGGGGGTGGACGGAGGGAATTGTTAGGATGGACAGGAGGATCGACGGGACGAACTGGGACTGTAAGTTCAGGGGTGGCTGGAGGGGGTTTAGCTTTACACTTGTGGGAGTATGTGGGATGGGGGCCATTGCAGGTATTACAGGAAGGAGGAGCAGCGAGGTTGGGGCAGTTCTTGAGAAAGTGGGAGGCCTTGCAATGGGGACAGGTGGGGGGGTTTTTGCAGTTGGGAGTCAGGTGGTCATTGTACATCAGGCACCGTTGGCAACGGTAGGATTGGGGAGGGGATTTGGAGGATTCAACAGGGTGGCGACGGTGGTATATCAGGGCACCCTGGGTGAGGAGATGGTCTATGGACGGGGCAGACTCGGAGAATACCCGCATGAGGTAGGTGGGACCAGAGGCATTGTGGATACGGCGGGCAGAGCGGATTTCCAAGTCCGGGTGGGAGTTCAGTTCTACCAACACTTCATCCTCTGTGATCACCGGGCTGAGCTTGGTGATCACAGCGGTGTAGGTGGAGGGGCGACGGGGAGGCTGGGGCTGACGAGGAGTGGAAGCGGAAAGGAAGGGTGTCAGAGAGGCGTGGGGGCCAAACATAACTCGTGGGAGTTTTCGCAGGAGGTCTGTGTGAAATGATGGGGACGGGGACTTGATAAGGACTGAGTCCCTGCGGGGAATGAGTTGGGAGATGGGAGCACCAGGTAAGTACTTTCGTATTTCCTTGGTGAGGGTACGAGCGTCGAGGAACTTAGGATCGGGAGTGGACAGGACAAAGGTGTGGAGGGTGGGGGCCAAGGTAAGGGTGGCAGGAGGAGGGGTGGTGTCCATGGTGACGGCAGGGGGAGGGGGAGGTGGCGTTGATTTCTTGTGGGAAGTGGCGGGAGCAGAGTCGGTGAGGACGCGCTTTTGGGGTTTTTTGGAGACTGGAGGCTGGGAGGAGGGGAGAGGGACGGGGAGGAGAGGGAGGTGGCGGGTGGCAGATCCCTGTGGCGTAGTGGAGGCACCGGGAGAAGCAGCTGGTTCAGTGGCGGCGATGGTGGCTCGGCGCAACGTGATGCGTGCGGGAGATGCAGAAGACGAAGCGACGGGGTCGGTGAGAGAGGGGAAGCCAACCACCTGAGGGGCGGCAGCAGAGGCGGCAACAGATGCGTACGTGAGGGCGGGGGTAGGAGTGGGAGCTGTTGAGGGTGCGGAGGCTGGGGGAAGGGAGTAGAGGTGTGGGTATACAGCAGGGGAGGAGATAGGGGGGTGTGTAAGTGGGGGAAGGGAGGGGGAGGGGGGAGGGGGAAGGAGGGAGGCCAGAGGCGGCACTCCAGGAAGTGACTGTGGGAGAGGGGGAGGGGGAGGTGTAGATGACGGTGGAGGTGGGAGTACTCATTGCAGACGAACGGCGACGGACAGACGGACGTGCAGCAGGCGGCGTCGGCGTCGGCGATGGGCAGCGTCGGACGAACAGCAGGCGGTGTCGGCGTCGGCGGCGAACAGACTGACGAACAGCAGGCGGCGGCGGCGGCGGCGGCGGCAACGGTTACGACGACGGCGATGGACAGCCAGCAGGCGGACGGACGGACGGACCGAACGAACGAACGGACAGCGACAGCAGCGGGCAGACACACAGACAGACAGACAGACAGACAAACAAATAAACAAACACACACAATCTTCGAAGACGGAGATTCCACCCTGAGAGTAGCCCAGGCTTTGCAATCTGACGCTTTCGAAGGAGGGGATCCAACCCTCTAGATGTGTCGTGAACTAGCGAGGTTCCCACTTTTATATCCAAAGGACGGCTTCTTATTGGCTGAAATACGTCAGCGATATGGCGCGTAGCGAAGTGGTGCCCTCTACTTCCATAGATGTAGTTGCTATCCCGCGTTGCTTGCAGCGCCATCCCTTAAATCAGGAGGTAAAGTGCGAGAAGTTTTTCTCAGCGATTTTTCTTTATCCAGTGCACTCTTCCAAGTGTTGCTAAGTGCGTAGCCATTGTCTCTATTAAAGTTATTATCGCTAAGCCTAATTTCGACTGCTTCCCGGATCACAGAGTCCCAGTAATTCGGTGTGTGGGCTATTACTCTGGTTTCTTCAAATAAAATCTTATGCTTGTTAAGCAGGCTATGTTCAGCCACCGCTGATTTTTCCAAATACCTGTATTTCAGGTGACGCTGGTGCTCGATGCAGCGGTCGGCAACGGTTCTTACAGACTGGCCCACGTAATTCTTGCCGCATTCGCAAGGAATAGTATAAATTCCCGGCACTCTTAAGCCGAGACTATCTTTGACTGGTCTCAACATTTCCTTAATTTTCCTAGGTGGTCGGAAAACTGGTTTTATTCCTTGCCTCTTCAGGACTCTGGCTATCTTGCTCGTTGTAGCACCGCAAAAAGGAAGCCGCGCTAAGTGTTGGTCCTCTTCTTGTATGTGGCCGGCATCGTGTCTTACTTTCTTGGACAATACTGATTTAATTTCACCGGCAGAATAACCATTCCTCTTGAAAACAGTCGTCAAATGGTTGATCTCGGGACCGAGGTGGTCCTTGTCGGAAATAGTCCTGGCTCTGTGTACTAAAGTATTCAGCATAGCTCTCTTCTGAGACGGATGATGGAAGCTATGGCTATGCAGATATAAGTCTGTATGAGTTGGCTTCCTGTACACAGAATGGCCCAGTCGTCCATCCGGCTTTCGCTCTACCAACACATCTAAAAAAGGTAACTTCCCTTCCTTCTCTACCTCCAATGTAAATTTTATGTTTGGATGTACACCATTCAGATGTTCGACGAACTGCTGCAGCGTGTCGCTGCCGTGTGGCCAGATTAAAAAAGTATCGTTGACGTATCTGTAGAAGCATGATGGGCGGAGGTGTGCACTGCTCAGGGCTCGTTCTTCAAAGCCCTCCATGAAAAAATTCGCTATTGCTGGTGACAGTGGCGAACCCATGGCTGTTCCATCCGTCATTTCATAATAATTTCCACTGTATCCTTTGGATATAAAAGTGGGAACCTCGCTAGTTCACGACAGTCAGTTTTAGCCCTGACGACGACCATGGAGGTAGTGGTCGAAAGCTCGGAGATTTATCCTGATTTGACGCGGCATGTACACCGAGAAATTTTTACTCAGGAAATACGTCGCGAAAGACTTCGTAGCCATATTAGTTTCCTCTACGGGGAGGACATAGCGCGCAGCGTTCGTCACCTGGAGAAGCTGCGCCTGAAACAGTCTCAGTTGCTGAGCAATCTGGCTTTTTTACAACGCTGTTGTGACAAGGAGGTAGTACCGAAGTTTGCAGTCGTCAAACACCACATCAGAAGCGCTGCAGTAAACAGAATTTTACGAAAGACCAGCCATGCTATTGTGAAGGAGAGGATACGTCATACCAGGTATGAACTAGACATGAACGCTCGCCTGTTATTTAGTTGCCATTTATTTCTGGCCGAAGCCCTCTCACCATTGGACTGGGAATGGGTGGATATGACTTTGGCGGCACACCAACGAGCCAATTTAAGCAGGACTACGGCGAAACAGGCCGATAAATTTGAGCGGCTTAACCGTGATCAAGGAACTACTGGGTCCAACGGCATTCACCGCACTGTTATCAACTTCTCTGACAAGGAACTTGATGAAGCTACCATCTCGGCTCTCAGTAAGGGATTGAACTTTGCCCCAGCTCCACGTAAGTTACCGGTGGTTGAGATCATTAGTGGAGTGGAACAAGCAGTTCGTCATCTTCCTCAAGAAGCAGCGGATGACGTAAGGCTTGCTACTAGCCGGATTTTAGCGACATCCAAGCCGCCTAAGTCAAACATCAGCAGAGAGGAGAGACAAGGACTGAAATTGTTGCAGAAGGATGAAGATCTAGTTGTTTTACCTGCTGACAAGGGGAACGCCACGGTAATCCTCAATGCTACAGATTACCATAAGAAAGTTGGATTATTACTGGAGGACAGCACATACCGGGTTCTCAGACGGGATCCCACATCGGCGCTCAGCAGGAAGACAAGGGAGCTACTAAAAAACTCTGGCCTCTCCGACGAACTGGTGAAGAACTTACGGCCGAGAGCACCTAGGCCACCAAGACTGTACGGTTTGCCAAAGATTCATAAGGAGAACGTCCCGTTGAGACCGATTGTTAGCGCTATTGGCTCTCCTACGTACAAGCTTGCAAAGCACTTAACTAAACTGTTGGCGCCTATAGTTGGTCACTGCCCACATCATATTAAAAATTCAAAAATGTTTGTTGATATCATAAAACAGATGAAGATAGGCCCAAGTGATATCATGGTCAGCCTCGACGTGGTTTCTCTGTTCACCAAAGTACCTGTGGATGACACATTACAATTGTTGTCTGCTCATTTCTCCTCAGAAATTTTGAAGTTGTTCCGGCATACCTTGACGACCACTTATTTTTTATACAGTGGAAATTATTATGAAATGACGGATGGAACAGCCATGGGTTCGCCACTGTCACCAGCAATAGCGAATTTTTTCATGGAGGACTTTGAAGAACGAGCCCTGAGCAGTGCACACCTCCGCCCATCATGCTTCTACAGATACGTCGACGATACTTTTTTAATCTGGCCACACGGCAGCGACACGCTGCAGCAGTTCGTCGAACATCTGAATGGTGTACATCCAAACATAAAATTTACATTGGAGGTAGAGAAGGAAGGGAAGTTACCTTTTTTAGATGTGTTGGTAGAGCGAAAGCCGGATGGACGACTGGGCCATTCTGTGTACAGGAAGCCAACTCATACAGACTTATATCTGCATAGCCATAGCTTCCATCATCCGTCTCAGAAGAGAGCTATGCTGAATACTTTAGTACACAGAGCCAGGACTATTTCCGACAAGGACCACCTCGGTCCCGAGATCAACCATTTGACGACTGTTTTCAAGAGGAATGGTTATTCTGCCGGTGAAATTAAATCAGTATTGTCCAAGAAAGTAAGACACGATGCCGGCCACATACAAGAAGAGGACCAACACTTAGCGCGGCTTCCTTTTTGCGGTGCTACAACGAGCAAGATAGCCAGAGTCCTGAAGAGGCAAGGAATAAAACCAGTTTTCCGACCACCTAGGAAAATTAAGGAAATGTTGAGACCAGTCAAAGATAGTCTCGGCTTAAGAGTGCCGGGAATTTATACTATTCCTTGCGAATGCGGCAAGAATTACGTGGGCCAGTCTGTAAGAACCGTTGCCGACCGCTGCATCGAGCACCAGCGTCACCTGAAATACAGGTATTTGGAAAAATCAGCGGTGGCTGAACATAGCCTGCTTAACAAGCATAAGATTTTATTTGAAGAAACCAGAGTAATAGCCCACACACCGAATTACTGGGACTCTGTGATCCGGGAAGCAGTCGAAATTAGGCTTAGCGATAATAACTTTAATAGAGACAATGGCTACGCACTTAGCAACACTTGGAAGAGTGCACTGGATAAAGAAAAATCGCTGAGAAAAACTTCTCGCACTTTACCTCCTGATTTAAGGGATGGCGCTGCAAGCAACGCGGGATAGCAACTACATCTATGGAAGTAGAGGGCACCACTTCGCTACGCGCCATATCGCTGACGTATTTCAGCCAATAAGAAGCCGTCCTTTGGATATAAAAGTGGGAACCTCGCTAGTTCACGACAGTCAGTTTTAGCCCTGACGACGACCATGGAGGTAGTGGTCGAAAGCTCGGAGATTTATCCTGATTTGACGCGGCATGTACACCGAGAAATTTTTACTCATTAGACACTTTTCATTTTATTTTAAGACTGGTCTCTAGTATTTTCTAAAATTAATTCACAGGTCTGAAGGTGGTTATATAAATATAACCGAAACCGGTCACCTATGTTATTGAGACATACGTGTTGTGATCAAGACTGAACTTTAGTTAAAATATAATACTCTATTGATCACTGTTTCCAAAAATGTTTACCAAAATTGTACATAATTTGTTGTTAATTTAGTGTAAAGTTGTGTTATGTGAACTCTCCTTGTTTCAAAAGAATGGACTTACGCCTCTGTCAAAAATTCAATATATTAAACTAGTAGCTTAGAGCATTTGAATGTGATCGCCAGCTCACGGCAAGAAACAGGAAAATCAGCGTCGCTAAATGAAGGAAAGCATGAATACACCCGCCGCTCCACAACGAGAAACGCAATTCTCAGCGGAGTGAACGTGTTAATCTCGTTCATAACAGTCCAGTAGCCATATGCTCACTAATTCAATATTGGTGCCCATCACGGCAGATTTCATCTGTCCATGCATCGTTGTTCTAATACTAACGACACATTTGTGCAACTACTATCGCGTCCACAACTGGCCAATAGCCATAAAATCCTTAGAACAGTAATGACGACTATCGTCAGAGCAGATTTCACGTGTCCTCGCTCCTTTGTCCTATAAATTGTCGACACATTTGTGCAACTACGTCTCGTCCACAACGGTCAAATAACCATATATCCATAGTTGTTTAAGAGTAAATGTCGTATGGCATTGTTGGCTGGCACATCCAACGGGGTGGATTCAGCCCATGTCAGAAACGGCGTTCTTCTTCCGCATACGTCGACCCCTTTCCTTGTCGATGTGTGAGAGTTGTGTCTTGAGTGTGTGAGCAGGGTGTAGGTGAGTGTAATTGGAAATTTGTGGTAAGTTCTATGGGATCAAACTTCTGAGGTCATTTGTCCCTAAGCTTACATACTACTTAACCTAACTTAAACTTAAGCTAAGAACAACACACACACACACACACACACACACATGCCCAAGGGACGACTCGAACCTCCGACGGGGGGGAGCCGTCCAAACCGCGGCAAGACGCCTTAGATCGCACGGCTATCCCGCGCGGCGTAGGTGAGTGTAATGGACGCATATGTAGTGGTATGTTTGTGTTATGGGGTAATGATGAGAGAAGGGAAAGGGCAAAACCCTGTGCCGGCACATAGCCTACTTCTCTCGTGTAGCACTAAGGAGGTTGTAGAGCTCAACGTACGGATCACCATCAACACTGCCACTTACCCTGACTTCATGAGATACTGCAGACAGGTTTGGAATTTAGTTTGGGACACTATCGCGAAGACTGGTGATCAGGAACGTCACGTCACCACCTCTTCTCCCCGCGCCGCCAGATACGGGCAGCGAAAATTTCGTCCACCACTAGGATACGAAGCGGCTTATCTCTGGATCGAAAGCGACAGCACAAGCGTGCGTTAGCGACCTCGGCTACAGACACGGGTACATGTCATTGGTGATACCTACCACATGAGGATATGTCACCTGCTCATGCACCAATTGTTTTATAAAATGTGGACAGGTCGGCCGGAGTGGCCGTGCGGTTCTAGGCGTTGCATCTGGAACCGAGCGACCGCTACGGTCGCAGGTTCGAATCCTGCCTCGGGCATGGATGTGTGTGATGTCATTAGGTTAGTTAGGTTTAATTAGTTCTAAGTTCTAGGCGACTGATGACCTCAGAAGTTAAGTCGCATAGTGCTCAGAGCCATAAAATGTGGACACATTTATACTCGTGTAACCATAATGACGTGTGGCTAAATGTCTTTAAGACTCACTTAGAAGATCGCAGCTATTCGTCATTTAAGAGCATTCTACTCTTACAATGTGGTTTTCCTGTCCATCGATGTAACAGACGC
Source organism: Schistocerca serialis cubense (assembly GCF_023864345.2). Taxonomy (NCBI): domain Eukaryota; kingdom Metazoa; phylum Arthropoda; class Insecta; order Orthoptera; family Acrididae; genus Schistocerca; species Schistocerca serialis. Next base: position 224,168,073 of record NC_064639.1, on the reverse strand, counting down.
CTCGTGCAAATATCGACTTCCCTCCTCCCCCTCCCCCCTCGCCCCTCAGACTCCGACCTATATATCTCCCCACCTTTTGTTCTATCCTCACCGGTGCTTAGTCTGTTTATTCGTTTACTGAGGTCAACACGACTCAACAGAGAAGCAGCAGCTTAGCATTTCAGTATGGTTTTTTGTGATAGGGAAGGCTGGGAGAAATAGACGCATACGGCTAATAGCAGACAGGATGAATTACGCCTCAAAGGGGGAGTCAGTGATCCTTACAGGAACAACTACAAATGGAGTGAAAAATATGGAAAGAAAAAGAACCTATGTAAAAGAAGCCGAAGAAAACAAGAAAATAAAACTTAACGACAAAAAAAGACAAGTGCACAGTTCTGCAAGTTAAAAATGACTCAAGGAAGAAGCAGATGTCATACAACAAGAAACTCAAAGTAGAAAGTGAAAGTAGCAGCGAAGGTGACCTAAATCTCCACTTAGAACATTTGTCATGAAATGGATGGTATTGACCTAACCGCGTTTTCAGAAGATGTCTGTTTAGTTTGTGGAGAGCTATGGTGTCGATGTGTGTCATGTAATAGGTGGAGTCACGAAGAATGTAGCGGTTGGAACACTCGGAAAGATTACAAGTGTGATGTTTGCTGTAAAAGGAAATGAACTGTTTTCATGCCTATAAAAACTAAAAAAATTATAAGAAACATTTACAGAAAATCATTATTTTGTTCATTAATGTACTGTTTAGTATATGTAATTAATAAACCAATAAAATAACCTATATTGTCCATTTTTATACACTGCTAATATTGCATGTTATTACGCTTACCAAGCATGCCTTTACGCTGAGGGGTACAGGATACTAAGCGTCTGGACTTTTTTTGTTTTGATGTTAAAAATTAAAATAATGTTATAAGTATTTTCACTCGCCTGGAATATGTTCATAATTGTCCATAATACGGTGTGTATTTGTTTCCGTAGGCGTTTAATGACGTAATGACCAATTTACATCGATTTTTATTAGGTGCATGTATTTCCCCACCCTCGCCTAAAACATAAAAAACACGATCCGCCATACGAAGTGGCGCAGTGGTTAGCACACTGGGCTCGCTTTCGGGAGGATGATGCTTCAAACCCGCGTCCGGCCATCCTGATTTAGGTTTTCCGTGATTTCCCTGAATCGCTTCAGGCAAATGCCAGGATGGTTCCTTTGAAAGGGCACAGCCGACTTCCTTCCCACCCTTCCCTAATATGAAGGGACCGATGACCTCGCTGTTTGGTGCCCTCCCCCAAATCAACCAACCAATAACACGATCCCTTTGTGGAAAGTCGTAAAAAACAAAACAAGAAACTCACAATATACTCTCTACAATTTCGTTGCATTGTCTAATCTGGCACTACGCGAATGGCTCCATCAAGTACTCGAAAACACAGCACAAGCGTCTCCGCACCAGGTAGGTCTTTTTGCAACAGTTACTCACAGAGCAGTACGAATCCTCTTATGATTCACTTTCATACATCTCCGCCATCTTTCCACTTCAGTGTCCTCCAATCCTTTCTCTTCCTCGTCTTCATCTTAATCTCTGTCTTCTCCCTCCTACTTAGCATTATGTTTTCCCTTTTCTTTTCTTCTTCCGTAGTTTTTTTTCTTTTTTTGCCTTTCACAAAACTGTGCCACCTCTCCCCTTCCCCCCCACCTCCCCCCCTCCACAACACACAAAATCAGCGCCGTGGGCATGCACCCCAGCTACCTTAGCCTACCAGCGTCACTGTTCATAGAATCGTTATAACGTCCCAAAATAAACAGGCGCCTAACGTATTTTATAGTTAGTGGTTGCGGTGTGACGCGGACACACAGTAGTTAAGACATTTTACAAGTTATTTCGCGCTTGCACCCCGATTTCAGTATCTTAGTATTTCACTCCATGCTCAAGATTGCAGCAATGATCGATTCGTTGAATGCTTCAAGGACGTTCTCCACATGTTTGTTGTACAGCAGAGTTTCCCAAACTGTGTTCCGTGGAACTCCGGCGTTTTGTAGGAGGTGACTAAGTGCTCCGCTAAAAACTAATACGGCGTTTTTTCGACATCTTGACGATACTAATTATTTTTGAAAAAGTTTGTATAACTTTTGTGCTACGTTTCTGTGTTACGATTTAAAACTAAAGCAGTCACAGAATAATACAAGTTTTCCTAATTTTTTAAAAAATTTTATTGACCTTAAAAATAAAAAAGTTGTTCTATCAAAGTACAAGTATTCACAAAGTGCTCTGTCAGAGGAAAAGTTTGCGGCCCTTGTTCTGCAGCAGCGAGTGAGAGTATCTGGAGAGAGCATACACAGCCCGCATGAGTACTCTGTAGCTTCCAGAGCGATATTTTCCACTTACCTGCACCCTTAAATACTGTTAGAAATGTCCGACATTGGCATAGCGTTGAAACTGATTCCGATTGCATCGTCGACATCTAAACATCGATGGCTGACAATAATAGAATTCAAAATATCAATGTTTTAACAACGATATGTAACACAGATTTTATGAAATAGCTTGAAATATTTTGGGAAAAAAAGGTCGTTCAATTATTTTCAGAAATTATTTGTCCACAGCTATTTACCCAACAAAGTAGCGCTACAAATTACCAAATTTCTGTTTCGTAAATATCGAAGATTCTCGGAAATACCCAAATAGTGTAAGGGTGGATTGCGCCTGTATGTGGGCAGCCGGCTCTGCGCGACTGGTATCGGAACCGGTTTCACTGCGGCTCCCCGGCCTGACGGCAGCCATGCCCGAGATGACGCGCGTGTCTTTCCGGAACTGCCGATGAGCGAAAGCGCCGCCAGTGATGAAACGTTTGCCGCGCACAGGAAGGCCGAAGAAGCAGTTCCTTTCATCGGGCCGGTTTACTTCCTCATACTGACCGCGTTGTGATACACTGTCATGGGATGGCAGAAAACATTTCAGCTTTTCTGCGCATCTCTCTCCATAAACTGCCAGCAGCCAGTAAGATTTATTCTACATTTATTACCGAGCCTTGAGTTACTGCTAGGCGGCAGTATTGTACTCAAGAATGCACTGTTGTCATGTTAGGGTCATTGGAAAAGGAACGCGCCGGAAGCTGAAGGAATCTTAATGCCACTGCGTACAGCAGAAGGTGTGATCCCTATAAGAACGCCAGTGCTTTAGACTGAACGCCAGAGGAAGAGGGCAGAGTGAGCACGTACACGGTACGGCAAGCCGGAGTGGCCGAGCGGTTCTAGGCGCTACAGCCCGGAACCGCGCGACCGCTACGGTCGCAGGTTCGAATCCTGCCTTGGGCATGGATGTGTGTGATGTCCTGAGGTTAGTTAGTTTTAAGTAGTTCTAAGTTATATGGGACTGATGACCTCCGAAGTTAAGTCCCATAGTGCTCAGAGCCATTTGAACCATTTTTTTTTTTTTTTCACGGGACGACCGTCCACTACGCTCACTGCAGCTGAAAACAGCGAAATGCTTCAATAGAAAGGCTAACGGATGTACGAGGAAGTGCGGGGAATTGAAACTCATCAAAGAATGTCATCAAAGGATGGCAAAAGTGTATGAGGAGCACTGATGTCGTTGCAAGTGTCCTAGTATGGCACAAAAGATTCAAGGAACGGCAGACGTCGTTGGTCGATAACGCACGGTCTGGAACGCCACACCGCATTACCCATACCACTGCCCAGCAGGTGGATGCTCTCATTATTGCAGAGGGCTAGTTAGGGGTGGCAGCCATTAGACGCCGGACCGCGCGGCCGAATTGCACCGGACATTCGGTGCCCTCGCTTCACTTGCGTCATTCGTCTACGAATTTCTGTTCGCCGCACTCCTTTCACTGTAAGGAAACGCTCTACACCCCTTTGCTCTTCTTTTGAAGCCTCTATTTCTCTTTTTCCATCACTACTGAGGAGGCCACGACGTTTGGATCACGGATTTACTGCAAACTTTGTGCACTTGTAGAACTTCATTGGGGCAATGTAATGTGCACTTAGTCAGGCGTACTACTTAGGCGATTTTGAGGAAATAGTAAGAGAAGTTTTCCGCCCCAGTGATGTAGAGGTGCGTTGCAGTCGTAAGCACGAGCTGCCAGAGGCCATATGGTTAGTGTTCAAGTTTCGTAATCAGTGGATCGCTGGTTCAAGTCCCGTTCATTTCTTTATAATTTACATTTTTTTGAACACAAGTCACATTATTTCTACATCTTACATTTGAAAGGTAATACGATGAAAAGACACGTGTACTTACATGAACGTTTATTCAGTTTCCAACAGTTTTTGGTGTGCACTAAGTATTGTTGTTACAACATATATTTTCCTACTCGCAAGTTAAAAATTATATCAAGCGCCTTCAGACTTCATACCTGATTGAGAACGAACGAGAAATTGCTTCTCGTGAAGATGCTGTTAAAATACATTCATTGTACATTGCCAGTTTTCAGCACTGATATTTACAAAACTGTTGTGTTACACACGGTTTGCATCCATACTGTCGGAAGGAATATAAATTTTTCGAAAGGTCAAGGAGCTTTGTTTCTCCTCAGAAACTCTGTAGATTCCTTGCGCATGCAGGAAATTTGCATTCATTCGATGTATTAGATGCCGTTTCAACGTATGTTTTCCATGTCTGTATGAAAAATATCATCCTGCAACTTATAATATTGAAATAACATCTGACGATTAATCGTATATCACCCTCACATTCTGGCGTACTATAAATCATTGTATTACTGAATAAAGTTATTTACGTCTTTCGTTTATCGATATTTGATTTGGGCTTTCCAATCCTATCCCCCGACCTTGAAACCCACGTCTACAGATCGAAGCGTGTAGGTCAGTGGTTCCCAACCTGGGGTAATTACCCCCTGAGGTATAAAACAACATTTTCTGAGAGATGAAAACCAAACGATTCAGTTTTGTTTCAGACAGGCAACTAAATTATTTTCAAAAGATCATTACTATTATCACACTTTTGAAAGACCATAATACTGATTACGTAAGCTAACAATAATTACTTTTTCTCAGTTAGTTGCATTACTGCAGTGGAGGTTACAGGTTCCTTACACAGTCCACCCACTACACACATACGGTAACACGCTGATGATAAAAGTGAGACATATACGTACCGAATGCTAAATATCTCAAGAAAATATCTTCTCCAAGTTGTAGATAGTACCTGCAGTAGTCCAGAAATTGCTTTATTACTCGTTTCGAAACAGAGAAATGAATTAATTGACAGCACGGCACAGCAGTAACTACATAAGGGCTACGATAGTGCTGTACACAGTTTTATTATTATTGTTATTAGAGCGGTTAAACACAAAGCATTAACAGCCTGAAGTCGTCCAATCCCTAGCAGCTCAAAAGTAAGGAGTGCAGCTATGAAGTGATTTACGAACAGTAAGTATAGTGGACACTTCTGAACGTGATTCATTTTAAATGGGGTTGCAGGGTGCAGGTCAAACAAGTTGCACAATGAGTGAAGTGTGCAGGGGAAGCCTGTTCTGTAACAAGCGTGCACCCACACTGTGGATAGTTAGCTTTCTTTTCTGTGAAGGAGTCGTGGGTAGCACTTCCGATGCACCACGAATTCCTTCGTCATTCATTCTAGCACACACATACACACACACACATACACACACAGACAGACTTACTCCACACATCATTCATCTTTCATCATTTTAAAAACAAGTGTTCCAAAGAAAAGTCTTTCGGTCTACAGTTTGGGTAGGTGATAATCTGGGGGATGGGGGGGGGGGGGGGAGAAACAGATGGCAGGGCAGGGGGAGGGAGGAGGGGGGGTAACAAATGGTTCATATGGCAACGAGCACCATTGGACTTAACTTCTGAGGTCATCAGTCCCCTAGAACTTAGAACTACTTAAACCTAACTAACCTAAGGACATCACACACATCCATGCCCGAGGCAGGATTCGAACGTGCGACAGTAACGGTCACGCGGTTCTAGACTGCAGCGCCTAGAACCGCACGGCCACCCCGGCCGGCGGGGGCGTAACAGCCAACGTCTGACTGCGCTCGGAGTAATGGTCTAGGATAGGTACAAATCAGTTCTCGGTACGTTACCCGACTGCTGGTATAAGAGAGTTCAGAAATCACGAGTGGCATACATTTTCAGGAAAACCTCGTGCGTATGGTCGTGCACTTGTCGATAGTTATAAAATTTGTTGTGATAATAAAAATTAGCAAACAATCAAATAACAATGGAAATACATTAAAAGCTAATTCAAATACACGTGTCTTTTCATCATGTTACCTCTGCGTGAAATAATAAGTATAAATTTTAAAAAACTGGAACAGTACTCGATCTAACGATGCACGGATTACGGCACTAGAATGCTAACCGCATAACCATCGCCAGCTTGCGTCCAGGATGGAAATGCACTGCTACATCATTGACGCGTAAAACATCTGGTGTTATTTTCTCGAAATCGCGTAAGTAACACCCCTTACTACTTGCATATCGTGTTGCCCTAATGGACTACCAAAAGTGTACAATGTCTGAAGTAAATCTGTGATACGAACATCGTGGTCTCCTGTTGTGAGTGCAGAGAGCGGCCGGCGCTCCATGCGCTTGCAGTATAGTCATGTGGGTGTGTGCCCATGACCCTCTAGCGGGGAGTTAGCATTCTCATCGCTCTTACAGGGACCACACCTTCTTCCGTAGGCAGTGGCATTACGATCCTTTCAGCGGTTTTCATTTCACAGCCTCTGGCTAATACTTCGCGGCAAAGCGATTTCATTCATTGAGCGACTGAATTACTTATTACAGCTGAACTGTCGGCGATGTTTTGTGATAACTGTCTTGTCGTTAATGTGTTTCTGTAAGCTATCTGTAAGTAAATACGAGGGTTGGAACTTTAATAGTGGCAATTATTTATTTACAGCTCGTACAAAATAGATACGCGTTTCAAAGTTTTACTGACCTTCAACGTAGTCACCAGCGTTGTGTATAACCCGTTGCCAGCGATGTGGAAGTCGTAGGATACTCTTAGCAGTGCCAGTTGTGTTGACAGTTCGAGCGGCGCGGTCTATTGCCCGACGAATCTGTAGCAGTTCTGAAGCGAATGCCGTGAAGTGTTTCCTTCAGTTTAGAAATCGATTTGAACTTACGAGGCCTTAAGTCAGGGGAGTGCAGTAGGTGGTATAGCCATTAGCAGCCCCATCAGTCAAACAAATCAGTGACAGCTTGCACTGTTCGTGCTTGAGCATTGTCCTGCAAAATGATGGTCAGGTCCCGCAGAAAGTGTTATCACTTCTGTCTCTGTCCGCCCCTGATAGGTGAGTGGTCAGCACGATGGAATGTCCTACCTAACGGCCCGTGTTCGGACATTTTCTCCGCTCAGGAACTGGATGTTGTGTTGTCCGTATCATCATCATTATCATTTCATCCCCATCGACACGCAAGTCACCGAAGTGGCGTCAACGCGAAAGACTTGCACCAGGCGATCGGTCTACCCAACGGGAGGCCGTAGCCACACGGCATTTACATTGACTTCTGTCTTTAAGCTGGTCGTAGGTTGTGTTCCAAAAATGAACAGCATAGAGATAGAAGTGATGACACTTTCTGCAGAACCTGACCATCATTTTGCAGGACAATGCTCAAGCACGTACAGTGCAGGCTGTCACTGATTTGTTTGACTAATGCGGCTGCTAAGTGCTATACTACCTACAGCACTCCCCTGACTTAAGGCCTCGTAAGTTCAACGCGATTTCTAAACTGAAGGGAACACTTCATGGCATTCGCTTCAGAACTGCTACAAATTCGTCGGGCAATAGACCGCGCCGCTCGAACTGTCAACACAACTGGCACTGCTAAGAGTATCCTATGACTTCCAAATCGCTGGCAGTGGGTTATACACAATGCTGGTGACTACTTTGAAGGTCAGTAAAAAGGTTTAAATGGCTCTGAGCACTATGGGACTTAACAGCTGTGGTTATCAGTCCACTAGAACTTAGAACTACTTATACGTAACTAGCCTAAGGACATCACCCACATCCATGTCCGAGGCAGGATTCGAACCTGCGACCGTAGCAGTCGCGCTGTTCCGGACTGAGCGCCTAGAACCACTCGGCCACCGTGGCCGGCAAGGTCAGTAAAACTTTGAAACACGTTTCTATTTTGTACGAGCTGTAAATAAATAGTTGCCACTATTAAAGGTCCAACCCTCGTATGTGGGGCGACGGCAGTAAACACGAAGTGCTTCAGAAGCAGGTGAGAGCTATTATTTGGCATGCTTATCACTTTTAAAACGTGATTCTGAAAGCGGAATTAGTACTGTTGACTTTTTGAAGATACAACAATAGTTTGCAAAAGCACGTGAGTAGGAATACACAATTACATAGATGCATAGAGAGAGAGAGAGAGAGAGAGAGAGAGAGAGTGAGAGTGAGAAGATACAAAAGAACAATAGTTAGGTTTGCAGTTTTTACATTATTAGGTTGGTAAACACTTATGTAAACAAATGAAGAAAGAAGTGCCAGGTAAACATACAGTTACGACGGAAATCACTGACAGTGCTCATAAGGAAACTCTGCAGATTGTGCCAGGCCAGTACTTGTACTCTGCAGCAGTTAGCTGACGAAATATGAAAACTGCAAAACAAAAAATCGTTACGTGTGGATGTTTCATAAGCGAAGAGATAGAGCGACACGTAGTCAATGGCCAGATAAGAGGAAACGCACGTTTCGGCCGGGAAGAGAGGAACTGTTAGCAGTAACCTATTAATGTAATAATTATAACGTGACCTGCTTTATAGTCAGCAAGCATCGCACGTAAAAGTTGTATTGATCCGGATTACATCCACTGAAAATGCCTTAATGTAAAAGGGGAAACGAGTCTGCAACATTAATGAATATAAAAAATGGTTCAAATGGCTCTGAGCACCATGGGACTCAACTGCTGAGGTCATTAGTCCCCTAGAACTTAGAACTAGTTAAACCTAACTAACCTAATGACATCACAAACATCCATGCCCGAGGCAGGATTCGAACCTGCGACCGTAGCGGTCTTGCGGTTCCAGACTGCAGCGCCTTTAATGAATATAGATTACAGTAAACAAAAGCGTCACAGTTTATAAAAAGACTAGACATGACAATGTTGATCAGAACAGATGACGAGACAAAGCTTATTCCCTGATTGGCCGTTCCAACTATAGCTATCATTTAAACAAATAACGGTAAATGACTTGTTATTTTGAGCAGGTGATGATTACGCCTTGTAAAAGTTGTTTAGAAAGTCATGGTTGTACCCAGATGCAGCAGTCAGTTTATTATATGATCAATTCCAGTCATAAAAGACTATCTTGAGGTATCTACAAACAACGAAAAACCAAAACATGGCACAATGAGTTATTACAAAAACAGTCGTAAATTTAGTATTCGTCATTCGTAACCTGTTGAGATCTGACGTTGTGACATTTTGCTGAGTCATCTGACAACTCATAAACACTATGTTGGAAATCAAAATCTCCATTTATCAATAAATCAGGATCATATACAGCGTACACTCTGAATCTGTGGCGAAACGGATGACAATACTCGATGTAGCATGTGATCTTCAGTCATGAATACATCGACAAAGACGGTAAACTGTTAGAAACCAAACAGCACTGTGTAATTTATAGTCACACGTTAAAACTCGCCTCTACAATTGTTTACTCAATCTCAAACTAAGTAGAAGTATTTGGAAACATGAAGAAACCGTTACATGAGCTCAGTGGTTGAATTACCAGTTGTGTCAAAATCTTGAAAATATTTTGCATGCGACCCATGCTGAAAGCACAGGGTGACGCATAATCCCGTTAACATTTGAGAATTCAGTACTTCAGAATAATGTAGGTAGAGAAGTATAAATCGACATAGATGCTCGAAACGACATGCAGTTTTAAAGGACCAAAAATAGAGCACAATTGACGAGCAGATGGCGCTTCATATGATACAAAAGCAATAATTACCATAACAACTGGTTTTTAGCAAAGAAGATGTCCTTTGTAATGAGTGCTCATCATGTCGGCCGTCATTCATCAACAATACCTGTAGTCGACGGACATTGTTCTGAACAGCAATGTACAGCACATCAGTAGGTGTGGTGAGAAATTGCCGTCCGATGGTGTATTTCAGCATCCCTAACGAGATTGGGCGATCACGGTGGTCTTATGACTTCAGGTAGCCCCACAACCAATAATCACAAGGACTGTGACCTGAGGACCTGGAAGTAGGGGTGGGAAAAAGCGACGGGTTTAAACCGATACCGGTATTATAGTTCTGAATAACTAGTATTTTTCGGTATTTGTTTGGCCTCGGTTATAATAGCTGTGTGTGTGGTTTTTTTTTTCTAATAACCGAGTAAAAGATCGAAAAAGCAGTTAGTCACAGCAGCAGTCCTAAAATTTTTCGTTTCTAAGTAAATTTTCTTTTAAAAATGAGTATTGTTTATCTGTAAAATTTGCATTACTTAGAGATATTGCGTTATTATGGAAAATAGAAAAGGAGGGTATTATTTAGTAACGATGTCGACAGAAATGAGCAAAAAACACATGGCGTAAGAATTGATGCAGCATTGCTGAGACAATAGGGTCTCGGTTGCCAAGTGTCGTCGCCAGACATCCGTTGTATTGTAGAGAGTTCCCAACCCTAGTCTGGAAATATTTTTAGGAAGTGATGTAGCAATGAAACACATTTCCAAATTTTTTTAAAAAATATTAAAGATTTGTTTGCCGTTCCTATGAAATAATAAAAAAGGAAGGAAATTATTGTAACTGTAATAAATTAAAAACTTAACAACAAAGCATTCATAGTATACAGTAAAAATAGAAAGTAGCTGATCTGGTACTCGTGTCTACATAATATGCCTTTATCTGCTTATAGCCCTTGAAAACGAACAGATTAACACCAAAAACAGAGAGCTTCAACAACAGTTTTCACGCTTTAGCACTAACTATTCGTAACGACCAAACAGTGGTATGATACCCAATTATAACACGATTTTTGAGCAGTTTCCAAAAATTAGTCAATAGGAGAATACCGGTGATTTCTGTAGTATTCAACCACTTATTACTTTTCGAGAAAAGCAGCTAACGTTGGACGGACTAAGTTTTCTTTTATTTGCCTTTTAATCTAATATTTTGATTCTATGTATCTTGACACTGGGTGAGCCACATTTTTTTTCAGTCTTTGTTCGGTTTCTACGTTTATTACAGAAAACAGTAGGAATAAAAAAACCAAATTCGGTTATTTCAGATACCGGTTGTTTTAAGCGGTTTTAGGAGTCAGATTATACTGGCGTGGAAAGAATTCAGTATAACCGAAAACCGGTCGTTTCAGCGACAACCACCACCCTACCTGGAAGGCTAAGCATGACGGAAGTGACGGCTTATCACGCGATTCTCACCAAACGATGTGCGCAAGAGATCTTCCGCACATATAGCAATATGGGGTGGAGCACCATCCTGCACAAAAGTCGTAACTTCCAGCACGCGTTTGCCAGCCAGGCTAGGGATGAAGCGATTCTGTAACTTATCGGTGTACGCCGTAGTCTTCAAGCTGACACTTTGAAAAGCAGCATTTTCCTGTCCAGTGCCATCTGTTGGCCCGTTTTTATATTTTCTTTGTCTCAATGAAACCTCACGTCATTTCAGGCACGTGCGTCAAATTTTACCTGTCTGCCTACATAATTCCGTGAATTAGTGCGTTTTCAAATGTTTGCTGACTTTTGGGTCACCCTGTGGATTACCAACGCTATACATGGTGTTTCAGAAGTGATGGTCAATAATTCACACATGGAAAGTACAGGCCAAAAGTAGCTACAAAGCTCCTATAATCATGGTCCAAAAATCTCCCAAGTTGTCGAGATACAAAACATTTCTGTTGCGGTTCATTACTGTCTAAGAACACATGGCATCTCTAAACGTTAAAGTAGGTGTTCCAAACGTTGTCCATGCATCTGAGAGTGCAACATTTAAATCGACTCTGAAATGAGTTGCGAATCCTCTCAGGCATTCCTGGGGAATTCTTTAAATGATGGATGCTTCAATCCGCAAGCGTAATTCCTCGAGGGAGTTGACCTCGGTAACGTAGACCAGACTTTTGAGATGACCCCACACACAGAAATCCATGAGATTTAAATCCGGAGACCTTGGAGGCCATGGTACAGGCCATATCCAATGTTGACCATACGTCCGAGTTAGAAGCCGGCGCATTCGTAAATGAAAATGTGCTAGAGCACCGTCATGCATGAACCACACGTTCAGGCGTTGGTTCAGTGGGACATCATCATGTACATGTGGAAGTGCAGTCCGCAGAAACCGCATGTACTGCTGTCCGGTTAGTCTCTGTGGTAGGAAGTGTGGTCCAATTATGTGGTCTCCGAGCAGTTTCTGCCCAGACATTCAACGAATAACACTGCCGATGTCGTGATACGTGTGTTGCATTAGGATTGACATCGGCCCAAATCTGATAGTTACGGTATTTAAAAATACCGTCACGGGTAAATCCAGCCTCATCCGTGCATACTGCCTACAAAGAGGGGATTCAGCGTACACTGTTGTTGAACCCACAGATGATTTGGACAGAGTACATGCCGATGTAAAATTCGCCACACACTCCCATGACTCGGGACACCATCTTGGGTAGAAGTCCTCCTTGTAGAAGCACTCGGACGTTTGTGTACAATGCGTGACACCTGTTCCTCAACATAGGGTGAAATGAATTTCGGTCGACCTTCTCGCACATGGTACGCGAAACTCTCATGTAACCGGTTAACCGTGCGGCTGTCGGGCTGCCTGCGGAGAGGAAAAATTTCCTCATACAGTCGTGCAGTCTCAAGGGCACTGCCATTCACTTTGCCATACATGAAGAGCATGTCAGCGTTCTTTTCATTAGTATAACCTCTCTCCACGGTGCATTCACGTTCGTAACTGATTGTGAAGTCGGTACGGCACAGTGCATGGAAATGGAAGTTGCGCATTCATAAATAGACAGTCTATGGTTCAAATGGTTCAAATGGCTCTGAGCACTATGGGACTCAACTGCTGAGGTCATTAGTCCCCTAGAACTTAGAACTAGTTAAACCTAACTAACCTAAGGACATCACTCACATCCATGCCCGAGGCAGGATTCGAACCTGCGACCATAGCGGTCTTGCGGTTCCAGACTGCAGCGCCTTTAACCGCACGGCCACTTCGGCCGGCTAGACAGTCTTTCCCAAACCTTGAGATACCAAAGTAAATACCGCGGTATCCAGGCGCCTTTACAGTTGGCTCCCAGCTCGAATTAATGCGATACCTCGGCAACTGTTGACTTGAGGATCCACGTTTATTGGAGATTCTTAGCTACTTTTGGTCTGTACTTTCCATGTGTGAATTATTGACCATAATCTTCATGCAAGATGAAATATTCAGGAAGAATGAATACACTATGCTGTGAACCAACTAACAACCTTTAGTAAACAGTTTAGAAAGCATCATGTTGTCTCTCTAACTTCGCGAGTTTTCAACAATGGCTTTGTTCTGATCGCAATACAAACTCAGTAGGCTGCGTGTCGCGGGTAACGACTTGGTGACATTTCATCGCGCAGCGTGCGACACTCAGTCAGTCTCGCAAACGTGGCAGTAGCCAGGGTAACACATGACACCTCTGATCAGAGAGACATTGTTCGCGCGCTGCCGCAGATGTTGGTCTGGAGCGGTGGTTGTCAAACTTTTTTGCTCAAGAGCCAATACTGACATTATGCGAAGGCACCTCGGGCCGGATATGTACCTATCTTACTATTAACTGAGAACCTACATAAATTGGTGTAATATGCGCTCCCAGTATAGTCATAGTAAAGGCCCGAAGCACTGATCATTAAAAGAAGACACCATTCGGAACATTTCCTATCGACTGTTCTCTGTTTTAGATTTTTGACACCTTAGGCAACCCCAAAGCTGTGACAGTATAATTGCTTGGCAGAGTATTGTTCAGTTGTGTGTGTGAGCGGATGACTGATTAATAACAGAAATTGTATTTATATTTAAATGCATTACGCAATATGAGACACTATCACAACTGTTTTGAATGTCATTTTTCTACCACTCATTGTGGTGTGTTAAAACAGTCATAATTTAATATCATATTCCTTGGGTCAAAAATTTACTGCATTTTGAGATGATTGTTTCTACAAGCTGAACGTTAATGAAACCGACAAAATGCAGGGACGGGTTCCTGACTGGAAATGGAGGAAAAAAAGTCCTATGAACACGTGTCCGGAAATGCATCGTTCCCACGGTAGACGGAGCTGACGATAGACAGTTCCTCTGACCACGTCCCGTGTGTTCGCTGTGTGTTGTAGGCTGTGTGATGGACGCAGCGTACTGAAATCAGCAGAATGGCCTGGACTCGGGAACAAGCCGATGTGGTGTTTGTGTGAGGCCAAGCAGATGGAAACGGTCGAGACGCAGGACGGCTATACCAGAGCAAGTACTCTTACAGACACCAACCACATCACACAACATTTCAAAATCTTTCAGGGCGTTTGTGTTATCATGGGTCCTTTGAGACAGACGAACGTCCAAGGAGGCGGCGGACTGTACGAACACCAGATTTGGAGGACCGGGTTCTACAGGATACTGAGGCGAACCCTAGTACAAGCTCCAGAGAAGTGGCCGGTCAACATGGTGTAAGCCAAAGTAGGATAATGTGTATACCGCACGACAATCGCTACTACCCTATCACTTGCAGTCACATAGAGGCCGCTTTGAACAACTGTTGTGAAGTGGATGCGATGTAGCTCTGTAGTGTGTCATGGGACGATTTGTTGTCGTCACAGGCACACCATCCACTTCCGGACACATGTTCATGGGACCTTTATTGCTCCATTTCCAGACAGGAATCCCTGCAGTTTGTCGCTTTTATTAATGTTCACCCAGTATGATGCATATTTACGAATCCACATTACTTCCGCGTCAAAATTTGTGCTATGGCTGCTGATCGGTATTAGTCGTAGTCACCCGAGAGCTGTCGGCACTGGAAAACAAACAATAAAACATTCCCCCTGTCACATCCTGTAATCCCGCAGTGGCAGCACAACTTACCTCTCTTGCGCGTGTGGTGAGCGGCCATCTTTACTTAGGTCACGGCCGAATTCCTCAACGCCAATTAAAATGAAGCACACATTAAAATATCACTGTTTCTGTATTTTTGTTTGTTACTGATCAGGAAAACTGCACTCTTACGAATCTCTTAACTTTAGTTGACGTTTCTGAATTCCGCAGTTAGTTGCTACATGTATATTATTATACGAGGGGAAGTCAAAAAGTAAACGGACTTTTGCTATTTCTCGCTGTAGGGCTTGGTAACACTTCTAGTATCCAGGGCTGCAGTACTGTCGGCTGCAACACTTCTATTCAACGTGTCACTCTTATTTCCGCTTTAGTCGTTGTATTTTAGCAGACCGTGGAACATAGCAGCTCCATTGTCGATCTGCACCAAGGAGGAAATGAAGACAGTGATTCGCTTTTTGTTTGCGGAAGGTGTTAAACCCGCGGAAATTATTCATCGAATGCAAGCGCAGTGGAGTGATAGCTGTTTATCGCCAAGGAAAATCTACGAATAAATAGTGCGCTTCAAACAGTGACGAGGAAAGATGTGGCAGGTCATTGACGTCAACAGAACTATTTGGATGATGCTGAGGGTATGGTGACGCGAAACAGACGAATCACAGTGGGCGATATCGCCAGTACTTAACGTATCAGTCATTCTTCAGCGTATTTCATCTTACACGACAGGCTTAATTTTCGGAAAGTGAGTGCAAGATGAGTACCGAAAGAATTGTCAGCGTTGCATAAGGTGCAACGGATGGACATCTCTCGTAAACATACGGCCCCTTTGAGACCTGAGTTTCTTCTGGAGTATACAACTTTCAAATAACTTCCGGGAATTCCGCTAGGTAACACCTTCAGCGACCGCCTGTAATAAGTAATATCGACGCTCCGACATATCGTGTAGCCAAGCATCTTTCTTCTCTGTTGAGTCCACAAGTAGGTCGGTGTGAACATCATATCAGGAACTCACCTGATATTTTACGTCGTTTGGAGGGACTGCGGTTGAATGACTCTGATATTTTAGTGAATTTCGATGTGGTCTCTCTCTTCACTCATGTTCCTCTGTCTGATTCGTTGCGGTTAATTGAGGCTAGGTTTGGTGCTGAATTAACTAATCTCTTTCTGCACGTGTTGACATCCATTTACTTTTCATTCAGTGACCAGTATTAGTAGCACAAGGATGGAGTGGTAGTCCGTTGTCTCCTGTGATCGCAAATTTGTTTATGGAATACTTCGAGGAACGTGCATCAGAGTCGGCGCCTTTGAAACCCGCCTTTTTCTTTAGATATGCTGACGATACCTTTGTTGTTTGACCTAATGGTAGGGAGAATTTGAATGCCTTTCTAGAACATCTGAACTCGATCCATCCGAACATTCGTTTTACGATGGAGGTGGAAGAGGATGGTTGCCTTCCCTTTCTTGACGTGTTGGAGGAAGGATGATGAATAACTGGGAAACGTACTCACACCGACTTGTACTTACAGGCTAATAGTTGCCACCATCCGGCTCAGCGTGAAGGCGTATTCGTACCTTGGTACACAGGGCACATGTTGTTTCCGATGCTGAGACTTTGCCAACTGAGCTGTCCCATCTTGAAGTTACGATTCGTCAAAATGGCTATAGTGATAGACAGATTGAACGTGCGTTGCGCTATCGACCAACTCTACATCGGGTGATTGATGATAATTCTGAGTCAACACTTAAGTTTACTGCCTTTTTGCCTTATGTAGAAAACACTTCCAACGGTCGTATTTTACGGAAATACGATGTGAAATGTGTTTTCCGACCTCCATCTAAAATTATAGTGCTTTTGAGTTCTGTTAAGGATGATGTTGGTCTGCGTAAGGCGGGTGTATATCGCATTCCTTGTAGCTGCGGCATGGCATATATTGGTCAAATTATCAGGACCGTGGAGGACCGATGTACTGAGCATAAACGACCCATATGATTACAGCAGCCAAGTAGATCTGCTATTGTCGAACATTGCTTGGATACTGGTCACCCCGTGTTATATAATAACACCAAGATATTGGCATGCACGTCCAGCTATTGGGACAGTGTTATCAAGGAGGCAGTTGAGATTAAATTAGCGAGCAACCTCGTTAACAGGGATGGAGGTTTTTGTTTAAACTCTGTTTGGAATTCGGCTCTCTCCCTTCTCAAAAAACAGAGGGGCAGAGTCAATGCTACATCCCCAGGGAGTTCGTAGTCTCACTGTCGATATCTCTGACTTTGGTCATCTTTGGTGGCACTAGTGTTCAGTGTGTGTGTCATCTTTCCTGCATCAGTCCGAGAACCGAGGTTTTAAATCTGCATGCACGTCGCCTGTCCGTTGCAGTTTGCCTTGAAAATGGCGGCGTGTTCTCCCGCCGAAATATCGGCGGTAGCTGAAAGTGTTACCTGGCTAAATTCCCGGAAGTTATTTGAAAATTCGGCCCGTTATCACTGCGAGGGAGATGGATTTTTACAGCCAGTCGTTACTGCAGACGAAACTTGGGTGCATCATCACGACCCGTAAAGTAAGGGTGCGAAAAAGCTTCGGAAATACTCATGATTATCAGAAGTTAAGAAATTTTAACGTCAACCATCGGCTGGTAAGATCACGCTAACACTATTCTGGGAGATGGAAGAGGCGAAATTGTGAACAATGAGAACTATTGTGACGTGTTGCGAACTAAACTGAAACCTGCAACCTGATCGAACTGTCACGGGAAACTGCGAAACGTTGTAATCCTGCAGCAGGATAATGCTCAGTCACATTCTGCCAAACGGACGACCGGAACAGTAAAGGAGTTCGAATTGCTGGAACACCCGCCATGCAGTCCAGACCTGGATCCAAGCGATTTCCATATGTCTGGGCTATTGAAGGAAGCGCTCATGGGAAGAAGATTTGCAACCGATGCAGTAGTCTCTGATCCGCTGGAAAATCGGTTACAGGTTGTAACATCATAGATTAAGGGTCGACCTGCGACAGCAATCGCACAACTTGCGTACGGGCCGCTAGACGCGGCCGCGAGCGCTAAAAAGAGTGCATTGCGGTCGCAGGCGCGCGTGTTGCGTACGGGGCGCGAGGTGCCGCCACGAGCGCAACCGAATGGTTCAAATGGCTCTGAGCACTATGGGACTTAACATCTATGGTCATCAGTCCCCTAGAACTTAGAACTACTTAAACCTAACTAACCTAAGGACATCACACAACACCCAGCCATCACGAGGCAGAGAAAATCTCTGACCCCGCCGGGAATCGAACCCGGGAACCCGGGTGTGGGAAGCGAGAACGCTACCGCACGACCACGAGCTGCGGACAAAAAAAAAAGTCTTTACTGGCCTTCAAAGGAATGACCATTAGCTACGATACACTTCTGACGTCGGTTGTGAAGGTATTAGAAACTGGCACCAAATGAATCTTTCGAAGCACCGTAGTGACGCGTTGTTGGATATCCGCCACGCATACGTGCTCAAATTCCTCGTTCATAGCCATGTCACCGTTCTTTAGTATCCTCATTATTCTACAGATTTGGCGCCGGCAGACTTCTTTTTGTTCTGAAAGACTCACGCTTCGCAGTCGTTCCGCGTGACCACACGTGCTTTGAACTATTTCACAAGAAGCGATCCCTGTCAGTTTTCAACAGTTTTGCAACCAGTGTCATAAGTGTGTTGTAGCTAACGGTGATTACTCTGAATTCCAGTAAAGATATTTTGTTCGTATATGTTGTTTTTTTTCTGAGAACATTTGACGGACTTTTCAGATGCTTCTTGTAAAATACCGCAGGCCTCACAAATAACTGATTCGAGCACTGGTCTGGAGGATGCTGGACGCTCTGGAGGAGGAGGAGGCGCGGCCTGCCCTGGACGGCCTGCTCACCTTGGCTGGGCCAGAGTGAGGTGCCCTCTAACTCCACCTCCATCTCCACGCTCGTTTTTGAGGACCGGCCTTGGCTGCCGCTGCCGCCGCTCCGTAATTTACTGGCCGGCTGGAGCGGCTAGCTCTTCTCAGGCTGCTGGCCGCACCAGGTTTTGATTCAGCGTCCGTCCACCGTATCACCTAGCTAGGCAGTCTTACTTTTTGTTTCGGTCGTAAGTCTTCTGACCTGTTTTGAGGCGGCCCGCCACGAATCTCCCGTGCCAACCTCTTCATCTCAGTTGTAGCACTTGCACCCAAAGTCCTCTGTCTTTTATTGGATCTCTGTCTCCATCTACTTCTACATCAACAAGTTTACTCTGCAACTCACACTGGCACGACGTTCTTCGAATCACCTTCAGACTATTTCTCTACCTGAAATGTAGTCGCAGTTGCGAATACGCACCAACATCAGCTGTAGAGTGGAATGACGGCAATGAAAATTTTTGCCAGACCGAGACTCGAACCTGGATTTCCCGCTTAGCGCGAGCGATCACCTTACCATCTGGTTATCCCAGGACGAACCACAGCCACACCCAAACTTACGTATGTCGTCAACCATGTGTCTACAATCTATACTCGTACGTCCACTATGCATATTCCCGTACAGGGGAGACATTATATTTGAAAGTCAAACATCATCATCATCATCATCATTTAAGACTGATTATGCCTTTCAGCGTTCAGTCTGGAGCATAGTCCCCTTTATAAAATTCCTCCATGATCCCCTATTCCGTGCTAACATTGGTGCCTCTTCCGATGTTATGCCTATTACTTCAAAATCATTCTTAACCGAATCCAGGTACCTTCTCCTTGGTCTGCCCCGACTCCTCCTACCCCCTACTGCTGAACCCATGAGTCTCTTGAGTAGCCTTGCCTCTCCCATGCGTGTAACATGACCCCACCATCTAAGCCTGTTCGCCCTGACTGCTACATCTATAGAGTTCACTCCCAGTTTTTCTTTGATTTCCTCATTGTGGACACCCTCCTGCCATTGTTCCCATCTACTAGTACCTGCAATCATCCTAGCTACTTTCATATCCGTTACCTCAACCTTATTGATAAGGTAACCTGAATCCACCCAGCTTTCGCTCCCATACATCAAAGTTCGTCGAAAGATTGAACGGTGCACAGATAACTTAGTCTTGGTACTTACTTCCTCCTTGCAGAAGAGAGTAGATCGTAGCTGAGCACTCACTGCATTAGCTTTCCTACACCTCGCTTCCAGTTCTTTCACTATGTTGCCATCCTGTGAGAATATGCATCCTAATTACTTGAAACCGTCCACCTGTTATAACTTTGTTCCTCCTATTTGGCACTCAATCCGTTTATATCTCTTTCCCACTGACATTACTTTTGTTTTGGAGACGCTAATCTTCATACCATAGTCCTTACATTTCTGATCTAGCTCTGAAACATTACTTTGCAAACTTTCAATCGAATCTGCCATCACAACTAAGTCATCCGCTTATGCAAGACTGCTTATTTTGTGTTCATACATCTTAACCTCACCCAGCCAGTCTATTGTTTTCAACATATGATCCATATATAATATGAACAACAGTGGAGACAGGTTGCAGCCTTGTCTTACCCCTGAAACTACTCTGAACCATGAACTCAATTTACCGTCAATTCTAACTGCTGCCTGACTATCCATGTAAAGACCTTTAATTGCTTGCAAAAGTTTGCCTCCAATTCCATAATCTCGTAGTACAATAACTTCCTCCTAGGAACCTGGTCATATGCCTTTTCTAGATCTATAAAGTATAGATACAATTCCCTGTTCCACTCATAACACTTCTCCACTATTTGCCGTAAGCTAAAGATCTGGTCCTGACAACCTCTGAGAGGCCTAAACCCACACTGATTTTCATCCAATTGGTCCTCAACTAATACTCGTACTTTCCTTTCAACAATACCTGAGAAGATTTTACCCACAACGCTGATTAAAGAGATACCTCTGTAGTTGTTACAATATTTTCTGTTTCCATGTTTATAGATTGGTGTGACTACTGCTTTTGTCCAGTCTGATGGAACCTGTCCCGACTCCCAGGCCATTTCAGTTATCCTGTGTAGCCATTTAAGACCTGACATTCTACTGTATTTGATGAGTTCCGACTTAATTTCATCCACCCCAGCTGCTTTATTGCACTGCAATCTATTGACCATTTTCACCACTTCCTCAAATGTGATCCTATTTCCATCCTCATTCCTATCCCATTGTACATCGAAATCTGAAACATTACTGATCGTATTTTCACCTACATTGAGCAACGCTTCAAAATATTCCCTCCATCTGCCCAAGGAATCCACAGGATTCACAAGCAGTTTTCCTGACCTGTCCAAAATACTTGTCATTTCCTTCTTACCTCCCTTTCTAAGACTGCTAATTACACTCCAGAATGGTTTTCCAGCAGCTTGACCCAAAGTCTCCAACCTGTTTCCAAAGTCTTCCCAAGATTTCTTCTTGGATGCTGCAATTATCTGTTTGGCTTTGTTTCTTTCTTCAACATAACTTTTTCTGTCTACCTGAGTTCTAGTATGTAGCCATTTTTGATACGCCTTCTTTTTCCTTTTACAGGCTGCCTTGACTGTGTCATTCCACCAAGCTGTTTGCTTCATCCTACCTTTACACACTACTGTTCCAAGACATTCTTTAGCCACTTCTAGTACTGTGTCCCTGTACATTGTCCATTCCTTTTCCAATGACTGTAATTGACTACATTCAACTAACTGGTACCTTTCTGAGATCAGTGTTATGTACTTGTGCCAGATTTCCTTATCCTGAAGTTTCTCCACTCTTATCCTCCTACATATGGACCTGACCTCCTGCACTTTCGGCCTCACAATACCAATTTCGCTGCAGATTAAATAATGATCAGTGTCATCAAAGAATCCCCTGAATACACGTGTGTCCCTCACAGCCTTCCTGAATTCCTGATCTGTTATTATATAGTCAATGACAGATCTGGTTCCCCTGCCTTCCCAAGTATACCGGTGAATGTTCTTATGCTTAAAAAAGGAGTTTGTGATTACTAAGCCCATACTGGCACAGAAATCCAAGAGTTGTTTCCCGTTCCTGTTGGCCTCCATATCCTCTCCAAATTTACTCATAACCTTTTGATACCCTTCTGTTCGATTTCCAATCCTGGCATGAGCAGAACACTGTCCTTGTCCTTTACTCTAACAACTACATCACTGAGTGCATCATAAAAACTATCCATCTTATCTTGATCTGTCCCTTCACAATGCGAATATACTGACACAATCCTAATTTTCTTGCTAGACAAATCTATCCACATCAGTCGTTCGTTTACATACCTTATTGCAACTACGCTTGGTTCCATTTCTTTCCTGATGTAAAGCCCTACACCCCATTGTGCTATTCCTGCTTGGACTCCTGACAGATCAAACATGATGATTAAAATGTTTTAGTTATAATACAATGTTTTAGTTATAATACAATTGAAAGAAAACAGCCCTCGGTCACTATTTTTAATAAATTAACCAGGTTTCAACAATGCTAGGAGTGTCTTCCTCAGAATTTAAATCAAAGAATGGTCTATAACATGGTCACAGAATTATAACTAAAAACATATGATACAGAGTCATCGTGAAAGACTAGCAGTACTTTTTTTTGTGGTCTTCAGTCCTGAGACTGGTTTGATGCAGCTCTCCATGCTACTCTATCCTGTGCAAGCTTCTTCATCTCCCAGTACCTACTGCAACCTACATCCTTCTGAATCTTTTTAGTGTATTAATCTCTCGGTCTCCCTCTACGATTTTTACCCTCCACGCTGCCCTCCAATACCAAATTGGTGATCCCTTGATGCCTCAGAACATGTCCTACCAACCGATCCTTTCTTCTAGTCAAGTTGTGCCACAAACTTCTCTTCTCCCCAATCCTATTCAATACTTCCTCATTAGTTACGTGATCTACCCACCTTATCTTCAGCATTCTTCTGTAGCACCACATTTCGAAAGCTTCTACTCTCTTCTTGTCCAAACTAGTTATCGTCCATGTTTCACTTCCATACATGGCTACACTCCATACGAATACTTTCAGAAACGACTTCCTGACACTTAAATCAATACTCGATGTTAACAAATTTCTCTTCTTCAGAAACGATTTCCTTGCCATTGCCAGTCTACATTTTATATCCTCTCTACTTCGACCATCATCACTTATTTTACTCCCTAAATAGCAAAACTCCTTTACTACTTTAAGTGTCTCATTTCCTAATCTAATTCCCTCAGTATCACCCGATTTAATTTGACTACATTCCATTATCCTCGTGTTGCTTTTGTTGATGTTCATCTTATATCCTCCTTTCAAGACACTGTCCATTCCGTTCAACTGCTCTTCCAAGTCCTTTGCTGTCTCTGACACAATTACAATGTCATCGGCGAACCTCAAAGTTTTTACTTCTTCTCCATGAATTTTAATACCTACTCCGAATTTTTCTTTTGTTTCCTTTACTGCTTGCTCAATATACAGATTGAATAACATCGGGGAGAGGCTACAACCCTGTCTCACTCCTTTCCCAACCACTGCTTCCCTTTCATGCTCCTCGACTTTTATAACTGCCATCTGATTTCTGTACAAATTGTAAATAGCCTTTCGCTCCCTGTATTTTATACCTACCACCTTCAGAATTTGAAAGAGAGTATTCCAGTTAACATTGTCAAAACCTAGCAGTACTTATATGTCATTTATAAAATAACAAATATGTCAAAAGGGCATTAGTCACAAAGATATTAAGGATAATAAATTGTGATGGTGAGCTACTAAGGGCTGCTCGTTACTTGAGCGGTTACAGTCCGTTTGCAACCTGTAAACTTGATCGTCATGTAACAGATCCTGAATTTTCTTTTTCAGTCTTCGGTATATAATCCTTGCCAGTAACTTTGATGCATGAATTCTTAAGCTGATTGTGCAGTAGTTCTTGCACTTATCTGCCTTTGCTATGCTGGGAATTCGTTGTGTAGTATCATTGCCACAGATACTACTACAACGCCGCGCCAACACGAGGTTGGCAGCCCGTCGTCTGCCGGCCACAGCGCACTCTAGCGGGCTGTGCAGCTCGACGGAACTGGAGTGTGCCTCGTTCACTTCTTAGCTAGATTTCAACCTAGGCAGACGCACTTCCATAATCGGCCCTCAGCCAGTTCTGTAATGTTTGCATTGATTCTCTGAGGAGGGCCCATCAGGCTTCGTCCCTGAGAATATGTTGCATTAGTTCATGGTATTCCATGTTACGAGATTGTCAGTTCATAGCTGCAGCTGCACTCCTACAAACTACTGATGATAAGTAATTTCATTGTACTATGCGTTTCTTGAATAATAATCCTTCTCTCTAACAGTGTGCCGTACCTCATACTATTGCAACCTGGACTCCTTCAGCTCCTATTATCTCGGCCTCCTGCTTATTTGCATTTAGTAACGAGCTGGAAACACCCACGCGTTTTGTGCCTCTAAACAGTGAGACACAATAGGTTGGATAATATATTCGTCAAAGTCTGGCGGTGATGGTACGTCCGAGTTTCGTAGGTTCTTTTACTGGCACCGTAGATCATCTGCAGGATGTTTTCTTTAATAAAAAATCAACATGTCCCACATGCATGGAGCTAATGAGCTATTGTAGTATCAGTTTGGTCTGGTGGAATTTTATAGTGTAACATTTTCAGCCTCCGTCAGTTTACTTTGCCAGCATTGACGTACACAAGCTTTCGCTATCGTTGCATCTGACGCCCGACCGTTGGAAAAGCGACCGTTGATTAAGAGCTCGAGGCCTTGGAAGGCCACACACCTGCCGCATGGCGGTTGGAGAGCACGCCGTCGCTCCCGTGTCAACAACAAGAGAGTGTGCTCACGCGTGTCTCCCGCTTCCTGAAAATTGTCACGTTCAAAGACGGCGTAAGCCACAAGGGTCAAGTAAATAACGTTTTGATCTGACGAACTGCACAATTATTCCGCCACCATCGCGTTACAGACCTTCTTAATCGCTCGCGCGGGAATGATGCTAACAGCGAGCAGGGATGGTCGTTTACTGCTTACATGTGCAGTTTTAATATATGTGACGAAGTCAACAATTCCTCCAGGTGTGGAGTTCGTAGTGTAACACTGTTTCTGAACGTAAAAAAGTCAGCCATATCGAAATTTACAGACAGATAACGGAAGCTACAATGTTATGTACGAAGATTCAGTTCTAAAATGGTGCGTCGTGTATAATGGGGAACTAAGAATGTTCATTATGAAGATACATCAGACCGACCTTCACTTGCGACTGATCAGGGATTTTCTCTGCCTCGTGATGACTGGGTGTTGTGTGCTGTCCTTAGGTTAATTAGGTTTAAGTAGTTCTTAGGGGACTGATGACCATAGATGTTAAGTCCCATAGTGCTCAGAGCCATTTTTGAACTTGCGACTGACGAATTACAGTAAGGAATTTAGGAAAAAAATTCAAGACGATAGACAGTAATTTCAATATTGATGGACTGGGTTTGTACTTTCTGGAAATTAGGCAATCAGTTCTTTATCAAATTGTTACTGGGGGAATTGGGCAATAGAAAAATATGCACCTGCTGGGTTCCTACAGTTCTGACAAATGAACAGAAGAGCAACGACTGGGAGCTGCATTGCACTTTCTCAGTCTGTACGGAAAGGCTAGCGAGAAGTTTTTGTACCACATTTTTATGGGTGACGGGACCTATTTTTCGCATAAAAGTACGGTAATCAATGGAAGGGCATCGTTCACTACCCGCAAAAAAAAAAAAAAAAAAAAAAAAAAAAAACTGCCAAGCAAATTCAGAGCATCAAAAAGGTGATAACCGTTGTGTTCTGGGATCGAAAGGGACGCCCACACATCGACTCAGTGCGTCAAGGAGAGACCGTAAATGCAGCGACGCACTAGCAGACCATTCTTCGTGCACGCCTCCCCGTTCAAACAAACGATGTGTGGATTGTTGTCCAGTGGCATTATGCTTATTCACAACAACGCTGCCCTCTTTCTGCTATGTTGGGGAATAATTTGCTTCGGCATTTTAAGTGGGCGTTACATCCAAATTTAAGGTTTTTTGGGCGTAAAGCGGCATGGATATGACAATGAACTGAAAGAGGACATTTGTGACTCAACTTCGCGGCAAGAAAGCATATGAAACCTTGTGGAGCACTGCGGCTAATGCTTCAATTTGAATGTCGACTAAGTAGAAAACACCTAAAATGTGTCCGCAGCTCGTGGTCGTGCGGTAGCGTTCTCTCTTCTCACGCCCGGGTTCCCGGGTTCGATTCCCGGCGGGGTCAGGGATTTTCTCTGCCTCGTGATGACTGGGTGTTGTGTGATGTCCTTAGGTTAGTTAGGTTTAAGTAGTTCTAAGTTATAGGGGACTGATGACCATAGATGTTAAGTCCCATAGTGCTCAGAGCCAGCTAAAATGTTAAGGTAAGTTGTGAAATTAGTTTTCTTTATGAAGTCTGGAGAAACAAACGTTCCTTTGTTTTAGAATGACGCTTATGCTATTACAGTGACTGAATTTCAGTGCACACGTTACTGCAGGCTTGAGGAGCATGTAAGTGCAAGTTATAACTAAAGTGCAGCTACTCGCGGAGATTCATTGTGGGTTGTAGACATCGTATGGCAACGAAACTTGGCACATATTCTAATGCGTCAATGAGGAACCGATTTACGATGGCAAAAATTTAGTGCCGATTTTCTGAACCAGGTGTACATCTAGCAGTTTACAGCATCCCGTCGACGTCTCCCGTACAAATTGTATAAATAAGTCAGCATTATGCCTTTCTCATTTGTTGACCTTTTCTGCCCACGTCCCGTCCCTTATGGAAACATTTCTGTATGTGTTTGTTGCATTCACAGCGCAAGATTTGCACCTGTGGCCAAAACTGGAACAAATTTTTTTTCAGTGTAAATCGGTTCCATACTAACGCATTAGAATATCTACCAATTTTCGCTACTATACTGTAATTACAGCCCAAACTGGACCTCTGTGAGTAGCTGTTCCTCAATTAACCAACTGGTATTTTGCGCAAGCGTGCTTGAGTTTCTGTGGAGAAAGCTGGAGACAACATTGTAACCAATCAGACAGCTTGAGGCCTGAACGATTTTCAAATACGCAGGCCTCTGCAGTTGGTGATGTTTGCGAAATTTGTGCTTGATTGTACAATCAAATATGAGTTCCGAGTTCATTTTCTAGGAGGCTGCATACCGAGTGATCTCGAGTAGATCAATCGTGATCAGCTCAAGAAATCTACTCTTAGGTGAGTAATCCAACTATAGAATCGTAAGAGTATCATGAAACCTACCCCACTCTGTTCGTCCTCGAGACGCAGAAAGCTGTAGATATCGGCGTTCAGGTTCCTGCAGCGTTCCTTAATTTCCGGAAGACATTCGATACATTTCCGCACTGCC
This sequence comes from Schistocerca serialis cubense, assembly GCF_023864345.2. NCBI lineage: Eukaryota > Metazoa > Arthropoda > Insecta > Orthoptera > Acrididae > Schistocerca > Schistocerca serialis. The sequence goes on along the minus strand of NC_064639.1, from coordinate 224,140,645 downwards.
TCCTAAAGAATAAAATACGAGCTTACGGAATATCAATGCCGGCGTGTGATTGGATCGAAGAGTTTCTAGTAAACAGAACACGGCATGCTGTTCTCAAGCCGGCAGCTGTGGCCGAGCGGTTCTAAGCACTTCAGTCCGGAACCGCGCTGCTGCTACGGTCGCAGGTTCGAATCCTGCCTCGGGCTTGGATGTGTGTGATGTCCTTAGGTTAGTTGGGTTTAAGAAGTTCTAAGTTCTAGGGGACTGATGACCTCAGATGTTAAGTCCCATAGTGCTTACAGTCATTTGAACCATTTGAAACTCGGCGGTAACGTGGTGCAGTCGAACTGCGAAATTCTGTATGACCCACTGAAGTGTCGGAACATCGATGCTGTCGTTGACCTCCTGAACGGCTGTTTTCAGCTCAGCAATGGTTTTGGAGTTTTTGCTGTACACCCTATCTTTAATATAGTCCCACAAAAAGGAGTCGCATGTTTTCAAATCCGGAGAATGTGGAGGCTAATTGAGGCCCATGCCCGTGTCCTCTGAGTACCCCAGAGCCGAAGGCGGTCCCCAAAGTGCTCCTCCAGTACATCAGACACTCTCCTGCTCCGATGGCGTCCAGCTCCGTCTTGCATGAATCACATCTTGTCGAAATCTGGGTCACTTCCGATAATGGGGATGAAATCATCTTCCAAAACCTTCTCGTACCGTTCGGTAGCCACCGTGCCATCAGGGAACATGGTACCGATTACTTCATGACTGGACATTGCAAACCACACAGTCAACTGTTGAGGGTGAAGAGACTTCTCGATCGCGAGATACCGATTATCAGTCCCCAGATGCACCAATTTTTCTTAGTGAGGGACCCATCCAAACGAAAGTGGGCTTCGTCGCTAAACAAATCGTATTCACATCAAGAGCCTGTTCGTGAATTCTGTGGACAATAGTGTTGTCGAAACATAACCGCTGTTCCAAGGACGTGGGGCTTAATGGCTAGTGGATTTGAATTTTGTATGGGAAGAGATGATGATCGACGTAGAGAGGATCTAAAATATAGACTGGCAATCGAAAGGAAGGTGTTTCTGAAGAAGAGAAATTTGTAAACATCGAGTATAGATATTAGTGTCAGGAAGTCTTTTCTGAAAGTATTTGTATGGAGCGTAGCCATGTATGGAAATGAAACACGGATGATAAATCGCATAGACAAGAACAGAATAGAAGCTTTCCAAATGTGGTGCTACAGAAGAATGCTGAAGATTAGATGGGTAGATCACATAACTAATGCGGAGGTATTGAACAGAGTTGGAGAGAAGAGGAATTTGTGGCACAACTTGACTAGAAGAAGGGATCCGTTGGTAGGACATGTTCTAAGGCATCAAAGGATCACGAATTTGGTACTGGACGGCAGCGTGGAGAGTAAAAATCATAGAGAGAGACCAAGAGATGAATACACTAAGCAGACTCAGGATGTAGGTTGCAATAGATACTTGGAGATGAAGAAGATTGCATAGGATAGAGTAGCATGGATAGCTGCATCAACCCAGTCTCTGGACTGAAGACCACAACAACAACAACAAGAACAACATGGGAAGAGATGCAGGTCTTCAACTACAATTTGTCACAGTGTCTCCTGGTTGATTCCCACCAGTTGTGCAGCTCGTCTGATAGATTTCCTGGGGATAGTTGAAACACAGCTCGTGTCTTCTCGATGTTTTCAGACGTTTTCACCTTTTTTTTTTGGACGACTGAAATTGCCAACTCTGTCTTCACGAACACTTCACGTTCTCTCAAACTTGCGAATCAAATTCGTGATTGTTGGCACATTTGGATAGGTTGTCTTCAGCTCGAACTCGGTCTCAAGCTTCATTTGAATCGAAGTTGGGCTGTTGTTGCTTGCACAGTAGGCCTTCACAAGCGCCATTCGCTCAGGCAGTCTGTAATGTGACATTTGCACATGCAAATGGCCGACAACAACAAGGCGCGTGCGCTTGCACATTCTAATTCCCATAATGCCCCGTGACCAACCGTGCACTATGATCGTCCTAACCCAAACCGTTCAGAAGTTACGACAATTTTATTAAATATAGTTCAGTAATTTCACTCTGAATATCTCGTGAAGAGACTATGAAAATAAAATTAAAGAGATTCGACCTCATACGGAGGTTTACCAGCTATCGTTATTTACTACTAGAACACAGATCTCCTCTCCGCCACATGCTGTAAGGTGGCTTGCAGAATACAGACATAGATGTGGTAGACAATGCAAGCGACCAGATACCATGCGATCGCTTCGGCGTCATGAGGAAAATAAACTCGAGTAGTCCGAGAGCGACATGGATCCAATGTATAAACCCATGCTGTGGTATTGTTTATCTTTCAGAACCTCCTGCGTCTCAGGAATTACGCATGTCAGTGCTCGTGGTGAAGCTGGATACTTGAGATCTTCGTTGCTCCTTCCCGTAGCGAAAAGTCGAAGTGGCGCTGTTAGTGTTTCGTGCTTTTTATAGCTTCTCTCATTGTTGTTCTTTGCCTCTCATGAAGTGAGTTACAAGATTCAGATACATCCGTTCATCCTTAGGTAATTCTGGCAATCTACATCTACATCCATACTCTGCGAACCACTGTGAGGTGCATGGCAGAGATTACATCCTATTGTACATATTAGGGTGTCTTCTCGTTTCTTTCGCCTATTGAGCGGAGGAAGATTGAGTGGTTGTACTCCTAAGTGCGAGTGGTAGTAAGTACAGTCTTGTTTTCGCGACCGACACTTAGAAGCCTGTAGTATACTCCTAGATTCCTCACCTGATACTGGTTCTTGAACGTGAGCAAGTTAATCAGGATATGAGCTTTTCGTTTCATATGCTGCTCTTAAGACCAAGTGTCACGTTTTCTCTTACCTTGACACATGCATGGATCATAAGTTTGCAGTAACGCGTGTGATTACCAGTACCAGAAACCCGTAGCATTTAAAAATATTTTTCTCTATTTTATCGTTGTCTGCCGAAACTTGTCAGTGTACAGAAAAAAATTATTTTTTTTTTTTCATTTATCAAGTTCCATCAGCCTACGTGACGCAAAGCTGTTTGGTCATGAAACGAGTCACTACAGAATTCACAGAAAACAGATGTTGTTGTTGTCATCAGTCCAGAGACTGGTTTGATGCAGCTCTCCATGCTACCCTATCCTGTGCAAGCCTCTTCATCTCCCAGTACCTACTGCAACCTACATCCTTCTGAATCTGTTTAGTGTATTCATCTCTTGGTCGCTTAAGAACGTGCCCTACCAACCGATCCCTTCTTTTAGTCAAGTTTTGCCACAGATAAGAAATTTTAAAAACAAAAGGAAAAGATAATAAAAATGAAGCGGTAAGGAGCTACGTTGTTGAGTGGTTTGGTGCTGGATCAAACAATTTGGTACATTTTCAAATAGTTTATTTAACAATAAGTTCAAACATCAACAACAACAAGAAATTTTAGTGCTCTTAATGTTCCAGGCAGATACTACAAAAAGAACTTTACACCCTATTAACTTTCCCGTTGTGGTAAACACTCAGAATAAGGGCACAAACAATTACGAAAAACAATTGCAATTATTAATCACCTCAAAAGGGAATAGGGTAAAGAAACACAGTAATCAACTAAGCGCCTTCACAGCGACCATTGTGTTTCAATACAATTTTAATACAGTTACAGCTAGTAGTTCGTCTTAGTCTGCAACCAAGATAAGCAACATGTAAAAGAAGTATCATTTGGCAACTAGCCGCGACAGTAGTCAGATTAAATTACCAAAATGAAGAATATCAGAGTTCAACTATCGCCGGCCGGAGTGGCCGTGCGGTTCTAGGCGCTACAGTCTGGAACCGAGCCACCGCTACGGTCGCAGGTTCAAATCCTGCCTTGGGCATGGATGTGTGTGATGTCCTTAGTTTAGTTAGGTCTAATTAGTTCTAAGTTCTAGGCGACTGATGACCTCAGAAGCTAAGTCGCTTAGTGCTCAAAGCCATTTGAACCATTTGAGTTCAACTATCCGCCTCATGTGGCCAACAACTTTTCAAAATACACTCCTGGAAATTGAAATAAGAACACCGTGAATTCATTGTCCCAGGAAGGGGAAACTTTATTGACACATTCCTGGGGTCAGATAAATCACATGATCACACTGACAGAACCACAGGCACATAGACACAGGCAACAGAGCATGCACAATGTCGGCACTAGTACAGTGTAAATCCACCTTTCGCAGCAATGCAGGCTGCTATTCTCCCATGGAGACGATCGTAGAGATGCTGGATGTAGTCCTGTGGAACGGCTTGCCATGCCATTTCCACCTGGCGCCTCAGTTGGACCAGCGTTCGTGCTGGACGTGCAGACCGCGTGAGACGACGCTTCATCCAGTCCCAAACATGCTCAATGGGGGACAGATCCGGAGATCTTGCTGGCCAGGGTAGTTGACTTACACCTTCTAGAGCACGTTGGGTGGCACGGGATACATGCGGACGTGCATTGTCCTGTTGAAACAGCAAGTTCCCTTGCCGGTCTAGGAATGGTAGAACGATGGGTTCGATGACGGTTTGGACGTACCGTGCACTATTCAGTGTCCCCTCGACGATCACCAGTGGTGTACGGCCAGTGTAGGAGATCGCTCCCCACATCATGATGCCGGGTGTTGGCCCTGTATGCCTCGGTCGTATGCAGTCCTGATTGTGGCGCTCACCTGCACGGCGCCAAACATGCATACGACCATCATTGGCACCAAGGCAGAAGCGACTCTCATCGCTGAAGACGACACGTCTCCATTCGTCCCTCCATTCACGCCTGTCGCGACACCACTGGAGGCGGGCTGCACGATGTTGGGGCGTGAGCGGAAGACGGCCTAACGGTGTGCGGGACCGTAGCCCAGCTTCATGGAGACGGTTGCGAACGGTCCTCGCCGATACCCCAGGAGCAACAGTGTCCCTAATTTGCTGGGAAGTGGCGGTGCGGTCCCCTACGGCACTGCGTAGGATCCTACGGTCTTGGCGTGCATCCGTGCGTCGCTGCGGTCCGGTCCCAGGTCGACGGGCACGTGCACCTTCCGCCGACCACTGGCGACAACATCGATGTACTGTGGAGACCTCACGCCCCACGTGTTGAGCAATTCGGCGGTACGTCCACCCGGCCTCCCGCATGCCCACTATATGCCCTCGCTCAAAGTCCGTCAACTGCACATACGGTTCACGTCCACGCTGTCGCGGCATGCTACCAGTGTTAAAGACTGCGATGGAGCTCCGTATGCCACGGCAAACTGGCTGACACTGACGGCGGCGGTGCACAAATGCTGCGCAGCTAGCGCCATTCGACGGCCAACACCGCGGTTCCTGGTGTGTCCGCTGTGCCGTGCGTGTGATCATTGCTTGTACAGCCCTCTCGCAGTGTCCGGACCAAGTATGGTGGGTCTGACACACCGGTGTCAATGTGTTCTTTTTTCCATTTCCAGGAGTGTAGTTAGCACAGTTTAGAAAGTAGTTCTTTTACAGAAACCTTTTAGGAGGCAAGGCCATTCGCTGGGCTATCCTTTAAGATTTTAAGTGGCTTGTGGCGCTTATGCAACGTCACTGTCCAAGTTTATTACATTTTTGCTGCTATTTTTAATGCGCAGTACGGGAAGATTTTGTTACGGAAGGCTAGCAAGTAGGTACGCTCACAAGCCAGACTCATCGAACGATGCGCAGGATAGCCACATAACGTGAGAACCGCCGAGGCACAGAGATTGGGGATTCACCTACTATACTGGGTACCAAGAAGTGAACATTTTATTATTTATATTTACTGTTTAAATATTAATATACAGCTCCAGTGCTGATAGTTTTACATGCACAGAGAACTTTTTAATAATAATTACAATGTCACTCAGTTCATCAGAAAGTGCTAATTAAAATATTGGTTACTGTCAGTGCTTATTGATGGAAAGGATGGACCAGTCATAAGTGTGCTCTGAAAGGGCAAGCGCCAAATTGTTAAGATAGCTCAGTAGTCAGTCTGCAATTGGTTTTCGAGGTGGTAACAAGCGAATTAGTGTATGAAATGCTACTCCGTGTAAAGGCGGAATTGTTCAATTGGGCAGGCCGGAGTGGCCGTGCGGTTCTAGGCGCTTCAGTCTGGAACCGCGCGACCGCTACGGTCGCATGTTCGAATCCTGCCTCGGGCATGGATGTATGTTATGTCCTTAGGTTAGTTAGGTTTAAGTAGTTCTAAGTTCTAGGGGACTGATGACCTCAGATGTTAAGTCCCATAGTGCTCAGAGCCATTTGAACCATTTTGTTAAATAGGCCTTTGAAAACATATTTGTGCCATCTCATGTTGATCCTAAGATCGAGTGAAGTATTGTGACTTTTGTGGTACTCGAGAGCTAGTTATTAACGACTAGGAATCTTGTTACGAATACTAACGTCAGACTGGCTCTCAGAAACTTTTTCTTGATTTTATGGCTTCTATAAATACAATGTGATTCCAAAATACTTTTACAAACTGACATGGCCCATCGGGCATACAACAAGGATCAGGATCCGTAATCACATAGGAAACGAGGATCGCAAACGCCACGGTGACATTTGGGTGGCATAATCGGAGACTGTTTAATTGGGCTGTACATTCTTCCAGACCGACTTGATGGTCGGACGTATCTCCTATTCTTGCGACATGCTGAATGATATTCCCATGCCTATTCGTCGCCGCATTCGATTTGAGCCGACAGAGCTCCCGCGCACTTCAGCAAACAAGTGAGAGCACTTCTGCAGGCAACCTCTCCCCGTCACTGGATTCGTTGCGGTGGGCCAGTGGCATGGACACCATGATCACCCGAATCTGTCCACAATCGATTTTTCCCTGTAAGGGTATCTGAAGGTCCTTACGTATAAAACACCTGTTACATTGCCGGAGGACCTAGCGAGCAGGATCGTTGTGGCAGGAGGATGTCTCCGAGATACGTACACCAAGTATCTTTGAGAGGGTGCGCTATTCAGTGCAGCTTCGATGTCAGGCATGTCTCGATACATCTGCACAAAACTGTATCTCCTGTGGTGGGCGTCCATTTGTAGCATGTGACTAAATAACAGCGACGCCGTATAGTTGCCCCGGATGACCTTTGCGACGCCCGATCCTTGTCTTATGCCCGAAGTCCCATGTCAGTTTGTAATCTTTTTTAAAAAAATAATCACCCTGTAAAACTAAAATCCGGTGACATAAAATACTCCGTAATTTCATGTTTTAACAGCACTGAATTCTTTCCCATTTGACACGTCGTCATGCACTGCTTACTGCATGCAAGACTGAGCCTGCGACCACCGGAGAATAAACCAGTTGGTACGAGATCTGCATCTGCACAAGACGAGAGATAAGCAAGTTGCGTCCAGTTATGCTAGGGATAGAGAGCGCGGACATCATTTGCTGAAATCCATCGTGTTTCTTGATCCTGACACATCTTTTTCGTTGGAAGTGTTATATTCAGGAACCCACTGTATAGCATTTGAGTGTAACAGTATGCATCTTTTGGGAATTGTACTTGACATACCCACACGAATACTTTACTAGATTGTAATGCCAAAACCGATAAACATTAAGAGGCTGCCTGAAACACACCAAAAGTCTTAAAGCTTTTAATTACTACTTCGACAAATAGACACAATTAAAATTGGCTTTAAAATAGATAAAGCAGATCAAATATTTAGTCTTCAGATACTACAACAAAATAAGAATACACCAACGAGCAATCACCGAACGGCCACCAAAGTGAGAGGCCACAAGAATCAAAATACAAATACTAATTAACCCTGTGAAGAACTCGTTCACTGCACTTGTTCACTACAGTTTCTTTGTTGTCTTCTATCAGCCCTGAGGCTGAAAATGCACACAGACCACTCTAGTGTACGCTTCCCACTAGTGCTGTACCCCGCGTGCAGTTGCAACGTCAGGACTGATTGAAAACGCCAAAGAAGCGACCATTAACAGATATCCATTGCAGCTGAGAAGTGCCGAAATGGTATAGAACAAAAAACCTAAGAAATAATAAATGTGAGCAGTACTTCTGCCAGTTTCACTGGCCTCACAGCATTTGATATACAATGCAAACAAAAATAAAACATGTTAAATACGGATAGTATCTACTCGCCAGCCTGCAAGATGTATACCGAGAAGGCCGCTCCCCACCAAATACACTGGACTCGCATTCGGGAGGACGACGGTTCAATCCCGCGTCCGGCCATCCTGATTTAGGTTTTCCGTGATTTCCCTAAATCGCTCCAGGCAAATGCTTGGATGGTTCCTGTGAAAGGGCACGGCCGACTTCCTTCCCCATCTTTCCTTAATCCGATGAGACCGATGACGTCACTGTCTGGTCTCCTTCCCCAAAACAACCAACCAACCTCCACCAAATGTGAGGCGAGGCAGAACTTTATAAAAATTTTGCAAGAAGTAATATATTTGTTTATTACAAGAATAGATCGTAACTGATGTGCCCACACTGGTCTGAACCACACAGTGTTACAGCTGTGTGTGTCTTGGTAAGCAGGATGGCGCAACCTGACGGCAGAACACATGGATTTTCCAAAATTCCCATCCCCGGCATCCGATAGCTCTAAATCAGCTGCTCACCGTAGTTTCCACTTTGTTCTTGGATGAAATTAAAACCACCGCAAGTCCCCTGTCCACCAGACAAGGAACCTTTTGTGTTAGCAGAAGAGCCAACACCGTGTTACGAGTGGAGGCCGAAATGCAGGCGTTTTAGCTCACGCAGGCTGGCGTGAGGTCTGGAACATGACAAGGAATGAGAATTCAGAGAGCGGACGTAATTAGTTTGATACTTAACTTTAATCCATGAAGGATGAGCGTCGCTCTTGACGGTACATGATTCACAATATTATCTGTTCAGAATACATTCTTGAAGATAGTAAATATAGTAGCTGAATATGGCGCCTTGCTAGGTCGTAGCAAATGACGTAGCTGAAGGCTATGCTAAACTGTCGTCTCTGCAAATGAGAGCGTATGTAGACAGTGAACCATCGCTACTCGGCTGTACAACTGGGGCGAGTGCTAGGGAGTCTCTCTAGACTAGACCTGCCGTGTGGCGGCGCTCGGTCTGCAGTCACTGATAGTGGCGACACGCGGGTCCGACGTATACTAACGGACCGCGGCCGATTTAAAGGCCACCACCTAGTAAGTGTGGTGTCTGGCGGTGACACCACAGAACCCTATTTAGGAACGCGGGACCGCGCGTAGTGGCCGCGCGGTTTGAGGCGTCATGTCACGGATTGCGCGGCCCCTCCCTCCGGAGGTTCGAGTTCTCCCTCGGACATGGGTGTGTGTGTTGTTCTTAGCATAAGTTAGTTTAAGGAGTGTGTAAGTCTAGGGACCGATGACCTCAGCAGTTTGGTCCCTTAGGAATTCACACACATTTGAAGACTTTTTTAGGAACGCGGACTCCAATACACGACTCGCCACTGACCAAGGACAAAGCAAACAGCAACTTGTAACAGCGCGACAGTCCCGTTAATGGTCAACACGTCAGCCGTGGTACTCGACTGCCGAAGGTAGTCCCTCGGCCATTACACGGACCTGTCAACAAAATGTCACTCACCAAGACGTTGTACTATAGTGAACGCTCGACCATCTTCCAGCCGTAGCTCATGTGCCAGTCTTTATCCACGTGAAGCAATACATCGCTACCCCCTCGCAAAACACCCAAGCTACAGTTACCAGGCAACGGTCCAAACGTTAGAGCAGCACGTATCGATGAAGGCTGCTGCTCGGGTCAAAAAACCACAAAATGGTTTAAGATATACACACTAAATATTATTGCAAGTGCAGCGCTCTCAACTACTCGAAGAACTCCTGTATAAACTGTAACTTGAGCGCTACATGACTGTCTTTCAGTTTACATTCTAAAATCTGAGGTTTGTCATCGAGATGTTACAATTTTGCTGGAAGCCTATTGGAAATGAAATCTTCAGAATCCTGCACACTTTTTTCGCACAACCGTGAAAAAAAATGTTATCCAAATGCACAGATGCTACTTTATGACAAGGTGCATTGTCATGCTGATATACGAGGGCTATTCGGAAAGTAAGGAACGATAGGTCGCTAAATGGAAACCACAGTGAAAATCAAAATTATTTTATTTGCAACAGTTAGCTACAAGTTCCAGCTACTTAACTCCGTAGTCGCCGATCCGACTTAGACGTTTGTCGTAGCTTTGTACCAACTTTCCAATACCCTCGTTATAGAAGGTAGCCGCCAGTTCTTTCCGCCAATTCTGTACGCTGGCCTACAGCTCGTTGTCTGTGCCAAAAAGTTGTCTTCATAGCCAGCGGTTCATGTGAGCAGAGATGAAACTCAGAGGGAGACAATTACGGGCTGTATTGTGGGTAATCAAACATTTCCAACTGAAAACTATTAAGGAGCATCTTCATTGCCCCTGCAGGATGCGGCTGAGAATTGTCTTGAAGAAGAAAACGCACAATAGTTATGTAATGAGGGCTGCATAGCTTCAAGCGAAATTCCTCACCAGGCCCTCGTACTTGGCGGGAGACACTATTGTTCTAGTTATCTTTATGTGATCCCTGTGTGCTCAGAACTAAAGAGAACGACGTAACGCGATCGACAGGCATACTAGAGACACTGCCCAACACACCTGTGCAAAATGTTATCGAATTTTCACTGTGGTTTTCATTTCGCGACCGATCGCTCCTTACTTTCCGAATAACCTTCGTAATTATCGTCTCTGAACTGTTCCTCTACTGTAGGTTGTTCACAATGCTGTAAAATGTGTTCGTAACATTTCGCATCTAGCATTTTCTTAAGTGCATTAAGGGGACCACGCCCTAACCACGAAAAGCTCTCCATACCGTAGCATCATCTCCTCTGTACTTTGCTGTTGGCATTACACATTATGGCGCGTAAAGTTTTCGAGGCAGTCCCCAAACCCAAACTCTCCCATCGGATTGCCACAAAGGTATAGCGTGATTCAGCTCTCCAAATCTCTCGTTTCAGTCATTCATTGTCCACTGGCATCATTCTTTACACCACCTCAAGCGTCGCTTAGCACTAAAAACTGAAATTCGTGGTTTATGAGAAGCTACTCGACCATACAGTCCCATTCTTTTCAGTTTCATACATACAGTCCTCGTCATAGCTCGATTACTGGTAACAAATTAGGAGTTACGAGTGATTCCTTCCCCTAATTTCATGCGATTTTTTACAACCACCTTCCGCAATGCTGGGCTGTCGCTGCCCGTCAGTATGTGATCTCTGCCTGGTCTTGGTATAGCTATGGTTCTTCCTTCGCGTTTCCGCATCACACTTACACTGTGTGATCAAAAGTATCCGGACAACCCTAAAAACATACTTTTTCATATTAGGTGCATTGTGCTGCCACCTACTGCCAGGTACTTCATTTCAGCGACCTCAGTAGCCACTAGACATCGTAAGAGAGCCTGGTCTTGGTATAGCTATGGTTCTTCCTTCGCGTTTCCGCATCACACTTACACTGTGTGATCAAAAGTATCCGGACAACCCCAAAAACATACTTTTTCATATTAGGTGCATTGTGCTGCCACCTACTGCCAGGTACTTCATTTCAGCGACCTCAGTAGCCACTAGACATCGTAAGAGAGCGCAGAGGGTGCTCTGCGGAACTCACAGACTTCGAACGTGGTCAAGTGATTGGGTGTCACTTGGGTCACGTGTCTGTACACGAGATTTCCATACTCCTAAACATCTCTGGGTCCACTGTTTCCGATGTGATAGTGAAGTGGAAACGTGAACGGACACGTACAGCACAAAAGCGTACTGGCTGACCTCGTCTGTTGATAGACAGAGACCGCCGACAGTTGAAGAGGGTTGTAATATGTAATAGGCAGACATCTCTCCAGACCATCACACAGGAATTCGAAACTGCATCACGATCCACTGCAAGTACTATTAGAGATAGGCGGGAGGTGAGAAAACTTGGATTTCATGGTCGAGGGGCTGCTCATAAGCCACACATCACGCCGGTAAATGCCAAACGATGCCTCGCTTGGTGTAAGGAGCGTAAACATTGGACGATTGAACAGTGGCAAAAACGTTGTGTGGAGTGACGAATCACGGTACACAATGTGGCGATCCGATGGCAGGGTGTGAGTATAGCGAATGACCGGTGAACGTCATCTGCCAGCGTATGTAGTGGTGTTACGGTGTGGTCGTGTTTTTCATGGAGGGGCTTTCACCCCTTATTATTTTGCAAGGTACTATCACAGCACAGGCCTACATTGTTGTTTTAAGCAACTTCTTGCTTCCCACAGTTGAAGAACAATTCGGGGATAGCGACTGCATCTTTCAACACGATCGAGCACATATTCATAATGCACACCAGTGGCGGAGTGGTTACACGACAATAACATCCCTGTAATGGACTGATCTGTACAGAGTCATAACATGAATCCTATAGAACACCTCTGGGATGTTTTGGAGCACCGACTTCACGCCAGGTCTCACCGACCGACATCGATACCTCTCCTCAGTGCAGCACTCCGTGAAGAATGGGCTGCATCAAGGCTAAGGATGGGCCAACAATATACCGAATTCCAGCATTACCGATGGAGGGCGCCACGAACTTGTAAGTCATTTTGAGCGAAGCGTCCGGATAATTTTGATCACATAGTGTCTTTTACGGGCAATCAAGTTGAGCAGCTTTAGAAGTGTAAATACGCCTCTGATGAACGTGTTACTCAGGTGCAATCCAACAACTAGACCACGTCGGAAGTCGTTGATTTTCCTGATCAACCTATTCTACTGATACTGGCTGTTTTTATGCATTACATAGGGAAGGAGCTGTTTTTAAAAGTGTCATGCATGGGTGTTGTCGTTTTAAGAAAGACTTTAACAATGTGTGAAGCCATAATGTCACCAACAGTGATCAAGAATGTTTTGTGATCAGAAAATGGCTAGATTGTTAGGCGAAACTAGTAACCCATCCAGCTAAAGAAGGTTTCATGTGCGATCTTTACTTCATGGGTTTTGAGTCCCTGACATAAATTAAAAGACGAATACTTTTGATTATCTAGTGTACATTATTATTTATCTTGTCTGTATTGTAGACTCGGTATCACGTCTGTCCTTCAAGACCGGCTTTAAATGTCTACATTGAAAGTGGACCAATGTCGCGAAATCTTTTGTCTATTGCCTTGGGATGTCAATCAGTCGTGATTCCTCTCGTTGTTACTAATTGTACGTCATAATTTGAAAGTCTGTAAACAATTCTTCTTACAATAGGCTCCTCAGCTATACAACAATCTGTGAATTAATCATGTATAACAGTGCTAAAGTTTTGATGTACTCTAGTCGGTAAGTACACTGTATCAAGTATTATGAACCAACTAGGTTCATTAATATTCTGTTTCCCTGGTGTTGAAGGGTATAAAGATTAGATAACATAGTGTCCGTCGCGGCGGGAGCAGTAGCTCTGTTGGTGGACAGTGACGGGAAAATAATCGGCAGCTATCTTGTTGATGGAAACATACAGCTTCTACAGTTCTGCTCCAGAGTCTTGTTCATTAGCAAGCGTATGTAAATTGGCGCCTCGAGCGGGACATCATCAGCAACGCTTTCTAAACTTGAATTACGAGCTACGAGGTAGGAGTCTAATGGCGACAAGAGTAAAGGTTTCCTTTACTCTGCAAGCTGGTCTTCAGTAAAGGTACTCGTGAATAATAAATGTACACACTTATTATTGTGAAAGTTCTGTCTACATGAAGAAAGTTTGGCGCCTTCTGACTTCATAGGCGTTCGTTAGCAGTTTCTCTGACAGATGCTCCACAAACAGCTGAAATTAATATATCTGCAACGGCAGTTAAACACACATTACGGTTTCATTTCGGTTATCTGGAGCTGCAGTCCCAGAATTAATTTAGAACTAGTTGTACCCGCCACGCCTCCCCTCCAGCCCCAATTATGGGCAAGGTTTTCGGGAGGTAATCCTTGGTGCTAAGGTATTAGATAAGGGTATCATCCACAAGACGTTCGGTGCAGCTCCACACCGACGCCGAATGAAGAAAATTATAGTTTATGTATAAACAAATTAACATTGTGACTGGGTTGTAGAATTCAGATAAGAGGTCATTTTTGATGGAGAGAAACCTTTAATCGTAAAAGTATCTTCGGGCATACCCCAAGAAAGTGATACAGGAAAACATTTTTTCATAACATACATACATACATGAAAAGAATCATGGCAGAAACCTAGATACACCGGAATGTTTCAGATTTATTATATAATAGTAACACAGGGATTTCGGAACCAGATTTTAAACTGTAGGACATTTCCAGGAGCAGCTGTGGACTCTGACCACAATTTATTGATTATGAACTGTAAATAAAAACAAAAGATATCGGAAAAAGGAAATTAAAGAGATGGATCCTAGGTGTGTTGAAAGAACCAGAGGTAGTTGAGAGTTTCAGAGGGAGCAATAGGCAACGATTGACATGAACAGGGGAAAAGAATACAGGAGAAGACGAATGGGTAGCTTTGAGAGATGAAGTAGTGAAAGCTGCAGAGGATGAAATAGGAAAAAGACGAAGCCTAGTACAGATCCTTGAATAACACAGGAGGTACTGAATTTAATTGATGAAAGGAGAAAATTTAAAAATTAAGCAGCTGAAAGAGAATACAAACGTCTAAATAATGAGACTTTTGCAAAATGCCTAAGCAGGAATGGCTAGAGGACAAATGTAAGGATTAAGAAGTGTGTTTCACTATGGGAGAGATAGATACAGCCCACAGGAAAATGAAAGAGACTTTTGGAGAAAAGAGACGCAGCTCCATGAATATCAAGAGGTCAGATGGAAAATTAACCCTAAACAAAGAAGGGAAAGCTGACAAGAAGAAGTATGTAGAGGGTCTGATGAACTGAAAGGCAATATTATATGTAGAAATAGAAGAGGACGTAGATAAAGATGAGATATGAGATGATTCTGCGAGAAGAATTTGACAGAGCACTGAAAGACCAGAGTCGAAACAAGGCCCAGGGAGTAGGCGACATCCCGACAGAACTACTGACAGCCTTGACAGAGCCAGCCATGAAAAAACCCTTCCGTCTAGTATGCATGATTTATGAGACTGGAGAAATACCCACAGACTTTAGAAAGAACGTAATAATTCCAATTCCAAAGGACGTAAGAGCCGGCAGGTGTGACTATTACCGAACAATCAGTATATGATAGCGGAACAAACACTGGTAGCAGTTACTTCTGTAAAATATCTGGGAGTATGCGTGCGGAACGATTTGAAGTGGAATGATCATATAAAATTAATTGTTGGTAAGGCGGGTACCAGGTTGAGATTCATTGGGAGAGTCCTTAGAAAATGTAGTCCATCAACAAAGGAGGTGGGTTACAAAACACTCGTTCGACCTATACTTGAGTATTGCTCATCAGTGTGGGATCCGTACCAGATCGGGTTGACGGAGGAGATAGAGAAGATCCAAAGAAGAGCGGCGCGTTTCGTCACAGGGTTATTTGGTAACCGTGATAACGTTACGGAGATGTTTAACGAACTCAAGTGGCAGACTCTGCAAGAGAGGCGCTCTGCATCGCGGTGTAGCTTGCTCGCCAGGTTTCGAGAGGGTGCGTTTCTGGATGAGGTATCGAATATATTGCTTCCCCCTACTTATACCTCCCGAGGAGATCACGAACGTAAAATTAGAGAGATTAGAGCGCGCACGGAGGCTTTCAGACACTCGTTCTTCCTGCGAACCATACGCGACTGGAACAGGAAAGGGAGGTAATGACAGTGGCACGTAAAGTGCCCTCCGCCACACACCGTTGGGTGGCTTGAGGAGTATAAATGTAGATGTAGATGTAGATGTAGTACCGGCGAGATCGTGTACCAGCACTCTCATCTGCAGGTAGCGGTCAGCTGGACCGCGGAAATATTGTGTCAAGATGACGTTATGATCCGGCTGCACACCCGAGAAGAATATTATCAATTATTACGCCCGGAAAGCCTTCGTAATCATACCGAACAATCAGTTTAACAGCCAACGGCCTTGCTGGTTTCCGCCAGATCACCGAATTTAAGCGCTGTCTGGTTTGGCTAGCACTTGGATGGATCACCGTCCGGTTATGCCTAGAGCTGTTGGTAAGCGAGGTGCCCTTGTGAGACCAATTGAAGAGCTACTTGACTGAGAAGTAGTGACCCGGTCACGAAAATTGAAGATGGCCGGGAGAGCGGTGTGCTGCCAGCATGACCGTACCGCATCCGGTGACGCTCAAGGCCTGAGGATGACACGGCGGCCGGTCTGTACCGTTGCGATTTAAAGCGCTTTTCGGACCTTGTTTTGTTTGTGTCCATTGACTAAGTCATGCCTGCAGAATACTAACACGAATTCTTTACAGAAGAATGGAAAAACTGTAGATGCCGAGCTCGAGGAAGATCAGGTTGCATTCCGGACAAACGTAGGAACACGTCATGCAATACTGACGCTCATTCTGCCAACGACCTTGTCAAAAATGGAGGAGGCGTAGATAGAGGTTCAGAGCACTATTAACCTTGGGGTGGGAAACTGCCGCTAAAGACGGAAAAATCAGCAATGATCAACGACATGAGGACGCAGTAGGCAATGGGAACCACTGCACTAAAGAACATAACGTGTATCCACAGGAATGTGGCCTGTAGTTGAAAAGTGTCATGACGATCTCTTCATTGGCAAAAGTTTCCGCAATAGTCCCCCATTCGGATCTCAGGGAGAGGACTGCCAAAGGGGAGGTGACCATGAGAAAAAGGTTCAGTAACCAACGAAAGACTCGGGGGGGGTGGAATGTCAGAAGTCTGAACGTGGTAGGGAAGATAGAAAATCTGAAAAGGAAAATGCTAAGGCTTAAGCTAGATTTAGTGGGGCTCAGCGAAGTGAAATGGAAAGAAGAAGGAATTTCTGGTCGGATGAGTATAGGGCAATATCAACAGCATCAGAAAATGATACAACGGGAATAGGAGTCGATATGAATAGGAATGAAGGGCAGAGAGTTAGTTACTATGAATACTTCAGTGATAGGGTTGTTCTCATCAGAATCGAAAGCAAACCGACACCGGCAACGATAGTTCAGATATACATGGCGACGTCACAAGCTGAAAAAGAAGCGATAGAGACAGTATATGAGGACATTGAAAGGGTAATACAGTACGCAAAGGGAGGTAAAATCGTAACAGTCGTTGGGGACTGGAATGCGATTATAGGGGAAGAAGTGGAAGAAAGGGTTACGGGAGAATATGGGCTTGGAACTAGGAATGAAAGAGGAGAAAGACTAATTGAGTTCTGCAATAAATTTCAGGTCGTAATAGAGAATACTCTGTTCAAGAATCACAAGAGGAAGAGGTATACATGGGAAAGGTCAGGAGTTACGGGAAAATTTCAGTTACATTACATCATGGTCAAGCAGAGATTCCGAAATCAGATACTGGATTGTAAGATGCATCCAGTAGACTCAGTTCACAATTTAGTAGTGATGAAGAGTGGGCTGAAGTTTAAGAGACCAGTCAGTAAGAATCAATTGCCAAAGAAGTGGGATACGAAAATACTAAGGGAGAAAGAAATACGCTTGAAGTTCTCTGAGGCTATAGATACTGAGGTAAAGAATAGCTCAGTAGGCAGTTTGGTAGAATAGGAATGAAAATCTGTAAAAAGGGCAGTCACGGAAGTTGGACAGAAAAACATAGGTACAAAAAGGTGAAAGGATATCAATGATACGATTCGCTGATGACATTGCTATCCAGAGTGAAAGTGAAGAAGAATTATATGATCTGCTGAAATGGAATGAACAGTTTAATGAGTACAGAATATGGATAACACAAGAAATACCTCAGTTGATCGATGAAAGAAGGAAGTAAAAAAATAAGAAAGACGTACAGACACAATTCCGAAGATTGCAAGAGCCGAAAAGAGCGAGAATTATCGCACAATCAAGTTAACAACCCATGTATCAAAGTTACTGTCAAGAATAATAGTCAGAAGATTGGAAAATGAAATTGAGAATGTATTAGATGACGATCAGTTTGGCTTTACGACAGGTAAAGGCATCACAGAGCAATTTTAAAGTTACGGTTGATTACGGAAGCAAGACTAAAGGAAAATCAAGACACGTTTATAGGAAGTGTAGACCTGGGGACAGCGTTCGACAATGGAAAATGATGCAAGACGTTCGAAATTCTTAGAAAAATAGGGGTAAAGACGGGTAATATACAATAAGTACAAGATCCAAGAGGGAATAATAAGAGTGGATGACGAAGAAAGAAGCGTTCGGATTAAAAAGGGTTTAGACACTGATGTAGTCTTTCACACCTACTCTCCAATTTGTACATCGAAGAAGCAATGATGCAAATAAAAGAAAGGTTCAGGAGTGGAATTAAAATTAGAGGTGAAAGGATATCAATGATACGATTCGCTGATGACATTGCTATCCAGAGTGAAAGTGAAGAAGAATTATATGATCTGCTGAAATGAAATGAACAGTTTAATGAGTACAGAATATGGACTGAGAATAAATTGAAGAAAGATGAAAGTAATGAGAAGTAGCAGAAATGAGAACAGGGAGAAACTTAACACCAGGATTGATGGTCACAAAAGTAGATGAAGTTAAGGAATTCTACTACCTAGGCAGCAAAATAACCAATGACGGACGGAGCAACGAGGACATCAAAAGCAGACTAGCACTGGCAAAAAGGGCATTTCTGGCTAGTACAAGTCTAGTAGTATCAAACATAGGCCTCAACTTGAGGAAAAATTTCTGATAATGTATGTCTGGAGCACAGCACTGTAAGGTAGTGAAACGTGAAGTGTGGAAAAACGGGAACAGAAAGAAGCGAAGCGTTTGAGATGTGGTGCTACAGACGAATGCTAAACATTAGGCTGACTGATAAGGTAAGGGATAAGAAGTTTCTGCGCAGAATCGGAGATGAAAGAATATGTGGAAAACACTGACAACGAGAAGTTACAGGGTAATAGGACATCTGTTAAGGCATAAGGGAATGACTTCCCTGGTAATAGAGGGCGCTGTAGTGGACAAAAACTGTAGAAGAAGCCGGGGATTGGAATACATACAACAAATAATTGAGGACGGTGGTTGTAAAATACAGATAGCGATAAGCTATTGACAACTTATATAGAAACCACGGCAGTCATAACGTTCGAGAGCATGAAAGGGTAAGCAATGGTTGAGAAAAGTTTGTAGCCTTTCTCTTTCTTATTTAGTCTGTATACTGAGGAAGCAGTAAAGGAAAGAAAAGAAAAATTTGGAGTAGGAATTAAAGTTCAGGGAGAAGAAATGAAAACTTTGAGATTTGTCGATGATATTATAATTCTGTTAGACAGAAGACTTGGAAGAGCAGTTGAACGGAAAGGACATCATGTTGAAAGGAGAATATAAGACGAACACCAACAAAAGCAAAAGAAGTATAATGGAATGCAGTCGAATGAAATCAGGTGATTCTGAGGGAATTAGGTTAGGAACCGACGCACTAAAAACAGTGGATGAGTTTTGCTGTTTGAGCAACAAAATAATGATGTTGGCCAAAGTAGAGAGGATACAAAAAGTAGACTTGTAATGTAGACTCCTTTACCTATCGGTTACATATTTACTCTATATGATAGTTATGTCAAACATTATCAAGAGTTGTCACTGTCTAAGATATGACGCAACAACATGTGACAAACTGTGTACTATGTTACAGGATGTATTCCAGATCCAATCGTATTAACTGACAAGCATGTCATTGCTAAAGAAGAACATAATGTATGTAGATTTATATTACTGCTACTATATGTACAATTATCGTTTTGTAGAAATCGACGTACATACAGTTGTTTGTTCCTCTGTATCAGATGTCACTGATGATGGGTTATAAACCAAAAGTCGACTTTGGCAAAATAAATCACTCCTGGTTGTACAGAAGATGTTTGATAAATATGTAAAAGCTGCCGGATACCAAGCATTCAGGTTAGCTTACAAAAATCTCGTTCACTGATATCAGAATATTGCTCGTCTGTATGTGACCCTCACGAGATAGAAGAAATAAAAAAGATCGAAACAAGAGCGGCTCGTTTCGTTACAGGTTTTTTCAGTAAGCGCTAAAACACCACTGATGTATTCATACAACCCATATGGCAGAAGACATCATAATAGAGATGTTGTCAGTGTGACGTTAAAATACCGAGAGCCTACGTTCCTAGAACAGTGAGCTAGTATATTGCTTCCTGTTCCGTTTACATCTCATGAAAAGACCATTTCCAGGCGAACGCCTTTCATACATAGGGCACCCGCACAATGCGGAAGTCACTTGTCGACTAACAAACGATCAATCCCCAGTAGTCACAGCCGCTGAGAGCCGTCCATTTTCGGCAAACAGTAAAGAGAAGGCATCTCTTGCAAAAGTAAGTTCCCCACTATATGCTCCTATATGAAACACAAAAAATCTACGTATTACCAAAACTATGTACACACCAACTGTTATCCAACTTAAACACTTATTCTAACCTTTGACTAAACAGAACCTAATTTGAATTGAACTGTAACTGGTCTGAATACAGCTTGTCTTTACACTAAGCGCGTAACTCAAGTAACACAATCCTCTGGCCCTAACCACAATTCCCACTTACCTTACGTCTTGATAGCATTGTTTCAGAGTTCTCAAAAGCACGACAGCAAACAGGCAGCTGCTAAGGGAGACTTCTCTATCTAAATAAAATATCCAAACAATGTTCAAACTGTTGGGTACCATACTGTGCAATGTGATAATCCGTAATGATAAATCTTCTTTAAACAGTGCGTGTGCACGTGTATCTTACCTCTAAGTCTGTCTACCAAATACTTGTTTCAAACAAAATGTGCACCATTCGCGTCCATTACACTAGGGTATTTGAAAGTTTTCTGTAAATCGTCTTAAACTGTTAATTACATTATTTTATGCTCATGAAATGCCTATTTTTCCTCATAGAGTTCAGTATTTTTTTTAAAGAAACGGAAATAAAATTCAAATAATTTGAAAATATGATAAAACAATCCCTTTGACACATCTGATGCCTTTGGCGTTATTCGCTACAACGCTGCTCCCATCTCAATGCCTTAAGCTCATTAACAGTGATACCTTGCTTTGGAATTTAAATTTAGGAAAATAGGTTATAAACGGTGTATAGTATCGCCTTGTACAAATACATCCATAAAAACTCCTGAAAAATTGTTTTTCAGTGCTCGAAAGAATGAGAAGTGCTTAGAATGTGGTTGCAACTCGCTCGTAGGGATTCAGATGAGATAGTGACCACTAGGTATGTTAATTGCTGTGAAGATCATTTCGAAGTATGCAAACACTCCATATGACCAGGTTGTCGTTTGTAGCGTAACAGGCAGCGTACTACGATATTCACAAAGTCGAGCCTCATTCTGAGCAAGAGTTGCATCGTTTTTTCTTACCATGTTTTCTTCGCTTAACTATACTGTTTTCTTAATTTCACTTTATTCGTAATATTGTTAGGCAAGAGCTTAAATTACCTATCTTTTACATTTTAATATGTACTTCCATTTATTAGAATCTCAAAAACTGCGTTAAGAAACAGTAGTTCATACCTTATGTAGCTCTTATTATGAAGAATCTAAGAAATCATTTAACAATTCCTGATCACATTATGCTTCCCGAAAAAGTCACGGAAGGCAATAATTTGCCACTTCCAGCTGTCTCCATTGAGTCTTTCGTAAAGCTGTATTATTTTGACAAACAGAAAAATTTAACATTGCTTGGAACATACAAGGTAACAACAAGGCGTTCCAACAGCAGTAGAACAACAGATACTTTAAGGTTCAGCTGCGTCAATTGGTGTATTTTATAGACATAGTTTTCCGGATCTTTAAATTAACGACCTGGAGGAACAGAAAACTAGCAATGTTTAAAGCTGTGAAGGCAGACACGACTATGCTCTGCAGTTCCCCACGAGTGTTATTACACTGTATGAAAATTTGGAACTTGATAAAACAGGTACCCGGAAAATAGTAGTAGTTCTGGAAACAGCCACAGCAATTAATAATCAGAATTATCTTCTGAAAGAAAAAGTTACCCCTGTGTTTTATTGTGCATGCTGTCATAGGCTGCCCTGGAAATCCTTCCCAGCATGGTCCGAGCAAATAATCCAGTTCCAGATTCCCTCAGATTAAAGACAATTCTGCGACTTATTGCTGTGTCGCTGTACAGTACTTACGCCGCATTCGCCATGCATTGCAGTTTTCGAGTTTCTTATTTCCCCAACAAGAAAAAATCTGAGTACTTGAAGAACGAAGAGACTTTAAACACATCAACTTTACGAAAGTTTCCACTACCAGGCTTCAAAAAATTACTTTCCATTGTTACTTTAAAGTTGTAAATGAGTTTTCTACCATTAAATAGCTTAATTGTTTTGCAGAGAAAAATAAAGAAAAATAACAGTGACTTCAGATAAAACTTCTATAACAGAAGTATAGGTTCGTTTCACTCTTAGCCTGTGGCACCACCAGAGTTTCAGCCATTGACAGAGCGTTTGCGATCACGTGTCGAAATCTTGAAATTTAATGACTTTTAGTCTTTAATTACACTACTGGCCATTAAAATTGCTGCACCACGAAGATGACGTCCTACAGACGCGACATTTAACCGACAGGAAGAAGATGCTGTGATATACTAATGATTAGTTTTCCAGAGCATTCACACATGGTTGGCGCCGGTGGCGAGACCTACAACGTGCTGACATGAGGAATGTTTCCAATCGATTTCTCATACACAAACAGCAGTTGACCGGCGTTGCCTTGTGAAACGTTGTTGTGATGCCTTGTGTAAGGAGGAGAAATGCGTACCATCACGTTTTCGACTTTGATAAAGGTCAGATTGCAGCTCGCGTTGGTCGAGATCCAATGACTGTTAGCAGAATATGGAATCGGTGGGTTCAGGAGGGTAATACGGAACGCGGTGCTGGATCCCAACGGCCTCGTATCACTAGCAGTCGAGATGACAGACATCATATCCGCATGGCTGTAACGGATCGTGCAGCCACGTCTCGATCCCTGAGTCAACAGATGGGGACGTTTGCAAGACAACAACCATCTGCACCAACAGTTCGACGAAGTTTGCAGCAGCATGGACTATCAGCTCGGAGACCATGACTGCGGTTACCCTTGACGCTGCATCACAGACGGGAGCGCCTGCGATGGTGTACTCAACGATGAACCTGGGTGCACGAATGGTAAAACGTCATTTTTTCGGATGAATCCGTGTTCTGTTTACAGCATCATGATGGTCGCGGTGAACGCACGTTGGAAGCGTGTATTCGTCATCGCCATACTGGCGTATCACTCGGCGTGATGGTATGGGGTGCCATTGGTTACACGTCTCGGTCACCTCTTGTTCGCACTGACGGTACTTTGAACAGTGGACGTTACATTTCAGATATGTTACGACCCGTGGCTCTACCCTTCATTCTATCCCTGCGATACCCTACATTTCAGCAGGATAATGCACGACCGCATGTTACAGGTCCTGTACGGGGCTTTCTGGATACAGAAAATGTTCGACTGCTGCCCTGGCCAGCACATTTTCCAGATCTCTCACCAATTGAAAACGTCTGGTCAATGGTGGCCGAGCAACTGGCTCGTCACAATACGCCAGTCACTACTCTTGATGAACTGTGGTATCGTGTTGAAGCTGCATGTGAAGCTGTACCTGCACACGCCATCCAAGCTCTGTTTGACTCAATGCGCAGGCGTATCAAGGCCGTTATTACGGCCAGAGGTGGTTGTTCTGGGTACTGATTTCTCAGGATCTATGCACCCAAATTGCGTGAAAATGTAATCACATGTCAGTTCTAGTATAATATATTTGTGCAATGAATACCCGTTTATCATCTGCATTTCTTCTTGGTGTAGCATTTACATAGCCAATAGTGTACATAGAAATAAGAGATATTTTGTGAGAATATTTTTACATAGGAAAGTAGCATTTTGCTGAAGGCTACGTTATGGGGAAAGGGGGAGGGGGAGGGACCGAGCGGTTTAAACTGATACTGGTGGTTCTGTTGTTGTATAACCGGCATTTTTCGGTGCTTTTTTGGTCTCGGTTATAATAGGTACTTTTTATTTCTTACTAATAACTGAGTCAAAAAAACCGGTTGACCATAGCAGCAGTGCTAAAAGTTTTCGATTTTTAAATAGACCTCTTTTTAGAAAAGGATAAATTTTTGTTCGTTTGTTGGTTTTCAAATATTGCATTGCTGTAGAAAATGGAAAAAAGCGATCAGTGCTATTTTAATAAGAATGACGACAGGAATGAGCAACAAACACGTGGCATGCTAACTGATGCAGCATTGTTGAGATAATAATGTCTCTTACTAAAATGTAGACTTTTACGGCCGGAAATATCATTTCCATTATAATTATCCGGGCTGTTATGCCGTGGTATAACAGCCCGGATAATTATAATGGACACAATAATGTCTCTGTTACCATGTGTCGTGGCTTAAAGTAGTCGTGTACGTGCATAGTGCAAGACATGCCCCTAAGTGCTCTGTATGGTAGTTATTCGGTGCCATATCCGAACGACCGTTGTATACCAGACTGACACCATCCCTAGTCTGGAAATGTTTTTATGAAGTGACGTAGGAATGAAGTACAACGCGTCATTTGCTTTAAAGGTAAAAGATTTATCTGCCATTCTACGAAATAATAAAGAGGAAGGAAATCATGGTAAGAGTAAGAAAAAACCTTAACAACAATTCATTCGTGTCCGCCCCTGGTAGCTATGTGATCAGTGCGACGGAACGTCATACCTAACGGCCCGGGTTCGATTCCCGGCTGGATCGGAGATTTTCTCCGCTCGGGAACTATGTGTTGTGTTGTCCTTATCGTCATCATTTCATCCCCATCAACACTCAATCGCCGATGTGGTGTCAACTCGAAAGACTTGCACCAGGCGAACGGTCTACACGACGGGAGGCCCTAGCCACACGGCATTTCCATTTCCATTTCATTCTAATACACACTAAAAACCCAAAGTTGATGATGTGCTGCCTGTGTCTACATAATATGCCTTTATCTGCTTGTAGCCCATGAAAACTGACAAATTAACACTAAAAATAAAAGTTCTTCAAGGTCATTTTTCACCCTTCAGTACTCATTATTCGTAATGCCCAAACAGTGGTATAATGCCCGATTACAACATGATTTTCGAGCAGAGTGTCAAACAAAGACAATCTATAGAATACTTGTGATTTTTTGTAGTATTCAACTACTTACCACTTATTGAGAAAAGCAGTGAATGGTGGCTGGTCAGAGTTTCCTTTCATTCGCCTATTTAATTTAAGATTTTGATTCTATGTCTCTTAAAGCACAGTCAAAAATTTTCAATCTTTGTTTTTAGTTATACGTTTATTACAGGAAATAACAGGAATGAAAAACTCAGGTACTTCAGAAACCGGTTATTTTGAGCGGTTTTAACAATCAGGTTAAATTATTGTGAAAAAAAACAATACATTCGAAAACCGGTTGTTTGAACGATAACCGCCATCCGTACTACTCTATGCAGCCTTGCAGTGCTTTCATTTATTTTTTCAGCAATCCAGGTAAGGAGATGCTGAGGCAGTTGTTCCAGTTATACGGCGGCGGAGATGGCGTAACCGTAAATTATTGCTTTCACCACACAAACTCTGTATTTTCAGTTCATTGGGCAGTGTAGGCTACAGATGGCCAACGTCCTTGTCACAGTGGTAAAACCGGTTCCCGTCATATCAACGAAGTTAAAGCGCTATCGGACTTGGCTAGCGCTTGGATGGGTCTGCCGAGCGCCGTTGGCAGGCAGGGTGCACTCAGCACTTGTGAGGTAAATTGAGGAGCTACTTGACTGAGAAGTAGCGGCTCCGGTCACGAAAAGGGAGAGCGGTGTGCTGAACTCACGCCCCTCCATATCCTCATCCAGTGATGCGTGTAGGCCGAGGATGAGACTGCGGTCGTGAGCCGTGTATGGCTCGTGTTCGTGACATATCTCATTTGACATCCTGTTTTTACAGGATGTTATGTTAATTTCAGTTACTGGTGTCACTGAGTTGCCGCCTTGCCTGCCCGTGAGCGGCAGCAGCGGCGCTTATCAATACAAGCCGTGGCGTATTATTTTTGCTGACTGCAATAACTTCCCGGTTGTCGTTTGTTGTGAGTTGTGAGTTCGGATTTGCCAGTCAGCTGGAACGCGCTAGGAGTGGAGTTCGGACCTGGCAGTGTTTGAGTTAGGACGCGGCAGAAGTTTAATCGGGGGGCGGCTGCAGTGAGATCCGGATAGCCATGACTCGCCCGACGGTTGCCGATACGTATCACTTGAGTGCGGACCGCCTTGGTTGGTCGTCGGTCGGTCGTGTAGTCGGATGACGTGGTGTCGGCCGGTGGTCGCTTATGGGTTGGCTGCGTGTGCTGACTCGTGACTCGTCCTTGTTATTGCACTGTCACTAGTATTGCCTAGTTCTTCGTGCAAGTGTTCGTGAAACTGTGTGTAGTTTGTGTGATTTCGACTGACGAGCTATTTCAAATGCTGTCGGCGTGCTGTTGTGTACCCAGTCGGTCGGTTGGTGTGGATCAGCCAGGAAATATCCGCGCGGCGTGGTTGGCCGGACCCTATGGCGGTCTCTAAGCAGTATCGGAGTGTGTGGGAGCCGTTCCGATTGCTACGAGGTCCGTGGCTCACCGACCCAGGATATCAAAGCTGAGTGGTGATTTAATTACCGAAGCCAGGCTGTTTACAGTCTGCCGTTGGTTTTCATGGTTGGCTGTTGGGGGTATTAGCGTGAGCAACAGCGAGTGTTGGAATTGGCGAAAGTTTGGCCACCATCCGGTAAACTGTATTTTGGATATTTGAAGTCCAAGTGCACCAGTGAATTTTCTGCCTTGTGGTCGTTAGCGTTCCGGTTACCTGCCCTGGTTGCTGATGTAAAATTCAGGCAGTGTCCTTTCCTCACCATGTTGTCGCTGTTCAACACGTGTGTGTAGTTTTGACAGCTTATGCATACTCGGTTGTGGGCGGATACGCCATTTACGTTTTGGCTTTGGACTTCCTTGGTCGGGTGGAAAGCAAGTCGCCTTGTCGGTGGGTCCGTTGACTGTCTCTTGGTTGGGTTGCCGGCGGATCTGGTATAGCTGGGCCCACTACCTGTCTTCCCTAAGCGAACGTTAATATTTCAAGTGCAGAGCGACCCCCGGAAACTTCTGAGCGACGCTGGCTGTACTGCCTTTTCTTATTGGTGTTTGATTGTGTTTTTGCAATGGCCTATAGCCGATGGTTTTAGTTGGTATGCTTTTAGTTGGGTTTTAAATAACGGGCCTTCAGCGCCTTTAAAATTGAAAGTTCCTTACTTGTCAAGTCTTGCATTGTTTGAGCCTTCAGCCTCAATTAAAATGTTTTTTGGATAAAGCTTTGGGCCTTTTGTCTTGGTGAAAATTAATTGTATTTGTGTTTTTCAATAATGGGCCTTTAGCCGCTTTAAAATTTAAATTTCTTCCTTGTTAAATCTTAAATTGTTTGGGCCTTCAGCCTGTATAAAATGTTTAAAGACAAAGCTTTGGGCCTTCCGCCTACTAAAAATTATTTTAGTTGTTTTAAGTAATCGGCCTTCAGCCGTTTATAAATTAAAGTTCTTGTCTTTCAAGTATCAGACTGAGTGGGGTCTTCAGCATAACTGAAGATAAGGTCTTCTGCCTTGTGTTTTTTTTTAATTAATTTTACCTGCAGTCTTAAATCATGGACTTTCAGCCGTCTTTGAATTAAACTTGTTTGCTTTTCAAGTGTTAGATTTGTTGGTCCTTCAGCCAAGTTATAGAACTTACTCACGTGAGGCCTTCTGCCTTCTAAATATTCTGTTTTGAGTCTGAATTTTAAGTTAATGGCTTTCAGTCGTTTTTAAATTTAAGTGGTTGTGCCCTTAAGGCATAAGATAGTGTGGCCTGTTCAGACGATAACTAAGTTCAAAAATTTTGCTGTATTGTTTGGACAACTAAATAAAGTTATATGTGTTTGAGTGTAACTGACAGGCCCCTCTTGGCCCCTTTCCACAATACTAACTACATTTTCTGTCCTGCGGACTTACGCAGGGCGTTTCAGGTCGGTCAGTACCGTTGAGTCTCCTGAGACCTACTCGGGCGGAGTTTAATAGGCTACAGATGGCAAACACATTTGTCTTGCACAAACAGAGCCTGTTTTATTATGCTCCGAGGTCGCGTTATACGACGATTAATGTTTCAGGTAAATACCTTTCGAGAAGCGTCATCCCCCCCCCCCCCTTTCCCCATCGTTAGGCTTTGCCACTACTGAAATCGTTGTTAGCATATTCAGTGTCTGGCTGTATATTTCAAGATATAAACCGAGCACAAAATTTGTATGAACTCTCAAGAGGCAGGAGCACCATGCTTACAAGGAAGAATTTGAGCGATACGTGCATACACGGAGGTTTACCAACAATCGCTCTTCATGAGCACCATTCACGACTGTGTGAGCTGATCTACCTGCAAAATCTTATCCTGCACTGTCAGTTTCACAGAAGAAACTTCGTTCAATTGATGAAGAACTAGTACTACGGGAAATATTTCAATAAGGCAAGTTTCAATAGGCAAGTCTCGACTAACGTCGCTTTGTAATCAATTTACACTGGTGTCCAAAATTAAAGCAATGAAACCGCTGTTTCCCCGTCTGTGTCTAATTCACGATATAATCACATAAACTGTCAACTAGATGTCCGTACGATCGTGTTCTGCACGGAAGATGGCATTCCAGTCAATGGACAACCATGCCAACAACGATGTCAGGGCACGTTTGAAACGAGATAGTGGTTGCTGGGTAGCGCCACATTCACAATCGCTGTGTACACAGTCACAGACGGTGCAGTATGGCGCAGAGAAGATGCCTACCAGACTCTCCGCGATGGAGCGTCATAGAAAAAAAGGAAGGAAGCAGTACAGTAGCAAACTGATTTGGCCCAATGGGTTAATGTGAATAGTTCTGTTGTTTCTCGGATGTGGTGACAGGTTACAGAGACCGAAATTGTATTCCGAAGACGAGGGCGGTGCCTACCACGTGTGACTTCAGAAGAGAGGACAGTTACTGTAAGGCGACGACATTACCGCCTTAGTACAGTACGGCAACTGGCATGTGAGCTCGCAGCATCCACTGGACGTGTTGTATCGAGGCAAGCGGTGTGCAGAAGGCCGGACACATGCTGTATGTCTACCTCTAACGCGTCTTCACAGAAGGGAACGTCTAGAGTGGAGTTAACAAAATGCCACCTACACGGTCGAACAGTGGGCCAATGTCTTTTTAACAGTTGTATCCCGATTTAACTTGGAGAATGGTTCTCTATGGATTCGCATTTGGAGGGAATGTGGAAGAAGATTTCTGGACCCAAACATTGTGGAAAGAGACCGAGATGTACGAGGGTCACTCCAAAAGAAATGCACACTATTTTTGTAAAAATACAGTTTTCATTCTGCATGTGTGAAAGTTATACAGCCTGTAGATACATCCTTCCCGCTTGTTTTCAAACTTAGTTCAGCCTGTTCCCGTGAGTGGCGCCATCACAGCATGTCTTCAAGATGGCTGCTACACTTGACGTTCGTCAGAAGCAACGTGCTGTCATAGAATTCCTGTGCTGTGATAACGAGACAGTGGGAAACATCCACAAGGGGTTGAAAAAGGTGTATGGAGATGCTGCTGTTGATCACAGTACAGTTAGTTGGTGGGCAAGCAGGTTACGTGATGAAAGCGGGCACGGCAGTATTGAGGATTGTCTTCGGAGTGGCAGGGCCCGTACTGTACACAGTCCAGACAATGTGCAGAGAGTTAACGAATTGGTGACTGCTGACAGACGCATCGCAGTGAACTAATTGTCACGCTACGTTGGGATAGGGGAAGGAAGTGTTTGCAGAATACTGAAAGCGTTGGCGTTAAAAAAGGTTTGTGCCAAGTGGGTTCCCAGGATGTTGACAGTGGCTCACAAAGAAACAAAAAACCATGGAAGCGATCACAAAACTCGGATGGAGAACACTGAAACACCATCCTTACAGTCCTGACCTAGCTCCATGTGACTATCATCTATTTGGGAAACTGGAAGACTCTCTTCGTGGAACAAGGTTTGATGATGGTGACTCCCTTGTGCACGCTGCCAAACAGTGGCTGCAACAGGTTGGTCCAGAATTTTACCGTGCGGGTATACAGGCGTTGGTTCCAAGACGGCGTAAGGCAGTTGAGAGGGATGGAAGTTATGTGGAGGAATGAAAATGTTGTTCCTAAAGGATGTATCTACGCACTGTAAAACATTTCAAACATGTAGAATAAAAGATGGATTTAAAAATAAAATAGTGTTCATTTCTTTTGGAGTGACCCTCATATGAGGACCTCAAAGGGTGTGGGCATGGATTGTGCTTACCACTTTAACACCTCTTCAAGAAATTGTACGGGTGAATCGGCAAGGTTTAACTGCTGTCTAGTATCGTGACGAGACCTTGGAACCTCATCGCATGCCTCGTCCTTGTCAGGCCTCTATTGCTTCCAGAGATGGTCACACCCCATAATGACAACATTAACCCATTGTAGGAATATGTGTGCAAAACCGTTAAGTTGGAAAGAAGAAGAACGTTTTTGTCTACCGTTATGGATGTTGCAGTTGTTTGCTTTCTGTATTTTTTACATTGTTTCTACTTTACTATGACCTATTTACGCTGTTCTGTGGCGAAATAAAAACAGCCTTCCAAAATTTCCTTTTGTTGGTATAATTTTGGACAACAATGTAGATAATATGATCACCAGCGTCAGTAGATAGCGACGGAATATTCATAGTACACAGTCACTGTCGAATTCCGTCACAACATGTACAAGACTGCAATGACGTCAGTTTTAGTCAGTACACAACGTCTTTTGATAGGTGACACCAACAATCAGATGTTCCCTACAAAATAGTATATAATCGGAGTTCCAACTCATTCACAAATGCCGGCCGTTGTGGCCGACCGGTTCTAGGAGCTTCAGTCCGGAACCGCGCTGCTGCTACGGTCGCAGGTTCGAATCCTGCCTCGGGAATGGATGTTTGTGATGTCCTTAGGTTAGTTAGGTATAAGAAGTTTCTAAGTCTAGGGGACTGATGACCTCAGATGTTAAGTCCCATAGTGCTTAGAGCCATTTGAACCATATGAACCATTCGCAAATTCGTTGAAGTACATAACGTTTAATACTGTTCGCTAGTTAAAGCTAACCCAGAATCACTTGGGTGCACTGAATGTTTGAATATTGGCGACAGACCTCAGCGGATATGTTAATTGAGTACGTTATCTGAGGATACCGATCAAAATGTTCCTCGTATAGTAAGTGGGTGCAGACTTTTACATAACACTGACTAGCTGCGAGTTCACGAACTTTCACATTGATGTTTCCTCTAAGTTTTGAAGGCGCGGAATGAAGTGGGTGTGGAGTTTGCCTTACAAGGACTGCCGTATATACCTTTTCATATTTCTGAAAGTACATAGTCGTTTGGAAAATTGCTCGGTTACATTTTCCCAAGTTGCCTCAGCTACATTTACCCATAGTCCCGGGACCAGCATGGTAGCTCAGCTTATTCCGTCAGAGGGGTGGTTGCCCTGTGTAATAACAATAAAAAATGAATGAAGTATTAAAAATGGACTTGAAAGGGTGTCATGTGACATACGCCCATACCAAATGCCGGAATTTTGACGAGCAAAATGAAGAGAAGTAAAATGGGGGGGGGGGGGGGGGGGGCGGATCGTCTGTGACTCGTATTAAAAATGTTCTGGGTCCCGGGTTCGTTCCTCATCACTACTTAAATTCTGAATAAAAATCATCGCAATGGAGGCCGAACCCTTTCGGCACAAGAAGTCACCCTCGTTCTGCCAACTGCCTTGTCGAAGAGGGTGGAGGAGCGGACAGACGTTCAGGGCACTCTCTTGCCCTTTGGGTGGGAGACTCTCCCCAAAAAGGCGAACAAGCAATGATTAACGGCATGAGGATGCAGAAGGCACTGGAAACTATTGCATTGTCATAAGGATGTGACTGTCCTGATGATCTCTCCATTGGCAAAATATTCCGGACTAGTCCACCTTCGGATCTCGGAGAGGGGACTGCCAATGGGGAGCTCCCCATGAGAAAAACACTGAATAATCAACGGAAGGGTAACGTTCTACTAGTCGGGGGGATGGGGCAGGTGGGGAAGGGGTTGAATGTAAGAAGTCTGAATGTGATAGGGAAGCTAAAAAGCCTGAAAAGAGAAATCCTGAGGCTCAAAGCAGATATAGTGGGTGCCAATCTTGTGAAGTGGAAGGAAGACAAGCATTTCTGGTCAGACGAATATAGGGTAATGTGAACAACAGCAGAAAATGGTATAACGGGAGTAGGATTCGTCATGAATAGGAAAGTGAAGCATAGAGTGAGTTACTGTGAACAGTTCAGTGAAAGAGATTCTTCTCATAAGAATCGATAGAAAACCAATGCTGACAACAATAATTCAGGTATACATGCCAAAGTCGCAAGCACAGGATGAAGAGAGAGAAAGTAGATGAGGATAGTGAACGGGTAATTCAGTACATGCAGGGAGATGAAAATCTGATAGTCATGGAGAACTGGAATGCGGTTGTAGGGGAAGAAAGGATCACGGGAAAATATGAGCTTGGTAGTAGGAATGTCGTTATGATAAGTTCAATTACACATTGCTTTTAACTATTTGCCGCGTGGAGTGGCCGTGCGGTTTGAGGCGATATGTCACGGATTGTGCGGCCCCTCCCGCCGGAGGTTCGAGTCCTCCGTCAGGCATGGGTGTGTGTGTTGCCCTTAGCATAAGTTAGTGTAAGTAGTGTGTAAGTCTAGGACCGATGACCTCAGCAGTTTGGTCCTTTAACTATTTAAATTTCCACTAAAACTAAATATATTGTAGCAACCAGCTGATCAAAACTTTCGCTAGGAATAATAAACCTGTATGCAACACAGTGCGAATAGGGTTTTTGGAAATTTATTTACACACATTTCACACTATATGTTTATAACCAACTTCAAAATAAAAAAATTAATAAATTATTAGTAGAAGTGCAATAATAGTAAACGAAAAGGTTCCAGCTTGGTCTATTTCAACTGGGAACGACAGGTACTCATACGGTACCCTCAGCTATACACCATACGGTAGGTAGCGGAGTATGTACGTGGGCAGATGTAGGCGTACAAGGCCAGAGCTGGAAATTCCCTCCCATTATTTGTTACCAACTGGGACTCCCTCTGCGCCACTACCAGCCCGCTTAGCATTTGGCCCAAAGGCTGACTCTTCAGTGGGTCGAAACACCGGGCTTAGTTGTTTTCTTGTCCCAAATGTGGCTATTTCGAGCCTTCAGAGTACCTGTCCTGTTGAAATGCGGTTCGTCGGTGAGCAAAATTCGCCTTGGAAACAGAACTGCGTGAAAAACCAAGTACAGAAATTGACACGTGGCACAAAATCCGCCGGGAACGAGGCGTGTGCCTTCTTACGGTGATATGGCTGGAGTTACTGTTCATGCAGAACACGCTACAAAAACGAGTGAGACACATGCTAGTCACGTGCAATTACTCGAGTATTCGTCGATGTACACTACTGGCCATTAAAATTGCTACACCACGAAGACGACGTACTACAGACTCAAAATTTAGCCGACAGGAAGAAGATGCTGTTATATGCAAATGATTAGCTTTTCAGAGCATTCACACAAAGTTGGCGCCGGTAGCGACACCTACAACGTGCTGACATGAGGAAAGTTTCCAATCGACTTCTCATACACAAACAGCAGTTCACCGGCGTTGCCTGGTGAAAAGTTGTTGTGATGCCTCGTGTAAGGAGGAGAAATGCGTACCATCACTTTTCCGACATTGATAAAGGACGGATTGTAGCCTATCGCGATTGCGGTTTATCGTATCGCGACATCGTTGCTCGCGTTGGTCGAGATCCAATGACTGTTAGCAGAATATGGAATCGGTGGGTTCAGTAGGGTAATACGGAACGCCGTGCTGGATCCCAACGGACTCGTATCACTAGCAGTCGAGATGACAGGCATCTTACCCGCATGGCTGTAACGGATCGTGCAGCCACGTCTTGATCCCTGAGTCAACAGAGACAACAACCATCTGCAAGGAACAGTTCGACGACGTTTGCAGCAGCATGGACTATCAGCTTGGAGACCGTGGCTGCGGTTACCCTTGACGCTGCATCACAGACAGGAGCGCCTGCGATGGTGTACTCAAGGACGAACCTGGGTGCACGAATGGCAAAACTTCATTTTTTCGGATGAATCCAGGTTCTGTTTACAGCATCATGATGGTCGCATCCGTGTTTGGCGACATCGCGGTGAACGCACATTGGAAGCGTATATTCGTCATCGCCATACTGGCGTATCACCCGGCGTGATGATATGGGGTGCCATTGGTTACACGTCTCGGACACCTCTTGTTCGTACTGACGGCACTTTGAACAGTGGACGTTACATTTTAGATGTGTTACGACCCGTGGCTCTACCCTTCATTTGAGCAGGATAATGCGCGACCGCGTGTTGCAGGTCCTGTATGGCCCTTTCTGGATACAGAAAATGTTCGACTGCTGCCCTGGCCAGCACATTCTCGAGATCTCTCACCAATTGAAAACGTCTGGTCAATGGTGGCCGAGCAACTGGCTCGTCACAATACGCCAGTCACTATTCTTGATGAACTGTGGCATCGTGTTGGAGCTGCATGTGTAGCTGTACCTGTACACGCCATCCAATCTCTGTTTGATTCAATGCCCAGACGTATCAAGGCCGTTATTACGGCCAGAGGTGGTTGTTCTGGGTACTGATTTCTCAGGATCTATGCATCCAAATTGCGTGAAAATGTAATCACATGTCAGTTCTAGTATAATATATTTGTCCAATGAATACCCGTTTATCATCTGCATTTCCTCTTGGTGTAGCAATTTTAATGGCCAGTAGTGTATTTTCTTCAACTTCCTCTTCAAATAAGACAGTGCGCCGTCTTTCTGAAGCGCCACAGTTCATCGCCTGTGAATTTCCCACTTTCCCGCAACCGTTATTCTACTCTGATTAACTTGGGATGGTAAAGACGTTGAGTGTCTTCTCCATTATGGTGAGTTTCACCGTAAATTAACAAACTATCGGTTTACCCTGAAAACGTGCACTCAACCATCCTGTTACTGCAGAACTAGTCACCGAAATGTGAACTGACTCATCATCAGGAAGCATGAAAACAAGGAAGATGGAAACAGAGGACATCACGTGACATCACGTCATCGTACCATTCATTCATGAATGTGGCCATAATGGTAAAATGCGTAAGAAATGTACAGCGTGCGACTGAGTAGCTCTTGGTTTTCTTGTAACTTGGGAACCAACCTTTTCCACACATGGGTTCCTATGAGAAACTTGATCTACTAAGTGTTCTCTACAACCTCTAGAGGCGTGTAACATGAACTGTGAAACACTCTGTATATGAGACAGGTATCCCACTAAAAAGCATAGAAGTAAATTTAGGGGTGATGCACG
This sequence comes from Schistocerca serialis cubense, assembly GCF_023864345.2. Taxonomy (NCBI): domain Eukaryota; kingdom Metazoa; phylum Arthropoda; class Insecta; order Orthoptera; family Acrididae; genus Schistocerca; species Schistocerca serialis. The sequence continues at coordinate 224,105,069 of NC_064639.1, read as the reverse complement.
CAGCGAAGAAAGGAAGTTGACCTACTTGAAGAACTTTAAATAACAATTCGATAACTTACGAAACGTAGAAACGGGCGAGAGTAGTGAAGCTTTATTCAACGATTTTTTGGATCTTTCTTAAAGTTAGCGTTAATGCGGTATATGTGAGCAGTTTTGCATAGATAACCATTGGTAAGATGTCTCTTTGTGCCTTTTGTAACATTTCTGGGGTGCTATGGCTGATGGCTCAGTGCAGCCTGTTGGAGCCGTATATGTGTTTACTGGAATGGTCAGTGCACGGTAAGGCAGCTGATGGGACTTGAATGTGATGCGAGCGGTGTTAATGGTATGCGAAAGGAACTGTTTGGTGGATGGGCGGTAATGTGGACATGCAGAACAGACAATCTCGCGTCGAAGTTCTTAAAGTAAAACGAGGACATTTTGTCCGAATAATTTTATTCGTTTTTAATTTTATGACTAAGCATGCTTTTAGAGTGTATGTTTGTGTAGGGTTAATACAGATATAAGCTTGCCTCCTGAAACGCGTTGCTGAGGATTACATTCGTAATATTAATTATTGTAAACTACATTATTTATAACAAAGTAAATACTCATAAAATCACGAAGTAAAAAGTGGGTCCAGAGATCAGGGTACAGTATTAGGAAGAAGACGAAGAAGAAGAAAAAGAGAGTGAATTAATTATGCAAAACGGACGAAAGGGATAGAGTAGAACTTTAGCTAATTCGTTATACACTCATTCTTCGAAACATAAGAACAAGGCATTTCATTATATACAACGTGTTTCTCTTAGCGTTTCCCAGTTTCCTGCGGCGTTCTCGTGCTGACACAGACAACCCGTTACTAAACCATGGAGCTCACCCTAGAATACTCTTGATATCTTCTGTCAGGTCAGTTTGGTAAGTACCCCAAACTAACGAGTGGTACTGAACAGTCGTTCTCTCGAAAGTATGTCTGTCGGTCTAAGTCGCTGCAGGCATGGACTGTGCGGCTGGTCCCGGCGGAGGTTCGAATCCTCCCTCGGGCATGGGTGTGTGTGTTTGTCCTTAGGATAATTTAGGTTAAGTAGTGTGTAAGCTTAGGGACTGATGACCTTAGCAGTTAAGTCCTATAAGATTTCACACACATTTGAACACTTTTTTTTTTTTTTTTTTGAAAGTATGTCTGTGATTTCGCTAGCCGCTGATATTCAGTTACTCCTGATATTTTTTCTATCTCATTTTACACCGCTGGCGATGGATTGTACAGGTGAATATTGTCAAGTTTACCTGTAGCTCTCCCTCAGAGTGACTGGATACATCTTGTAATATCCCTTGTCTCTCATCTTCATCGACAGAAAATTGACTGGTAGTATTGTTTTATTTATTGTTATCATTGTAGTAAAATTAATTCAATTACCACTCGCAGCGTCTGAGGAAGATGACTGGGTCGTTCGTCCAAATATTGAAGAACAAAATCAGCAATTTCGCTGGAAACCTGAAACACAACATTAACAAGTCATGTAGAGGAGACCAGAGGGAACAACTGTACATTCCCCTGCACTTTTGTTGGCTTAGCTGTGAGTCAGGTCAGCGGCCTCCTGGTGCTGCTGACTTCCTGCGCAGCAAGAGCTCGGTCGCTGCCTCCACTGTCGAGGCCACCTCACCTGTGGTCCACCTGCGGATGCTTGCGCAACACCGGACACCAATCAGCAGCGGACCAGCTAGACGGTCCAGATGCCGCTTCCAACGGTCGCTGCGGCGGCGAGGTAGTGGCGCGAAGTCCCCGTCGTCAGTGGTGCTACACACCTCATTACGAAGGACTTCAGAAACAAAATGAGAGCACTCACAGAAGAAGACATCCCCGATAAACGCCATTTTAAGAGATGCCGGGTTGGTACATGGCAATGGGTGTGAGACACAAGCGACAGAGGCTGGAGACTCTATAATACACTACTGGCCATTAAAATTGATACACCACGAAGATGACGTGCTACAGACGCGAAATTTAGCCGACTGGAAGAAGATGCTGTGATACTCAAATGATTACATTTTCAGAGCATTCACACAAGGTTGGTGCCGGTGGCGACACCTACAACGTGCTGACATGACGGAAGTTTCCAACCGATTCTCATACACAAACAGCAGTTGACCGGCGTCGCCTGGTGAAACGTTATTGTGATGCCTCGTGTAAGGAGGGGAAATGTGTACCATCACGTTTCCGACATTGATAAAGGTCAGATTGCAGCCTATCGCGATTGCGGTTTATCGTATCCCGACATTGCTGTTCGCGTTGGTCGAGATCCAATGACTGTTAGCAGAATATGGAATCGGTGGGTTCAGGAGGTTAATACGGAACGCTGTGCTGGATCCCAATGGCCTCTTATCACTAGCAGTCGAGATGACAGGCATCTTATCCGCATGGCTGTAACGGATCGTGCAGCCACGTCTCCATCCATGAGTCAACAGATGGGGACGTTTGCAAGACAACAACCATCTACACGAACAGTTCGACGACTTTTGGAGCAGCATGGACTATCAGCTCGGAGACCATGGCTGCAGTTACCCTTGACGCTGCGTCACAGACAGGAGCGCCTGCAATAGTGTACACAACGACGAACCTGGGTGCACGAATGGCAAAACGTCATTTTTTCGGATGAATCCAGGTTCTGTTTACAGCATCATGATGGTCGCATCCGTGTTTGGCGACATCGCGGTGAACGCGCATTGGAAGCGTGTATTCGTCATCGCCATACTGGCGTATCACCCGGCGTGATGGTATGGGGTGCCATTGTTTACACGTCTCGGTCACCTCCTGTTCGCACTGACGGCACTTTGAACAGTGGACGTTACATTTCAGATGTGTTACGACCCGTGGCTCTACCCTTCATTCGATCACTGGAAAACCCTACATTTGAGCAGGATAATGCACGACCGTATGTTGCAGGTCCTTTACGGGCCTTTCTGGATACAGAAAATGTTCGACTGCTGCCCTGGCCAGCACATTCTCCAGATCTCTCTCCAATTGAAAACGTCTGGTCACTGATGGTCAAGCAATTGGCTCGCACAACACACCAGTCACGACTCTTGATGAACTGTGGTATCGTGTTGAAGATGCATGGGCAGCTGTACCTGTACACGCCATCCAAGCTCTGTTTGACTCAATGCCCAGGCGTGTCAAGGCCGTTATTACGGCCAGAGGTGGTTGTTCTGGGTACTGATTTCTCAGGATCTATGCACCCAAATTGCCTGAAAATGTAATCACATGTCAGTTCTAGCATAATATATTTGTTCAATGAATACCCGTTTATCATCTGCATTTCTTCTCGGTGTAGCAATTTTAATGGCGAGTAGTGCATGTTCCGGGAGATGAAGATTAGAAATACACTATCCAGTCACGTTACTATGGCCATCTGACAAACGCCTAAATAACCGCCTGTCGCTAAGAGATGTGCAGGGAGACAGCGAGGTTCTGAAAGATACCGACAGGATGTGGAGGCGACTCCAGTGCGCCGGCCGCTGTGGCAGAGCGGAAGGGAACCGCGCTGTTGCTTCGGTCGCGGGTTCGAATCCTGCCTCTGGCATGGATGTGTGTGATGCCATTTGAACCATTTTTGCTACTCCAAGTCGTGGAATGACTCATTTCCTAACTGGACATGGACCTTATCTAACTTGCTTTGGATGAACATCCGTCTGAGACAACAATGTACATACGGGGAAATTTGATGCCCCGAACATGTAATAGTATACTGCACCTTGCATGTGCAGGCCAGATGACAAACGATGGCACACGACAACACAAACGCCCCAATCAGGATTCCAGACTTGTGACCAGATCTAGGCCGCGCGGGGTAGCCGTGCAGTCTAAGGCGCCTTGCCACGGTTCGTGCGGCTCCCCCCGTCGGAGGTTCGAGTCCTCCCTCGGGCATGGGTGTGTGTGGTGTCGTTAGCGTAAGTTGGTTTAAGTTAGATTAAGTACAGGGTGATTCAAAAAGAATACCACAACTTTAAAAATGTGTATTTAATGAAAGAAACATAATATAACCTTCTGTTATACATCATTACAAAGAGTATTTAAAAAGGTTTTTTTTCACTCAAAAACAAGTTCAGAGATGTTCAATATGGCCCCCTCCAGACACACGAGCAATATCAACCCGATACTCCAACTCGTTCCACACTCTCTGTCAGGCGTAACAGTTTGGATAGCTGCTGTTATTTCTCGTTTCAAATCATCAATGGTGGCTGGGAGAGGTGGCCGAAACACCATATCCTTAGCATACCCCCATAAGAAAAAATCGCAGGGGGTAAGATCAGGGCTTCTTGGAGACCAGTGATGAAGTGCTCTGTCACGGGCTGCCTGGCGGCCGATCCATCGCCTCGGGTAGTTGACGTTCAGGTAGTTACCGACAGATAAGTGCCAATGTGGTGGCGCTCCATCCTGCTGAAATATGAATTGTTGTGCTTCTTGTTTGAGCTGAGGGAACAGCCAATTCTCTAACATCTCCAGATACTGTAGTCCAGTTACAGTAGCACCTTCGAAGAAAAAGGGACCAAAAACTTTATTGGCTGAAATGGCACAGAAAACGTTCACCTTAAGCGAGTCACGTTCATACTGAGTTGTTTCCCGCGGATTCTCAGTGCCCCATATACAGACATTGTGACGGTTGACTTTCCCGTTAGTGTGGAAAGTTGCTTCATCACTAAACACAATCTTTGAAACGAAAGATTCATCTGTTTCCATTTGAGCAAGGATAAAATCACAGCGCCTCAAGCGAACAAATGTACAACTAAATGAAACTTTATAGCGCCCTTAATTCGCCGACAGATAGTGCTTAGCTCTGCCTTTTGTCGTTGCAGAGTTTTAAATTCCTAAAGTTGTGGTATTCTTTTTGAATCACCCTGTATAGTGTAAGCGTAGAGACCGATGACATTAGCAGTTTGGTCCCATAGGAACTTACCACAAATATGCAAATTTACCAGATCTAGACAGAACAGCGGACACTATTTCAAGAATCTTACAAGAAGCATACGCGAGGGAGAGGCCGTAGCGACCCTGACCAGCACTAAAAACTATGATGCTAAATGAGTGCGATATTCATAGGGACAATGAAACAGCAGATAATGATACGAAACCAGAATATGAAGACATACGCTAAGACAAAGTAATACATAATATAAACATGGCTACAGAACTGCATAAATATGTACAATAACATTAAAGGCAGAAATACATCGTGGGGCATGGCTCTGCACATGGTACAGCATCTGCAGCAGCAATCTCAGCATCACTTGGCACCACAATGACACAGTGACACGAACTGTTACAAATCAGTTACTTCAAGGACAGCTCCGAGGCAGTCGCCCTGCAGCGCGCATTCCACTGACCTCAAACCAACGCCATTTGCGGCTTTAGTGGTGTCAAACAGGAGCCCATTGGAAGGCAGGGAGGAAGTCTGCTTTGTATTACGATGAAAGCTGGTTCTGCATCGGTGCCAGTAATGGCTATGTATTGGTCAGAAGGAGACCAGTTGAGGGCGTGCAACAAAACTGTCTATGAGCTAGACACACTGGACCCACACCTGGAGTTATGGTGTGGTGTGCGACTTCTTATCACAGCAGAAACACCCACTTTGACTGCAAATTTGTACGCCAGTCTGGCGATTCGATCTGTTTATCTGCCATTTATGAAGAGCATTGCAGTGGTGTTTCCCAACGTGTTAACTCTCACCCACATACCGCTGCTGAAACCCATCATGCTCTACAAAGTGTCGTCATGTTGCCTTGGCCTGCTCGATCACCAGATCTCTCTCCAACCGAGCAGATCATCTGACGACTCCAGCGTCATCCACAAACAGCTTTCACCGTCCCAGTGTTGACTGACGAAGTGCAACAGCATGGAATTCTATCCCACGAACTGACATCTTGCACCTGTATAGCGAAATGCATGTGCGTGTACAAGCCTGCATTCAACATTTTGGGGGTTACACCGGCAATTAATGTACCAGCAGTTCACATTTGCAATGCTTATCGCACTCTTACATTAACCAGTGATTTTGCAATGTTAATCGCTTAAATATTTCACCTACAAAAATGTATTCCTGAAATTTCATTACTCTATATTAATACTTTTTGCTATTGCAGTTTTTTCCGCCAGTGTATATATATATTACCGCCAGAACTTAACAGTAGAACTACAGCAAAACACGCAGGACTAGCACTCCCCTCCTGGAAGCAAGGAAATTGTGGAGACATGGCTTAGCCACAGCCATTCTATTCCGACCCGATTCTTCCACTACAGTTTTTTTTCCGTTCTGCAGCTCCCTCTAATGGCGTGTAAGTTACTCCTTGACGTATTAACGCATTTGCTATCACCCTGTCCCCACTTCTTCGCAGTGTTTTCACCCATTCTACGGAGAACCTTCTCATTCCTTGCCTTGTCAGTCTACCTAATATTCAACACCCTTCTCTAGCACCACATCTCAAATGCTTGGATTCTCTCTTGTTCCAGTTTTCCCACAGTCCATGATTCAGCATCATGCAATGAGCTGCTCCAAACGTACGAGTACATGCTTAGAAATTTCTTCATCAGGTTAAGGCAAAATTTTATACTAGTGGACTTCCCCCAGTCGGGGATGCCCCCTTTGCCTGTGCTAATCTGCTTCTTATGCTCTCCTTGCTTCGTCCGTCAAGTGTTATTTTGCTTCCAAAGTTCCAAGAATTCCTTAACTTAGTCTACCTCGTGGGCAACAATTTTGATTCGAACTCGTGGTGAGAACAAAAGACCAACACGAATGCTGCCTCCCACTATTGCTATTGGAGATCGGCAAGTTGTCGTTAGTCTCTTTTCAACTACTCGTCATTAATTTCGTCTTTCTTCGGTTTATACTCAGTCCGTATTCTGTACTTATTGAACTAATCATATTATTCAGCACCTCTGTAGATCTTCTTCACTTTCACGGTGGATAGTCATCAGTGTATCTTATCAAACGTACCCTTTCTTTTATTTGGGCATTTCTTCTGTTCGTAGATCGAAACTACATCCTTGTCTTACACACTTTTTTATCCGAGTACTTCGTTCTTGGTCATCCATTCTTACTCTTCTCTCTTGATTTTTGTGATATTGTATATTGCCTGTCTTCAATTTGGCTCACTCCAATTTACCCGGTAATACGAAAAACTAACAAAATTTTACATTTTCTAACTTTTTTCTGATCGACATATGTGACGAACGTGTCTTGATTTTTCTGAAGTTATGCTTCCACTATCAAATGCAATATCACAACTGCTTCTATGGTGCCTTCAGTTTCCTAGAGCCAATCTGATCTTCTAAAGGCCCCTCAGTTTTTTTCCATTCCTCCATTCGTTATTTTTCCCAAAGACTTACGATATATCCCTAGACTCATAGATTCTACACGCCGACTTGAATGATCGTATGGTTGCCACTTCCCCAAATTATTTTACAGATTTGGAACGACTGTCATCTACGTTTCCGTCATATCTGAAGTCTTTCAATCCTCAGTTACATTCGGACTCTAATACTGGATACCCTAAGTCTTCTGTATCGATTCCCATTTCATCTTCTATTAAGACATTATACAGTTCCTCCCTTGTAGAGGCCTTCACTATACTTTTTTCACCTACTCCTTCGTTCCTCTGCGTTTAACAGTATAAAATCCTCTTGTGCTTTTAATGTTGGCGCCTTTACTTTTAATTTCTCTGAAAGTTGCATTGTTTTTTCTACATTCTGAAACTATCCTTCGACCAATAGTTCTTTTTCGACGCCTTCACATTTTTCCTGTAGTAATTTCGTTTTAATTCCGTGCATATCCTGAAATGTCGTTCTTAACTGACTTAGATAGCTGTATTCCTGTCCTGTTTCAAACATTATTATACTTCCTTCTTTCTTCGATCAATTGAAGAATTTGTTCGATTATTCAAGATTTCTTCAGCGTTACCGATTTTGTATCAATATTTATCTGTCGAACGTCAGTGGTTAGCCATTTAAGAGTTGCCCACTCCTCTTCAACTGAACTACCTACTGCGGTATTCATTATCAAAGAAACTACAGAGAACTACAGAAACATCATTGATACCTCACAACTGGGCTTGAGATAGTTTAAGGGAAAAACATGGAAGGTGGACCCACACAGGCGATCGTCGATGTGCCGTAAACTTTATGTACGCAGAGTAAGCTGGGAACTTGCCTACCAGGTTGCACGCCACGTCCATCTGCCTTCGCGCCGCCCGCCGTTACCAGGCTTGCCGCCGGCCTATTTAACATTGCGCCGGTCCTCGCGACCCACGCCGGACCGCCGAAGTCCCCTAAAAGCGTCAACTTGCAAGCCACGCGCCCCTCAGCCAACTAGCCCACCAAACACGTCGGACCGTCGAAGTCCCCCAAAAGCCTCAACTTGTAAGCCACGTGTTCGCAAGCCACGTGCCCCTCAGCCAACTTGCCCGCCAAACCAACAACACACATACCTCGACCAAAGACATTAGCTCGCGACACACGATCGACTCGACATTGGCAACCTAAGCAGTTAGCGACGCCAGTGGGAAGCTATAGCGCCAATGTTAGAACCGCCAGGGCTCAAGTATCATTCCTCTGTACTTCAGAACATTAATTTTTTCCACATTGATTCCTCTCTCCATTATTTCTTGTGATCCAAGTCTACATCTGCTCCTGGGTATGCCTTAAAATCCCATATCTGGCTCTGTAATCCCTGACTAACCGTGACGTAATCAAGATGAAATTTTTGTGATGGCCTCAGACGATTTACAAACATACCTCCTTTCTTGATTTCTGGACAGTGTATCACTGTTGTCGTTGTGGTGGTGGTGGTCCTCCGTCCAAGGAATGGTTTGGTGTTGCTCTCGATGCTGGTCTATCTTATGCAAGCCTCTTCAACTCTACACAGTTGTGGTATCTGAAACTACCAGTAACGTACACTGCTCTACTTTTGATAGTTATAGTGTACGTTACTGACATGTGCGGAAACCACAAATGTTGTTTCAAGAGATTTATTGATGATGTATGTGAGAAATGCAGACATGAGCCGTATATAAGGGAATAAAGCCAACTTGTTTATGACCACCTCACCCATCTCTCATTTTCAGAGTCATCCCCTCCCTATCCCCACTTCCCTTATGTACAAATGGCCTGCTTTTATCCTATTGGCTGAGGCATACAGGGCAATAATTTATGACCGATGATTTTTAAGCTAGGCTCCCTCTAAACCACTTGAGCTGTTATTATTATAATGTATCGTCGATTAGTATAACTTAAGAACCATATTACTACTTTTTGTTCGATCTCACATTTAAAAAATTAGAATAATCTGAGTAAGACAGCGTGGCTTATTTATTCAGGAAGGATTCTGACATTTATGAATCAGTATGTTAAAAATGCTGCAGTCATTGTCATTGTAATGCTAAGTATGAAATTCGAGATGGTTTTCTTGTTAAATCAATTAATATTTATTTAGGAACGTTTCTGACATAATAATACTGTGGAGGTGTTCAAACAAACTACACTGATATCCCATAGTTCTAAGTTTAACAGTTTTCACAGGTACGTATTTATGATGTGCTGTATCACACAGTGTAGTGGGAAGGAATGGACCAATTACGACATTTTTATTAGAAACAGTCACAGTGTTCAGTGAGTGCAAGACCACAGTACAGCTATTGACTGCTGACACACACAACCAGGAGGACTGCCACGTATGTGCAGTTTCTGCAGAGTAGGTTCTCATGGTCACCTCACCATACTGTTGACCAAGATAACCAGACACCAGACACATCGTTCTGACATGCTACAGCACCAGACCTCCCACCATGCCCACAGCCCTCGTAATGCCTTGGATAGAGGCTGCAGTCTTTCTACCCCCATGTCAAGATGATTTTCACATATTAGAAGGGGGGGGGGTTCAGAGTCTGCCCACACTGGCTTATAAATCTTGGCCATGGCGACAGCAGAGGCTGCCCACCCAGCTCAAAGAGCACACACGTTTTTGCCACTATTCATCCAACCTTCAGACGCAACCCTCATTTCCATTCCGCATTTCTGATAGGTATGCTAGTCTTTTCCTCAGTGTTTAAAAATGCAATTATGCATTTCCTACGTAGCGTCTGTACATAAACAGAATTTGGTGCAACAATGTCATTACTTTGTGTGATAGTGCTAAGGTGATGTGGAATGGCGAGCCAAAGGCCATGTTTTAATCGCCAGAACGTATAGAAGATATCCTACACTACACCAGTCGGTCCCCTTTTAGAGTAATGCTGCATGTAATGCTAGCTCCTTAGAGAAGGACACAACGATTTCTTTGCTGAACCCTACCTATTCCATGCTTATGTTCTCTATACTGTTTATATTAGGTAGCATTGTACTTATACTATATAAAGCTTTTCTCAGACAATGGTAATGTCTGTACATGGACTGTACTGAAAATCAAATGCGTAACGCCCATATGGAACCTTACGATATGTTGTGGAGAGTACTTCCATACTTAACTGTTATCCCTGGTATTCGAGAGTGGAATAGTCGATACAGCTGTGTACGGTACAGCTTTTCTCAGCTAGTGATAACCACTTGTGCAGTGTGCATGCATTAACTTGTTCTCTCATTTAACATCCATCCCCCTTCCATTCATGAATGATGCATGGAAAGAATTAATGCCAGTATAAACCTATGTATAAGTTATAATTTCTCGTATTTTCCCGTTGTGGCTGATTCCTGAGGTACATGTGTAAACAAATAATACGTATTCCTAAACGGGGTATCTCGCTTTTTTGTTTCATTGGTAATCCTCTCAGTGATACACAACAACTCTCTTGTAGGGACTGCCATTGATGTTCATTCAGCATTTGCATAATACTCTCACACCGATAAACTATAGAGTGCGTGCCGCCCTACGCTCGACCTTGTCTTTTCTACTAATGTGACCTACTCAAAAAAATTGTTTGAACAAACGTTTTGTAAGACATTTCTTTCGTGAATGAATCACATTTCCTTAAGATCCTTCCAATGAACCTCAGCGTGTCATCTAATTTTCCTACAAGTTGTATTACGTGATCATTCTACTTTAGGCTGGCCCGGACAGTTACACCCACAGGGTGACAATTATTGAACGATATGAAATAAAGTCGTCACAACTTCTGAACGGTTTGTGTTAGGACGTTCAAACGGTACGGCTGGCAGCGGGGCATGATGGGAATTGGTATGTGCTTGCACCATTTCCACGGGAAAATATCACGGTACAGCATGCCTGAATGTATTGTGCTTGCGAAGACCTACTATGCGAGCTATAACAGCCCAACTGCGGCTCAAATAAGTTTGCGACCGGCTTAACGCTGAAGAAAAATGGTTCAAATGGCTCTGAGCACTATGGGACTTAACATCTATGGTCATCAGTCCCCTAGAACTTAGAACTACTTAAACCTAACTAACCTAAGGACAGCACACAACACCCAGCCATCACGAGGCAGAGAAAATCCCTGACCCCGCCGGGAATCGAACCCGGGAACCCGGGCGTGGGAAGCGAGAACGCTACCGCACGACCACGAGATGTAACGCTGAAGACAAACGGTCCAGGTATGCTAACAATTCACCAGTGTGAGAGAACGGGTAGTGTTCGTGATAACAGTCTTGGTAATAACGGTCGTCCAAAAAGGGTGAAAAAGCCTGGAAACATCGAGAAGCAACCGCTGTGTTTCAACCATCCCCAGTAAATCGATCAGATGAGCTGCACAACAGGTGGGAATCAACCGGGAGACACTGCGACAAATTTTAGTTGAAGACCTACATCTCATCGCATAGCCGCGCGGGATTAGCCTAGCGGTCTTAGGCGCTGCAGTCATAGACTGTGCTGCTGGTCCCGGTGGAGGATCGAGTACTCCCTCGGGCATGGGTGTGTGTGTTTGTCCTTAGGATAATTTAGGTTAAGTAGTGTGTAAGCTTAGGGACTGATGACCTTAGCAGTTAAGTCCCACAAGATTTCACACACATTTGAACATTTTTTTGTCATCGCATACGAAACTCAAACCCATCGGCTATTATGCCCCAGGGCCATGGAACAGCGGTCGTGTTTCGCTATTATCCATAGAATTGACGAACAGGACTTTGATATGAATATGGTTTGGTTTAGCGACGAAGCCCGCTTTCATTTGGATGAGTTCGTCAATAAGCAAAACTGGCGCATCTGGGGGACTGAGACTCCGCATTTCGCGATCGTGAAGTCTCTCCACTCTTAATTCGTGACTGTGTGGTATGCAATGTCCAGCCACGGAATAATCGGTGCGATATTCCTTGACTGCAGAGTGACTACCGAACGGTACCTGAAGGTTTGGGAAGATGATTTCCTCCTTGTTATCCAAAGTGATCCTGATTTTTACAAGATGTGGTTCGTGCAAGATGGAGCTCGACCCTACCGAAGCAGGAAAATGTTTGATGTCCTGGAGGAGCACTTCGGGGACCGCATTCTGGCTCTGGAGTACCCAAGGGTCACAGGGGATGGGTCTTGGTTGGCCGCCATATTCTCCGGATCTGAACGTGGGGTTATATTAAAGGTAAGGTGTACAGCAACAACCCTAAAACTACTGCTGAGCTGAAAACAGCCATTCAGGAGGTCATCATCAGCATCGATGTTCCGACACTTCAGCGAGTCATACAGAATTTCGCTATTCGTCTGCGCCACATCATCCCCAATGAGCTCAGGCACATCGAACCTATCATAACCTAAATCCGATTATCTGTAGTAACGTTTACATGTTAAATAAAGTGTGTGCACGCCGTAATTTGTCACTAATTTACGTTTTTCCTCATATAGTTCAACCATTGTTACGCTGTAGGTATTATGTGGTTGCTTCTATCTCCAGAGGCTTATTGCCAATAGCGAAATTGTACAGTAATGGGTCTCTTCATCTATGGGTGTGCAATAGTTGCGTTTATTTAGATTCGGTTCCATTCCAAGTCACTGCACCAATCGTCAGTCTTCTGTACATCTTCCTGGAAATCATAATAGCCGACTGATGTTTCAGCACTCATGTAGGTAATAGTATTGCTTGCAAACAACTTAAACCTTCGTCTAAACACATACTTCATAATTCACTCTGCAGTGTATGGGGTTTGGTACACTGTAATAATATTATGAATCATCTTGCCTATCCATATCAATTACTTATTGAAAAATAAAACGCTTGTGTATATGCTTCTGTGTGTACCTTACACTGTTTTATCTTGTACTTACGATCATTAAGGCAAAAATGCGATGGTGGCGCCATAATGGTCTCCATGTTCGTTGAATACTGTTTCCCTGAATCTACCCGATAGTATTTTACCTGAAGCACTTCGTCATTTTTCGAAAAAAGTCTCCCGAGGTTTCTCTAGCATTTTTCGAATAGAGTGTACCTACCTGATACAATCCAGTCTCATGAAGCTTCAGATATTATTCACTGGATCATTTAAATTGGTACACCTGCTTCGTGGGTCAGCCACAAGCAGTTAGTCATGTTACACGATTTTATCAGTGGCAATGTCAATATGGCATACATTTGTATTTTTTTAAATCTTATGGAACAAAAACGTCGCAAGAATAGCGCCACATATCTTTCATACTCGAAATGTTATTTATTTTGATAAATAATAAAACATTTTGTTTTGACATATGGTTGAATTTTTTTCGTTCGTGACCAGTAATCTGTAATCATACTTGCATATTACTATAAACAATCTGCATGTGTTTTGTACACATACCATTATTCTCTACCTCAAACGGCCACTTAGGAAGAAAAATTGTACATATACACTCCTGGAAATTGAAATAAGAACACCGTGAATTCATTGTCCCAGGAAGGGGAAACTTTATTGACACATTCCTGGAGTCAGATACATCACATGATCACACTGACAGAACCACAGGCACATAGACACAGGCAACAGAGCATGCACAATGTCGGCACTAGTACAGTGTATATCCACCTTTCGCAGCAGTGCAGGCTGCTATTCTCCCATGGAGACGATCGTAGAGATGCTGGATGTAGTCCTGTGGAACGGCTTCCCATGCCATTTCCACCTGGCGCCTCAGTTGGACCAGCGTTCGTGCTGGACGTGCAGACCGCGTGAGACGACGCTTCATCCAGTCCCAAACATGCTCAATGGGGGACAGATCCGGAGATCTTGCTGGCCAGGGTAGTTGACTTACACCTTCTAGAGCACGTTGGGTGGCACGGGATACATGTGGACGTGCATTGTCCTGTTGGAACAGCAAGTTCCCTTACCGGTCTAGGAATGGTAGAACGATGGGTTCGATGACGGTTTGGATGTACCGTGCACTATTCAGTGTCCCCTCGACGATCACCAGTGGTGTACGGCCAGTGTAGGAGATCGCTCCCCACACCATGATGCCGGGTGTTGGCCCTGTGTGCCTCGGTCGTATGCAGTCCTGATTGTGGCGCTCACCTGCACGGCGCCAAACACGCATACGACCATCATTGGCACCAAGGCAGAAGCGACTCTCATCGCTGAAGACGACACGTCTCCATTCGTCCCTCCATTCACGCCTGTCGCGACACTACTGGAGGCGGGCTGCACGATGTTGGGGCGTGAGTGGAAGACGGCCTAACGGTGTGCGGGACCGTAGCCCAGCTTCATGGAGACGGTTGCGAATGGTCCTCGCCGATACCCCAGGAGCAACAGTGTCCCTAATTTGCTGGGAAGTGGCGGTGCGGTCCGCTACGGCACTGCGTAGGATCCTACGGACTTGGCGTGCATCCGTGCGTCGCTGCGGTCCGGTCCCAGGTCGACGGGCACGTGCACCTTCCGCCGACCACTGGCGACAACATCGATGTACTGTGGAGACCTCACGCCCCACGTGTTGAGCAATTCGGCGGTACGTCCACCCGGCCTCCCGCATGCCCACTATACGCCCTCGCTCAAAGTCCGTCAACTGCACATACGGTTCACGTCCACGCTGTCGCGGCATGCTACCAGTGTTAAAGACTGCGATGGAGCTCTATATGCCACGGCAAACTGGCTGACACTGACGGCGGCGGTGCACAAATGCTGCGCAGCTAGCGCCATTCGACGGCCAACACCGCGGTTCCTGGTGTGTCCGGTGTGCCGTGCGTGTGATCATTGCTTGTACAGCCCTCTCGCAGTGTCCGGAGCAAGTATGGTGGGTTTGACACTACGGTGTCAATGTGTTCTTTTTCCCATTTCCAGGAGTGTATATTAAAAGTGACACATCGTAGCTTGACCATCACTGAACGGTGAAGTGATATATGCTGCAAAACTTCATTTCCTAGGATTGTGATCCCACACAGAAATCATTAGTTGACATAGTGTTCTCAGATGACAGGAGCTACATCCAGGAAATTCAAAATAGTAACCCTCCCCATAATTCCAAAATGGCGCACGCTCTCATAATTGGTAGAAGCAATTCTGGTGAGGAGGGAGGGCTGGCGTTATGTAAGCCCTTCCAGTTTATCCATCTAGTTTCAAAGGAATGCTGCTGTTCACAAGTACATTTTATCTGACTACTTGCAAATCAGAATGCATCAAGGTTGCAATGGTGCTGGATGTTGAGTTCGCCATCATAACTAAATTAGAGTATGTGTGGAAGTGTAGAAGTATTCCATTCAGTCAAACAGCGAGGAGACACTTGAGCACAAATCTGTCACCGAATACAACCCACATAGGGTTATAATCAATGTTCTCTCCAGCAGTGACAGCAGTAGCAGCAACAATCATGTTGCCGCCTTGATAGTAACAGTATTTGGCGGTACAGCACTGGAACTATTAGACAGAGAAACTACTCATAGCATGCGTTTAAGAATACAAAGTGTTACAAATATATATAGTGTATAAGATGCGTATTGTGCCTTAGACAGAATATTTGAATTAGCCAACAGTGTTAAAATGAGTGGAATGTGTAATGCGACATGTAGCTGTTGTGGGCATAGAGCTGGATGATTGCATACCTGCATGTGAAGATTATAACAAACGTGCGAAATTTAAAATGTACAAAGCAGAATTATTGGTTAAATATTGCAATATGGCAAGCAAAATAACATTTATTAATAAGTGTGTATATATGAAGGTAATAAGATTAATACTGATTTCAAGAAGTTGCAACGTGTGTTTAATGTTCAATCATATCTATTACTATATACCTAGTATCAAACATTGGCCGTAATTTGAGGAAGCATTTTTTGAAAGTATGTGTCTGGAGCACAGTACTGTAAATGTAAACACCAGTGACAGAGTAGGCTTCATGCCTACTCCGACTGGTCAACTGCTGCGTACAATGCAGTATGAAGAGCGATCTATGATCGTGGGACATGTGATGTGCATGTCGCCACACTCGAAGCGTTATTACCAGCAGATGAATCCTGATGATATCGCTGCTTCTCCACTCAAACAGCTCCTTATCTGGTCTCACAAGGCTAAGTAGACCTATTTCAGACCTCACTACGTCAGAAAATTCCAAAGACATACTGAGAACCAAAGCTGGGGCCTTCCGCACCAATGACCAGACAAAATTGTCCAGACCATCCAGGATGCCAAAAAAAATGGTTCAAATGGTTCTGAGCACTATGCGACTTAACTTCTGAGGTCATCAGTCGCCTAGAGCTTAGAACTAATTAAACCTAACTAACCTAAGAACATCACACACATCCATGCCCGAGGCAGGATTCGAACCTGCGACCGTAGCGGTCACGCGGTTCCAGACTGACGCGTCTAAACCGCACGGCCACACCGGCCGACCCAGGATGCCCTCCTCCGACTACAGCGACTGGGGAAGGTTGTAGCTTTCTGCTGGGTTCCGGGGCATGTTGGCATTGCTGGGAATGAAAGGGCAGATCTCGCAGCCAAGGAGGCGTGTCTCGCCCCACAAGTATCTCAGTGTGCTATCCCCTTGCACGCACTCACCTCGCTGTTGAGCTCACGGGTCATGCGTCGGTGGGAGGATGAGTGGCTAGAAGTGACTGACAATAAGCTCCGTATAGTCAAGCCCACAACGCGTGTGTGGTGTACTTCCTTTCAGCCCCATCGACGGGACGAGGTTCTCCTCACTCGGCTTCGAATAGGCCACAGCCCTATGACGCACGGCTTCCTGCTCCGGCGAGAGGACCCTCCAATGTATGGTGCTTGCGGCGTCCAGGTCACTGTGCGCCACGTTTTATTGGATTGCGTTTTATTTTCTGACCAGCGGGTCGCGTCTGACTTGCCAGCGGACCTGCCATCTCTTTTAGGCAACACTCGGACGAATGTGGTTAAAGTTTTAAAGTTCTGTGCCCTGTCAAATGTTTTTACAAAGATTTTAGGGAGAGGATTTTAATTTGCTCACTGTGTGACAAGCTCGCCCATATTTTATGTAAGTGGCCAGCGAATAACAATTTCCTGTGACATTCTTGTTGCTATGTTTCCCCTTTCCTTAGGTTTTACTTTCTTATGTAGCATTTTCCTTCTTTTCCTGCTTTCTTTGAGTGTGTGCTTTAGTTTTCTTAGGTCTGTCCACATTCGTTCCTTTTAATGTGTGTCAGGGCGCTGATGACCTCGATGTTGAGCGCCCATAAGCCCCAACACACCACCACCACCACCACCACAGCTATGTTAAACATACGGCTGCGAAGGCGGTCACACATTGTTGCATGGAAGTGAATAATGGTCTGCAGGCTAAACAGAGGAAAAAACGATCGAAGTATCTGAAACACAGTGTTACAGAAATGAGGAAGTTAGATAAGAAATGAGGAAGTTTTCCACACATTCGGCGAGGACACAAATGTGCGGAAATGCATGATAGGACTTGCGTTAAGACATCAAACAATATTTTCTGTAGTATAACTTCCCTGGTACTAGCGGGAGCCGTAGAGGATATAGGAGAAGATAGAGTTGTAATATAAACAACAAATAATTGAAAATGTTGGCTACTCTGAGATGAATGGGTTAGTACAGGAGGACCATTTGTGGCGGGCCACATCAAATCATTCACAGGAGTCATACGCATAAAAAATTTAATTAATATATTTCAGAAAAGTTAAGATACCACCTTCATATTGAAGGCAGAATGGAAACACTACCATGTGGCCTCCATCTTTTCCATTGTGCCGGCATGCCGATGGTTAGTTAGATCATGAACATGAGTTCTTGCAGATATCTTTTTCCGTGGTTTTTTTAAGGAGTAATTCTAGATCCCTTATCAAGTAGGCATGACAACAGACAACGAACGTACTCAGAGATCTGCTAGGATTGTAAAAGGCTAGTACAGTCCATACGAAAGTATAACAAAGATGATCGAGGAACTTCAGCTGCATCTTTAGAAGAAAGGCGACGAAGTTTTCGTAAAATCCTGTTGCTTAGATTTAGAATACTTAAAATGCTAGGAAGTCTGTGTGAATATTCTCCTGTCACCATCGTATGTCGTAAGCAGGAATCTCGAGAGTAGGATAAGAGAGATTATAACACCTACGAGGACATATAGACAATAATTTTTCGTTCGGTCAGTACGAGAACGGAATAGGACAGGGAATGGCTAATTCTGTTATGAAACGGAACGTGCACGTTAAGTCGGTTTTACGTAAGGTGAATGGTCGATTTTGGTTTATTGGGACAATTTTAGGAAAGTGTGGCTCTTGTAGAAAGGGGGCCGCGTGTCGAACACTTGTGTGACCCATTCCTCAGCACCGCTAGAATGTTTGGGTTTCCCAACAAGTCGAATTAAAGGAAGACATCGAAGAAATTCGGGGGCGTGCTGCTAGTTTTGTTACTGTTAGGTCTGATCAACACGCGAGAGTCACAGAGATGTTTCTTGAACTCAAATGGGAATACCTGAAGGGAAGATTGCGTTCTTCTCGCGAAACATTAAAGAGAAAATTTAGAGAACAGGCATTTGCAGCTAGTTTCAGAACGATTCTGATTCTTCCACAGCGAATTTCGCTTAAGGGTCGCGAAGACAACATAGAGAAATTAGCGCTCATACGGCATTAGGATCGTTTTTCACTCAAGCCATTTATTAGTGGAATAGGAAAGGGAATGACTGGTAGTGGTACATTCTATCCTCCGCTGTACGCCGCACTATGGCTTGCGGAGTGTGTATGTTAAAGTAGACCTAGATGTAAATGTACTGTAGTGTGGAGTATAGTGACTTGCGGAGTATACAGGGTGAATCACCTAAAACTTGCAAAGCAGATACTGCGAAAATGGAAAGTGCTATTGATGTACGGTTTTCAAGGAATGGGTTGGTAGTCAGGGGCTCGTATTGTTAGCCAATACACAGACTGTAATAATATTGAGAAAGTGTATTTTTGTGCAAACATACACTTTTTTAAATGGAACAATACCTACAGACATTAGCAATTAGAATGTCAGTGGTATCTGTTGCCTGAATTGGAAACAATTCGTGTAGACATGCTGCAGTACTTCGTGCTCTATGGACTGGACAGCCATCATGTTGGTACCAAACGTTAACCCCTAGTCTGCAGTTGTACTTCTTCTAGCACTCGTGGAGGCTGCTATGTTTTTGCGCGTTCAGTGTTACGTCTTTGAAACACGGACCTATGAGCTGATGGTTCATTATCCCACACCACACATTTACTCTCCAAGGACGCTAACGTTTCACCTGTCGAAGCGAACGGCGATCGTCAACAGACCAACAGTGCACACGTGTCAGCAATTTACCGGTCCATGACTGGTGGATGTGGCCTCATCACCAAACAAGATGCCTGATACACTCGAGTATCCTGTCTTAAAGCCTATGGACAGAAGTTAACACGATTCTCACAATCATCGATGTAGAGAGATGTGACAGGGATGGAACCTATGTCAATGAAGAATGTGTAGGACACGACACTTGCCTGGCTCATGACACTTCCTCGTCCGATTGCGCGAGCTAACGTGTGAATCAACTTCAGTAGCGCTTCTGTCATTACTTGTTTCCCTCTGTTACCTTGACTAGGTGTTACACTATCACTTTAACATGACTGGTTGAAGAGGCTGATAAATAACTGCCGAGATTGTTGACGTCTGCTGGGATATCTTACCGTATACACCGCCCAAGAACTAACTGAATTCTTCCCACACGCTCCATACGCCATGAGCATGTCGGCTTTTTCTTCATCGTCCACTCATGACCTACTGCTTGGACTGTCACACACTAAGTGGCTAGCAAGTTGCAGTGCACTCAAGGAACACGCAAGCACACTGTAAGCAAACATAACAACATCGTACCTGGCAACCACACAGGTTGAATGGCATAAATAAGTGTCAGTGTTGCAACTTTTCACAATGCGATATCTCGTAAACGTCTCGCACTAGACTCCTGCGCAACAAACACCACTGACATTATAATTTATCCCACTTTTAGACTGTTAATGTCAACAGGCATTGCTCCATTTAAAAAAGTTTATGTTTGTACAAAAAGTACACTTTCCAGGTATTATTGCAATCTGTTTATTGGCTAACAATACGAGTCCCTGACTACTAAACCATTCTGTGAAAACCGTACACCAATAGCGCTTTCCATTTTTGCAATATCTGTTTTGCAAGTTTTAGGTGATTCACCCTGTACACTTGTATGTAGATGTAGATCCTCAGTTCAAAAAAAAATTATGGGTGGAAAAATTTTGTTTGTAATGAAGAGGGTGAGGCTACCACGTATGGGACACCATATATCTTCCAGAAAAGTTGAACAAAGTTCATTTACTATGAAGGGGATTAGATCGAAAATGAAGTGAATTTCTGTCACACAAAAGGCAATGTTTACCATCGATCTGGCAAGTTTTTACCTTGCCATCATAATGTGAGAGTCTGCCACATGCCTCAGTTCGCAATTATTACGTACTGGACTTTTTGTAGCGTAAAACTAGTGTTTGTTAGAAATCCAGTGTGGATACTGATACCAGTGATCCATGTTCAAACATATGCAGACATCTCGGATTAAAATGCTACAAAACGCATTATTAACTGTATCGCATGAAGCGGTGACGTCTTGATTAGATACGACGGTATTGACAATATGTTGACACGTAATCCGACAGGAAACAAACTGTGTCCACGTCAGTCTCGAGAGGGCGGTGATAAAATAACTAATAAGACAGGTGTGGTGAGATAACATCTGTCAATTCTCAGAACTCATCAGCTGGTCTAAAACAGTGACTACACAGTAATACTTTATATAGGCATCGACTAAGAGGCTTCAGATGCATGATATGTGTGAAACTGTTTGCTTAAGCTGTATCTGTAAACCCGTTGGACTGTAACGGTTTCTTAATAAGACTTAATGAACAGATAAAAGCTTGGTAAATGAAAACAAAAAACTGTAGCTGTAGTTACAGATAAGTCATGTTCTAGTGCGTAAAATGCTGTGAATGTTGCTGCACATTTAGCTACCTCATTGGAATCCAAGTACCTGATGTGTAACTATGTTTACGTCTGTTCTGGTGACAGTTGTCTGAGGCCTGTGCTTGTAATTAATCAAAAAGACATCAAATATGACTACTAAGATTTGCACTGATTAAAATTCCCTTTTTGTCTTTGTGAATGTTGACTAGTACTATAAATTTCAAAATTAAATATGAGGCTCTAATCTTTAGCTGAGCAACGGTATCACACATTACATCAGAGTGTGCTGCTTCACCAGAAAGGGAAATTTAAAGCTAATTTATGAAATATTAAAAGAAAGAAGTTAATACATGTCAGTGAACTGAACCTTTATGATTGCATGTTAGTTCTAGATTCAATAGATATAATCCATGAACATGCTAAATCTAAGACTAATCAGAATTCAAATCAGCTGGCTGATCCTAACACAAGCAATGGTAGGACATGCGGTGATTATTTTTTAATTGTTATGGGAGCATCACGATAGTCCAGCACTAAGGAGCTCAGCATTCGTATACTGGGTATGGGCTTGGCGGTCCCTGGGTTCCTAAGCTGGGGACTCAGAGGCGGCTCGTGAGTATACATTCTGGGTGTTCACAAAATTTTTAGATTCACGTAAATTTCAGAGTGTTTAATTAATAGCATCTGCTGTGTACCTGTTATGCTTATCAACAAACTTATACAACTACAGCTACTGCCAATAATAACAACAACAACACTAATAATACTCATAAGGTAATAATAATAATAAGATTCATAACTTATCTGACAAAAGGAAGAGTTGTTTTCGTGTAATTCTGTTGATTTGTACATAATTAAGTGCAGTTTAGGGCAATAACGAAATAATGTGAAAGCTTTCGCAGCTCTCCATTTCGCACTTTTGTGTAAGTGGGAGTTTTCGTACTTTCCCTTTTCGCAGACAAACGTACAAGATCCCCCCTCCCACACCATCAAACCACAACCTCCATACAGGCCCCTTTCAAGGACATTAAGGGGTATCTGGTTCCTGGTTCACGCCAGATGAAAATCCGGGGAGAATCACTGTTCAGACTATACCTGGACCCGTCCGTGAACATAACCTGGGACCACTGTTCCAATGAGCATGTACTGTGTTCTTGACACCAGGCTTTACGGGCTCTCCTGTGACCAGGGGTCAGCGGAATGCACCTTCCAGGTCCCCGGGCAAATAAACCATGTCTGTTCAGTCGTCTGCAGACTGTGTGTCTGGAGACAACTGCGATAAGGTCCCGAGCAAAGCTACCTGCAGTACTCCGTGGCCGTCTGCGGGCACTGATGGCGAGTTATCGGTCTTCTTATGGTGTTGTACAGTGTGGACATACCATACTGTAGCGCCTGGACACGTTTCCTGTCTGCTGGAATAGTTGCCATAATCTTGAGATCACACTTCGTGGCACACAGAGGGCTCTTGCTATGACCTGCTGTGTTTGACCAGCCTCCAGTCGCCCTAGTACTCTACCCTCATAATACCAATATGTGTTCTTTGAACCATTTTCAACACACAGTCACCATTAGCACGTCTGAAAACGTCTGCACACTTACTCGCTGCACTGTACTCTGACATGCACAAACACACCTCTGCGTATGTGAACTGCTGCCAGCGCCAACGTGCGACGACCGTAGGTCAAATGCACCGCATGGTCATACCCCGAGGTGATTTAAGCCCGCAAACCGCCCATCAGAGCCTTGTTTCACCATGTATCAGCATTATCCTTAACTTATGACCATGGGTGTAGATAATGTTGTGGGGAAGGCGAACCAAACGCTGCAGTTTATTGGCAGAACTCTCAGAAGATGCAACAGAGAGGCTGCCTACACTACACTTGTCCGTCCTCTTTTTAGGTACTGCTGCGTGGTGTGAGATCCTTACGAGATAGGATTAACGGAGTACGTCGAGAAAGTTCAAAGAAGGGCAACGCATTTTGTATTATCAAGAAATAGGGGCGAAAATGTCACGGACATGACATAGGACTTCTGGTGGACACTAATAAAACAAAGGTGTTTCTCGATGCAGCAAGATCTCCTCACGAAATTTCAATTACCAACTTTTTCCGAAAACATTTTGCTGACGCCGACCTACATAGGGAGAAACGATCATCGTAATAAAAAAAATCGCACAGGAAGATGGAGGTGTTCGTTTTTTCCACGCGCTGTTGGAGAATGGAATAATAAAGTATTATTGTGAAGGTGGTTCGATGGACCCTCTGCCTGACACGTAAGTGTAATTTGCAGAGTAGCCATGTAGATGTATACAGGGTGACAATTATTGATCTATGCGAGAAAAAACGTAAATTAGTTAAAAACTACGGCGTGCACACACACTATGCAACGTGTAAACGTCATACAGGTATTCGGATTTAAGTTATGACATGTTCGATTAGCATACCATTATTGGCCATGGTGTGGAGCAGACGAATAGGAAAATTTTGCATGACCCGCTGATGTGTCGGAACATCGATGCTGTCGACGACAACCTGAATGGCTGTTTTCAGCTCAGCAATGGTTTTGGGATCATTGCTGTACACCTTGTCTTTAATATAACCCCACAAACAGGAGTCGCATGAATATAGATCCGAAGAATATGGCGGCCAGTCAAGACCCATGCCAGTCGCTTTTGGATGCCTCAGAGCCAGAATGCGGTCCCCAAAGTACTCCTCCAGGGAATTAAAAACTCTCCTACTTTGATGAGGTTGAGCTCCGTCTTGCATGAACCACATCTTGTCGAAATCAGGGTCACTTTGGATAAAGGGGATAAAATCACCTTACAAAACCTTCACGTGCCGTTCATTAGTCACCGTGACATCAAGGAATATCATACTAAAATGTTGACTTTCACGGAAGGAAATGTCATGTCCATTATAATTATCCGGGCTGTTATGCCGTCGTCGGTTGATGAATTCTATGTCAATTCCCAACGTTTCGTCCCCGTCTGCGGAGGACATCTTCAAGGGGGTCTGTAGCTCGATGGAACGTCCAACACACCCACTGGCTCGCTGCTGACTGCCGCTAAATTCCGTATCCGCGGGCTCCCGCGCCGAGGCGTGACGTCACGTGTTTTGAAAACGTCAGTGCAACTGTCCGCTGTGTGCTGCCGTCGATCGCCGTTGCCATCACCCAGTGGTGGACGGGTGGTACACATCTTCTTCAACACCGGCATCCATATATCGTTTAATTTCACGCCCTCCTCCTTTCGATTGAAATTATTAGGGTGTTTGGCGATTTCGATCACCTCCCTGTAGAGCCTTTCGTAATGTCCGCTTGTAGCCGCTAGTACTTGCGTCTCCTCGAAACGAATATGGTGGCTACCTGGCTGGAAAGAATGCTCTGCAACAGCTGATCGTTCCGTTTCTCCTCTTCTACAGTTGCCCTTGTGCTCTTCCAAACGTTTTGAAACAGTTCTTTTAGTGGTACCCACATAAACATCTCCACAACTGCATGGTATACTATACACTCCAGCTTTTTCTAATGGTTTGCGAGCGTCTTGGCAGGCTTAAGGTATTCCTGTATCTTCCTGGTGGGCTTGTAAATTACGGTAATATTCCGCTTCGCCAAGATCCTCCCTATTCTTTCCGTTACATTTTTAACAAACGGCAGGAAAACCTTAGATATTGCAGTAGCCTGTACGTCACTATGGTTTCTGCGTGGCCGTCTCAACGCACGTTTTATTTCGGCGGACGAATATCCGTTCTTCGTTAGTGCATTGTGGAGATGTTCCATCTCAGCATCGAGCAACTCAGGTTCACAAATATTTCTAGCTCTGTCCGCTAACGTCTTGATAACACCCCGCTTCTGTTGTGGGTGGTGGTTCGAATTCCGGTGCAAATAACGGTCCGTGTGCGTGGGTTTGCGGTATACTGAGTGGCCCAAACTACCATTTTCGTTTCTAAAAACAAGCACATCGAGGAAATGTAATTTTCCGTCTACCTCCCCCTCCATTGTAAACTGAATTATCAAATTTATACTATCCAAATGTTTGTGGAACCGGTTTAGTTCCTCCCTGCCATGTCTCCACAGCACAAACGTGTCATCCACGTATCGGAACCATACATTTGGTTTTTTTGCTGGCAATACCTAAGGCCTGTTCTTCGAGAGCTAGAAATATTTGTGAACCTGAGTTCCTCGACGCTGAGATGGAACATCTCCACAATGCACTAATGAAGAACGGATATTCGTCCGCCGAAATAAAACGTGCGTTGAGACAGCCAAACAGAAAACATAGTGACGTACAGGCTACTGCAAAATCTAAGGTTTTCCTGCCATTTGTTAAGAATGTAACGGAAAGAATACGTTTGGAAGAGCACAAGGGCAATTGTAGAAGAGGAGAAACGGAACGATCAGCTGTTGCGGAGCATGCTTTCCAGCCAGGTAGCCACCATATTCGTTTCGAGGAGACGTAAGTACTAGCGGCCACAAGCGGATATTACGAAAGGCTCTACAGGGAGGCAATCGAAATCGCAAAAACACCCTAATAATTTCAACCGAAAGGAGGAGGGCGTGAAATCAAACGGTATATGGATGCCGGTGTTGAAGAAGATGTGTACCACCCGTCCACTACTGGGTGATGGCAACGGCGATCGACGGCAGCACACAGCGGACAGTTGCACTGACGTTTTCAAAACACGTGACGTCACGCCTCGGCGCGGGAGCGCGCGGACACGGAATTTAGCGGCAGTCAGTAGCGAGCCAGTGGATGTGTTGGGCTTTCCATCGAGCTACAGACCCCCTTGAAGATGTCCTCCGCAGACGGGGACGAAACGTTGGGAATTGACACAGTATTCATCAACCGACGACGGCATAACAGCCCGGATAATTATAATGGACATCAAGGAATATCGCACAGATTATTCCGTGACTGGATATTGCACATCACACAGTCACTCGTCGAGCGTGAAGAGACTTGTCGATCGCGGAATGTGGATTTTCAGTCCCCCAAATGCGCCAGTTTTGCTTCTTGATGAACCCATCCAAATGACAAAAAAAAGGTTCAAATGGCTCTGAGCACTATGGGACTTCTAAGGTCATCAGTCCCCTAGAACTTAGAACTACTTAAAGCTAACTAACCTAAGGACATCACACACATCCATGCCCGAGGCAGGATTCGGAGCCTGCGACCGTAGCGGTCGCGCGGTTCCAGACTGTAGCGCCTAGAACCGCTCGGCCACCCCGGCCGGCCATCCAAATGACAGTGAGCTTCGTCGCTAAACCAAACCATGCATGCACATACTAATTCCCATCATGCCCAGCGGCCAACCGCGCAGTTTGAACGTGCCAACGGAAACCGCTTAGAAGTTATGACGATTTTGTTTCATATAGTTCAATAATTGTCACCCTGTACGTAGATGTAAAAGCAAACAGAGTGGCTGTGTTCTTGTTTATTCATGAAAAAACCTATGTGCTCCATCAAACTAAAACTGGGCACAGGGGAACTTCACGCCTAGGCCCCTGTAATAGAACACTAAGCAGGACAAACTGGTCAGAGCTATTGTATTGGTGTATAATAATCGTCGTGCCCAACGATACCTTGTGTGGCACAAATTCTGTGCGATTCCTCGGCTGTACTTGCGAACTCGAGTGTTCGCTCTCCTTTTGACGTTGGCTTAGTGTACTTGCACCCAACATCCGACTCACGTGACGACTTATCAGTTAAACGGGGAGCGGCGGAGACTCCCGAGTCTAATCTACAGCATACGCAGACGGAAACTTCAGAGACGATGTCATAGGACCTGCTGGCAAGTAGAACACGAGTACACAAAACTCAGTCCTAATTTCTACTCTACAGGAGCCCATGGCACTTGCCAGTGTTTCGCTTATTGGTCGTCTGCTTTTGTTCAACGTGATTGAGGACGACCTCTTCAACGTCGAAATGCGGCGTCTGCATAGAGCACCACAGTAACCCTCCTAGTTGCGAACATACCACTTTCTCGCGGCTGTCGTTGCAATGTGACTAAAATGGTATGCGACGCCATTATTACAGCAAAGATTGACGATGGTGCGCTCTTCTAAGTTTGTGTGCCTACCGTGACGCAGGAGGTTTGAAACTGGGCCGATCTAAAAACTAGTTTTCTACTCAAAGGTAAACCTTCGGACAAGGGTTCCTCATCAAAACTTTATCTACTATGTCCCTTCTACAAGCCGTAGAAGCCTTTAATAAGAATTGAGACACTTTTTTTTTTTTTGAGTCGTCAGTCTTCTGACTGGTCTGATGTGGCCCTCCACGAATTTCTTTCCTATGCCAGCCTTTTGCACCTCAGAATACAAAAAAGGTTCAAATGGCTCTGAGCGCTATGGGATTTAACATCTGAGGTCGTTAGTCGCCTTGGACTTAGAACTACGTAAACCTAAATAACCTAAGGACAGCACACACATCCATTCCCGAGGCAGGATTCGAACTGCGACCGTAGCGGTCGCGCGGTTCCAGATTGAAGCGCCTAGAACCTCTCGGCCACACCGGCCGGCTCTCAGAATACCACTAACAACCTACGTCCTCAATTTTTTGCAGGATGTAATCCAACCCCCGTCTTCATGCACAGTTTTTATCCTCTACAGCTCCCTTTAGTACTATGAATATTATTCCCTGAAGTGTTAACAGATGTTCTGTCATCCTGTCCGTTCTTCATTCCTTAGCGATTTGCGCCTCCTCACTCCTTACCATATCAGTCCACCTAATCTTCAACATTCGTCTGTAGCAGCACATCTCAAATGCTTCGATTCTCTTCTGTTCCGGTTTTCCATTAGTCAATGTTTCGCTACCACACAATGCTGTGCTCCAAATATACATTCTCAGAAATTTTTTCCTCAAATATGGCCTATGTTTGATACAAGTAGAATTCTCTTGGCCAGGAATGGCCCTTTTGCCACTGCTAGTTTGTTTTTGACGTCCTCCTTGTTCCTTCCGTCATGAATTGTTGTGCTGCCTGGGTAGCAGAATTTCTTAACTTCATCTACTTCATGACCATCAGTCCTGATGTTAAGTATATCCAAATTCTCATTTCTGCTACTTCTCATAATTTTCGTCTTTCTTCTACAGTCCGTATTCTGTACTCATTAGATTGTTCATTCAGCAGATCCTGTATTTCTTCTTCGGTTTCACTGAGGGTAGCAATGTCATCAGCGAATCTTATCAATGACACCCTTTCACCTTGAGACGAATTGCACAGCGAAAATCAGCCCATGACTCAGCAGCTTAGTCACCCTGGTTGTAAGCACAGCGCAGAGTTGTCAGACTTATTATATTCGTAAAAAACCCACAGCCTCTTTATTTGACCATTAAAACGCAAAAATGAAATTGGTCTTACACGCCAGTTTCCATTGTGGTACTTCCTGAAGCAGTCCCTTCTGTAAGAGTATGAACCCCTACCATTTCGTTCGCATGCAGACAGAGGGAAACTTGTTTCTCTGTCGTGCAGGTGTCTGAATATACATTTAAATATAGGAAGTTTGATTTACAATGGCGGAGCCAAAGTTGCAGCTACTACTCTTCCAGCTGAGAATTGGGTGCTGCACATTATTTGGGTTAAGCAGGACTACGCCCATGCTCAGGAGTCCCGTAAGCCGATTGGGCCTTGTACTCCGGCGGAAAAACCTCTTACTCTGAGCCCGTCTCAAGCTGAGTCGGCAGGCCGTCTAAACCTGCGTCGTTGACAATGGAGCTCACCGAGTTTCCGAACTTTACTTTCTTTCTTTTCCCCTTTGTGTAATAAACTACGATGAAGACAACCGTGACTGCGAAGTTAATTCAATGTGAACATAAACCAACTGACAGTTTAAATACTGCCCTCTACTTAATGCACCTATCTCCTGTCATCTGTAGCCATAACACCGCTGTCTGAGACGGAAAATTCGAAAGAACAAGCGTGGCTTATTGGTTTCGTAATTCAAGATTTTTCTACTCCTTTAAGGTTTACTTCTAATGTAGGCTTCTACACTGAAGCGCCAAAGAAACTGGCATAGGCATGAGTATTCAAATACAGAGGAATCATAGGAATGTAAACAGGCAGAATACAGCGCTGCGGTCGGCATCACCTACATAAGACAACAAGTGCCTGGCGCAGTTGTTAGATCGGTTACTGCTGCTACAATGGCAGGTTATCAACATCTAAATGAGTTTGAACGTAGTGTCATTGTCGAGGCACGAGTGATTTGACACAACGTCTCCGAGGTGACGCTGAAGTGGTGATTTTCCTGTACGACAAATTCATGGCCGTACCGAGAATATCAGGAATTCGGAAAAACACCAAATCACCGAGACATCGCTGCGGGCGGAAAAAGATCCTTCAAGAACGGGAAACGACGGCTGAAGAGAATCGTTCAGCGTGACAGAAGTGCAACCATTCCGCAAATTGTTGCAGATTTTAATGCTGGGCCATTAACAAGTGTCAGCATACGCACCATTCTACGAAACATCATCGATATGGGCTTCCGGAGCCGGAGGCCCACTCATACATCCTTGGTGACTGCACGACACAAAGCTTTACGCCTCGCCTGAGCCCGTCAACATCAACATTAGATTGTTGATGGCTGGAAAAGTATTGTCTGGTCGGACGAGTCTCATTTAAAATTGTATCGAGCGGATGGACATGTACGGTTATGCAGACAATCTCATGAATCCATTGTCCCTGCATGTCAGCATTGGACTGTTCAAGCTGATGGAGGCTCTGTAATGGTGTGATGCGTGAGCAGATGGTGTGATATGGGACCCCTGATACATCTAGAAACAACTGTGACAGGTGTCACACACGTAAGCATCCCGTCTGATCAGCTGCGTTCATTCATGTCCATTGTGCATTCCGGCGGACCTGGGCAATTCCAGCAGGACAATGCGACACCCCACATATCGAGAACTGCTACAGAGTGGCTCCAGGAACACTCTTCTGAGTTTAAACACTTCTCCTGGCCACCAAACTCCCCAAACGTGAACATTATTGAGCGTATCTAGGATGCCTTGCGACGTGCTGTTCGGAAGTTACCTGCTCCCCCTCCTACTGTTAGGGATTTATGGGCAGCCCTGCAGGATGCATCGTGTCAGTTCCCTCCAGCACTACTTCAGACATTAGTCGAGTCCATGCCACCTAGTGTTGCGTTACTTCTGTGTGCGTGCAGGGGCCCTACATGGTATTAGGCAGGTGTACCAGTTTCTTTGGCTCTTCAGTGTAGATATCACATAGGTTGGAGCCCCTTTATGCTTCAAGGTACAGTCAATTGGAAAGCTGACACCCGCCACGACGGGACAGTGGAATGGTTTCATTTAAAAATAATCATCACACGCGTTAAAACATTCACCGTACTGGGAGACGAGACCATCAATTCCCGTTTCGTAGAACGCGGTTTGCCGCTCACGAATCCACAATCGCACCCACTCTAGCACTTTTTCGTCCGACTGAAACCAATGTCGACGTATGCTTGTCATCAGGTCGCCAAAGATGTTAAAATCACATGGTAGTAGACCCGAACTGGACGAAGGATGCTGCAGTGTTACCAAACCATTTCGCTAAAGAGTAGCCTTCAGCCGATTGGCGGTGGGAGGCAACAGGATGCCTCCTCTACTCGTCGAGGTTCTCGAGCGTGGAACCGCAATCAAGGCTTATGGCTAAGTACACACTGTGCAGAAACTGCAACGCGCCAAAAAGTCAAAACGCCGAGGAATATTGACGGAAAGAATCATCCTGTTGCATGACAACGCGCGCGCCCATACTGTCAATCGGACGAATGCCACTTCACTGACTTGGTGGAAACATTGTAATATTCTCCGTTCTGTCGGATGAGAAAGTGCAAGAGTGGGTATTTCTGTGGATCCACCAGCGACGGATCGCGTTCTAAGAGACAGGAATTGATCATCTCCCAGTGGGGTTGAAACTTCTCCTTTGAATGTAAAGAATGACAGTGCTGGAAAAACCCTTACGTTATTTGATTTTCAAACAGCTGAACAAAACTCAACGTACTCAGTCAGTTTTCTCTTCACTTATTCTGATCATCACTAAAGTGACACACAATATTATTTTAGCGCAACGCAATCTGACTTTCAATAATCCCTACAAAAGAATGGCCCTGACTAACAATAACCTATACCTTTCATGAATCACTTACCTCACAAAAATCTTCGTTACTCGAACTACTGCAATACAGCGAGCGCCAATAATGCCAGCTAAATAAAAGATTCTAAGTACTGAAGGCACTAACTACTGATAGGCGTAGTTAGCAAATGTAAGATTTTGATAGAGAACAAACAATGTATTTACCTTAAAAGCGTTCAAAAGTCATTATTCATATATATATATATATATATATATATATATATATATATATATATATATATATATATATATATATATTAGTTCATGACATCCAGTCTAACAAATTTCCTTTTTCTGACGGACACACGTCCAGATCGTCCGCTCAAAACTCTGGCATCTCTCTTCCCACATCCACCACTGTTCACGGCTCACCTCCAACTGCCCAACGCTACGCGCCGTTAACATCCAACTGCCCAACACTACACTTGAGAACATTCCAACAATGAGTCCAACCAGCCACAGACTGCACACAGTGCAGTCAGCGATTTTCATACACAGCACTACGTGGCATTACCAACATAAAAACCTAAACAACTTACTTACAGGGTAAATGTCTTATCGCTTGTGGTAATTACTTTTAAATGGACCCGTTACAAGGACCCGTTGTGGCGGGTATTTGGTTTTTATTTGACTGCCCTTTGTTTGGTTTTCATTCAGCTGGCAATAACTGGAAAACGTCTCGTATCCGACAATGTTCTGTAAAAACTTTTATACCAGTTGGCAGTGTGTACCATCGTTAGCTTCAAACCATCTTCTGAAACTGCCTTCCACTTCCTTAACTGCTTTTCGATGTACAAGTTAAAACAGCAGTGGCAACAACACAGTGGTGATAGCTCCAAAGCCGCATCACATTCTTCTGAACATGAAGGGGCGTTTCTCGTTCTCGCGCCTTTATTACCCCCATGTAGCTTTAGTAAATGTTGATCATTATCCATCTACCTCTCGTCTTACCGTGTGTTGTGGCGCAAGGTTAAGACACTGGGCTGCAATCCGGGTGAACGCCGGATCATATCTCCGTCCGACCACCTTGATTTCGGTTTTCCGTGATTTCCCTAAATAATTAAAGGCGAACGCCTGGAATATTCATTAGTAAGGACGTGGTCACTTCCCTTACCAAGCCTGTACTGCGACTCTAATGAACTCTTCGTCGGCGGGACGTTAAGTACTGAATTTTTTTTCTCATATCGAGATTGCGAGCGCCGTATTTATCCTCACATTGACGAAAGATTTCTGCAGATCCACCGTACGCTCATTTCCCTGCATTCCTCTCTCCGTAATTAAGAAGAAAATCAAAATTGCTCCTGCGGTACCATTTCATTTTCTCAAACGACACTGAACTCCGTCCAGCAGCTCTGGTCTTTATGTTACCAAGGCTATTAGCGGAGCATGACCTATCAACTCATCATCCGATAGTTTTCATATTTATCTACTTCTGCCTTCTATGTCAATCTGATGCAAAAGCTTATCTGGATATCTGATTGTTAGTCATCAGTTTCACAAATTTTTGACTCAAGCTCAAATAATTTTCTAAAACCAATAGCTCTTGCATATTTCGTTATCACCGAGGGTATCTTCTGGACTCCAACTGTTTTGTTTCAGTTGAGATCACACAAGCTTCTTTCAAATTTCATCTCATTACTGGATAACCGCCGGCCGAGGTGGCCGAACGGTTCGAGGCGCTACAGTCCGGAACAGAGCGACCACTACGGTCGCAGGTTCGAATCCTGCCTCGGGCATGGATGTGTATGATGTCCTTAGGGTAGTTTAAGTAGTTCTAAGTTCTAGGGGACTGATGACCTCAGAAGTTAAGTCCCATGGTGCTCAGAGCCATTTGAACCATTTGAACTGGATAACCGATTCCTTGCACATCAACAATGTGTTACAAAATGGTTGAAATGGCTCTAAGCACTATGGGACTTAACATCTGAGGTCATCAGTCCCCTAGACTTAGAAATACTTAAACCTAACTGACCTAAGGACAACACACACATCCATGCCCGAGGCAGGATTCGAACCTGCGACCGTAGCAGCAGCGCGGTTCCGGACTGAAGCGCCTAGAACCGCTCGGCCACAGCGGCCGGCAACAATGTGTTACACAGATTCGAAGTAGTACAAGCTACTTATTCGTAATCACCAGTGCTAACTCGACGATATGAGTGGTTAAAGTGCGCGATTGTTCATGTCTGATCCCATTTTCTTCCCCACTGTAACGTTCAAGGATCTGTGTCGCGTAAATGATCACGTATAATGTAGATGTCATGCTTTCGATAACAGTGATTTATAGCACGAAACATCTCTCTTGATCCTTCGATTTCTTCAACAGTGCACTACTATTGGGAACTTTTGTTGAAAAGATCGTTCCAAGAAATGGTTTAGCATACAGAAATGAATCATTATACTTTGTATCAAAAAGAACCTGATTTGCCATATTCTATACATGATAGCCAAACATAAATTACTGTGATTATTCATTGTATCGTAACTTGTAAGGTTTCTAGCTTGTTTTTGGTACCCGATGAAAGTGACTGAACTCTCTTTTTATTCGATTTGACATAGCTCAGATTTGCGCACTGTATATTTTTCAAACAGAAGTCTCAGATAGTCGTTACATTACGCCACAGAGGTTCTGAGTACAAGCAGTGTGACATTAGGTTGTCAGTAGCATTGTCGTTGCCAATGTAGCATTCAGTAAGACGTAAGTGAGAGAGTCTGGTGATGGTCACGCTGCTGAACGGTAAGGAAATAAGTAGCAGCACAGAGATGCAAACACAGAGGGAGTTGCAGTATGGAAATATGTTTTTGTAAAGCTTGATTTGAGAAGTATGAAGACATTCAGGTAACGTTGTCGCTGCATTGTTAGCTCATGCGTAATTTGTCATGAGTTCCAGAAAGACAAACGTTTAGCACGATTTGTCTTCATTGATTCACGTCAGTTATTTTGAATGACGAGATGTTTGTTAATTAAATATATCTGCTCACATAGCCTGGACTCAGAGCGACATTTTCAGCTGTCCCTAACTATTTCAGTGACGTATTATAAGGCACAGTAACATTTTTTAATAAGAAATGAATTTTGTAAAGACTGTTGTAGTTGCCAAGGAATGAAATCCATAATTCACAATTCAGTTTTTATATGCTGGTCTCTTCTCAATAATTCACCTAGTTTAGTTTCTACCACTGTCTCATGACGAAAGTTTTGTTTTCTAATCGTGGACTGCCGCATTGCACTCAGCAAAAGAGTTGCTCAAGCTTACTGTAAGGGGTAGTTAGCATACCTCAATTTCCTTATATTACACTCGGGCAACGTTTCTTTTCTTTAGCTGATTTGCAGCCGCACTGCATACTAACGTTCATCACTTTTGAGCATTACCCAGTTTCTGTTGCCACAAGCCACAAGGTGAGTCACTAAATTTGTTAGGGTCAATTTAGCATCATAGTCAGGACACAGTAAAACTATTAAGTCATGAACTGCATTTCAAAATCACAATCAGGGTCAGTTTACACTTGTTGTAGCTGGGATTCGCAGTTCTAAAAAAAAAAAACTTTTTGAAGGACATCATCTTTACGCCAGTGACTGTTATAAGTTTGTATTACACACTATTGCAACTTCGGCCTCAGGCCATTATCACGTGATATTACGGCTTTAAGTCATGTCAACACAATTTGCATGTGTGACTACTGATGGGTTAACGAACATGCGCATTTACAGATTATGTTGTTTCACGATGTTTGAATACGTGTGATCGCACTGTGTATCAACGACACGAATGTGTTTAACAGGATTGACAACGACATACAAATGTGTCATCTTACATTATGTTGACATGACTTAAAGCCGTACTATCACTTGATAATGAAAGCAAGGGGAAACTACAGCCGTAATTTTTCCCGAGGGCATGCAGTTTCACTTTATGGTTAATGATGATGGCGTCCTCTTGGGTAAAATATTCCGGAGGTAAAATAGTCCCCCATTCGGATCTCCGGGCGGGGACTACTCCAGAGAACGTCGTTATCAGGAGAACGATAAAATGAACATCAACAAAAGCAAAACGAGGATAATGGAATGTAGTCGAATTAAGTCGGGTGATGCTGACGGTTTTAGATTAGGAAATGAGACACTTAAAGTAATAAAGGAGTTTTGCTATTTGGGGAGCAAAATAACTGATGATGGTCGAAGTAGAGAGGACATCAAATGTAGACTGGCAGTGGCAAGGAAAGCGTTTCTGAAGAAGAAAAATTTGTTAACATCGAGTATAGATTTAAGTGTCAGGAAGTCATTTCTGAAAGTATTTGTATGGAGTATAGCCATGTATGGAAGTGAAACATGGACGATAAACAGTTTAGACAAGAAGAGAATAGAAGCTTTCGAAATGTGGTGCTACGGAAGAATGCTGAAGATTAGATGGTAGATCACATAACTAATAAGGAGGTGTTGAACAGGATTGGGGAGAAGAGAAGTTTGTGGCACAACTTGACTAGAAGAAGGGACCGGTTGGTAGGACGTGTTCTGAGGCTTCAAGGGATCACTAATTTAGCATTGGAGGGCAGCGTGGAGGGTAAAAATCGTAGAGGGAGACCAAGAGATGAATTCACCAAGCAGATTCAGAGGGATGTAGGTTGCAGTAGGTACTGGGAGATGAAGAAGCTTGCACAGGATAGAGTAGCATGGAGGGCTGCATCATACCAGTCTCAGGACTGAAGACCACAACAACAACAACAACAACAACAGTGGCCTAAGGCTGAAATTGCAATAGGGTGTAATAAAAACTTATAACAGTCACTGGCGTAAAGATGATGTCCTTGAAAAAGGGTCAGTTTAGGTAAAGTTTATTTCAGATCTTATTTATTATTCAGACATTCGTACTCTTAGCGTGCAGTTTTTTACATTTCCGTGTTTGTCTTTCAATGTTTGGACTTTCAGTTAGTCAGTTTGCGTACGTAATTTATAGGGCATTGTAATATAATCATTTTGGACACTTATACTTTCAAAATTCAGTATGTAATTTTATGCGGAATTCTTACTCTGTTAGTTGCTTATGTTGAAACTGTGTGTTTTGACGTCACGCACTGTAACACTGTTCACTGCAAAGCACAGGATATCACAGGATAGCTTATTTAGTATACTGTTTTAGGATGTTTAGTTATTTCTGGTAAAAGGTAGTAACAATACAGCCACACTATGTAAGACGGACATTGCGACTCTTTTTGTCAGATAGCGTTTCGTAGTCACACTGCTTGCATTGCTCAGTTTTACACTCAACACAGACACACACATGAATTGAGACTAGCAAACCAGTTTACATACACAACAAAAACCAACAACATTATTTTCAATCTCAAACAAGCTGTGTCTTACTAATTTTGTGACGCTACCTTTATGGCATTGCTTCCACAATCCAAACTAACTGACATAACTGATAGGTATCTGAAGTTCAGTTTCCAGCAACCATAGCATCTGAATCACAGAATGTGCTGGAAATGTTGGATACACCGTCGTCAAACGGGAAGCTCTCCTCTCCAGCGCATTCCAGTAAAATTTTTGCGTGTCGGACCCCTGGATTGCCTGAAAAGTGTAGCTGAGCAACCGTCCGATACAGGATCGCCTATCTCTACTGGAGGCGTTCGATAAGTAATGCAACACATTTTTTCTTGTCCAATTTTTGTTGAAAAAATGCGGAATTTGTTGTGAGAGAATGTAGAATATTTCATCTTCAGCCCCTACACTTTCAAGAAGTTCCGAGAGGTGGTGGCACTGTACGTAGCTTTCAAAATGGGTCTGTAACAGAGGTGTCCTCCCAACAGGGATCTGAATTTCTTTTGACGAAAGGACAGAGCAGCGCTTGTAGAATGTCTGCGGAGACCTGGCAGTGAACAAAAGCACGGGGAGTCGTTGGGCGAGGCGTCTGTCATCATCGCAACAAGATCGTGGAAACACATCCCATCTCCCGCGTGCTGGCCGACCTCATGCGAGTTTGGAATGTGTGGAAACACTCATTCAAGATGATCGACGGATCACAATCAAACGCCTCGGCGCAACCATAAAGAGCAAATTCAAAAAAATGGGTTCAAATGGCTCTGAGCACTATGGGACTTAATATCTATGGTCATCAGTCTCCTAGAACTTAGAACTACTTAAACATAACTAACCTAAGGACAGCACACAACACCTAGTCATCACAAGGCACAGAAAATCCCTGACCCCGCCGGGAATCGAACCCGGGATCCCGGGCGCGGGAAGTGACAACGCTACCGCACGACCACGAGCTGCGGACCATAAAGAGCAACGAAGGACTATCTCTGAGGAGTTGCTTGCGCGTTAGGAGGGTGATCGCGACAATTTTTTGTCGAACACCGTCACAGGCGACGAGGAATGAGTTCATCAGTTCGAACCGGAAACAAAACAGTAATCCGTGGAGTGGAGCAACACCACCTCTCTTCCGAAGAAAAAGCTCAAAGCCACACCCTGAGCCGGTAAAGTCATGGCTACAGTCTTCTGGGATTCTGAAGGGGTTATTCTGGCCCAACGATTAACACTGAAGTGTACTGTGTTGCACTTGTGAAATTGAAGAGACTATAACACTACCGACCACTACTGTTAAACTCGTACTATAACCTCAAAGCTGAACGCAGTTCGTATAATGAAATCATTTTTATTAAAGCAATTACAGTGTAAAGCAGCAGAGCAGTGTTACCCTCTGAAAGGAATTTTGTGTGTTGACCGAGATGTACCTAACGGAGGTGGCTTATCGGAAGCGAAAGTCAGAATTACGTAAATATTTAAACAGTAACAAACAATAATTTACCTATCCACAGTGTCCAAATGATAATAAAAACGGTCACCAGCCTAATTAAGCGTTGGAATGAGTAACATTCTTGTTCAAGAAACTGAAAATAAGTAATTTCAATGGGCAAACACAGCCTATACTTTGTCACGCGAGAGTGCAATGAACTCTGGGACCTGCGTATGTTCACGTTAAAGTTGGAGCTGACAGAGCAGAACAAACTATTTGCATAAATATAACAGATAACGAAACACCCTATTACCTTGAGGACTTAGTCACACTGAATGGTCTCAATAACGTTACTATTAATATTCACTGTAAAATTATGAATTGGACATAGATTTAGTATCACTTTTCAAACACTTTCCTATCTGACATGAAATGTGAATAAAGTTCACTGCAAAATTATAAATTGGGCATAGATTAAGCCTCTCACTACTAAACAACTTTCTACTTAGAATGAAAATTAAATGGAGTTCACTAACAAATTACTTCTCACTGCCTTTTGAATAAGGAAGT
This sequence comes from Schistocerca serialis cubense, assembly GCF_023864345.2. NCBI lineage: Eukaryota > Metazoa > Arthropoda > Insecta > Orthoptera > Acrididae > Schistocerca > Schistocerca serialis. The sequence goes on along the minus strand of NC_064639.1, from coordinate 224,066,322 downwards.
TATTGTTTTCATAGATAGTGGTCTTCCTATTAATCGTTATCTAGCATGAGCACAATAGACAAACCATGGTACCTGTTACACCATTAATAGGCACCTTTAATACAGAAGAAGAACTCAGTATTGTACAGAATTTGACTTGAATAGCAAGAGTAATTGAAACTTCCTATAATTAAGTAACTTCGTCTATTTGAACTACTTTCAATGGAGGGTGGCCCTTAATCTTAACCAATGTTGCAGAACAAACTAAACACACTCTCTGTACATTAGAGAAACAAGCCCTTAACCAACATGTAACTTTCAACAGCAACAGTTCTCAACTTTTACTTCAATAGAACACAACTTGACGTGGTTACAAGACAATAGCTCACCTTTCGGTGATTTTCAACAGGCTGCACTGTGATCATTTAAGTTGCAAAACTCTATAAGCCACAGTTTTGAGAACATTCACTTTAGAAGTTGGCAACAAAATATTAATAACCAGTTTTAATAGAAAGATTATTTTCAGTAAGCATTATTTACTATATTACTCAGTTCTGCTACATTAACTTTAACTTAGTTTCTTCTTACTATCTTCAAGTGGCATTAATTAGTAAAACACTGGGCTTTAATGTTCTTTCAATAAGGACATTCGGTAATCACTTTAGCATGAGAAGGATCCTAAGTGGAAATGTGACAGAGGATAAATCAAGGTAAGTTTCACAAATAGTCGTTTGGTTTACCTTATAATTGAAAACAAATAAATCATCCACATGAGCTGATCCTTCACTGTACATTTCTATAATTCCTTGGTTCCTTTTCAGTGATTGCGCAACGTGGTGGTGAGTGCATGTCGGTGAGTGGGTGTGCAGGCGGAAACGCTGGACTCTGTCATTTCTTGGTGGCGATGATAGATACAAATTCCAGAATAGTTCCAGCTCTTTATCCATTCATCCGAGGCATTAGCACCTTGGGAAACGGCACCAAAAGCCTCTCTCGGCACCAGCACAATACACAACTTCTATATGAGCAGTTGATAGTTTGGTAGCTCGTCCCCGACTGACTCTTAATCCACCTCTTCTATCTATGCCAACCACAATTTGCGCCCGCTACTAAGTTCCGTTCCGGAGGGGAACCACACCACCTTTTACATACAAAATAACTAAGAATCCTAAGTGAAGTTCAGCAGTTTACATAACAGCAAACAATCACTTTAAACAAAACATATATTGTTTGCACATATTGGTAGTTCTATACAACATTATTTAAATAAAATTATTCAGTTTTAAAGACAACCAAAGAGATTATGTGAGAAAGACAAAACATATCATTTGCTCATATTGTGCATATTACAGAGTTTACACAAAGTTTTTAACAGAGAAAAGAATAAACACTCTCATGGTATCGAAATATCCAACAACATTTTCAGAAACTCAACGTTATAACATTAAACAAAACAAAAGGCAAAATAGATCAGTACAGCATTAAAGAAATCGTGTTACAAGGCGACATCAACGTGTTTGCCGTCACAAAAATGCAAACTAACTTCCCGTTCTCCATGACAACACAAGGCCTCAGGAAAGTCCGAGCACGCAAGAAGAGCTCGCAAAACTTCACTGAACTGTTCTTCCTCATCTTTTCTACATCGAGGATCTCTCACCTTCCGACTTATATCTGTTTGGCCCAGTGAAGGATTCACTCAGAGGCAAGCAGTACGTGCATGGTGAGGAGGTTATTGATTGGCTCCGACGTCGACCAGTAGAGTGGTTCCATGGGGGTATACCGATAGCTGAGTGGTCAGCCTGACGGAATCCCGTCCTACGGGCCCGGGTTCGATTCCCGGCTGGGTCGGGGATTTTCTCCGCTCAGGGACTGCGTGTAATGTTGTCTTCATCATCATTTCATCGCCATCTGGCTCGCAGGTCGCCAAGTGTGGCGTCGAATGTAATAAGACCTGTACCAAGGTGGCCGGACCTGCCCCGTAAGGGGCCAATGACGCCAAACGCTCATTGCATTTAATGGGGGTATACGGGCCCTACCAGGAAGGTGGCGTACGGCCGTCGCATTGAATGAAGATGATGTTGAAAAATACATTTCTGTAGCCGAAAGTATGGGGAATAATACGGTGTATTGATATGCTGAATAAAATTAACCTGCTTTCAGAAAAAAAAGTTGCATTTCGTACTGAACGCCCCACATATTAAGGGAAGTGGAATCTCCATGGTCCGAGGAACACACTAGTCGCCCCGCCCAAGAGACACGCGACTCCAGTGAGAATCCCTTCGTGCCAACAACAAACCTGGCGAAAAATACCATTATTTTAATGAAATGCGACTTGCTTATTTCTTGTCAAGATAACAAGTGGGTCAGAAACAGTCTGATAAGCTTACAATGCTCTTGTAGGGTACGTTGTGCTGAGGAATAATTGTTAAGAAAAAGATCGTTACGCCGTTTCAGACTCTATTAGTGTTGCAGCTAGCCAGTCAGGCCATTGCACGTGCAAATTCAAGCGACCCACCAGAGACGGTGTCGCAAACGTGTTCTTCATTTGGTTTTCAAAATCCGAACACGAGAGCGATACAAAAACTGGACAAGGGACGGTAGTAAGGATCAAACCTGAGCCAAAGGCTGAGAAGTCACGTTCACTGTCTTCTACGCTGTAAGAATTGTATCCGACGGGCCGCAGCCGGCCGCAGTGGCCGAGCGCATCTAGGCGCTTCAGTCTAGAACCGCGCGACCGCTACGGTCGCAGGTTCGAATCCTACCTCGGGCATGGCTGTGTGTGATGTCCTTAGGTTAGTTAGGTTTAAGTAGTTCTAAGGTCTAGGGGACTGATGAGCACAGATGTTAAGTCCCGTAGTGCTCAGAGCCATTTGAACCATTTGACGGGCCGCTTGAATTTGTGCGCGAAACGACCTGATTAGCAACTTCAGTGCTAATTAAGTCGGAAACACCGTTCGAAATGTTTTCTTAGCAATTATTTCCCAGCGAAATCTCCCCAGCAACACCCTTACAAGCTTTTCTGACGACCCTGTGTATGTATAAATGGTAGCAAAGAGAGAGCTAACACTTGGCTAGTTGCAATTACTTCATCTCTGCTTATGCTTATATTGACACAAATGGCAGAAATTAAACGACTTCTCATCACAGAAGGGGGATTCCTCACTCAAACTGGAAATAGTAAGACATATGCCAGCATCTTCCCATGTTCACTTTATTAGTTTATCTCTTTGTCATGCACTGTCAGTCTGAATTTCTATATTAGCTGGCTTAGAGAAGGAGTGAGGAGTGCTGTAAACCTGAAGAATACAATGGGGTTGATAACACTCGCAAACACGTAGCAAGTGGTAAGAGAGACGAACAATCAAGAAAGGCAGAAAAGATTTGACACATTTGTCTTGGTGTTTTTCTGCGTACTCGTACTAATGGATCAACGTATTTAAGGCCTTCACTGTCCGTGATATCGGGTTCCTCTACCGTCTATAGCCTCGTCTTCAATCTTTTCTTTTAACTGAAGGAACTTAGTTCGTTGTATCCACCTCAAGTCGCTCCTAATACCATCGTTCATAGGCATTATTGTTTAATCACCCACTGATGATTTCGTCATCTTCTTCTTCAGAACCAGAAATTTGTATTCTAAACCAAAATATTCTTTCAATTATAACAGAATACCTCAAGCATATTTTTTTTAATTTCCTTTCAAAATCGCCTAATTATGCACAGATAAGCCACAAGCCAGATAACGAGGATTTTTTTCCGCTCAGAAAATGCCACTGAATAAGCCCGAAAATTTTTGTCGGTGTATTACACGCGGTGAGCTGGTTATATTGATGTTTAGTGTACCATTGGCGGAAGGTAAAGAAGTGTGAGGTTTCTACTGAAGTGTAGTGAGCGTCACTGGAAATATAGATAATGAAGTACTTGAAATATCGTAACATTGGCAAGCCAGAATGGGTACAGATAAGATTCCTTCGGATTTTCTGAAATAAATTGTGGAAGTGAAAACTAAGTGAATATTCAGGGTAGTGTGTAGAATCATGGAGAGTGGAGACACATCATTGGACTTCCGTAAGAATGGCATTCACACAATCGTATACGCTGCTATCTTCAGGATTATGTGAGTGATATTTTTCGAGATATAGATTTGCTACTAGTCAAATGTCAAAGGTAGCCACAGGGGGGGGGGGGGGGGGGGGGGGGGGAGAGTTGAGGTGGGTTGGGTGGGTGAATTGAGTGAGGGGGGGAGACAATTATTTTTGATCAAACTAAGGAAAGAACATTAGCTGTTGTTACACATTGTTGACTAATACCTTTCACCATTCATTCAGTTCATACTTTATTTCTATCAAGGTGCGTGCCGTATGAGTGGAGCGTTCTTTACTTTTAATTACTAAAACGGTACTGCGAATTATGAACATATATTTTCTGTTTATGACACGTAAGATTACATTTGATGCACGCAAATATAAGTACTTACACAAAGGCAACCAGCATATCCCCAACTGCAGCATTCAGGTGATTGTGTCGTCTTGGTTCTGTAACACTTTTTTTCTTTCGTTTGTTACTTCGAAAGATAATTATTAAGAACAATAAACACATTCAACTCTTTCATTTTCTCTCGGTCTATGTTAACATTAAAGACAGTTGAGGAATGATAGGGCAGTGTGGGAACGTCGTATTCGGGGCAGAGCAATGTCAGCAATTGTTCATACTTCGATCTTTATTTTTTAACACTACATGACATGACAAAGGATTATGTGATGACTCAAGTTGTTGACTATTTTCTTGAAAATTCGAGGGGTTCTGTGTCGATTTTCCATATCAGAGTAATTGATGGAGAATGAAAAGAACGGCTTACCACAAAAAATGGTTCAAATGGCTCTGAGCACTATGGGACTTAACATCTGAGGTAATCAGTCCCCTAGAACGTAGAACTACTTAAACCTAACTAACCTGAGGACATCACACACATCCACGCCCGAGGCAGGATTCGAAACTGCGACCGTAGCGGTCACGCGGGTCCAGACTGAAGCGCCTAGAACCATACGGCCACACTGGCCGGCGCTTACCATAAGGCAGGATTCTTGCCCGAAGTCTCTTCAACAACAAACCGCTCCCAGACGGCACCAAAAGCTGAATGATGGAGCTATTGTCATTCAGGCAACTCAAAGCGAGACTGCAGAATAAAATTTATCAGAAGCCGTGTCTGAACGAACTGGCTAACACAGAGAAAAGGAACTGAAGCATAACCCATAAAAAAGTCTGGTATGTGGCTTCCATCGAAGGAACAATCAGGCTTCAACAAAATTGCATTTAGCTTGGGAGAATGTCCAGTTAGACCACTGTCCAACGCCCAAGTATTTACATGTAATTATGCATCGCTCCCTCTCTTACAAAAAGCGCACCGTAAACACCAAACACAAAAGAGTTCGCTAGAAATAACACCCTTCACAAATAGACTGGAATCAAATGGGGTACACAAATAGAGAAGTAGAGAAGTTGAGACCCGTTGCCCTGCCTCTGTGTTAGTCTGCTGCAGAGTATGCTTACCCTGATGGATCCAGATCGTCAAATTGTCACTTCTCTGAATCAAACGCGTCAGCGCATCACTGGTTGCTTCAGACCAATACCAAGTGATAAAATTTAGTATTTGGCAGGAATTGCTACTCCAGATATTACAGTAGAAGTGGCGTCCACAACTAGAGCACTAAAGAACTTGTCTCACACGCTCACCCATGGATATGTACGGATATCAACCTGCCCACCAACGACAGAGGTCTAGCAGGAATTTGCTCCAAACAATCGAAAATTTAAGCAAACCTCCTCACACTACAAGGTGAAGATTATAGAGGGCAAGAGACACTTACCTTGCAAGTAGGATGCAACCAAGCGGACATCTTCCCCCAAGACATGAGGAACACTAGTCTACCTGGAAAGCATTAAACAAACTTCTTACTGGTGTAAGCAGATCCAGAATCAGTGCGTTAAAGTGGGGCTTCCCTAGTCCATCTATGCTCTGCGACCACTACATCGACTGCAGGAAGTACCGTCTGATATGCCAATGGAGAACTTGATAGCAGCTACATCTAATGCCCATCATTTGGCAAAATTCTGAGCAGACACCATATCGTATGCCTTATACAGTTTGTCTTTGAGTACCATTATGTAATGCAGTTTGTACACTACTGGCCATTAAAAATGCTACACCAAGAAGAAATGCAGATGATAAACGGGTATTCATTGGACAAATATATTATACTCATTGACCAGACGTTTTCAGTTGGTGAGAGATCTGGATAATGTGCAGGCCAGGGCAGCAGTTGGACATTTTCTGTATCCAGAAAGACCCGTACAGGACATGCAACATGCAGTCGTGCATTATCCTGCTTCAATGTAGCGTTTCGCAGGGATCGAGCCACGGGTCGTAACACATCTGAAACGTATGGTTCAAATGGCTCTGAGCACTATGGGACTTAACATCTATGGTCATCAGTCCCCTAGAACTTAGAACTACTTAAACGTAACTAACCTAAGGACATCACACACATCCATGCCCGAGGCAGGAATCGAACCTGCGACCGTACCGGTCGCGCGGTTCCAGACTGTAGCGCCTTTAACCGCGCGGCCACCACGGCCGGCGATGACGAATACGCACTTCCAATGTGCGTTCACCGCGATGTCGCCTAACACGGATGCGTCCATCATGATGCTGTAAACAGAACCTAGATTCATCCGAAAAAATGAGGTTTTGTCATTCGTGCACCCAGGTTCGTCGTTGAGTACACCATCGCAGGCGCTCCTGTCTGTGAAGCAGTGTCAGGGGTAACCGCAGCCATGAACTCCGAGCTGACAGTCCATGCTGCTGCAAACGTCGTCGCACTGTTCGTGCAGATGGTTGTTGTCTTGCAAACGTCCCCATCTGTTGCCTTAGGGATCGAGGCGTGGCTGCACGATCCGTTACAGCCATGCGGATAAGATGTCTGTCATGTCGACTGCTAGTGATATGAAGCCGTTGGGATCCAGCATGGCGTTCCGTATTACCCTCCTGAACCCACCGATTCCATATTCTGCTAACAGTCATTGGATCTCGACCAACGCGAGCAGCAATGTCGCGATACGATAAACCGCAATCGCGATAGGCTACAATCCGACCTTTATCAAAGTCGGAAACGTGATGGTACGCATTTCTCCTCCTTACACGAGGCACCACAACAACGTTTCACCAGGCAACGCCGGTCACCTGCTGTTTGTGTATAAGAAATCGGTTGGAAACTTTCGTCAGGTCAACACGTTGTTGGTGTCGCCACCGGCGCCAGCCTTGTGTGAATGCTCTGAAAAGCTAATCATTTGCATATCACAGCATCTTCTTCCTGTCGGTTAAATTTCGCGTCTGTAGCACATCATCTTCGTGGTGTAGCAATTTTAATGGCCAGTAGTGTAATTTTATGAACGTTTGCTTTTGATACGAATAGGAACACTTATGTTGTTACGAAAGGCACAAGTAACGAGGATAAATCAGTGGAACAATGAACAGTAAGAATCAGTTTATACCTAGATCATTACTAAAACTACCAACACATAACGAAAACGGGTTTCAGTCCGTAGGCAAATGGTTGTTGGATATGTCATGTCAGTAATTCCTGTATGTACTGTGTAATAAGTATACCTTTAGATGTATTTTTATATTGCTTTTTACGCCGAACTATATACTCATCATTTAACGTCGATATTGCATTATTATCTGCCATTGATGTTTGAAGTCGATGATGAAATCGAAATCGGCATCGATGATGTGCAAACGTAGCTCATCGCTAATTAGAACCTGCAGAAGCGCGAGTTCTGCCTCGTTAGCCTCTGACGTTCTCCCGATCTGTTCCGTCGCGCCGAGTTATGGCGGCGCCTTAGGCTTACGGTGCCTCCGGCATCCCGTTAACATCCGCAGCGCCATAAAGACGTCCTGCGACAGCTGGACGCGAGCCTCTTGGTCGTTTTATGACGCACTAAAGTTGCAGCCTGGGTGTACCTGTCACGGTTTCCACTGCCTGATTTCTGAAGACGCCCTGCGCACCGACGCGGGACGTGGACGGTGTGGAACTTATCAAGGAAACGTGTGATTGACATCATCGTGGCGAGCAATTCAGCAGCAGCTGCCTGTACTCGTAAACATCGGTCCCTGAAACTGGAGCCTTTTACTATGACAATTGATTTGCTGTTGCCATGTTGACAAGTGCAACCACCTCGCCGTTATGCACTAGGGTCACTCCAAAAGAAATGCACACTATTTTTTTTTTAAATCCATCTTTTATTCTACATGTTTGAAAGTTTTACAGTGTGTAGATACATCCTTTAGGAACAATATTTTTATTTCTCCACATAATTTCCATCCCTCTCAACTGCCTTGCGCCATCTTGGAACCAGCGCCTGTATACCCGCACGGTAAAATTCTGGACCAACCTGTTGGAGCCACTGTTTGGCAGCGTGCACAAGGGAGTCATTATCTTCAAACGTTGATCCACGAAGGCAGTCTTTCAGTATCCCAAAGAGATGATAGTCACATGGAGCCAGGTCAGGACTGTAAGGCAGTGTTTCATTATTGTCCATCCGAGTTTTGTGATCGCTTCCATGGTTTTCTGACTGACATGTGGCCGTGCATTGTCGTGCAACAGCAAAACATCCTGCTTTTGCCGATGTGGTCGAACACAACTGAATCGAGCTTGAAGTTTCTTCAGTGTCGTCACATATGCATCAGAATTTATGGTGGTTCCACTTGGCATGATGTCCACAAGCAAGAGTCCTTCGGAATCGAAAAACACCGTAGCCATAACTTTTCCAGCAGAATGTGTGGTTTGAATTTTTTTTGTTGGTTGAATTTGCATGATGCCATTCCATTGATTGCCTCTTCGTCTCTGCTGAAAAATGATGAAGCCATGTTTCATCACCTGTCACAATTCTTCCAAGAAATTCATCTCCATAATTCTCGTACAGTTCCAAAAGTTCGCTGCATACCGTTTTTCTTGTTTCTTTGTGAGCCACTGTCAACATCCTGGGAACCCACCTAGCACAAACTTTTTTTAATGCCAACAGTTTCAGTATTCTGCAAACACTTCCTTCCCCTATCCCAACGTAGCGTGACAATTCGTTCACTGTGAGGCATCTGTCAGCAGTCACCAATTCGTTAACTCTCTGCACATTGTCTGGAGTGTGTGCAGTACGAGGCCTGCCGCTACGAGGACAATCCTCAACATTGCCGTTCCCGCTTTCATCACGTAACCTGCTTGCCCACCGAATAACTGTACTGCGATAGACAGCAGCATTTCCATACACCTTTTTCAACCTCTTGTAGATGTTTCCCACTGTCTCGTTTTCACAGCACAGGAATTCTATGACAGCACGTTGCTTCTGACGAACGTCAAGTGTATCAGCCACTTTGAAGACATGCTGTGACGGCGCCATTCACGGGAACAGGTTGAACTAATTTTGAAAACAAGCAGGAAGGATGTATCTACACACTGTAAGACTTTCACACATGCAGAATAAAAACTGTATTTTTACAAAAATAGTTTACATTTCTTTTGGAGTGACCCTCGTACAAATTGATCAAAAGCACGCGGCCACCCCTATTTAATGCGGAATTGGCAACGAGAAGTCACGACAGGAGAACCTGCCAGTGTAAAAGGAACGAGAAGTAGAGAGAAGCAGTAACAGCAGTATAAATCGATCAGAACAGTTCAGTGACTTTGAAGTTGGACCAGCCAATGGATGTCACTTGAGTAACAAATTCATCAAGAATATTTCAACCCTTCTAAAGCTGTCCAAGTTGACTGTTGACGATGTGATTGTGGTGTGCAAACGTGCAGGAACAACGACAGCCATACCGAGACCAGGAAGACCTGACGTACTGACAGAATGGGACTGCCGAGCATTGCTTAGGGTGGTTGTAAAAACCTGCATGAAATCAGAGGAAGAAGTCACTCGTGTGTTCCAAAGTGCTACCAGAAGCCCAGCTAGCAAAATGGCTGTCCGTATGAAATTAAAAAGAATGGGCTACAATACCTCCTCATGAGCTATATATTTCTATAGTCAATCCTAAGTGATGCTTGAGGTGGTGTAAAGAGCGTCACCACTCGCGACTGGATACGAGTGATGTGAAGGGATGAATCACCTTGTCGCAATGACAATCCAATGGGAGGGTTTGGAAGTGTTGATTGCTGGAGAACGTTATTTGCCATCAGCGTACTGCCAAAAGTAAAGTATGTTGGAGGTGTTGTTGCGGTATAAGGTGTTTTTCGTGCTTGGAGTGTGGTCTCCTTACTGCGTTTAAGAAAACACTAAACTCAGAAGGATAAGAAAACTTTTTATATCTTTGCGTACTACGTAGAATAGAGGAAAGTTCGGAGACGATAGCTGTCCTACCAGCATTACAAAGCACCCTGTCATAAAGCACCGTCTGTGAGGCATTTGTTTGTGGACAATAACATTCCTGAAATGGACTGGCCTCCCAGAGACCTGACGTGAAAGCAATTGAATAGATTTGAGCTCACTTAGAACGTCGACTTCGCACTAGATCCCAGGGTCCAACGTTATTACCTTGTATGGTTTCGGCTCTTGAAGAATGGACTGCCATTCGTCAACAGACATTCAAGTATCCCATTGATAGTGGCTCCAGCAGAATCCAAGCCCTCGTAAAGGCGAAGTGTGGACACACCCCATATTAATTTCCACTGATTGGTGTCCAAATACTTTTTAATAGATGTTGTATACGTAAAATCCAGAAAAATTATAAACAAAATAACTTAAATCTGCATGTTCCTTCGATACATAACGTAAAAAAAGGTGAAAGCTGTAATCAACCCAAAGTTTGGTTTGAACACCATAGTGTGTTGGACGTAGTACTACTGGAGGTGATACGCCTTTGCCTACCTCAGTCGTTTAAATGACATATACAGCCATAGTTTAATGCAGAATCCGGATCCCAGTGAGAAACTTTCCACATTAACAGACTAACAGACGTTGCAATGATACACTGTGATACATTTTTGAATAGGTCTTTAGGAGAGAAAATGAATTACTGAATGAAAAATACAGGGTGGCATTTAAAAAAGTCATACCACTGTCCATATCCTTGTAAAAAAAAAAATAAAAAAAATAAAAAAAAAGCAAAGCTACAACGAAAGCAATCATGCTGATAGCTGCCCGCCCCCTGACGGCTAAAGAGCATTTCCTTGAAACATTTTTCTAATTTGCATCTCCACAAACAGTTATTTAGGGTGGTCAAGATAAATTAGTACCCTGTAGAAGAAAACGATGTACGGCGGAATCGAACTGATGTTAAACTGGTAGGATTCTTCTAATTATTCTTTTAAAAGTTTTAGCGATTTTGCCAACTGATGTGCTCGACATTTGATAGAGTGTCACTGGGAAGTTGAGAGGGTGAGAATTTTGTGGAACGAATGTCTGTTTAATTCATATTAGCAGTCCACTACGGAACTCATCAGAATAATCTCACACAAAGTAATTTTGCCTACAGCCTTTACAATTACAAGGGGCTCCTCACCACGGTATTAAAGCAAAGGCGTCTTTTTATTTTCATTTTCTGTGGTGCGGACCCGCAGCCTCCTCAGTCCGTATGTAGCACATATCCTATATCAAACTTTTACTTTTTCTGGCTCAGTGAATAAACTAAACTAGCTATATCTGCTTGTGGCATATACTTTACACCATCTGCTTTCTGTCGATCGCTCGTTTCCGGTTCTGCTTGTTCCCAATAGGCGGCAACGACTGCTTGAAGAAAGGTATTTGTTGCAGTGGCAGCATCTCTTCGAGACATAAAAGTAATTTCGGTTTGTATTGAGTAATTTTGGACGAGAATATGTTTAGAGGTTGCTGTATCCTCGAAGGGCGATCTGTCTCTTATACAGTGCCCAGTCACATTAATGTGACCATCTGTCAAAAGGCTGAATAACCATCTTTTGCAGTGCGGACCAGAGCAGACGTACAGGAAGACAGTCAATGAGGTTCTGGAAAGCACCGACAGGGATTTGGAGCCGCATCGACTCCATTTCCGTGGCCAGCTTCACTAGGTTTCTCGGTTGAGGATCCATGGCGCCAAAAGCCCGATCGGAGTGGTCCCACATAGACTGGTTTTAAATTCGGGGACTTTGGTGAACAAGGGAGTGCGGTAAGCTTATCCTGGTGCTCTCGGAACCAAGGACGTGCATTGCGAGCTTTGTGACACGTTGCATTGTCCTGTTGGTAGATGCCATCGTGAAGAGGAGAAAAAAAAAAAAAAAGTGTGGGGTCCCACAAGGTTCCATTTTAGGGCCCTTACTTTTTCTTGTGTATATCAACGACCTTTCATCAGTAACATCACCAGATACCAAGTTCGTTTTGTTTGCCGATGATACGAACAGTGCAATAAATAGCAAATCAAGTGCAGTCTTAGAAAGATCAGCTAATAAAATATTTGTGGACAATAATCACTGGTTCCTAGCCAATTCTTTGTCACTAAACTTTGAAAAAAAACACACTACATGCAGTTCAGAACTTGTAAGGGGTGTCCCACGAGTATATGCCTAACATAAGATGACAAGCAGATAGAAGAAGTGGACAGTGTTAAATTCATGTGATTACAGCTTGATAATACATTCAACTGGCAAAAGTGCACCACAGAACTGCTGAAGAGTCTAAACAAATCTCTATTTGCAATGCGAATTGTGTCAGACATAGGGGATAAAAAAATGAAAAAGCTGCCATACTATGCTTACTTTCATTCCATAATGTCATATGGGATTATTTTTTGGGGTAATTCATCAAGCAAAGCTAAAGTTTTCCGTGCACAAAAACTTGCAGTAAGAGTTATATGTGGCGTGAACTCAAGAACATCCTGCAGAAACCTGTTTAGGGAACTAGGGATACTAACTACTGATTCCCTATATATTTATTCTTTAATGAAATTTGTCATTAAAATATATCACTTTTTCAAACCAACAGCTCAATTCATGGAATCAATACTAGATATAAGAATAATCTTCACAAGGATTTAAAGTCACTTAGTCTTGAACAAAAAGGTGTGCATTATTCAGGAACACACATTTTCAATAACTTGTCAGCAGCCATAAAAAGGTTAACAACCAATGAAATTCAGTTTAAGAGAAGCCTAAAGGATTTATTTGTGGCCAACTCCTTCTACTCCATTGCTGAATTTCTCAGTAGAACCAACTTATATATATATATATATATATATATATATATATATATATATATATATATATATATATAATTTCAGTGCAGTAATGTGTTCATTGTAAATAAGTATTATAGTAGTTGTATTACATGTGTATTACTTTATAAATAAATAAATAAACATTTTTATTTTAAATTCAGTGCATTAGTATTTGTAAGATGATCCTATGACATAGTGTTCACTAAAAAATGCCCGCATCTCGTGGTCGTGCGGTAGCGTTCTCGCTTCCCACGCCCGGGTTCCCGGGTTCGATTCCCGGCGGGGTCAGGGATTTTCTCTGCCTCGTGATGGCTGGGTGTTGTGTGCTGTCCTTAGGTTAGTTAGGTTTAGGTAGTTCTAAGTTCTAGGGGACTTATGACCACAGCAGTTGAGTCCCATAGTGCTGAGAGCCATTTGAACCATTTGACAATCATTCCACTTGGGTCCTGTGGAATGGTACATTAGCTTATTTGTTTGAGTTGTAAATATTTGTCACGTATTGTTGTTTTTCTGACACGTTGTATATCCTGGAGGACCTCCTCACTACGGATCAATTGGAATGAAAGAAAATCTAATCTAATCTAAATTGCACCCAGGGATTGACATGGTGCCCAAGGGTAGATGCATAGTTGAGTTCACCCATTGTGACTTCCTGAATGACGAAATAGCGCCACGAAAGCATTCCCAAAACCATGACGCTCCGTCAGTTGTTGCAGGGTATTTGCTTTCAGACTTTTCACGCCGTACACACCAACAACAATGGAGCATAAAACGTGATTCATCTGATAAGGCCACCTGTCATCACTCAGTTGACGTCCAGTTGTGTTGATGGAGTGCAAACTCCAGCCTACATCGCCGATGAACAGCAGTCAATACTGATGCACAAACAAGGTGCCTGCTACGGAGTCCCTCAAGCAACAACGTTCACTGAACGGTCGTTGTGGAGACACCTGTAGACTCTTTGTTCATTTGGCCGGCCAGCAGTCTGTTAACCCTAATACACACCACCGCAACCGTCGTTCACCTCTGTGGTCTATGGCCCGTGGTGCACCACAGTTTCCTCAGCACCGGTGTTGGATAAGGTCATTTTGCCATGCACGGTATATCCTACGGCGGTAAGCAAAACGTTTACAAACTTAGCCTTTCCGAAAATGCTTCCACCTTTGATCCCGAGAGTTAATGATCATGCCCTCTTGGGCGTCAGATAAAAAGTCACATTACGACAGCGACTGCACTATTTTTCACGACACCCCAACACGCTTTATATACCCCCCACTGCTAGTGCTGCCACCTACTGTGTGTGATTGGTCATTGCACGTTGACGTCGAATATAGGCGGGGGTCACGTTAATGCGACTGGAGCGTGTATGTGTTGTTCAATGCATCAACCACGTCGCAAGAACGAACACCATGGCAATCCAATAATTTTGTCAGGGTGCTTCGGCCAAAGATGATGCATTTCACGTGTTCTCCGGAGTCGCAGGATGTAAAACAACGTAAAATCAGACAGTTGCCAGAGTGAAATATACGCGACATATGCTCATGCGGCCGAAGCAGCGAACAAGAAACTACAATACTGGCCATTAAAACTGCTACATCAAGAAGAAATACAGATGATAAACGTGTATTCATTGGACAAATATATTATACTAGAACTGACATGTGATTACATTGTCACGCAATTTGGGTACATAGATACTGATAAATCAGTACCCAGAAGAACCGCCTCTGGCCGTAATAACGGCCTTCATACGCCTGGGCATTGAGTCAAACAGAACTCGGATGTCGTGTACAGGTACAGCTGTCCATGCAGCTTCAACAAGATACCACAGTTCAACAAGTGTAGTGACTGGCGTATTGTGACGAGCCAGTTGCTCGGCCACCATTGACCAGACGTTTTCAATTATTGGTGAGGGATCTGGAGAACGTGCTGACCAGGGCAGCAGTCGAACGTTTACTGTATCCAGAAAGGCCCGTACAGGACCTGCAACATGCGGTCGTGCATTATCCTGCTGAAATGTAGGGTTTCGCAGGGGTCGAATGAAGGGTGGAGCCACGGGTCGTAACACACCTGAAATGTAACGTCCACTGTTCAAAGTGCCGTCAATGCGAACAAGAGGTGACCGAGACGTGTAACCAATGGCACCCCATACCATCACACCGGGCGATACTCCAGTATGGCGATGACGAATATACGCTTCCAATGTGCTTTTACGGCGATGTCGCCAAACACGGATGCGACCATTATGACGCTGTAAACAGAATCTGGATTCATCCGAAAAAAAGACGTTTTGTCATTCGTGCATCCAGGTTCGTCGTTGAGTACATCATCGCAGGCGCTCCTGTGGTGCACCATCAGGGTTAATCGCAGCCATGGTCTCCGAGCTGATAGTCCATGCTGCTTCAAACGTCGTCGAACTGTTCGTGCAGATGGTTGTTGTAAACGTTCCCATCTGTTGTCTCAGGGATCGAGACGTGGCTGCACTATTCGTTACAGCCATGCGGACAAGATGTCTGTCATCTCGACTGCTAGTGATACGAGGCTGTTGGGATCCAGCACGGCGTTCCGTATTACCCTCCTGAACCCACCGATTCCATATTCTGCTAAAAGTCATTGGATCTCGACCAACGTGAGCAGCAATGTTGCGATACGGTAAACCGCAATCGCGATAGGCTACATCCAACCTTTATCAAAGTCGGAAACGTGATGGTACGCGTTTCCCCTCCTTAAACGAGGCATCACAACAACGTTTCACCAGGCAACGCTGGTCAACTGCTGTTTGTGTATGAGAAATCGGTTGTAAACTTTCCTCATGTCAGCACGTTGTAGGTGTCGCCACCGGCGCCAACCTTGTGTGAATGCTCTGAAAAGCTAATGATTTGCATATCACAGCATCTTCTTCCTGTCGGTTAAATTTCGCGTCTGAAGCACATCATCGTCGTGGTGTAGCAATTTTCATGGCCAGTAGTGTAGTATTCTGATACGAGAATACCCTACGCTATCGAATAAGTGATTGTTCATTTCATCACAAAAGTACAACAATTATTTTTTCCATGTAGCATTGGGTTTACGTTCGGCAATGGCTTATATTTTCACTTTGCACTGGCAATGTTTTCATTATTTGAGTTTAATATTGTATTTTCTGAGTACTGCATATATTTCAGTTCTTTTCTAACACATCTAGTATTAAACATGCAGCCGGCCGAAGTGGCCGTGCGGTTAAAGGCGCTGCAGTCTGGAACCGCAAGACCGCTACGGTCGCAGGTTCGAATCCTGCCTCGGGCATGGATGTTTGTGATGTCCTTAGGTTAGTTAGGTTTAACTAGTTCTAAGTTCTAGGGGACTAATGACCTCAGCAGTTGAGTCCCATAGTGCTCAGAGCCATTTGAACCATTAAACATGCTCTAAAATTTTTGCGAATCACACCAAATTCTTAAATATCGTATTTTAGTCGTATTTTAATCGAGAACAGTGCATTGATCACAAGCTCAGGATCGATGAGGTTAGACTGCAGTCTACAAACCGTGCGTTGTAAAAAGCTGTCCTGCTGCTGACAGCATAGGCGAAACATTTACACGCGGCACCACGTCCGGAACAAACTTCTCAAGCAGTCGTGCACGGCTGCCCTTACTACCCGTGACACGTTTCGTGACAAATAGCCGCCTTAATCTCTTCTTCGTCCAGGCGTCTCACGCACGCCTGACAGCCAGCGTGTCGCAAGCACTTGCGGGGTATTTACAAACTCAAGGAATGTAGCTTGCTTCAGCGAACTGCTGCGTATGTGCGTGTGGTGATCCGTCAAGCAGTGACACTATCAAAATTTCCCATGACTGGCCGAGATGGCACACTGGGTAAGGTGCGAGGGGCAAACAGTAAGTAAGTTTCCCTGTTTCATAAAAAAGGCTACACACAATTTATCACGACGAATTAATTTTATGCGCATTGTACAATGCTTTCAGTGCTTTCACACATAGTCGCCATGTTTTTCCAACATTTTTGGTAACATGAGACAAGTTTTTCCGAACCATTGTCGTAATGTGTTTCCTTCGAAGACTTGACTTGTGTTCCAGTCAGATTTCGAATGAACCACTTGAGAATTCACGACATTCAGAAACATACGACCCCATTATGCCAAATCAATTATTTTTGGGAGGTGCGTATGGAGGCTGAAGATGGCATAGTGAATTGTCGAAACTGGTAGCGAAAATAAAATAAAAGAACTTCTGTACTTGGACAGTTGTGTGGCGAATTTCTTTGTTAAATATTTGACCAGCCGCTGTCCTAGTTCCACAGTGGATCGACAAAGAGTGTCGTACTTGGTCAGGCCCTGCACTCGTAACCAGCTGTTTACTTTTACTGGGACTTCATCAAAAATGGTCTGCGTCTAGTGTAATTCATGGAATAGTGCGAACGTGTTCACATGTCTGCTAGTCGGGTAACTGAAGCGGAACGTGGGGACCAGTCAGGTATTCACCTATCGGGATGTGGAAAACCGCCTAAAAACCACATCCAGGCCGGCCAGCACACATACCGACGTTGGTAATCCGCCGGGCGGATTCGATCCGTGGACGGTGCGCCTACCCGAGTCCAAGAAGCAGCGCATTAGCGCTCTCGGCTATCCTGGCGGATAGGATGTTGATCCACCTCTGGAACTCAATATAGTAGGTATTCTACATGGCATGGATTTGATAAGTCCTTGATAAGTATGCACCACCAGATGTCTACGCACAGATCACGCAGTCGTCACAGGTCGCTGGATTGTACAGGCGAAGCTTGCGCACGATAGCTTCCCAGATGTATTTCATGGGGTTCAGATCAGGTGAATTTGGTAGCTAAGATATCAACTAGATTTCCCTATCATGTTGCTCAGACCACTGTAGGACGATTCTGGCCCTGTGACTCGGATAGCTATACTCCTGGAAGATGTCAATGGCGTCTGGGAAAGATATCAAGACACCATGTAGGAATTCAGCCTCGCAATGTGCAGCGGTCATAAAATTTTGGCTCATCGGTGAATATGAATTCAGAAATCATATTTTCGAAATTGTCCTCAGAATTCACAATAGGTTCAAGATATCATAACAGAATGGTAATTATAATTTGCAAACGGTAATAATTTGCAATAGAGCTATTTTTGATAGGTAAGAACAGCGGAAAATATGAAAAGATCATTTGTTTCTCACTCATCTAAAAATGTACGTATGAAAATTCTGTTGAAGTATTTATTTTCGAGAAATAAATGCTTTCCGTTTATGTTGCCTGAGTCCTTGATCAATTTTCTTCTTCACGAAATGGATAAAGTGATTTGGCCGGGTATATTTGTGAAATTATTGGCTCCAGATGACTGTTGTTCGCGTTGTTTTGTAGATGAAAGCCAATCCAATCTATTGGGTATCTAGATGTTTACTGAGGTCTTCAGTGGCGTTTAATAGTCGTCAGTCTTCTGACTGGTTTAATGTGGCTCGCGACGAATTCCTCTCTTATGAGAACCTTTTCGTATCCGGGTAGCAATTGCAATCTACGTCCTCAGTTATGCGCTGGATGTATTCCAATCTGTTTTCCTCTACAGTTTTTACCCTCTTCAGCTCTCTCCAGTGCAATGGTAGTTATTCCCTGATTTCTTTACATATTTCCCATCTTCCTGTTCCTTTTCTTGTCAGTGTTTTCCACATATTCCGTTCCTCATCGATTCTGCTGAGGACTTCCTTAAACCTTACCTTAACAGTCCACATACTTTCCAACAGTCGTTTGTAGCACCCCTCCTCAAATGCTTCGATTCTCTTCTCTTCCGCTTTTCTCACAGCCCAAGTTTCGGTAGCATACAATGATATGCTTGAAACGTACATTCTCAGAAATGTCTTCCTCAAATTAAGTCCTATGTTTGAAACAAGTAGACTTCTCTTGGCAAGGAATGCCTTTTTCCCCGTGCTAGTTTGCTTTCTACATCCTCACTGCTCCGTCCATCATGGGTTATTTTGCTCACTGCGACGCAGAATTTCTTAATTTCGTCTACCTCGTGTTTCCCAATTCTGATGAAAGTTTCTCGCTGTACTCGTTTCTGCTACTTCTCATTACTTTCGTCTTTCTTCGGTTTACTCAAATGGCTTGGTTCAAATGGCTCTGAGCACTATGCGACTTAACTTCTGAGGTCACCAGTCGCCTAGAACTTAGAACTAATTAAACCTAACTAACCTAAGGACAGCACACACATCCAAGCCCGAGGCAGGATTCGAACCTGCGACCGTAGCGGCCGCTCGGTTCCAGACTGTAGCGCCTAGAACCGCACGGCCACACCGGCCGGCTCGGTTTACTCTCAGTCCATGTTCTGTGTCATTAGATTGTTAATCCCATTCAACAGATCCTGGAATTCTTCTTCTTTCAGTGAGGACAACAACAACATCAGCGAATCTTATCAATGATATCCTTTCACCTTGGATTATGATCCCATTCTTGAAACTTTCTTTTATTTCCGTCATTGCTTCTTTGGTGTATAGGGATGAAACACTACAACCTGTCTTACAGCCTTTTTCATCCGAGCATCTAACAAATCCTGCATTTTCTTCCCTTGTCTGCGACAAGAATTTTCGCCATCTAGTCCGGCATATGTACGAGGTCGGTAGTAATAGTTGCTACATATTTGAATCTGCCCACAAAACGCTGAGGGAAAGCTATAATTTTGTGGGAATGTAGACTTTCCGGGTGCATACCACGAGTTTTGTTGTAGATCAAGTCATGAAGCACAATAATTTTATTAATCAAGTCACCTATGACCATCTTCAAACCTCAAAAATATATACAAAGGTAGCTTGATGTACGATGGCTCCAAATTACATAACATAAAGAATCATAAATCATTATCAGCAAACATGACAGCATTTCTGTACCTGTGTGAATTCAGTACATTACATTATTCGTATCATTGCGTATATACACTCCTGGAAATGGAAAAAAGAACACATTGACACCGGTGTGTCAGACCCACCATACTTGCTCCGGACACTGCGAGAGGGCTGTACAAGCAATGATCACACGCACGGCACAGCGGACACACCAGGAACCGCGGTGTTGGCCGTCGAATGGCGCTAGCTGCGCAGCATTTGTGCAGCGCCGCCGTCAGTGTCAGCCAGTTTGCCGTGGCATACGGAGCTCCATCGCAGTCTTTAACACTGGTAGCATGCCGCGACAGCGTGGACGTGAACCGTATGTGCAGTTGACGGACTTTGAGCGAGGGCGTATAGTGGGCATGCGGGAGGCCGGGTGGACGTACCGCCGAATTGCTCAACACGTGGGGCGTGAGGTCTCCACAGTACATCGATGTTGTCGCCAGTGGTCGGCGGAAGGTGCACGTGCCCGTCGACCTGGGACCGGACCGCAGCGACGCACGGATGCACGCCAAGACCGTAGGATCTTACGCCGTAGGGGACCGCACCGCCACTTCCCAGCAAATTAGGGACATTGTTGCTCCTGGGGTATCGGCGAGGACCATTCGCAACCGTCTCCATGAAGCTGGGCTACGGTCCCGCACACCGTTAGGCCGTCTTCCGCTCACGCCCCAACATCGTGCAGCCCGCCTCCAGTGGTGTCGCGACAGGCGTGAATGGAGGGACGAATGGAGACGTGTCGTCTTCAGCGATGAGAGTCGCTTCTGCCTTGGTGCCAATGATGGTCGTATGCGTGTTTGGCGCCGTGCAGGTGAGCGCCACAATCAGGACTGCATACGACCGAGGCACACAGGGCCAACGCCCGGCAGCATGGTGTGGGGAGCGATCTCCTACACTGGCCGTACACCACTGGTGATCGTCGAGGGGACACTGAATAGTGCACGGTACATCCAAACCGTCATCGAACCCATCGTTCTACCATTCCTAGACCGGCAAGGGAACTTGCTGTTCCAACAGGACAATGCACGTCCGCATGTATCCCGTGCCACCCAACGTGCTCTAGAAGGTGTAAGTCAACTACCCTGGCCAGCAAGATCTCCGGATCTGTCCCCCATTGAGCATGTTTGGGACTGGATGAAGCGTCGTCTCACGCGGTCTGCACGTCCAGCACGAACGCTGGTCCAACTGAGGCGCCAGGTGGAAATGGCATGGCAAGCCGTTCCACAGGACTACATCCAACATCTCTACGATCGTCTCCATGGGAGAATAGCAGCCTGCATTGCTGCGAAAGGTGGATATACACTGTACTAGTGTCGACATTGTGCATGCTCTGTTGCCTGTGTCTATGTGCCTGTGGTTCTGTCAGTGTGATCATGTGATGTATCTGACCCCAGGAATGTGTCAATAAATTTTCCCCTTCCTGGGACAATGAATTCACGGTGTTCTTATTTCAATTTCCAGGAGTGTAGATGGTACAGTCACATTAATCAGCCATACGAGCTTCATCATAAAATCTAAAAATTTTTTTATCATGGACACTATTTCGCCAGACATGTTGACACTCTGAAGACATGAGGTACACAAGTATGAATGGAACCTCTCGGGTGTCAATCCGGTTGGCAGAGTTAAAATAGTGCGACTATCTGAAAGTGTTCAAAATGGTTCAAATGGCTCTGAGCACTATGGGACTTAACATCTGAGGTCATCAGTCCCGTAGAACTTAGAACTACTTAAACCTAACTAACCTAAGGACATCACACACATCCATGCCCGAGGCAGGATTCGAACCTGCTACCGTAGCAGCAGCGCGGTTCCGGACTGAAGCGCCTAGAACCGCTCGGCCACATCGGCCGGCCACCTTAGTGCCATGACATGTTGCAACATGTCTGTGTGTCCATTTGACGGCAAATTCGCTGGCAGTCCTCAAACGGGTCTGGGATATGTGCGTTCTAGTCATGTGTCTTCGTTATGAGTGCTGTACTCAGTTTTGATTCTGGAGCATTAATATTGTGTCTGTGTGTGTGTGTGTGTGTGTGTGTGTGTGTGTGTGTGTGTGTGTGTGCGTGTGTGTATGGAAAAACGGTCAGTCCTCTGGGATAAGAAAACGAAAGCATACGACAAGAATATAATGATTACTATTGAGACTTTGCAGTACTGCATTTATTCTGTTTGTGAATTAATGTGCAAGTTACGATAAATAAATCTTTCCTGGGTCTCCCAGACAAGAGTGAGACGAAAAGAGCGTATCATAGTCCCTCTGTGCAGGAGTAATTTTGTGCCAAGATTATTTTAATACAATGCCTTTTAAACGGTAACTGTGGGTGGTCGCTAAAAAGACTGCCATGAAGATGAAATTTGTACCTTGATGTGTTGTTTTGTTAAGTAATTGCAGAAAGTCAAAAACTTGTAACTGGTAGCGGTTGCCGGCCGCTGTGGCCGAGCGGTTTTAGGCGCTTCAGTCCGGAACTGCGCTGCTGCTACGGTCGCAGGTTCGAATCCTACCTCGGGCACGGATGTGTATGATGTCCCTAGGTTAGTTAGGTTTATGTAGTTCTAAGTCTAGGCGACTGATGACCTCAGATGTTTAGTCCCATAGTACTTAGAGCCGTTTGAACTATTTTGGTAGGGGTCTCTTGACCTCTATATATTCATCTTTCATATTTTCGAATCTGTCTCGGTCCATATATTGCCGAATAAGGCTAAAGATTAGATGGTTACATAGAATAGCTAGTGTGGTGACGCTGAATCGAGTTGGGAAGAAAGAAATTTATGGCAAAACGTGACTAAAATGAGGGATCGACAAACAGAATACTTTATGAGGCATGGAGGACCGACAGTTTCAAAATGGTTCAAATGGCTCTGAGCACTATGGGACTTAACATCTATGGTCATCAGTCCCCTAGAACTTAGAACTACTTAAACCTAACTAACCTAAGGACATCACACAACACCCAGCCATCACGAGGCAGAGAAAATCCCTGACCCCGCCGGGAATCGAACCCGGGAACCCGGGCGTGGGAAGCGAGAACGCTACCGCACGACCACGAGATGCGGGCCCGACAGTTTCGTAATAGAGTGAAGTGCGGAGGTAAAAACTAATAAACTGTCAGCAAGGCTTGAGTACATACTGAGGACGACAGTAACAATAACAACATTGGATTAAGTTGATAAACAAATTTGAAATGAACAAAATGACAAGAACATTAAAAAAAGCAGAAAAGGGGAAAAAATAGATTTTAGATATATTGTCTACATCTACATCTACATTTATACCCCGCAAGCCACCCAACGGCCGGGCGCTAGTGGCCGAGTGGATCTAGGCGCTTCAGTTTCGAACCGCATGACCGCTACGGTCGCAGGTTCGAATCCTGCCTCGGGGATGGATGTGTGTGATGTCCTTAGGTTAGTTAGGTTTAAGTAGTTCTAAGTTCCAGGGGACTGATGACCTCAGATGTTAAGTCCCACAGTGCTCAGAGCCATTTGATCCAACCACCCAACGGTGTGTGGCGGAGGGCGCTTTACGTGCCATGTCATTACCTCCCTTTCCTGTTCCGGTCGCGTATGGTTCGCGGGAAGAACGACTGCCGGAAAGCCTCCGCAGGCGCTCGAATCTCTCTAATTTTACATTCGTGATTTCCTCGGGAGGTATAAGTAGGGGGAAGCAATATATTCGATACCTCACCTAGAAACGCACCCTTTCGAAACCTAGACAGCAAGCTACACCGCGATGCAGAGCGCCTCCTTTGCAGAGTCTGGCACTTGAGTTTGCTAAATATCTCTGTAACGCTATCACAGTTACCATATAACCCTGCGACGAAACGCGCGGCTCTTTTTTGCATCTTCTCTATCTCCTCTGTCAACCCGACCGGGTACGGATCCCACACTGATGAGCAATACTCAAGTATAGGTCAAACGAGTCTGTTGTAAGCCACCTCCTTTGTTGATGGACTACATTTTCTAAGGACTCTCCCAATGAATCTCAACCTGGCACCCGCCTTACCAACAATTAATTTTATATTATTATTCCACTTCAAATCGTTCCATATGTAAGGTGTCAGGCAAACCCAACACCTTCCATGAAAACCATGACACGATAAGCAAATCCAGTAGTATGTCACATAGCTCCGAATAAATCGTGACATTAAATTAACCAAAGTAATATGAGTAACGAGTGAGCAAATGGAATACCACAGACTAACACAAGAATGCCTAAATGCATGTCATACCTTCCCACCGTGAGACAGACGCAGTTCCAAGGGGAGAAGCGAGAACAGAAGCCGAGAGCAGAACCGTGTTAAGCTGGAAGGCCCTACGATAAGAGACAGACGGACACCCACGTCGCCAGCTAACCGCTAGGACAACACCACCCGCAAGTTTTTAGCGTGAGACTTTTTCGCGTCTCTGTTACGTTAGGACCACCCCCCAGCCCATGTTAAAAGATAGAGCCCTCCAGAAGAACAGTATAGATCTTACGATAACGCTAAAAGGACCACACCAGCTGCAAGTTTTAGCGTGGGACTTTTTCGCATCTCTGTTACGTTGCAAACTTTAAAAAACATTGCCCCACCGTGAAAAGTATAACGTTTCTCATTGGATAGACAGAATTTTTGTAGGCAGAGCTTGAGGTTAACATTGAGACCCTGATTGGTTAGATGAAAACACAGCCAGATAGTTTTTTTTTTTTAACCAACTTCGGTAAATTGTAGTAAGGAGAAGTTAGGACAGAGTTGCTTCCGAGGGGGCGAGTTGGACGGAGCTGCGCCGGCCGTCGCCCCCTGACGAACACCGACAAGGTAATGAACGCACGCGATGCCGCTTTTTTGAGCGCATAAGACTTCACTCAGAACTGCAGAAGTATCATCTGTTACATCCCCTTTACGTAATACTAGTGTCGATCGTCAATTAAAGCTCATGGTGTTCACATTTGCCACTTGAAGTAAAAATCTGAAACACGATGATTTTTCTGTTATATAGTTATTGAGAAGCCACATCAGTCACTGTAATTTACGACAAGTTAGATAAGTAATTAAAGATAATTGAAGGTCACTGTAGACCATTTTGATAGTTTTCTCTTTTGTGAAACTTAATTTAAACCTAGATTATAGATGTGATATAGGTCATCCTTCGATCCATTGTAGAACTTGGAAACCCATTCAGGGAATATTCGTTCACGCCGGCCGAAGTGGCCGTGCGGTTAAAGGCGCTGCAGTCTGGAACCGCAAGACCGCTACGGTCGCAGGTTCGAATCCTGCCTCGGGCATGGATGTTTGTGATGTCCTTAGGTTAGTTAGGTTTAACTAGTTCTAAGTTCTAGGGGACTAATGACCGCAGCAGTTGAGTCCCATAGTGCTCAGAGCCATTTTTATTCGTTCACATTTTTGTTGAACGCAGTTGATTTTTACCATCCTGTATTAAAACATTTCCTTTTATCAATAGTGCAATTTATAAACAATGTTTTGTGAGTAGAATAAAATTTCCAATGGTAAACTTAACTGCTTTTTCGACGTTATTTTACCAGCTAACTAAAAATAGGAAAGCCTTGAACCCCTTCCACTAAATTTAGTTAGTATTAAGATTCTTTTACAGGGAGTGCAGTGGAGCTGACGCTGAAATCATTAAGTATTTGGTTATATCATCGCTAGTCTCACTGAACTCTTCTGAATTCTACATGTAATGTGTGGTCTGACGTCTCCTTACCAGCAACAGGTCCCAGGTTCAAACTAGTCAATTCCCAAAAAAACACGCTCAGAGCGTCGTTGCGCGAAAGTGGTAGGGGGACACGATATAGAACAAACAGACACCACGCAGAATGTTTAGACGTATGCATAGTCCCAGATATTTTACAGAAGTTCAAATGGCTCTGAGCACTATGGGACTCAACATCTTAGGTCATAAGTACCCTAGAACTTAGAACTACTTAAACCTAACTAACCTAAGGACATCACACACACCCATGCCCGAGGCAGGATTCGAACCTGCGACCGTAGCAGCCTCGCGGTTCCGGACTGCAGCGCCAGAACCGCACGGCGACCGCGGCCGGCTATTTTACAGAAGTAACTGCTATCAGTGTTTGTTCCGCTATCGTATAATCATACAATAAAGGATCCTTCTTTCTATGTATTCGCAATACATTACATTTATCTATGTTAAGGGTCAGTTGCCCCTCCCTGCACCAAGTGCCTATCCGCTGCAGATCTTCCTGCATTTCGCTGCAATTTTCTGATGCTGCAACTTCTCTGTATACTACAGCATCATCCGCGAAAAGCCGCACGAAACTTCCGACACTATCTACTACGTCATTTATATATATTGTGAAAAGCAATGGTCCCATAACACTCCCCAGTGGCACGCCAGAAGTTACTTTAACGTCTGCAGACGTCTCTCCATTGAGAACAACATGCTGTGTTCTGTTTGCTAAAAACTCTTCAATCCAGCCACACAGCTGGTCTGATATTCTGTAGGCTCTTATTTTGTCTACGGTTAGGAGGTTCGAATAGATGAATACATGTGAGGGGGCGGTTTGCATAAAGTTATGAATTTGAGTGTTCCATACATCGTAGTGAATGTTAATGATATGGCGGATGGCAGCTGGTGTCGTTGGCACCTTTTGTTGTGGCTCTGCTTCTTAGTCGTCTTCCTCGGCCGTCTGACAGCGGTGGCGCTGGTGTTTGCCTGCAGGTGTTCGCACGTGTGCGTTTGTGGGCGTCCGCCGTCGGCGCAGGCGTAGCGGCGGCTTGTAAGGCAGGCGGTGACGTAAGAGCCACAACAAACACACCTCTCAAGGTGAGCACAACCTTGCGCGGTCACGCCGTGGCGCGCCGGCTGCGTCGCTGGCAGACGAACGACACACCTCGTGTGTCGCAGCATCTGAGGAGTCAGCCAGAGATACACAACTGGAGCAGTAGTATCACAGGTGACCTTGACAGTGTTTAGTTGCGCGAAGAATTAACAGTTTCAGTTTATTCTCTTTATATATAAAGATTCAGCCTGCGTATGTTCGTGCTCACAAAACTCGAAAAGTACTCGGGCGACAGCTTCAAAGTTTGACACAATGTTATATTTGAATACGTGCGTGATTTTATATGCCTACTGGAGTGCCATATATGTTATGTACATACAAATGGGAAACGTAGTTACCAAAAATCTCGAAAAATTCTTGATCGACTTACGTCAGATATGTGCGTTACTCTATCGAACATTGGAATGGGCATAGGCTGTCCATTATTGGATATACATAATACATTACTGGCCATTAAAAATGCCACACCAAAAAGAAATGCAGATGATAAACGGGTATTGGTTCAAATGGCTCTGAGCACCATGGGACTTAACATCTAAGGTCATCAGTCCCCTAGAAATTAGAACTACTTAAGCATAACTAACCTAAGGACATCACACACAACCATGCCCGAGGCAGGATTTGAAACTGCGACCGCAGCGGCCAAGCGGTTCCAGACTGAAGCGCCTAGAACCGCTCGGCAACACTGACCGGCTAAACGGGTATTCATTTGATAAATATGTTATACTAGAACTGACATGTGATTACATTGTCACGCAATTTGGGTGCATAGATCCTGAGAAATCAGTACCCAGAACAACCACCTCTGGCCGTAATAACGGCCTCGATTCGCCTGGGCATTGAGTCAAACAGAGCTTGGATGGAGTGTACAGGTACAGCTGCGCATGCAGCTTCAACACGATACCACAGTTCATCAAGAGTAGTGACTGGCGTATTGTGACGAGCCAGTTGCTTGGCCACCATTGACCAGACGTTTACAATTGGTGAGAGATCTGGAGAATGTACTGGCCAGGACAGCAGTCGAACATTTTCTGTATCCAGAAAGGCTTGTACAGTACCTGCAACATGCGGTCGTGCATTATCTTGCTGAAATGTGGGGTTTCGCAGGGATCAAATGAAGAGTAGAGCCACGGGTCGTAACACATCTGAAATGTAACGTCCATCGTTCAAAGTTCCGTCGATGCCAACAAGAGGTGACCGAGACGTGCAATCAACGGCACCCCATACCATCACGCCGGGTGACACGCCAGTATGGCGATGACAAATGCACTCTCAACGTGCATTCACCGCGATATCGACAAACATGGATGCAGCCATCATGATGGTGTAAACAGAACTTGGATTCATCCGAAAAAATGACGTTTTACCATGCGTGCACCCAGGTCCGTCGTTGAGTACACCATTGCAGGCGCCCCTGTCTGTGATTCAGCGTCAAGGGTAACCGCAGCTATGGTCTCCGAGCTGATAGTCCATGCTGCTACAAACGTCGTCGAACTGTTCGTGCAGATGATTGTTGTCTTGCAAACGTCCCCATCTGTTGACTCAGGGATCGAGACATGGCTGCACGATCCGTTACAGCCATGCGGATAAGGTGCCTGTCATGTGGACTGCTAGTGATACGAGGCCGTTGGGATCCAGCACGGCGTTCGGTATTACCCTCCTGAACCCACCGATTCCATATTCTGCTAATAGTCATTGGATCTCGGCCAACGCGAGCAGCAATGTCGCGATACGATAGACCGCAATCACGATAGGCTACAATCAGACCTTTATCAAAGTCGGAAACGTGATGGTACGCGTTTCTCCTTCACACACGAGGCATCACAACAATGTTTCACCAGGCAACGCCGGTTAACTGCTGTTTGTGTATGAGAAATCGGCTGGAAACTTTCCTCATGTCAGCACGTTGTAGGTGTCGCCACCGGCGCCAGCCTTGTGTGAATGCTCCGAAAAGCTAATGATTTGCATATCACAGCGTCTTCTTCCTGTCGGTTAAATTTCGGGTCTGTAGCACGTCATTTTCGTGGTGTAGCAATTTTAATGGCCAGTAGTGTAAATACATGCGTAATACAAGACGGAAAATAGACGGAAAAGTTGTTACCAAAAATCTGAATATGTTCTTGACCGATGTAGTTCAAATTGTTACGGAGCACTCCAATGAACGTTTTTACACACATAGGCAAAATATTTTGTAATACAAATGGGTAACGTTGTTAACAAAAACAACGAAGTGTTCCTTACCAATGTACGTCAAATGCTCCAAGATCATTCGGATATGTGTGGCTTGACACCATACGCTAAATTCTTGTCAAATATTCATTGGCAAGTTGCCTCTTAAAAATTGTGGGTGACTTATTGCCGATCACAATTTTTCTGTACATCAGTCGATTTATATCTGGTTATTTGTTCTTTTATGGGCGATAGTCCGTTGCTTTCTTGAGTATGCTAACCGCGATCTGAAATAGTCTGGTGCCACTAGTCGTGCCCGTTATCTGATTCACTTGTGACTTGTTGTCAGTAAGGGGAAGAACTAAGTGTGTTCGTTGGACGACAAGGTCCGGGAGTTGCTCTTTAACTAAATGTGAAAGAAATGTTCTCTGCTCTAAATGTTTTTGCTGTAGTGTCAATTATTTAAATTTCTGGGGAACCTTAATGAATGTAAAGTTTCTGACGGGAGTATAACAAAAGAAGTTTGGCAGCAGACCTCTTATTGGAGCTTTCTGTATATTCCATTTGAGTAAATGTCTAGATAAGTGAAACAGATTATATGCCCGTTGCTGAAGCATAACTGACCTTATGATCGTTTGCGTTTGGCTTGCTCCAGTGTTTTAATTGTGCTGAAGAAGCTTTGCAGTTTCAGAATGAAAATTCACTTAGAGGAGAAAGTGAAGTGTTCAAAAGTGTTTGGAATGTGCTAATGGTCGGATTTTAATAAATGTTTTTAGTGATCTCAAAATTTTGATGTATTCCCTTCCAATCCAGCACCACCCACACCCACTGGGATCCTATACTTGCCTTAGCCAAGTACATAAAGTTGCGGCAACACAGGTCATCTTATTCATCAGTAGTCACTAATTTATTCTCTGGGTAGGGTAAATGTAAGAGGTGGTTCATTCTATTATAATATTACACATCGGAACAAATGACTGTTAATCCTACTTTAAAAATAAAAGTGTATCTAAAGTTAGCATTTTATATACGTTAAAGCAATCATCATTGCCGGCCGAAGTGACCGTGCGGTTAAAGGCGCTGCAGTCTGGAACCGCAAGACCGCTACGGTCGCAGGTTCGAATCCTGCCTCGGGCATGGATGTTTGTGATGTCCTTAGGTTAGTTGGGGTTAACTAGTTCTAAGTTCTAGGGGACTAATGACCTCAGCAGTTGAATCCCATAGTGCTCAGAGCCATTTGAACCAACCAATCATCATTATTTCCTCTAGTGATTATAACACATTCCTCATTTGCATAGTTTCCTGCGTTAGATTATTCTTCAGCACAGCACATAACTCATAAAAAGACGTCAAAGACATTCTAAAGTAGTTAAAGAACTTTGCAGAGATTTCTCTCAGTTCCTAATAAATCACAATATACGCGTTTCTCTCTAGTCGTTAATACAGAATGAATCCAGTACTTGGTTGACTACGGTAGCGCCTATGTTTACTTTTCAACTACAAAGCGAAAATCAACATTTCTTCGTCACAATCTATTACGTAATTGGCTGGCGCAAGCACAGAGACAGCTCTTGTCACAGAGCTTCGCCGCGCGGTTCAGTAGCATGCCGGAAGCGACTGCACCACTCAACGATGAATTACCCAGTCCTGCACCTTCCTCTGTGGTCGGCAACGTAGATACAAGTAGCGATGGCTAAATGACACAACACGTGAAA
Source organism: Schistocerca serialis cubense (assembly GCF_023864345.2). NCBI lineage: Eukaryota > Metazoa > Arthropoda > Insecta > Orthoptera > Acrididae > Schistocerca > Schistocerca serialis. Next base: position 224,035,560 of record NC_064639.1, on the reverse strand, counting down.
CTCCGGGCCACCAGATTACGATCACCCCCGACATAATCACCGCACAACGCAAGCCAGAACTCGACACCGCCACTGCAGGACCCCTAGACCGTGGTTCCCAGCCTGGGGGTAATCACTCTCTGAGGGGTAAAATGAAATTTTCTGAGGGGTAAAAACTAAGCGATTCGATTCTGTTTCAGTCACGAATCCAAATTATCTTCAAAAGATCATTACTATTACCAAAATTTTGTGAGATTGTAATATTGATTATACAAGTTATCAGTAATTACTTTTCCGCAATTAGTAGTAGTACTGGGGTGGAGCTTACAGGTTCCTCACATGATCCATCCTCTACATTCACATATTGTGCTTTGTCCCGTACATCGCTGCGGATAAAAGTGAGATATATAAGTAACAGATGTTAAATGTCTTACAAAATGTCCTTTCCAAGTTGTAGATAGTACCTGCAGTAGTTCACGAATTGCTTCATTACCGGCTTCGAAACCGATAAATGAATTACGGTTAATGTTTTTTAACAAGTGTGTACCCTCACTGTGGATAACTAGCTTTCTTTTGTGAGAAGAAGTTGTGGGCAGCACTTGTGATGCACCACGAATTCCTGCGTCATTTATTCTAACACACACACACGCACACACACACACACACACACACACACACAACCTAACTATAATTCATCTTTCATTATTTTTAAAAAAAAAGTGTTCCATGGAAAGCCTTTCATTCTACAGTTTAGTTAGGTGCTAAAGTTGATGATAATTGGGGGGGGGGGGGAGGGGGCAGGAGGCGCAGATAGTGGGGGAAGGAGGGGGCTGGGGTACCACCTAATGTCAGATTGCACTGAGGGATAATGGTCTAAGAAAGGTTGGGACGCCCTATACAACGCTGTCATTGCGTCACCCCCGGTCAGACATTGAGAGTTCACAAGGCAGTCACACGTGATCATTCACGACGTCGACAGTGCCACCCGGTATCAGCTGCAAAACACGGCTAACAAACGAACGGCAAAACAGACAGAGGAACTACAGTACTTCCATCGGAGGATGCAGCGCGAATTGAGACGTGCCGGATTGTGGAAAAACCAGCACAACACCATTAGATCGAAACTATCCATACACCCCTATTTAATGCGGACTTGATCGCTAAATATGGTTCAAAAATGGCTCTGAGCACTATGGGACTTAACAGCTGTGGTCATCAGTCGCCTAGAACTTAGAACTACTTAAACCTAACTAACCTAAGGACATCACAAACATCCATGCCCGAGGCAGGATTCGAACCTGCGACCGTAGCAGTCGCGCGGTTCCGGACTGCGCGCCTAGAACCACGAGACCACCGCTCCCGGCACACTAAATGTCACGAGAGGCGGACGCACCATTATAAAAGGAGGTGGGGAGTATACTATAGTTAGCAGAGACGCAGTAACAGTAAAGCAGGCCACAGTCTAACATAGTCGCGAAACTCTCTGGAATGAAAGTTGTTACCGTACAGCTTGAGCGATACTAGCGCCCCAAGTGGTGAGGAAGCAGACGGTGACATGTGTCGTTAGGACATTGAAAGTTTTATTTTTCTACTTAATTAACGAAATAATTGTTAAATTTTTGCGTTCGATGCATTACTACGTTACCAATAGATGCGAATTGTCGTGAAAAAAAATCCGAATTTCACTGATTCAGTGACATATGGTACGATTCATTCATAAAGAAATTCTTGCGAATATATGAACAATTGCAGCTTACTTCTCTGACAGCGAGAGAAAAGAAGTACATATTTCACGCATGAACACCACATATATCTGTTGTTGTCACTCAATCCTTGACACGTAAAAAAAAAAAAAATTATGGATTTGATTCGCCCATTCTTACACTTTCTGAGGGGCTAATATTTTTGTACATGTAATTATCTTTGCTTCAAAAGTGAATTTGTTGAAGGTTCTCGCCGTTTGTGGCTCAATGTACACTACTGGCCATTAAAATTGGTACACCAACAAGAAATGCAGTTGATAAACTGGTATTCATTGGACAAATATATTATACTAGAACCGACATGTGATTACATTTTCAAGTAATTTGGGTGCATAGATCCTGAGAAATCAGTACCCAGAACAACCACCTCCGGCCGTAATAACGGCCTTGATACGCCTGGGCATTGAGTGAAAAGGAGCTTGGATGTCGTGTACAGGTACAGCTGCCCATGCAGCTTCAACACGATACCACAGTTCATGAAGAGTAGTGACTGGCGTATTGTGACGAGCCAGTTGCTCGGCCACCATTGACCAGACGTTTTCAATTGGTGAGAGATCTGGAGAATGTGCTAGAAAAGGCAGCAGTCGAACATTTTCTGTATCCAGAAAGGCCCATACAAAACCTACAACATGCGGTCGTGTATTATCCTGCTGAATGTAGGGTTTCGCAGGGATCGAATGAACGGAAGAAAACAATGTTTCAAATGGCTCTGAGCACTATGCGACTTAACTTCTGAGGTCATCAGTCACCTAGAACTTAGAACTAATTAAACCTAACTAACCTAAGCACATCACACACATCCATGCCCGAGGCAGGATTCGAAACTGCGACCGTAGCGGTCGCTCGGTTCCAGACTGTAGCGCCTAGAACCCCACGGCCGAAGAGTAGAGCCACGGGTCGTAACACATCTGAAATGTAACGTCCACTGTTCAAAGTGCCGTCAATGCCAACAAGAGGTGACCAAGACGTGTAACCAATGGCTCCTCATACCATCACGCCGGGTGATACGCCAGTATAGCGATGACGAATACACGCTTCTAACGTGCGTTCACCGCGATGTCGCCAAACACGGATGCGAACATCATGATGCTGTAAACAGAACCTGGATTCGTCCGAAAAAATGACGTTTTGCCATCCGTGCACCTAGGTTCGTCGTTGAGTACACCATTGCAGGCGCTCCTGTCTGTGATGCAGCGTCAAGGGTAACCGCAGCCATGGTCTCCGAGCTGATAGTCCATGCTGCTGCAAACGTCGTCGAACTGTACGTGCAGATGGTTATTTTCTTGCAAACGTCCCCATCTGTTGACTCAGGGATCGAGACGTGGCTGCACGATCCGTTACCCCCATGCTGATAAAGTGCCTGTCATCTCGACTGCTAGTTATACGAGGCCGTTGGGATCCAGCACGGCGTTCCGTATTACCCTCCTGAACCCACCGATTCCATATTCTGCTAACAGTCATTGGATCTCGACCAACGCGAGCAGCAATGTCGCGACACGATAAACCGAAATCGTAATAGGCTACAATCCGACCTTTACCAAAGTCAGAGACGTGATGGTACGTATTTCTCCTCCTTACACGAGGCGTCGCAACAACGTTTCACCAGGCAACGCCGGTCAACTGCTGTTTCTGTATGAGAAATCAATTGGAAACTTTCCACATGTCAGCACGTTGTAGGTGTCACCACCGGCGCCAGCCTTGTGTGAATGCTCTAAAAAGCTAATCATTTGCATATCACAGCATTTTCTTCCTGTCGGTTAAATTTTGCGTCTGTAGCACGTCATCTTCGTGGTGTAGCAATTTTAATGGCCAGTAGTGTAGTAACAATTGTGGAATTTGCTTCTTCCCGTGCCGTTTTCGCTTGAGCTACAGGTGTGGTGACTTGTGGTACGTTAAATAATGTAGGTGTTACATTCTATACAGGTTTCATACGTTCCACATTCAGTGACTTGGACTGTATGTGTAGCGAACAAAACTTCGTGTTCTTGAATAGACATATGACGTCAGGACATCTGGGTTTTGCTGGCAATTTTTTGTTATTAAAGGAAAATGACGTTCTTCAGTAAGTATCTGTATGTTACAAGAGAATTTTAAATAAACTACCCTGTAATCTAAAGTTTCGTAACTCCCATGGTTCGTAGGAGATCAAAGAATGACAAATGTGGTGTCATTATGTTATAAATCAAGATAAACGATATCGTACTCAGAAGCGTCACTTGCTGGCCGCTTGGCGTGCTGCTATCACTGTGGAAACAAACACCTGCCGGAGTGTTACGGCTGTTATGTTAGACTGTGGAATAGGCTAAGAGATCTCAGTGACTGTTTTGCGGCCAGAGTCTGACCAGAGTGCAGACCTGAACCCAATAAAAAATCTTTGGGATGAGATAGAAAGTCCAGATCCCAGCGCCTCCTCTGGATTCGGCTTTCAATGGAATGGTCTGCCAGTCCTCCGTAGACATTCATTGGAGGTGTCCTCAGCAGACTTCAAAACGCTACAAAGGCAAAGCGTGGATACACCCCATCTTAATGTTCACTATTAGTGTTCGGATACTTATGATTACATAGAGTATAATACAGAGCTAATAATGTCTGTATAATGCCAGTCATTGTTTACGTAGCGGTTACCAGAACATAAATGGCCATTATTTGTGATGATATCAAATAATTTGGAATTTATCAAACTGTGGAATGCTGTAGCTGAGACTGGGAGGAAGAAGTCTATAATGTGAAAGGAGTAAATACTGAGAGCAAAGAAAGTGTTGACCTCATATTATTCAGATACGCTTCGCGTACATCTACTTAGTTTTCGTCTCAGCGATGGTGTTCTGTTACTGTGTCAGGATAAGGTTCGCATTTTTACCTTTTCCGATTTGTATTTCACTTCTGAGATATTTACACCCGTTAGTACCATGCTGCGCCAAACCGTTATTAACGACACCGTCACGTGCTGCTTCCTCTACACAAATATGTGGAACATACACTGAAGCGCCAAAGAAACTGGTATAGGGATGCGTGTTCAAATAAAGAGATATGTAAACAGGCAGAATACGGCGCTGCGATAGGCAACGTCTACATAAGACAATATGTGTCTGGCGCAGTTGTTAGATCGGTTACTGATGCTAAAATGGCAGGCAATCAAGATTTAAGTGACTCTGAATGTGGCGCTATAGTCGGCGCACGAGCCATGGGACACAGCATCCCCGAGATGGCGATGAAGTGGGGATTTTCCCGTACGACATATTCACGAATGTGACGTTAATATCAGGAATCCGGTGAAACATCAGATCTCCGACATCGCTGAGGCCGGAGAAAGATCCTACGAGAACGGGACCAACAACGACTGAAAAGAATCGTTCAACGTGACTGAAGTCCAACGCTTCAGCAAATTGCCACAGATTTCAATGCTGGGCACTCAAACAAGTGTCAGCGTGCGAACCATTCAACGACACAACATCGATAAGGGCTTTCAGAGCCGAAGACCCATTCGTTTTCCCTTGATGACTGCACAACACAAAGCTTTATGCCTAGCCTGGGTCCGTCAATACCGACACTGGACTTTTGATGACTGGAAACATGTTGCCTGGTCGGACGAGTCTCGTTTCGAATTGTATCGAGCGGATGGACGTGTACGGGTATGGAGACAAAGTCATGAATCCTTTGACCCTGAATGTCAGCAGGGGACTGTTCAAGTTGATGGAGGCTCTGTAATGGTGTGGGGCGTGTGCAGTTGGAGTGATATGAGACTTCTGATAGGTCTAGATACGACTCTGACAGGTGACACGTACGTAAGCACCATGTATGATCACTGGATCTACTGATGTCCATTGTGCATTCCGACGGACTTGGGCAATTTCACCACGACAAAGCGACACGCCACACGCCCAGAATTGCTACAGAGTGGCTCCAGGAACACTCTTGAGTTTAAATACTTCCGCTGCCCACCAAATTCCCCAGACATGAACATTATTGAACATATCTGGGATGCCTTGCAAAGTACTGTTCATAAGAGATCTCCACTCCCCCGTGCTGTTAGGGATTTATGGAGAGCCCTGTACGATTAATGGTGTCAGCATTACTTCAAACATTAGTCGAGTCCATGCCACGTCGTGTTGCGGTACATCTGCGTGCTTGCCGGGGCTCTACACGATATTAGCCAGGTGTATATTTTCTTCGGCTCTTGAGTGTGCATATTTCCATTTCCAGTGATATTAAATACCAACGGATTTGTCGCAGTGGTAACACCGGTTCCTGTCGGAGCACCGAAGTTAAGCGCTGTCGGGCTTGCCTAGCAATTGAATGGGTGACTTCCGTGACTGCCGAGTGCCGTACGCAAGCGGGCTGCACTTAGCTCTTCTGAGATCTATTGAGGAGCTGCTTGACCGAGAAGTTGAGGCACCGATCGTGAAAACTGAGAAGGGCCCGGTAAGCATCCAGCGACGCCAATGGGCTGAGGATGACGCGACAGCCGGTCGGTACCATTAGACCTAACAAGATCTTTCGGACAGAGTTTTTGGTTCAGTAATATTAAACACTTAGAACTGATCATCACAGTTCCTCTTTAAATAGGCAAACATTTCTTTTTTCTTTTGCTGCAATGAATTAGTTACGCAATGTCCTTTCGTGTCCTGCACGTTTTTATCACCACTGCCGGACTGCTACAATACTTGTAATCGAATTCCGTACAATAATCCTTCTAAAATGAGAGTACGGCACTGCTCGCCTTCCAATGTTCCGTAAGAAGAAGTCGGTGTTGTGGAGAACCGGTCTAACGGTTGGTGGTAAGCGCGAAGATCCTGCTGGAGTCCCCTGGAGGATCAGCAGAAGCCGCTCAAGGCTGACCGGACTGGTAACCGGCCGCGTCCGACGATGCGTCCGCTTACGCTTGACGACTTAATGATGTAATGGGTCTGCTGGCGGCGGGAAGAGACATTACTCACATTGATCACCAGCGTGTCGTATGACCGTTTTTACACAGGCGTCCTAGCAGTAGCAGCTCAATTGCTCGACGTTCAAGATTCCGTAACGTAGAAGTGTGAGTCTTATTTGAACCTATTTACGTATTTGCAAACAATGTAATTCACATCGAGTAACAAATAGTAATGGTGGTGTAGTCCAGCTGTTACTTTTCTCCAATCGGAAACTTTGTAAAGCTCCAATTACCATTTTCCCAGTATAAAATCATAACTGGAGCTCTATATTAGAAGGAGCAATCCATCGCTCTCAAGTTTTTTAAGGAATCGAACCGTATAAAAAATTGGTGGTTGAAATGCTAACTAACCGAAGTTATCTGCGATGTGAAAACACGTATCGGATTCGAGACACACACACACACACACACACACACACACACACACCACACGAGCGATCATCTCTGATGTACGGTTCACAAAAGAAAGTATTTCATGCATCTCGGTATTTACGACGACACAGCCCCTCTACTGCGCGTCGTACAATGATATAATTTTACAAATACATTCAGTAGTAAATGTGAATACTGGCTGTGAAATGTGTTGTGATCAGAGTTAGTAATAAAGAAGCAATAACGAAACACAAAGCACTAACACATGGAACAAATGCTTGTAGCTAGTGCACTGTTTCAAATCTGCAAAATGGTTCAAATGGCTTTGAGCACCATGGGACTTAACATCTGAGGTCATCAGTCCCCTAGAAATTAGAACTGCTTAAACCTAACTAACCTAAGGGCATCACACACAACCATGCCCGAGGCAGGATTCGAACCTGCGACCGTAGCGGTCGCGTGGTTCCAGACTGAAGCGCATAGAACCGCTCAGCCACACCGGCCGGCTCAAACCTGCAAGCTGAACAAAATTACGTCGGGTTTGGTGGTGTAGCGATAAAGTACTTGCATGAGGACCGATAGGTCGCAGCATCGGATCCCGGTCGAACCACAGGTTTATCAAGAAATTATAATTAAATCAAGACCCTACACTGCCGACAGGCGTTGATATACATCAACGTGGACAGTTGAAAATGTGTGTCCCGACCGGGACTCGAACCCAGGATCTCCTGCTTACATGGCAGACTCTCTATCCATCTGAGCCACTGATGGCACAAAGGATAATGAGACTGCAGGGATTTATTCCTTGCACGCTGTGTTTGAGATCTACATTCCCAACTTAATGTACACACACTATATTCCATATATAGGTTTATCAGTCTGCATTTTATCTTAGCCTTCGTCTCTCAGCGACGTGAGCAATCGTCAAAAGCTACAGGTGGTTCATATTCAACTCTTAACTGTAGAGTCCGTTTCTCCGTTGGGTAACTGTCGTCCAGTTGAAAGACTTACAGGCTATTGAGATGCACGAAATAATAACATTAATAGGTTATTGGATAAGTTCGTAGCAGTTTTTGTTTTGCGTGTTGGTATTCCGGTTACTATGGGTTTATTTATCGATTTTAATTTTTTATTTTAAATTCGATGTTTCTGTTTGAGTTTAGATATTGTCACTTTATCATCTGGAGATAGTGACTGAAGCTGTTGACACTACAAAATGGAGTGCCGAGTGGAGAAATCGAGACATTTCCGATATATTCTTATGCTTGAGTTCAGTAGAGGATAGCCAGCAGCGGAGGAAGCCAGAAACATATGTGCCATGTACCACGTATGGGGATAATGCCATTGGACAGAGCATGGCAAGAAAATGGTTTTTTCGTTTTAAGCAGTGTCGTTTTGACATTACTGACTCTCCACCTTCAGGAAGACCTTCGGCGTTTGACAAAGATCGAGAAAACTCATTAGCCCACAATGATCCATTGCATGCAATGGGGAATATTCAAAAATCAAGAGTATGAGTACCGCTTGCTCTCAACTAAAAGCACACAAATCAGCGGTTGACCATGCGTGCATCTCTGTGGTGGTGGTGGTAAGTTCCTATGGGACCAAACTGCTAAGGTCATCGGTCACTAGGCTTATGTACTACTTAATCTAACTTAAACTCACTGAGGCTAAGGACAACGCACACACCCATGCCCGAGGGAGCACTCGAACCTCCGACGGGGGCACCCTTGACCGCACGGCTACTCCGCGCGGCTTCATCTCTGCTTGCGCATCATCATTGGCCTGTGAACAACACTGCTTTTCCTATCGTGTGTAGTTACTGGTGGCGTGAAATGGTGTCTTTACTCTAAGGAAAGGAAAGAAATAGTTGAGCCCAAACAAAGCAGCAACTCCCTGTACAGAGATCTGAGGGCATCCACAAAAGATAATGTTACACATCTGGTGGAATAGCAACGGTATGGTGTACTACGAACTGAAGCTTCCTGGCAGATTAAAACTGTGTGCCGGACCGAGACTCGAATTCGGGATCTTTGCTTTTCGCGGGCAAGTGCTCTACCGATTATTTTTATTATTTTTTATATTTTTTGTAATCTCATTTTGTTCGTTATTGGTCGTCTTATTTGTTCGGGGCGGACTTCCCATGACGCTTGTTGTAATATTTCTGGCTTAGTCTGCCATCATATTAGCCTCCAAAAAGCTGTTCCCAGAGCAGTGGAGATGCAAGAAGTATATAGATGACGAAATGTGGTGTGAGGTACCTGTGACAGATGTTAAATTCGGTACCATTCCCGTGAGAAAGACCGCCTGCATAATGCTACTGCTCTGTGATTGGCTGCTGTGTTCGGAGCAAGGGCGCCAAAACGTTAAGTATAGTTATTATTATTAATTAAACTACTCATTGGAACGACTTTTTACTATAAATATCTCTCAACAGCTATCAATCAGTCATTTTAGAATTATTAAAAACATTTTAAATCAAAAACAAGAGACTGATGAAATTACAGACGAAGCACTTCGGAAGCGTTCGGGTCACGCCTATTCTGGTATGGTGCGCAAAGTGTTTCGGGCTGTTCGTCACTCTGGATTAGGCATTCGAGAAGAACAGACATGTTATCTGTCGTAGGATGTGTTTCCAATTTTTATTTAAGTCCCTGTTCGGCACTCTGGATTAGGCAGTCAAGATGTACAGTCATGTTGTCTGTGGCAGGATGTGTTTGCCAGTATTCAGTATTACTCCGGTAGTTATGAGGCACAGACACGTGCCACAAATAGTGTAAAGATACATATTCGTAAACATTGTGTTTCATCATGTACTTTGCTGTATCAGAATGTGTTGTATTAAGATCATGTAGTCTTCTTGTGTGGCTATATTAAAATACGCGAGTGGCATCCCAAAGAAGTGATACATTATTTCAGAACAGAACCTCGCTAAAAGTCAGTTTCAGCCTACGACCTGCGAGCTGTTTTCTGCGCTGGGGACATCAACTTGAAGACAGCAGGTTAGTGAACTATAACAGAACCTTCGTATGCCACACAGTGCAGTGGAAACAACTAGGCGCCTCACGAGTACTGCATGCACAGATCAAATGTGCTCAGTGACACGTGATCTGCAGTAATGCAGAGGAGGTAAAGGAGGATGATCGTTATTAACACCAACAATCAATTCATTCTTCCTTTCTTGTCGTATTGTTCAAGTTCATCGTTGATCCATTCACTCTTTTTTTTTTTTTAATTGCAGAGGGCTGCTATCCCTGTAACCGGACACGCTGAACTACGCAAGCACGACTCACGACCTCTCCTCACAGCTTCAGTCCTGCCAGTACCTTCCGAACTTCACAGAAACTCTTCGCAGAAGAGCTTGTGAAGCTCTTCGCAGATAGGAGACGAGGTAGTGGCAGAACTGAAGCTGTGAGGAGGGGTCGTGAATCGTACTTGGGTAGCTCAGTCGGTAGAGCACTTACCCGCGAAAGGCGAAGGTCCCGAGTTCGAGTCTCGGTCCGGAACACAGTTCGGATCTGCCAGGAAGTTTCATATTAGCGCATACTCCACTGCAGAGTGAAAATCTCGTTCTGGTACTACGAATTGCTTCCCCGAGGTGTAGATTTCACTGCTGACATTTACTGTCAACAACTGAGACGTCTTGCAGACGGAGTCCTAGAACAACAACCAGTAAGACTGGATGATGTGGTACTACTCCACGATAACAAGCCCACATTCTGCTAGACTGACAGAAAAACACTCTACAAGAGTTGGTTTGGGAAGTCACTCAGCACCCGCCTTATTCAGCCGACCTTGCACCCTCAGATTTTCACCTTTTCGGCCCTCTATCGAACAACATTCAAAGAACTTCATTTCCGTGCGAAAATGCGCTCCGAATATGGCTTGACGAGTTTTTCACCTTAACGCCACGTGATTTCTATAATCGCGGAATCGAAAAGTTGTCCCAGCGTTGTCGGACAGATGTAAATAGTGAAGGAGGATGTATTATTGATGACTTAAGTCTCTGGTAAGTGAATCTGTTATGTTTATTAAATTTGTGTACCAACCCAATAATAACTATTACTACTACTACTACTACTACTACTATTATTATTTGGAAATAAGCAGGCTCCACCTTCATGTCTGTCCATTTCGTAAAGGAAATGACTGACAACTCAGGACCAAACACTATACTGTTTCAATAACTTTACAGGAATTCTATCTCGCATAATTAAGCTTTTTGTAATAACTTGATGAAGTGATATATGCAATAGCGATAACTTCGTGAAATTTTCCAACACGTCATTGTAAGATGATTGCATTGAAAGAAATCGCTATCTTATAAGGGGCAGTCAGATGAAAACGAGACATATGGGGTACAAGTAAGTAAACACTTCATTATTTCAAAAATAATTACCACACGTATCAATACATTTATTCCACTGTGATGTGAAACGCTCAGTGCCTTCATGCAAAACGTTTGCGGTTGCGTGCGGGACCATGACTGTAGACAGACGTGCACCTCTTCATCCGAAGCAAATCGACGCCACCGAATGTCTTCCTTCGGGGTGCCAAAATTACGGAAATCGTTTGGGGGGAGATGGGCAAGACTGTGTAAGGGCTTCTCAGCGGAACTTCTGCAGTATAGTCGAAAGAACCTTGACAACACGTGGGCAGCCCAAACCGAAGAGAAGATCGCTGCAGACTAAAATCATGGCAAGCAGAAAAATTATCCAACTTCGCGGCAGGCATCCGGAGAAGATGAAACTTATATGACATGTTAACAGATTACAGCAAGACTTACCGGAGCATTCTTACATACTGAGGACGATCGAAAACTAAACCGTGGACTCAAGAAATGAAAAACTACCTTTATTACTAAACAGCTGAAACGGTAAAAATAATTAAAAATTCTAACATAATCTATTCATTAAGACGTATAATCTTACGTTAAAGGTTTGACACAGAAAGTCTATTATTAATGTTAGAAACTGAGCACATGTCGAGGTAGCGTTAAGTCACGACGCGAAAATTACTCACATCATATTTACTCAGTATTTGAGACTGAGAGCATGTAGCGATATCCGTCCAATTGTATATATACGAGGTCTCTTCGGAAAGTAAGGAACGATAGGTCGCGAAATGGAAACCACAGTAAAAATCAAAACTGTTTTATTTGCAACAGTTAGCTACACCTTCCAGCTACTTATTCCATAGTCGCCTATCCGACTTTGACGTTTGTCGAAGCGTTGTACCAACTTTCCAATACCCTCGTTATAGAAGGCAGCCGCCAGTGCTTTCCGCCCATTCTCTACGCTGGCCTATAGCTCTTTGTCTGTGCCAGAATGTTGTCTTCATAGCCAGCGGTTCATGTGAGCAGAGATGAAACTCGAAGGGAGACTATTATGGACTGCATTGTTGGTAATCAAACATTTCCAATTGAAAACGATGCAGGAGCATCTTCATTGCCCCTGCAGAATGCGGCTTAGAATTGTCTTGAAGAAGAAAACACACGACAGTTATGAAATGTTGGCTGCATAGCTTCAGGCGAAATTTCTCACCAGGCCCTCGGACTTCGTGGGAGACACTATTGTTCTAGGTATCTTTATGTGCTCCCCGTGAGCTAAGAACTAAAAAGAACGACGTAATGCGATCGACAGGCATACTAGAGACACTGCCCAACACACCTGTGTAAAACGTTATCGGATTTTCACTGCGCTTTTTATTTCGCGACCGATCGTTCCTTACTTTCCGTATAACCATCGTAATTTCAAATGTTTTCGAATTTCTCGCTGACACACACACAGAGTAATCAAAGGAAAATTGTTTATTGTTCGCTATGCTTACGTTATTCGTGAAGTAAGACTTCAGCATCAGGTATGACGTTATAATTTAATAACTGTTTACTATTACTCACGCAGACCAAGTTGACGCTGGGCGCGGTGGGTAATGGGAAAGACTGTAGAGGTGTTTCCCATTTTTTTATTTCTTTATGACAGTGATAACAATGACATTGGAGCAGAATTACAAATAGCACTAAGCAGCAATATTATAAAGATATTTTCTACTTAGGGTCGTTTCCACCAGCCACCGCGCCGAGCGTCAACTTGGTCTTCGCGAATAATACAAACGCTGGTCGAAACACATTTCGCGGACAGTATGCACACATACCGCTGCACGTACGTGCATAGTTATATGACTGTACAACGCGTAGTTTAAGAGAAAAACTATACTATCAAAAAATGTAAATGGTTCTCAATTAAAAAATCTGTGTTGCAAGGCAGTTCTCACATGATTGTACCATACAAGCCTACGGTTAGTGAATTATTTAGCTGTTGAACTTTATGGGATGTAGCGTGATTTCAAAAGAAGTGTGTTGACCGCCTACCATTGATTCCCTATTAGCCGGATCACCTGTCCATCTGCTCTTCATTCGACTGTCCACAGCTCGTGGTCGTGCGGTAGCGTTCTCGCTTCTCGCGCCCGGGTTCCCGGGTTCGATTCCCGGCGGGGTCAGGGATTTTCTCTGCCTCGTGATGACTGGGTGTTGTGTGATGTCCTTACGTTAGTTAGGTTTAAGTAGTTCTAAGTTATAGAGGACTGATGACCATAGATGTTAAGTCCCATAGTGCTCACAAGGGAACCTCCCCATCGCAACCCCCCTCAGATTTAGTTATAAGTTGGCACAGCGGATAGGCCTTGAAAAACTAAACACAGATCAATCGAGAAAACAGGAAGAAGTTGTGTGAAACTATGAAAAAATAAGCAAAATATACAAACTGAGTAGTCTATGTTCAAGATAGGCAACATCAAGGAGAGTATGAGCTCAGGAGCGTCGTGGTCTCGTGGTTAGCGTGAGCAGCTGCGGAATGAGAGGTCCTTGGTTCAAGTCTTCCCTGGGGTGAAATGTTTATTTTCTTTATTTTTGCAAAGTTATGATCTGTCCCTTCGTTCATTGACGTCTCTGTTCACTGTAATAAGTTTAGTGTCTGTGTTTTGCGACCGCACCGCAAAACTGTGCGATTAGTAGACGAAAGGACGTGTCTCTCCAATGGGAACCGAAAACATTTGATCGCAAGGTCATAGGTCAACCAATTCCTCCACAGGAAACCACGTCTGATATATTCTATACAACACTGGCGACGGCATGTGTGTCACATGACAGGAATATGTTGTCAACCCATATAACTTGTACACTTGACGAATGTATAAAAAGATTCTTCTACCTTGCCCGATTTAGGTTTTCTTGTGGATGTGATAATCACTCCCAAAAAAGTGATGAAAACAAAAGCATTTGTCACACAAACTGAAAAAAAAGTTAAAATTTTCAGCCAAGAGAAGGCTTCAACCAATGACCTCTCGTTCCACAGCGGTTCACGCTAACCACAAGACCACGGCACTCCTGAACTTGCTTGTTCCCTGTTGTTACATATGTTACGCATGGACTACTCTGTATATTTTGCTTATTTTTTCATAGTTCCACACAACTTCTTCCTGTTTTCTCGATTGATCTGTGTTCAGTTTTACAAGGCCTATCCACTGTGCCAAATTATAAATAAATCTGAGGGGGGTGCGATGGGTAGGTTCCCTTGTCAGAGCCATTTGAACCATTTTTTCATTCGACTACGGCGACATCGGGCTTCTTAATGTCTAGAAGAGATTTCGATAGCTAAATAAATAACATACTGATTTAGAACAACAGGGGAATGCTACTGCCCAATACACAGGCAGGTCTAGTATATAAATTCGATATACACTGACCAGCCAAAACATTATGACGTTGCCCACCACGACGTTGGATGTCGTCTGGTAGCGTTGCGAGCACGTGACGCACAACACACTGAACAAGGGATCAGCCTGGCCAAGGTATGGGCTGCAAATGGGAAAATACATTGAAATAAGCGAGTTTGAGAAAGTGCACATTATTATTACTCAGAGCCCGTAAACAAGTATCTCGAAAACGGAGAAGCTTGCCGGATGGTCACGTGTTTCTGTCGTGAGCATCTACGGAGAGAGGTAGGACAGTGAAACTACCACTACATGGTAAATGGTTGGACATCCACAGCTCCTTACAAAACGTGAGTTTCGGAGGCTTTTCTGCTCTGTGAAGTGGGACAGATGATGATTTGTAGCAGTTCAGTCGAAAGAGCACAGTGCTGGTGTACGCATAAGTGTTTCGGAGCACGCCGTTCACCGTACGTTGCTGAACATGGAGCTCCGCAGCAGACCACGCCTCCGCGTTCACATGTTGACCCAACGACATAGTCAACTAGGATTGCAGTGGGCGCAGGACTATGGGGATTCGACCGTCGATCAAGGAAAACGCGTCGGAACTTCGGTTGGATCACATTTGTGCTATACTAGGTTGATGGTCGCCTCCACAAACGCCGTCATCGAGGTGAAGAGCGGCTCGAAACGTGCAGCGCGCCACCGATGCAGGCTGGTGGGAGCAGTATTACGCATGGGAGACCTTCTCCTGCGCTTGCATGGGACCTGTGGTAGTAACCGAAGTCACACTGACAGCTGCGAACCACCTGCATCCCTTCATGTTTGATGTCTTCTCCGACGGCGATGTCATCGTTCAGTGTCTCGGAGCCAGAACCGTGCTACAGTGGTTCGAGCAGCATTCGAATGAACTCACGTTGATGTCTGGGCGACCAAATTAACCTGATCCTATGGAACCCATCTGGCTCACTATTTCCTGCCATCACCGCGTACACAAATCAGCGGCCTGTCATTTAAGAGAATTACGTGACCTGCGCGTCAACATTCAATGCCACATATCTCCACAAACCTGCCAACAAACTGTCTGATCCCTGATAAGCAGAATCAGTGACGTATTTCGTTCCAAAGACGGACAAACAAGGTATTAAGCAGGTGGTCATGATGCTCTGGTTCATCAGTGAATTCACCAAAATATTACACTTGAAATGAGAGGTAACCCTTTACATACTATTATAATATCGACCCACATAACAAAATAACCTGTCACGATCATCTTACTGTAGGTCAAGACCAAACATTAAAATACCACTGAACGCAACAACGGAACACGAACAACCCTTCAGCTCCTTTTAGGGCGTGTGGTAGCCGTAAATAACGAATAAACTGGAGAATTTGAAATCAGGATGGAAATGATCAATAGCCTTGAGATCTCCAGTCTAACAAAAGCTCGACAGGGGTAGCACGACAAGCTTACCGCGTCAGTATGCAAAAAGTCGACATGCTCGTCGACCTAGACGGAAACGGTAGCATCGTTTGTAAAATCGGGACCGAAATTAACGCGAAGGTATTATTCTGAAACTGCGGCACTAAATACAACTGCCCAATCCGTGGCTGCCACAGTTAACGTATACGAGCTCATAAAATAATAATAATAATAATAATAATAAAGAAAAAGAATTGGCACGACGCGAGTGCTGCCGCGAAATGACTCCATCCTAGAACTCCTACGAAATTGGTCGGTCAGAGCGGCTCTCCCACTTATTTTCATTTCAAATGCCCCGCAACAATAGGCGTCAGGCAGTAGAAAGTAGTTCCCGCAGCCAACCTAACAAGGGGTGACGGTTACGATCTCTTCTGGCCAGTGATGACCCGGCCTCCTAGTTCAGGAGTTGGGAAGAATGAAGTAGCGCAACTCTGCGAAAGCGGCCAAGCCTTGTGTCCTTGGGCGTTAAATTAGCCGTGGCTTGAATTTTTTAAGCTGACAGCTCGGAACCTCCGCAGAATTTCACCATCTTGTCCATAATTAACATTAAATAATATGTGGCCCTAGAAATGTCTCTGGCCCCACCAGTCGATATTTACCTATCTGTCCAGGCTGGCCATTGGTGGTTTCAGATTTCAGAGGAAAACTTAATTAATACCATATATTCATTAACTGATTTCATTTACTTTCGAATTAATAAATCGACCAACTCTTGACTGCTGTCGTTTGATTAGTAATTTCACAAGCAATCTGAATCTACAATCGTAAACGTAAATTTAATTTAATTAGCATCTCTGTGTTTGTCAGGGGACTGGTTGCAGGTGTGGCTTCTCCACGGCTCGTGTATGCCAGAGAAAAATCTCTAAGTTACAATTATAACTGGCCTAGTGCTTCCTGCAAAAATATGAGATGTGACTGATGCATTTATCAAGGAGTTTATATAATATACATTAGTAACGGAATTGTTGTTAGTATTTACGAATGAAGTTGAAACGTCCCCTTGAAAACTTATGTATGACAGTTCTGGAAAAACTCTTACGTTATTTGATTTTCAAACAGCTGAGCAAAACTCAACGTACTCAGACAGTCTTCTCTGTACTTATTCTGATCATCACTAAACACACAATATTTTTAGCACAACGCAATCTGACTTTCAATAATCCCTACAAAAAATGGCCCTGATTAACAATAGCCTATACCTTTCATCAATCACTTGCCTCACAAAAATCTTCGTTTCTCGAACTACTGCAATACAGCGAGCGCCAATACTGCCTGCTAAATAAAAGATTCTAACTACTGAAGGCACTAACTACTGATAGGCATAGTTATCAAATGAAAGATTTTGATAGAGAACAAACAATGTATTTACGTTAATAGTGTTCAAAAGTCGTAATATATAAATCACTTCATGACATCGAGTCTTACAAATTTCCTTTTTCTGACGGACACACGTCCAGATCGTCCGCTCTCAAAACTCTGGCTTCTCTCTCCCCACATCCGCCGCTGCTGGCGGCTCACCTCAAACTGCACAACGCTACGCGCTGTTCACATCGAACTGACCAACACTACATGAGCAAACATTCCAACAATGAGTGCAACCAGCCACAGACTGCACACAGCACAGTCAGCGATTTTCATACAGATAACTACGTGCGGTTACCAACATAAAAACCTATACAGCCTTACAAAGTTAGTGTCGAGGGTTGCATGTTTAACATCCAATATTTAACACAGTAACTCATTTCTAAAGTAATCAGACGTTTAAAGCTGTTTTATACGTGAGAGTTCGATTCTTTAAAGAATCGGAGACTTGGGGTTACTGGTATAGAAAGAACCCAGATAAATTCCTCGGAAGTCTTAGAAACCTCCTACAAAATGGAGGACGCTAGGCCACTCCCTTCGACAGCGAATGTGAATTGTAACGCTGATTGCGCTACCATCTCTCCCAGTCCTGTAAAATTGTAGGAAAGAAGCCTGTGCCTTGCAAAAGGTTAGAAGATTTTACCTTTTCAACTCGTTCACATGATCGGAAAACCAAAATTATGGAGCCAAAAAATTTTAAAAATTCTGGACTTTTTCAGTTTTCCACAAAATCTCAGCTCCTTATGCTCACAGTGCTTCTGTGTCTATTTACTCTAGGAAAAAGCACAAAATTCTCTAAAAATTTGTAATTTTTTCTGTACTCAGTACCAAGGATGCTATAGTTCGCCAAAAACAAAAGATTCTTCAAATTTTGTGCAAAATGCCAAATACTAAGTTTTTGTGCACTGTTATTCCAGTTTCTGTTTGTATAGTAGAAGTATATGCTGTGTTATACATTGTAATGAGCATTTCACTATGCAGATGGCCAGCCTCTCTGACATTTCATTCAGTGCTTCTAACACAGCCAGGTCAGATTGCGTCAAAGTTTTTGTGGCTAACTACTTACAGGTGCCATATATGTTTCATAAATTATTGACGTTAATGATTTGTTGCAAGAAAAGCGTGTAGAAATTGTTGTTTGTTGTTATTTAACAGACAACATTGCCTCTATTCCTTGGTGCGTGGAGCACGATTTGCTTTGGCGATTTTTTTCGTAGTGCGCTCACAACTATTAGCACTCTCCATTCTGCGGTCAATATTATAAAAGCTGGGAGTGCTAAAATGATTCCTGTTGATCCGTTAACTCTTTTCCAAAGGATTTCTTTAATCAAAAAAAGAGAAGAAGACTTAAAAGCCGTTCTATAATATGAACAATTTCCTTTTCCACTGTCTCCATTCTAAGAAAAAGGAATGCTTAAAAGAACAAAATTTACAATCTATAACGCCTTTGTTAAGTGAAGGATGTGAATTCGATTGCCCCAAAAATTTTTTTGTTGATGATGCAGGGTTTCTTACATACAAAGTTTCTTTCCGCGTATTGCTTCCTTGAAATCAACAGCCGGCAGTTATGTTTCTTACGTGCAACGTCACTCTGGTTTTGCCGTGTGCCGAAACTTTCCGCATAGTCCTGGTATCTTTCGGCTCTGCCTCTCTGACTGTGTAGAATCTCTTTGCCAGAGAAGCTTGCGGTGCAAGTGTGGTCCGCGAGGCGGGCTGTGTTGAGTTAGCAGCGGCACGAGGAAGATGGCGAGCCGGACCCTGTGCTGGCAGCAGCCCGTGTATTTGTCGGGAAACGACTTTGCCGCAACTGGAGTGATTGCGCGGCCTAGTTGTAGTTGAGAGCCGTAGTTTGGAAAGCTGTAATTTCGACAGGAGCTCCCCTTTTGTATGCAAGGATTGGCGTTGCCACAAGGAAATCGGCGGTTAAATCAATGGGTGGGTGTGTGTACAGACGTCACTATACTGTCGCAGCGCTGTGGTTGCATTTACACACGGATACTGGATAACTCCACCTGAAGCCGAGTACTTGCCCATGTGTGTGTTTTAGTTGTTCCTCGTGCAAAATTGTAATTGAGCCTCCTCTTTTGGGGCGCCATTAGTGCCATTATTTCGTGACTGGTCATTCGTTTGTTTTAACTATTCATGTTACAAGGTTATCGTTGAGTTTTCCCTGGTGGGAGGGGGGGGGGGTCATTATTTGTACGCGTATGTGGGACTAGTGGTAACTGATTTATGTTTCAGGTCTTATCACGCCAGTTTAATGATGTGTATAATGCATTGGCAGAAAGTCTGCGCAAGACTGTTGTGCCAAATGTAACATATACTGAAGCGTCAAAGAAACTGGTATAGGCATGAGTATTCAAATACAGAGATATGTAAACAGGCAGAATACGGCGCTGCAGTCGGCAACGCCTATGTAAGACAAAAAGTGTCTGGCGCTGTTCTTAGATCGATTACTGCTGTTATAATGGCAAGTTCTCAAGATTTAAGTGAGTTTCAACGTGGTGTTACTGTCGGCGCACGACCGATGGGACACAGCATCTCCGAAGTAGCGATGAAGTGCGGATTTTCCCTTTCGGCCGTTTCACGAGTGTGCCATGAATATCAGGAATCTCCAACATCGCTGCAGCCGGAGAAAGATCCTGCAAGAACAGACCAACAACGACAGAAGACAATCGTTCAGTGTGACAGAAGTGCAACGCTCCGGCAAATTGCTGCAGATTTCAGTGCTGGGAAATCAACAAGTGTCAGCGTGCGGGCCATTCAACGAAACATCATCGATATGGGCTTTCGGAGCCGAAGGTCCACTTGTGTGCCCTTGGCGATTGCGCTACACAAAGATTTAAGCCTCGCCTGGGCCCGTCAACACCGACATTGGACTGTTGATGACTGGAAACACGTTGCCTGGTCGAACGAGATTGTATCGAGCGGATGGACATGGCGGGTATTATGAATCCATTGTCCCTGCTTGTCAGCAGGGGACTGTTCAAGCTGATGGAGGCTCTGCAATGGTGTGGGGCGTGAGTTGGAGTGATATAGAAACCCCGCTACGTCTAGATACGTCTCCGATAGGTGACACTTAAGCATCCTGTCTGGTCACCTGCGTCCATTCGTGTCCGACGTTTCTTGGGCACTTGCAGCAGGAAAGTGCAACACCCCACAGGTCCAGAATTGCTACAGAGTGGCTCCACGAACACTCTTCTGAGTTTAAACACTTCCACTGTCCACCAATACTCCTCAGACATTAACATTATTGAGCACGTCTGGGATGCCTTGCAACGTGCTGTTCAGAGGAGGTCTCCACAACCTCGTACGCTTACGGATTTGAGGACAGTCCTGCAGAATTCATGGTGTCATTTCCCTCCGGCACTACTTCAGACATTAGTCGTCTTGCGGCCCTTCCGCGTGCTGGTGGGGGCCTTGCGCGATATTAGGCAGGTGTACCAGTTTCTTTGGCTCTTCAGTGTATGATCAGCTACCTGTTTCGGTTCGTCTGTGTCAGCCAATAATAGTCCAGTTTTGTGTCGCAGCTTATTTAATACACTGATCAGCAAGAACCTTATGACCACCAACCAGTTATCGATGTAAAGCCGTCCTAGAGATAGCAGTGTCACCTGGCGAGGAATGACTGCCAGTCGAACACATGCACGGTGCTTGCCGTATCGTGCTGTTCGTGTGTAGAATGGAGAAGGCGCGCTATCTATCCGAATTTGACTGAGCGCAATTTGTGATAGCCCAGGGGCTCGGCACGAGCGTTTCGGAAACTGCACGACTTGTCGGGTGTTCGAGGATTGCTGTGATGAGTACTTGGCGAAACCAAGCTGAAACCACGTCCAAACGTCGTAGGGTTGGGCGTCCAGCCTTCGTCACGGATGTCGGACGTCGCAGCCTTGCAAAACAAGACAGGTGGCGAATTGTGGCGGAACTAACATCAGACTTTAAGGCGGGGTAGAGTACAAGTATGCCTGAACACACAGTGGACCGAATACTCCTAACGATGGGCCTACGCTGCCCGCTACCTATGTGTGTGCTAATGTTAACACAACGACATCGGCAGCTAACACTGAAATGGGAACTTGACCATTGGCAATGGACGTGACATAGTAATAGAGCGTTACATGGTCTGATGAATCCCAATATCTTCTTCATGATGCCAATGGGAGGTCGCGAATCCATCCAGCAGTATGTGTATCAAGGAGCTGATCCCCTGGAAAACGAATCCCTATTATGCTCTGGGGAACATTCTCATGGACATCTGTAGATCCAGTGGAGCTCATGCGAGGCACCATGTACACCCCTTCATGACGATCGTGTTTCCTGACGGCCGTGGCATTTTTCAGTGCCGTGCCACAAGGCCAGGAGTGTAATGGAGTGGTTTGAGGTATAGAATGGCGACTTCCAATTGATGCGATGCCCCCTTCCCCCACCTCGTCCCCAACTCTCCAGATCTAAAACCGATAGAACACGTCTGGGATGTGACTGAACGTGGCATCACAGCTCATCACCCCTGAATTTATGGAAATTAGATGACTTGTGTGTCTGCAGATGTCGTCCCAAATCTCCCCCTAGTGATCTACCAAGGCATCATTGCTTCCATGCCACGATATGTCGCCGCTGTTATTCGTGCCAAAGCTGGACATACCGACTATTAGGTAGGCGGTTCAAATGGCTCTGAGCACTATGGGACTTAACATCTGAGCTCATCAGTCCCCTAGAACTTAGAACTAATTAAACCAAACTAACCTAACGACATCACACACATCCATGCCCGAGGCAGGATTCGAACCTGCGATCGTAGCAGTCGCGCGGTTCCGGACTGAAGCGCCTATAACCGCTTGACCACAACGGACGGCTTAGGTAGGCGGATATAATGTTCTGGCTCATCAGTGTATGTACAACATAATGAGTAAATGAAGTAGTTTTATAAATGTTTATTAGTCAGGGCTGAAATGCCCTGGATCTTAATTTCGACTAGTGACGTACGAATCGCTATAGATGGGTGTCCAGGAATTGCCCATCTTGTACATAGAGTGATTGAATACGCACAGTGAGATACCCAGTTCCAATGTATAACAACATATACGATGATAAAAAACTTGGTTTTTCTGCCATCTTGCACAAGGTTTGAAAAACTGACATTTTTTGATGAACTTAAATGCCCTTGGTTTTCGTTGTCGAAAAAAGTTGTACGCATCAGATTTGTAGAGAATGTTGTGCTCTTTCAAAAGGTAAATAGATGTTAGACTCCTAGAAGCACAAGAAACAGGTTTCTGAAAAAAATTGAACAAAGTCCGAAATTTTCATAGTATTTTGACTACAGAAAGTTTAGCCGACGTAAATTCTGTTGGCAATACGTGGTTTTCTAGTCTTAACAGGATATGAACGAGTTTGAAAGTATCATGGACAAATTTATCTTTAAAAGTGAAAGTACCTAAACAAAATTGTTTCTTTTTTAATTAGTGAAAGTATCAAAGATAAAATTGTTCCAAAATAATTATTCAACAAACCTGCATCTGACTGTGTCTGCAAACTTGTTTTGTGCACTCCTCCATTTTGCCAGTAATGAAACATGTATTTGACTCAGCAACCAAGTTTAAGAGAATAATGCCGTTTGTGCAGTGGCATTAAGATGGTACTGAAAAATTAACTTTTGGCCCTGATGTTTACTTAATGAAATTATATCTTGACTTGAATAATGCCAGTTGTGCAATGGCATAAAATTAATTATTTGAAATAACTTTGCTCTGATAACTTTGGTTATACCAAAATCGATTTCAAACCATGAACTGCACATATATTGCATAGAGGCCTCATTTTCTTTGCGTTCTTTCATAGGTATGCTTTACTTTACTACTCATTGTCATAGTCGATACAAGCAAAGGACGTGGATTATGATTCAGGCTGTTAGATTTAAACGCAACGTTGATATCTCTCTCTCTCTCTCTCTCTCTCTATATATATATATATATATATATATATATATATATATATATATATATATATATATATATATATATTGTTAAAATTTTAAGTCATACACAGAAATTACCATTTCCAACATTTTTGTAGCACGAATCCCTCTTACAAAAAGTTTTACAAAATGCTTACTGCGTCAAACCTTGGACATATAAATCCTAACTCTGAATCTTATCTAACAAAAACCATTTTGAAATCATTATATAGCTTCTCCCATTAACGTGATAAAGTTTGCTCAGTGTAAACTGTGCAGCACGAATCCTACCTTAAAGCTGTCACCACACGTCTGCTTCCCCTGGGCACCTAGCTGTGACTCCCGAGTTTTTTACTGCGCGTGCCTAGCTCTCTTAACCATAAAGACCCTCCTACTCAAAGATATTATACTCACTCCATCTTGCTGTTGGCTACTATCAACTTTGTTTTCTGGATGTACCCTGATCAGATCTTAGCAAATACCTTTCAAGTTAAAAAAATTAAAGTTTTTACCCCACCTTTTGCAAAGTGTACCTACTGTTTGCCTGGACTACACACTTACCGGTCCACGACTGTTGCTGCAACAGTCGTGGACACAACACACGCCACGTACCCTCCTTAGGTCTGTCAAGTCCATTGCGTAAACTACCGTCCGCCAGCGTCGAAGGGCTACCCAGCAGCAGACGTGCATCCCTCCAACATCGACGCCCTGTAGTGGCGATTGATGGCGTTTCCGAACATCCGTTTCTATCCTCAGTTGCTCCTCTGGCCACCTTCTCCAGCCCCTCGAAGTTCTGTAGCCTATCCCGACTGTTATTTAACCTCAACGCAGAGATAGCACTGAAGGAAACCAAAGAAAAAGTGGGAGACGGAACGGAGGTTCATGGAGGAGGAATAAAAACTTAGAGGTTACTCTTTTTTATGGAGTGTATCGAACTAAATTAAGTGATTCAGAGAATCAGTTTAGGAAATGAGACACCACAAATAGTATGGTGTTTCAACTATTTGGGATGCAAAATAACTGATGATGATCAAAATACACTCCTGGAAATGGAAAAAAGAACACATTGACACCGGTGTGTCAGACCCACCATACTTGCTCCGGACACTGCGAGAGGGCTGTACAAGCAATGATCACACGCACGGCACAGCGGACACACCAGGAACCGCGGTGTTGGCCGTCGAATGGCGCTAGCTGCGCAGCATTTGTGCACCGCCGCCGTCAGTGTCAGCCAGTTTGCCGTGGCATACGGAGCTCCATCGCAGTCTTTAACACTGGTAGCATGCCGCGACAGCGTGGACGTGAACCGTATGTGCAGTTGACGGACTTTGAGCGAGGGCGTATAGTGGGCATGCGGGAGGCCGGGTGGACGTACCGCCGAATTGCTCAACACGTGGGGCGTGAGGTCTCCACAGTACATCGATGTTGTCGCCAGTGGTCGGCGGAAGGTGCACGTGCCCGTCGACCTGGGACCGGACCGCAGCGACGCACGGATGCACGCCAAGACCGTAGGATCCTACGCAGTGCCGTAGGGGACCGCACCGCCACTTCCCAGCAAATTAGGGACACTGTTGCTCCTGGGGTATCGGCGAGGACCATTCGCAACCGTCTCCATGAAGCTGGGCTACGGTCCCGCACACCGTTACGCCGTCTTCCGCTCACGCCCCAACATCGTGCAGCCCGCCTCCAGTGGTGTCGCGACAGGCGTGAATGGAGGGACGAATGGAGACGTGTCGTCTTCAGCGATGAGAGTCGCTTCTGCCTTGGTGCCAATGATGGTCGTATGCGTGTTTGGCGCCGTGCAGGTGAGCGCCACAATCAGGACTGCATACGACCGAGGCACACAGGGCCAACACCCGGCACCATGGTGTGGGGAGCGATCTCCTACACTGGCCGTACACCACTGGTGATCGTCGAGGGGACACTGAATAGTGCACGGTACATCCAAACCGTCATCGAACCCATCGTTCTACCATTCCCAGACCGGCAAGGGAACTTGCTGTTCCAACAGGACAATGCACGTCCGCATGTATCCCGTGCCACCCAACGTGCTCTAGAAGGTGTAAGTCAACTACCCTGGCCAGCAAGATCTCCGGATCTGTCCCCCATTGAGCATGTTTGGGACTGGATGAAGCGTCGTCTCACGCGGTCTGCACGTCCAGCACGAACGCTGGTCCAACTGAGGCGCCAGGTGGAAATGGCATGGCAAGCCGTTCCACAGGACTACATCCAGCATCTCTACGATCGTCTCCATGGGAGAATAGCAGCCTGCATTGCTGCGAAAGGTGGATATACACTGTACTAGTGCCGACATTGTGCATGCTCTGTTGCCTGTGTCTATGTGCCTGTGGTTCTGTCAGTGTGATCATGTGATGTATCTGACCCCAGGAATGTGTCAATAAAGTTTCCCCTTCCTGGGACAATGAATTCACGGTGTTCTTATTTCAATTTCCAGGAGTGTAGATATGAAAACATACTGCAAATTGGAAGTTAACATTTCTGAAAAAGATGGCATTGTTAATATCTGATAAAAATTTAAGCGTTAGGAATTCTTTTCTGGTGGTATTTGAAATGTAGTGTTGTACGGTAGGGAAACCTTCCGACAAACAGTTCGGACAGGAGCGGTGCAGAAGCTTCTGAAATGTGGTGCTTGTGGCGTTCGCTGTGTTATTCAGTGGTTTGGTATTTAACTAATTTGTAAATGAAAATGATAATGTTATTTTATTACAGTGAGTAATTAAAAAATAATTTTTTTTTTCTCCCGGCTAAAAATTTGGTCAAGTTGCTAAAGAAATCCAAGTAAACGTTGTGTGAAAGTGTTGTCCGTAAGTTGTGTAAGTGTAAGTCACTAAATCACAGTTCAAACAACAGATTCTATACAACTATCGATTATGATAGAAACAGTTATCTTCAGCAAAATGATCATTAAAACCACCGAACATCAGCCGCGCACAACACTGACGTATAATACATCAGCAAGGAAAGTTTGTTATATGGATCGTGCTATGAAAACTGTTTTTAAAGAACCAATCTGATTCGAATTATTTTCATTAAAATGAGTTCGGGACCACCGGTGCACATTTATTTTTACACATTTTTATTACCTTCGGCCTTTATGTCTGCAGAGTTGCGTAATTTGAATTTCCCGCTGAGATAATTGTTAACATGGCTGCAGACAATTGACAGAGACTTTCTATTGTTAGAGCAAATTTCCTTTTAACAGAATAAGTATCTGAACTAATGCCCATCAAACTTTACTTTTCTATTGTGCACTACTTAGACTAATTTTCATCAAGCAAACCTTTGATATTTTCGTAAGAAACACGGATAAAAATGCGATAAAAATCGCTATCATCAATGGCTTCGCTCCTTGCAGCGGAAAGAAATAATTAACACAGATAATGCTTATTGGGAGAGGAATTAAAGTTACAAATAATTGTTCACACAGATTTATAATAATAAAGAACTCTATTCTCAAGTAATAATTAACAAATAATTACAATTTCTTAACATACCTCAGTTTGATATGCGTTTTGCGTCCGCAACCTACAAAAGCCAACCAAAAAAAGGTAAAAACAAAAGAAGACAAACGCAGATCATAAAAGGAATTTTCAATTATCATTGTCTTTTTATGATACACGTCGGTATGTCCAATTACGTCATAAAATATTTAAAAATAATTAATATTTTTCATCGTTTTGTTTTATTTCACTGTTTTTCCGTATGTCGGATACATAATGTTTATAACTGTTAGAGGCATAATTTCCTCTCGTCGCACTGTAGCTAAAATTTATGTCGTGGATGTTACAGGCTACAGAAGATTATATGGGCAAGTCGAGTGTCTAATGAGGAGGTACTGAATCGGGAGAATAGACTGATAAGATGTGTCCCAAGCTGTCAAGCTATCCACAGTTTGGTAATGGTGGGAAGTGCAAGGGGTCGTAGTGTAATGCCATGATACGAATATATAGTAAGCAGGTTTACACGG
The DNA here is from genome assembly GCF_023864345.2 of Schistocerca serialis cubense. Taxonomy (NCBI): domain Eukaryota; kingdom Metazoa; phylum Arthropoda; class Insecta; order Orthoptera; family Acrididae; genus Schistocerca; species Schistocerca serialis. Next base: position 224,008,029 of record NC_064639.1, on the reverse strand, counting down.
CCGGATGTGTCAATACTTACATTCTTGGAAGTAATTCCTCAGTTCAGAAAGAACAAGAAAATAATAGGATGACAAACGTGGCTACACAGCGAAAGCTGAGTGTCAATGTCGATATTTCGTCGTAAGTTCATGAAACGATTGACAAGTCCCAGTACCCAGCTTGTTATGTACTTCATGCTCTCTTAAACGGCTTTTCAGTGCACATTATATCTCTGTTTAACAAACTGAATTTATTGTTGTCATCTGTTCAAGAAAATCATTATGGGTAAGCATTTTCATGTCCCGATGAATATCATTCATTACCTTCCCAGTCGTCTACAGTGTTTCAATTTTTTTATCTGCGGTTAGACCGCAAATCAGTATTCTGAGACATACCTACAGCCTTTTCACTTCGTATGGTGTTCTCAAGTATGCTCCTACAGTCATGTCAAAACATTAAAGGTGTTCAACCATTTAAAATATGTAGTCTTGTCGTAGATGATCATGAGAGACATCCGGAGCGAAAACAAAAGGAAAAAAAGCGATAACGTAACCCACCCGCTATTGTCAAACTTCTAATCCGGCTTCAATTTATCGAGGGATCAACTTATCGATGAGTGATGCCTTGATTCCCATGAGACAATTTGTCAACGCGGTACGTGCAGAAATAAAGGTCGACCAAGTACTTGTTTGTCTCGCAGTACGCACGTCAGGACCTCTACTCCCTCACGCGTCTTAATCCAACACTGCATAGCGCTCAGGTAAAGAGACTCGTTAGAACGTACAGAATTCAGTCGTCTGTGAATCTCCGTCATCACAACACCTTTTAAAACCTAAATTACTGCAGGTTGCTTAGCTGGCAGTGACTACATTCTCCAAAACGCTGCCATCACTGTCATTCACTGTGGTATGTCACTTCCATTTAAAATTCTAGAACGCGTCACCAATTATTACACCTCATTATTTCCAACTCTTGTCTCAGTTAACACGTAATGCACCAGTAAGAGCCATAATGTGGAATTATTACAGATTAGATTACATTTACTTTCATTCAAATTTATCCGTAGTCAGGAGGTTCTCCAGAACGCAGAACATGCCAGAAAAACAATAACACATGACAAATATTTACAGCTAAAACAAACAAGCTAATGTACCTTCCACAGGCTCCAACTGGAAATTTTAAATTTTTAAATTAATGAACACTATATGAAAGGATCATTTTACAACACCATTTACTGAGATCACGTTAATGCACTGAATTTAAAATTTAAAAAAAACACGTTTTTAGAACTACTACAATACTTATTTACAATGAACACATTATTTCACCGAAATGGCGCAGAAGCTAGATTGTACATACACACAAAAGCAGTTGGTTCTACTGAGAAATTTATGAATGAAGTAGGAGTTGGCCACCAATAAATCCTTTAGGCTTCTCTTAAGCTGAATTTCATTGATTGTTAAGCGTTTTATGGCTGCTGGCAAGTTACTGAAAATGTGTGTTCCTGATTAATCCACACCTTCTTGTACAAGAGTAAGTGACTAAATCCTTGTGAAGGTTATTCTTATTTCTAGCATTGATTCCATGATCTGAGCTATTGGTTTGAAAAAGTGATATATTTTTAATGACAAATTTCATTAAGGAATAAATATATTGGGAAGCAGAAGTTAGTATTCCTAGTCCCCTAAACAGGCCTCTGCAGCATGTTCTTGAGTTCACACCACATATAACTCTTATTGCACGTTTTTGTGTCCGGAAAACTTTAGTTTGGCTCGATATGGCGTATGGCATAGTTTGCCAGCTTTTTCATTTTTATACCACGTATGTCTGACAGAATTCGCATTGCAAACAGAGATTTGTTAAGACGCTTCAGTAGTTCTGTGGTGTGCTCCTCCCAGTTGAATTTATTATCAAGCTGTAATCCCAAGAATTTAACACTGTCCACTTCTTCTATCTCCTTGTCATCATATGTTACGCATATACTCGTGGGACACCCTTTACAAGTTCTGAACTGCGTCTAGTGTGTTTTTTTTTTTTCAAAGTTTAGTGAGAAAACATTGGCTAGGAACCAGTGATTAATGACCACAAATATTTTATTAGCCGGTCTTTCTAAGATTACACTTGATTTGCTATTTATTGCAATGTTTGTATCATCGGCAAACAAAACAAACTTGGCATCTGGTAATGTTACTGACGAAAGGTCATTGATATTCACAACAAAAATGAAGGGTCCTAAGATGGAACCTTCTGAGACCTTACATGTAATGAGAACCCAGTTGGATGATGCCTCATCATGTCTCTTTAACATCCTTTGTTACCTACCTGAGATGTAAGATTTGAACCATTTTGCAGCGTTTCCTGTTACACCATAATATTCTAATTAACTTAAAAGGATATTGTGATTTACACAGTCAAATGCCTTTGACAGATCACAAAATATACCAGTTGCCTGCAATTTTTGTCTAATGGAATAAGTACATTTTCACTTTAAGTGTAGATAGCCTTCTCAATATCAGAACCCTTTAAAATTCCGAATTCCGAATTGCGACTTTGACAGTATGTTATTTGCGATAAGACGGTTGTAATGCCGATTGTACATTACTTTTGAGAATGCTGGCAAAAGTGAAAGTGTACGGAAATTTGACGCTATTTCTTTATGTCCCTTTTTAAACAGTGGCTTACATCTGCTTTAGATTTCTTTAAACGTTATGTATGGTCTCTATTTACTGCACATTACATGTTTCATAACTAACCTGTGGTCCTAAGGAAATTTAATTCGTCCACATAGACCGATTCTTGAATACTGCTAGTCAGTCTAGGAGCCTTACCGGTAGTGAAAAACAGAGGAAACGGAGAAGATCCGAAGAAGAGCAGAGCGTTTCGTCGCGGTCTCTTTTAATAAGAGCGATAACATCACCGAAAAGCTCACCAATCTCCACTGACAGAAGCTGCTTTAAGGCGTCTTAAAATAAGGTCAGTTTCACTGATGAAATTACGAGAGCGTACTGTGTAAAAAGAGTGAATCCTCCGTACCACACACGTACCACGAAATAACCACGATGAGAAAATCAGGTAAATCAGAGCTCATATAGAGGCTTAGCAACGGTCGTTGTTCCTACGCATCATTGTCGTCGTTAACGCGCCGCTTTCTAGATTCGGGGAGTCGAGGGCTGTAAAAAAGGTGAGCCGGCTAGACTGCTTGTGGTTTTTAAGCGGTTTAACACATTCGACTATGTAAATTCTGGGCTGGTATCTATGTCCCGCCTCCGATACACGCTACACAAACATTCAGAAAACGTTCTCACTCTTGAACGTGAGGTTTACTCTAGACGCATAAAGATAGGGTACACAAATTCACATGACGGGGTAGGGAGTGAGGAGGGCGGCAGCAGGGTGACCAGGAGGGGGGGGGGGGGGGTGGCGTCAGGCAGGGCAACCTGCCACCATCTGTCACTAACACTGCAAAATCCCCTATAGCAATGCCGACCCCGCAGAGAAACGGCAAAAGAGAAGAAAGAAGAAGAAGAAGATGGGAAGATTCGCAGATGGAACGGGGAAGAGTGAAAATGCGAGCAGCTCCGGAAGTACTCTCCACATCTACGCATCTAGACCTATATTCCACAAGCAACCTTATTGTCGTGGTGAAAGCTATATTGTATGTCACTTCTCCCTTTACTAGTCCAGTAGCCATTGGTGAGCTTAAAGAACTATTGTTGACGAGTCTCTACATGAGATCGAATCTCTCATAATTTTCCTTTGTGGTCTTTTCGCGAGATATGCGTAGGAGGAAACAAAATATTTGTTGACTCTTTTAGGAGCTCTCAGAGCTTTTACTGGAAACCACGTTGTGATGGACAACACATCTCTCTTGTAGCTTCTGCCACTGAGTTTCGCATTTAGTCAAGGAACCTGTGATGAAAAGGACTGCTCTTGTTTTTCTGGTCGATCCAATCTGCTAAGAGTCCAAGGCTGACGATCAATATTAAAGCATCAGTCGAATGAGCATTTTGCAAGCCACCTTCTTCCTTAGCTTAAGATGGCTTATGGAGCGTACACGTAAGGCATTTCAGTGTAAGATGTCAGCATTATCCATCATCACTTGTTACTGAGAGTGTGCTGCCTGTAGGAAAAAGCCGTACGCCACGTGTGGTCCGAGGCTCGGCCAGTCTCGGCTTTGGTCGGTTATTCTCCGAAGTACCCGGTACTGAGCGACATCTGCTTTAGCACTGCGCTGTGGCATTTTTCGGTCGGCACAAAACTCTTCAGTTTGACAGAACCGTAGCGTCAGCGCTGTTTGCCCTCGGCTAGTTGTTAGTGACACGAAAGATATTCATAGGTCCAGTCGCTATTTGCACAAAAACGGTCAGTCTAACGATCTTCCGTCAAAGGGCTTTAAAACTGAGTGGTGGTACGAACTGTAAAATTTCTGTTGTCGCATTCATTATTCCACTCAGTCGCAAGCATTCGATCGACTCGAACGAAAAGTATGGAGATCTTATATTACTGCAAAGTATATTGGTTAAGTCAAGCAGCATACCTGGAACGTTTTTTTAGATTTAAAACCCACTGCTGTTGAATTTATGAAGGAAAAAGGTGTTCAGGAAGAAATATGAGAACATTCGGTTTGGATTGCAGACCTCGCCCATTTTAAGTGGACTTGACTGCGAACTGCCCATAGTAAGATAATGCAAAATGAGAAAGAACTTCTTCCTGATTTCATAGGGATTCATTTAAAGAGAAATATGTGCTATAAGAAGGAACACATGCTGACAAACACAACCGTTAAAGAAATCGAGAGATTTGAAGAATTCATTGACCTTGAAAGAATTACAAGAATAGTTTTCTAAACGTTTTGAGGACACTGCCGACCCTACATCTGTTTTCGAGACCGTTTGCCGTTTCAGCTGAAAGCTCGTCTGTGCATGTGCAGATGTAACTGATTGATCTACATTGCAATTTCCGTTTTAAAGAAACATCCTTTTACGTTAAATTCTCCAGAATATCTTCATTCTTTCTCTCAAGTTGGTTGCAAAAGTGCAAAAATATCTTGATCAAAATGTTTGTGTGAAAGACCTTTTTTCGAGTATGAGACTAAATCCGTTGGAGCCTGAGTGCAATATTCTGTGAAACTGTTTGTGTCTGTCCGCATCTCTATAGTTTGTATCATGTAAAAACTACATCATATTTTTAAATTACGGAGTGCAGGAATCAGTTGTCCTTTCTAGATTTTATTATGCAAATCCAGATTTCGGCTAGTAGCTAGCCATACTCAATGCGCACTGAGACGACTGATTGCTACACTCTATAATTTATAAGTCATGTACAGTCGCTGAGTGCATCCACTTTCCGAAAGGAAGGCCACCTGATATACATTATATTTTCCGTGCACCAAAAATAATTAAAAACCGCAAAAAATTTGTTACGTTTGTTATCTATGTTGTTGACAAATGAGAAATATAAAACCAAGTCGAATGTAGTGCAACTGTGAAATTTAAAGGAGCGCGTTCGCAGTATCCCCTTCTTCCCCCTCCACGCACATAGACAGTGTGTCGCGGTGCCTGGGGGAGTTGTGTAGTCAGGGTGAGTGCTATGGCACGTGAGCCAGGGCATGGCTCATGAGCCGAATTCTTGGTCGTCCCTGCTGTAGGAACAAGAAAATTGTCCGCATTTACCCATCGTAGACGAAGTAATCGGATAATGTATTGAGTTAAATACTTACGAGTATGTATCTTATGATTCCATTTTCGTTTGTGGTAATGATTAGCAACAAATAATCCTGAGTTAATAACTAGGATCAATACCGATATAGGGATTAGTGAACACAGGATTGTCGTAGCGAGAATATTGTAATCCCCAAATCCTCGAAAAATATACCTATTCAAAAAATCAGATAAAAATTACTTAACGCCTTCCTTAGAGACAATCTCCACTCATTCCAAATTAATAATATAAGTGTAGACCAGATGTGGCGTAAATTCAAAGAAATAGTTCCGGCAGAAATTGAGAGGTTTATACCAAATAAACTAACAAACGACGGAGCTGATCCTCCTTAGTACACAAAACAGGTTAGAACACTGTTTCAAAAACAACGAAACAAACATGCCAAATTTAAACAGACGCAAAATCCCCAAGATTGGCTATCCTTTACAGAAGCTCTAACTTCAGTGCGAACTTCAATGCGAGACGCCTATAAAAGTTTCCACAACGAAACTTTGTCTCGAAACCTGGCAGAAAATGCAAAGAGATTCTGGTCGTATGTGAAGTATGTTAGTAGCAAGAAACAATCAGTGCCTTCTCTGCGCGATAACAATGGAGATACTATCGAAGACAGTGCTGCCAAAGCAGATTTACTAAACACAGCCTTCCAAAATGCCTTCACAAAAGAAAACAAAGTAAATATTCCAGAATTCGAATCGAGAACAGCTGCCAACATGAATAACGTAGAAGTAAATATCCTCTGAGTAGTGAAGCAACTCAAATCACTTAATAAAAGCAAGTCTTCTGGTCCAGACTGTATACCAATTAGGTTCCCTTCGGAGTATGCTGATACATTATCTCCATACTTAACAATCATATACAACCGTTCGCTCGACGAAAGATCCGCACCCAAAGACTGGAAAGTTGCGCAGGTCACACCAATATTCAAGAAAGGTAGTAGGAGTAATCCACTAAATTACAGCCCCGTATCGTTAACGTCGATATGCAGCAGGAGTTTAGAACATATATTGTGCTCGAACATTATGAATTACCTCGAAGGAAACGGTCTATTGACACACAGTCAACATGAGTTTAGAAACCATCGTTCCTGTGAAACACAACTAGCTCTTTATTCACGTGAAGTGCTGAGTGCTATTGACAAAGGATTTGAGATCGATTCCGTATTCCTTGATTTCCGGAAGGCTTTTGACACTGTACCACACAAGCGGCTCGTAGTGAAATTGCGTGCTTATGGAATATCGTCTCAGTTATGTGACTGGATTTGCGATTTCCTGTCAGAGAGGTCACAGTTCAAAGTCACTGACGGAAAGTCACCGAGTAAAACAGAAGTGATTTCAGGCGTTCCCCAAGGTAGTGTTATAGGACCTTTGCTGTTCCTTATCTATATAAACGAGTTGGGAGACAATCTGAGCCTCCATCTTCGGTTGTTTCAGATGACGCTGTCGTTTATCGACTAATAAAGTCAATAGAAGGTCAAAACAAACTGCAAAACGATTTAGAAAAAATACCTGAATGGTGCGAAAAGTGGCAGTTGACCCTAAATAACGAAAAGTGTGAGGTCATCCACATGAGTGCTTCGGTTACACGATAAATCAGTCTAATCCAAAAGCTGTAAATTCAACTAAATACCTAGGTATTACAATTACGAACAACTTAAACTGGAAAGAACACATAGAAAATGTTGTGGGGAAAGCTAACCAAAGGCTGCGTTTAATTGGCAGGACACTTAGAAAATGTAACAGACCTAGTAAGGAGACTGCCTACACTATACTTGTCCGTCCTCTTTTAGAATACTGCTGCGCGGTGTGGGATCCTTACCAGGTAGAACTGACGGAGTACATCGAAAAAGTTCAAAGAAAGGCAGTACGTTTTGTATTATCGCGAAATATGGGAGAGAGTGTCACAGAAATGATACAGGATTTGGGCTGGAAGCCATTGAAAGAAAGGTGCTTTTCGTTGCGACGGAATCTTCTCACGAAATTCCAATCACCAACATTCTCCTCCGAATGCGAAAATATTTTGTTGACACCGACCTACATAGGGTGGAACGATCACCACGATAAAATAAGGGAAATCAGAGCTCGTACGGAAAGATATAGGTGTTCATTCTTTCCGCGCGCTATACGAGATTGGAATAATAGAGAATTGTGAAGTGGTTCAATGAACCCCCTGCCAGGCACTTAAATGTGATTTGCAGAGTATCCCTGTAGATGTAGATTTCCTTCGTGGGTGCTTGCGTTATGAGCACAATATTAATGGATATTCTGAAACCGCATTGTGTGGCTTCCAGGTACTGGGTTTTGCCATTTTTAATGGAGGGTATGTTGAAGAAAATGTAGGTTGTATCTTCCCAATTTAAACGGATTAGATGTCACTTAAGTGAGGTTTCAACATAGGATTATACAGCTAACCGATTGCAGATTACTGTTTAGTACACTGACCCTGGTTTCGACAACTAATAAATGGGTCTTCATCTGAGTGAAATTTTGATAAATCGTGAAATTACATTGCGAAAAAGCGATGGTCCGATTTTAGAGCATCTACACTCAAGTCAAAAATTAAGAAGTTATTCTATGTGATAAGTTCAAAAGAGTTGTGTTGTGTAAAGGTTATGCATTTATTTTAATTATGTATGACTGATATTAAAACACGTAAGTCGTAAATTTAATTCTGAGATGTAAGGATTGGTTTTACTTGTGGTGTACAGTATAAAGCGCCTCACGTGTAAACCAAAAAATTTACTTTTAGGGTAACTTATCATGCCTCATCAGTACGAGAGAAAAACAAATAGAGCTTCATGATTAGAAACTAATCTCGTACTAGCTGCATAAGATGACAATCTATCAAAAGCCGTCGTCGGCAGATACTGGTATCCGAGTTTTCATTTTTCCGCATTTCCGTTATTGAATGACAGTTCAGGTATGGAGATGGCTATGATGGTCTAACAGACCAATCCTGGCATGGAACATGCGGCCACATACATGCCACATAATAAAGAGCGGAGGGCGTGGCTGGCCCTTCAGAAGTTTGCATCTCGGACGTTTTTCATTTCCCTGCCTCCGACATTCCTGCCCAAGATGTAACACAGCATCTGAGGTAGTTGCGCGCCATTGTTTACGATCTTCTGATGTACCTCACCAATTTCTTGAGCCAAAGCTTAGATTCCTTAGGTTCATCCTGAATTAGTCCTTACAGGTCTTCAGAGCAGCACCATGGGTCCTTCAACCTGTGCTCACTTTACTGTACGCAATTTGTAAAGGAAGTCTGTTGTTTCTCATCCGCTGGACGTGCCCAATCCGAGCTGGTGGCTTCTATCCATTACCTCTTCCCTTCTCAAGAACGGTAGTGTTTGATACAAAGTAATCCCATTTAATGTTCATGATTCCTCTAAGCTTCTGTTGGTAGAAGCGTTCTAGTTTCTTAACGATTCGTTTATATAGTGTCCAGGTTTTGCAACCGTAGAGCAGAGTAAAAACAGCAACTGCTCGATACACCATCAGCTTGGTGCATAGAGTCACGTCCTTATTCAGAAAGGCCCGATGTAGCAGACGTCCAAAAGAAGATGTGCAGCAGGTAGTTGATAATATACATCCCAGACAGAGGAAGTGATTTATCTGTTCCAAACATTTGATGGAAATAGAGATACTGAGGTCCATAAAGGCAATTCCAGGAACTGGCTGTGCTAGTACCTTTGTTTTTTGGATGCTGATGGTCAAACCAAAACGCTTATATGGAGTACTGAAGTAATTTGCAGACAGTTGCCACTCTGAGGGCGTGTGAGCTGGAGAACCGTTGTCTTTAGCTTACTGTGGTTAGCTGAGAGAGAGACTTGTGAACCTTTTAGAGTGCAGTCTGGACTGGTTAGATAGCCCTCCATCAAAACTGTATTTGAGTCTGCTCCTGCGATGTTTACAGACGATGTCTGCATAGCTGCTAGGTACAGTGCAAACAAGATTGGCTCGCGAACACATCATTGTTTGAGCCCATTAGTAATAGGGAATTTGTCAGATGTCATATTCTGGTGTAGCACTCATCCAGATATGTCATCATGGAAAGCTTGGATCAGTTTAACAAAGTGTTCAGGCCAGCCAAAACGTTTTAAGTCCATCCACATAGCTTCTCTGGACAGTGTATCGAAGTTCTTTTCAAGGTCATAGAACACAAATGGTAGAGACTTATGTTGTTCCCCACACTTCTCCTGCAGTTGTCGTGCACAGATCATATCAATAGTTCCACTGGAGGAGCGAAATCCGCACGTAGATTCAGGAAATACAGTCTCAGAATGAGTCTGGAGACGATTCAATGGAATTCTATCAAAAATTTTGCCAGCCACGGAGAGGCAAGGATGTGCCACAGTGGTTACCACATATGCTTTGGTCGCCTTTTTCAAAGATGGTGACAGTTTTGGAGCTCTAAATGTCAGCTGGTACCTTACAGGATTCCCACATTAGAAGAGACAGGGAGAAAAGTCTCATTTTTAGAAACAACCCACCACTTTGAATGATCTCTAGGGGATGCTGTCAGTCCAGGTTCCTTTCTTGGCTTCATGATATCTAGAGCCTTGCTGAATTCATAAAATGTCGGTGGGACTGTACATTAGGTTGTGTTGGATGTTGTGGGACATGTTCGAGAAGATCAACAGCAACAGTAGAACTACGGTTAAGAGTGAGCTGAAATGCCTTTTCCAGCAATTCAAGATATTCTGACTGTCAGTTAGGATGGCCTTGATGTCGGCAGCTTTCAGGATTCTTGATGAAGATTGAGCAGGCCCATATATTTCTTTTATTCCAGCACAAAAACTCCGTTAGTTCCTGGCATCTGAAGTTCCTTGGCTTTTTGTTGCCACCAGTTTTCCGTGATTGTTCTTGTTTCAGTTTGACCTCTTGAAAGTGTGCTTTCTTCTCCACGGAGGATGGATCTTGAGCAAGAGATAGGTATGCATCAGGCTTGACACTTATGAGGTTCTTAATCACTTCACTGTTGTCATCAAACTAGTCAGTTTCCTCCTTTGCATCAAAACCAGTGATCTCTACTACAGTCTTCTTGATCGGGTTATTTAAGGTGAACCGTTCCTGTTAACTGGAGTATTGCTAAATCGACACAAAAGTGTGTCTTGCGAACACTGACATCTCATTAACTATGTCATCACTCGGCAGCGCGGCAAGAGAAATGTCCTGATGACAAAAACAGCTCGTAACATCGATGACTGCTGGTCTGGTCACAAACTGATGATTAGCCATCTGAGAATCCTCGTTCATCGTAAATCACGATCCTACTTTTCAAATCCTTCCAGAAGAAAATTCAACATCAGCTACCTTCAGAATGAAACTTTTCACTCTCCCTTGCCCCAAATACAATAAAGAACCCCAAAACAGAGGACGGGAATCAAACATTTATCGAAAGGTTGACCAGGTCCTGCAGGTTATAATATTGTCATAAAATCAACAGTGGTGCCAACTTAGCCATTACTATAGACGCCGGAATTTCAGTAACAAAATAGTAATGGTAACTTCTTCAGGAGACTTTGGTGATGAAAATGAAAGCAAGCTTGTGGACTCTGACGACTGCAAGATGTTGGATTTCCTCCATCGCCAAAATCAATTCGGCGGTTAGGGTATTTATTTGCGAAGAAAAATGGAATACCTAACTGATTCAGTAAAGAAAGTAAGATGGTAGGCTACGATTGGTTGAACTGTTCTTATAACGGCATCCCACTGTTCCTGTAAGGAATGCCGAGGGTATATCCATTGCGAGAGGCTTGGGAATGTATAAAGGAAAAACTGAGAACTATTTTTCCCTCTTGTTACACTCTTTCCAGAATAACAAGCTGTTTAAGCAGCCTTGGAGAAATTAGAACTTGGAAGAGTGAGGAACCCAGCTGAAAAATGAGCCTGGGGAAATTCTTCCAGTCAAAAGTTCCAAAGACGTCCACTACATAAGGTAGAAATAGGCGAAATCGTATCCCTAACTGCTCGTTGCAATGCCGAAGCGAAATTCCTCTCATCCTACGGCATATTGAAAATTAATCGAAACCCTTAGCTCCTCAATGGGGACAGCTGAAAATGTGTGCCCCGACCGGGACTCGAACCCGGGATCTCCTGCTTACATGGCAGACACTCAATCCATCTTTTTTTTGTGATCTCATTTTGTTCTATACTGTCCGTTGAATTTGTTCGTGGCGGACGTCCGATGACACCAGTTCAGGTTGTTCGTTAATCCGTTCACTCAGTTTTTTATTACAGAGGGTAGCTAAACCCTCCGACCGAACACGAACCGTCTGCGCCACCGAGGGCACAGAGGATATCGCGACTGAAGGGACTTATCCCTTGCACGCTTCCCGTGAGACTCACATGCCCAAATGTCCACAACCTACATTCGTAATGTTCCTAAAGGATATTTGCCCATGTAGGATGTGGACAGTTGGGAATGTGGGTCTCATGGGAAGCGTGCAAGGGGATAAGTCCCTGCAGTCGCGCTATCCTCTGTGCCCTCGGTGGCTCAGATGGATAGAACGTCTGCCATGTCAGCAGGAGATCCCGGGTTCGAGTCCCGATCGCGGCACACATTTTCAGCTGTTCCCATTGTGGTATATCAATAACACCTGTTAGCAGCTGAGGGTTTCGATCAATTATCATTTCTTTCTCGAGAAGCTGCGTGGTCATCATTGGTATCTGTTCTTTCGTAACAGTTACTACCTTCACCTATTGCATATTCAAAGGAAGAAACGTAAATTAGAAAGCAATATGCCTCCAGATTCACACGTAAAAATGAATGATAGGTCCCCATATCTAAATAAGGATATGTTTATGAATTGGTTGAACGATCGTTCCATTCCTAAGAAGAAATCTGACAAAATATTGCTAATAGTAGCTGGTTATGGGATACACTATTGTGATGTCAGTCTTCCTGATTTTGCAGCTCAGAAACAGATTATCCTCCTATGCTACTTAGCGACACTACGCAGTACTTGCAACCACTAGATCGGGCCTTCTTCAAGTCCTTAAAAACATTTTCGCAACGAGATACCAACAGGTCGGTTCACAAGCGTCCAGACCGCAAAGTCTGTAGTCTGGGCAACTGCCGAATTCTGCATGAAATCGTGGTGCAGCTTTGGGTAATGGCACCTCTAGATTTTCGGTGTTTGGGGTTTATTCACAAGACCCAACCAAAATCCAAGACATGCATTTGCAATATTCGACAGAGCCAATGGCGATACAATTGAGACGCAATTGGAATTAGCAGCAAATGTAACACCAACACGCAATGTATAGCAATCTATACTACTGGCCATTGGTTGGTTGGGTTAAAGATTAAAGGGACCAAACTGCATAGGTCATCGGTCCCTACTGACCATTAAAATTGCTACATCACGAAGATGACGTGCTACGGACTCGAAATTTAACCGACAGGAAGAAGATGCTGTGATATGCAAATGATTAGCTTTTCATAGCATTCAAACAAGGTGGCGACACCTACAACGTGCTGACGTGAGGAAAGTTTCCAACCGATTTCTCATACACAAACAGCAGTTGACCGGCGTTACCTGGTGAAACGTTGTTGTGATGCCTCGTGTAAGGAGGAGAAATGCGTACCATCACGTTTCCGACTTTGATGAAGTTCGGATTGTAGCCTATCAGGATTTCGGTTTATCGTATCGCGACATTGCTGCTCGCGTTGATCGAGATCCTATGACTGTTAGCAGAATATGGAATCGGTGAAATCAGGAGGGTAATACGGAACGCCGTGCTGGATCCCAAAGGCCTCGTATCACTAGCACTCGAGATGACAGGCATCTTATCCGCATGGCTGTAACGGATCGTGTAACCACGTCTCGGTCCCTGAGTCAACAGATGGGGACGTTTGCAAGACAACAAACATCTGCACGAACAGTTCGAAGACGTTTGCAGCAGCATGGACTATCAGCTCGGAGACCATGGCTGCGGTTACCCTTGACGCTGCATCACAGACAGGAGAGCTTGCGATGGTGTACTCAACGACGAACCTGGATGCACGAATGGCTCAAAATGGTTCAAATGGCTCTGAGCACTATGGGACTCAACTTCTGAGGTCATTAGTCCCCTAGAACTTAGAACTAGTTAAACCTAACTAACCTAAGGACATCACAAACATCCACGCCCAAGGCAGGATTCGAACCTGCGACCGTAGCGATCTTGCGGTTCCAGACTGCAGCGCCTTTAACCGCATGGTCACTTCGGCCGGCGCACGAATGGCAAAACGTCGTTTTTTCGGATGAATCCAGGTTCTGTTTACAGCATCATGACGGTCGCATCCGTGTTTGGCGACATCGCGGTGAACGCACATTGGAAGAGTGTATTCGTCATCGCCATACTGGCGTATCACCCGGCGTGATGGTATGGGGTGCATTGGTTACACGTCGCGGTCACCTCTTGTTGGCATTGACGGCACTTTGAACGGTGGACGTTACATTTCAGATATGTTACGACCCGTGACTCTACCCTACATTCGACCCGTGCAAAACCCTACATTTCTGCAGGATAAAGCACGACCGCATGTTGCAGGTTCTGTACGGGCCTTTCTGGATACAGAAAATGTCGGCTGCTGCCCTGGCCAGCACATTCTCCATATCCTTCACCAATTGAAAACGTTTGGTCAATGGTGGCCGAGCAACTGGCTCGTCACAAAACGCCAGTCACTACTCTTGATGAACTGTGGTATCGTGTTGAAGCTGCATGGGCAGCTGTACCTGTACACGCCATCCAAGATGTGTTTGAGTCAATGCCCAGGCATATCAAGGCCGTTATTACGGCCAGAGGTGGTTGTTCTGGGTACTGATTTCTCAGGATCCATGCACCCAAATTGCGTGAAAATGTAATCCCATGTCAGTTCTAGTATCATATATTTGTCCAATGAATACTCGTTTATGATCTGCATTTCTTCTTGGTGTAGCAATTTTAATGGCCAGTAGTGTAGTAGTCCTGCTATACCATCCACAAGTCGTGTTTCAACGCCTACTTCTGCGTCAGTACCAGTCACACCCAAAGCAGCGGTCACTATATGCAATGCAGGACCATCCAAAAGTGTTGCAGGATCATTCAGAAATCACAAAGAACACTGTAATAATTTCTCTTTTAGTGACATTAGTCCGCCAAACTTCAGCTTCTTGGCAAACTAAGAGGAAAACACAAATTTCAGAGGTTCTTAGCAGTTCGTCTTCAAGCAATGAGAAATATTTACAGCTGAGTAACACAAATAAAGAGAATGACAGCGATGACGATATTTGTCTTGTCTGTAAGGGCTCCTTTTATGACAGAAAAGGGCCCAGGTGTGACTGGATCCAATGCACTGGCTGTAAGAAGTAGTCACATGAAGAGTGGAAATGGCAGCGACTATAGCAATATTTGTGAAATGTGAATCAGGTAACACTGAACAGCAAATTAAAGCTTTACTGTAGCAATAACCAACTGCTGACAGTCAGATTATTCTTGTTTGTATGTATCATAATCAAAATAAATTAGGTTTGTGTGTTATACTTAATTGATTCACAAATTTTGTTTCTGTAACACAATAAATGTGCAGTCTTACGGAGCCATCTATGGAAAATGTCAGCTGTACAGTCCTTTCAGTATCGCAGTGTATCTATCATTTAATCAAACATTTACTCTTTACTTTTTGAGTATAGTTAAATGCTGCATCATACTTTGATTCAAAAGGAATTTCAAGTTTTTTGGATGGGTGGTTCAACAGTTTTAGAAGAAAATTCCTTAACTATGGGATCTTTCCCCGATTTATCTCATATATGGGAAAAAATAAGAGAAAAAAGATGTTTGTATGTAAAGAAAGAAGTATGTAAATTTTATGCATACAAAAAGACAAACACTGTCACTTACAAGATATTCGAAGTACTTCAATGCTAGGTGCAGTTACGGATAGGTTAGAAGAACCTCGCCGCGCAGGATTAGCCGAGCGGTCTAGGGCGCTGCAGTCACGGACTGTGCGGCTGATCCCGGTGGAGGTTCGAGTCCTCCCTCGGGCATGGGTGTGTGTGTTTGTCCTTAGAATAATTTAGGTTAAGTAGTGTGTAAGCTTAGGGACTGATGACCTTAGCAGTTAAGTCCCATAAGATTTCACACACATTTGAACATTTTTTGAGAAGAACCTCAGCTGTAAACAATGTGGAGAAATTGAGGAGATTATGGATTTTCAGAATCCCTTATCAACAAATAGCCTCACATTCATGTTTTCCAATAAGCCTTATCGGTTTGTTCGTGCTGGTTCTCGGAAACCGGTTAATCTAACGATAATCTCTAATGATAAGGAACTTCGGAGAATGAGACTGTGATAGGCGAATCTCTAAATTGCGGGCGTATGGCCTTGTAAAGAGGCTGCTATTCCAGATTCCTTAAAATTATGTGTTACTATGTAAGAGTTGAATTAAACTCGCTATAATAAGATGAATGTGAGGCCAGTGTGGATGAACTCAATGAAGATGAGATGAATGACACGAAATCAGCCTAAACCTGTCATAATTGATGAGCATGCAGTGTAACTGGCATGTAGTGACAATCGAAAACTAGTGCCCAGCCGGGGTTCGAGCCCAGATTTACTACGTTTCGCGCGTAATTACTTTAACCATTAGCAAATCTAAGTGCTGAGTCAAATTGCTAAGGCAACTATTCGCGAAAAGCCAGAAATCTACTTCTGCGTCTAGGTCGTATTCTACTTTATATTTCTTACTTACTAACGTTCTTCGATTACTTAACTGTACTCTGGTAGAAAAACTGCATCCACAACACATCATTAAACAAAGAAATACACAACATCGACTCCTGTAGAGTTTTCATAATATTTATCAATTCTGTTAGTAGAGAGCAACGGCCTTGCCGCAGTGGATACTTCGGTTCCCGTCAGCAGTTAAGCACTGTCGGGCGTGGGCGGCACTCGAATGGGTGACCATCCGGGCCACCATGCGCTGTTGCCATTTTTCGGGGTGCACTCAGCCTCATGATGCCAATTTAGGAGCTGCTTGACCGAATAGTTGCGGCTCCGGTCACAGAAAAACACCATAACGACCGGGAGAGCGGTGTACTGACCACACGTCCCTCCTATCCGCATCCTCATCTGAGGATGACACGGCGATCGGATGGTTCCGATGGGCCACTTTTGGCCTGAAGACGGAGTGCTGCCAGTAGAAGTGATGGACCACACATCTCAAATGTATTTCTTGTTAGTTATAAATATTAAATCCTTGACGTACTATCTAATCGTTGACGCACTACCAGAAACAATAATATATGTACTTTTTAGTCAGCTAATGACTCCCATCTAATTGCACGTATGCACTACCGAAACATTAGATAACTATTACAACTACAATGAAGCCACTCCTGTAGAGTTTTCATAATATTTATCAATTCTGTTAGTAGAGAGCAACGGCCTTGCCACAGTGGATACTTCGGTTCCCGTCAGCAGTTAAGCACTGTCGGGCGTGGGCGGCACTTGAATGGATGACCAAGCGGGCCACCATGCGCTGTTGCCATTTTTCGGGATGCACTCAGCCTCATGATGCCAATTTAGGAGCTGCTTGACCGAATAGTTGCGGCTCCGGTCACAGAAAAACACCATAACGACCGGGAGAGCGGTGTGCTGACCACACGTCCCTCCTATCCGCATCCTCAGCTGAGGATGACGCGGCGGTCGGATGGTTCCGATGGGCCACTTGTGGCCTGAAGACGGAGTGCTGCTAGTAGAAGTGATGGACTACACATCTCAAATGTATTTCTTGTTAGTTATAAATATTAAATCCTTGACGTACTATCTAATCGTTGACGCACTACCAGAAACAATAATATATGTACTTTTTAGTCAGCTAATGACTCCCATCTAATTGCACGTATGCACTACCGAAACATTAGATAACTATTACAACTACAATGAAGCCAGCGAGAACGCCTTTGTAATAATATGATTCATTAATTATGAGTGGCAAGCGTTTGATCTGTATGATGATGAAGAGATCCCATGCTCCGAGGAGCCTAAGGGACGATGCGGGAGACCCGCATCGCCGTTCTAGGCAAGGTCCTACCGGAGGTGGTTTGCTGTTGCCTTCCTCCGACCGTGATGGGGATGAATGACGATGATGATGAAGACGACACAACAACACCCAGTCATCTGAAGGCAGGAAAAATCCCTGACCCCGCCGGGAATCGAATCCAGGACCCCGAGCGCAGGAAGCGAGAGCGCTACCACAAGACCACGAGTTGCGGACTTGATCTGGATATTGGTTCAAAGCATCAACTCTTGTTGTTCTTTAAACGCCCACCTCACTCGGTTTATTTTTGCTTAAAATGTATTCACAACTGCAAATACGTACAACCATCAGTTGTATAATCGAATGACGACAATTAAAATTTGTGCCGGGCTGGGACTCGAACGCGGATTTCCCGCTTTCTCGCCAGCGGTCATCTTAACTTTAGACTATCCTAGCATGACTCACGGTCAGACCCAAATTTCCATATGTCGTCAACCATATGTCTACGAACTGTACTCATACATCCATTATGTATATTCCCAAACAAGCGAGACATTTCACTTGAAAGTCTAATGCCCGGTGTCGTCATTCCATTATACGGCTGATGGTTGACCATATTCGCAACTGCGAACACATTTGAAGTGTTTCAATACCGCTGCAGTCAACACAGTGCCTGTTCCTTCGGACAGGCATGCATGTCCAAAGGAACATCGCATCGTTATTTGTAATAACCCAGGCACTGCAATATCGTATTTATCCGCCGACACCAGGCAAGCGACTTTCAAGTAAAATGCTCCCCGAAAACCACTTCCAAAATTTGGGTACTCTCGTAGCCTATTTATCACCAAATCTTCCGTGTCTAATATCCCTAACAGTATTCATTTACAATCAAGTTTCCATACATTAGATCAGTAGCACGTTTCTGACAATAGGTGGTACGGGGACGCATGGGTGAATGGGAATAACAGAAAGTTGTTATGGCGTGGTTGATTGGTAGTCCCTCGAGAAGTGTGTTCGAGCGCCTGTTGGTACATTCTTTCAATTGGACGCCACTTCACCGACTTGCTCGCCCTTAAACAACTCCAGTAAACCTGCCAGGGAAAAGGTACCTACAAGTTGAAGTGGAACCTGAACCACGGGTTGTTTATGGCATATCTTCACACCACTGAGAGGTGAAGTCTTGCGTAAACACAGACTAAAATTTCCGGTGTCTGACCTGGATTCGATCCCGTGACCAAATGGTCTCCACGCTCGCACTGTATCACTAGACCACTAAGACCGACACCTGAACGGAACACTTAGTGCTACAGCCAGGGACTCGTACCTAAACACATGACCTTCTTTTCAGTCACATCTTTTACTGTTACTTACATCTTTCTCTGAAATGTTGTTATTAGAAGGAGGACATCAATCACTAAGAACAGGATCGGTCTTTATATAGCATCGTAATTTAGAGGTATTTTGCTAAATTTGAACCTCTACTGTATTACGTCAATTGTGCTAATTGTTCAGTCAAATACAACGTAACAGGATAACGGTACAGAGAATCGTACCTGCTGCAGAGGTCAATTATATTTATGGTGTAACATTCGACAAACCAGAAGGCTTTTGCTCGTGATAATTGTGAATATTGGCGAGCCATCGACCAAAGAAACAAGAAATGAACATTTATTTCCGCACCGGTGTTTTGGGACAGGTGAAGGAGATATTTGAGACAATATGGGAACAAAAAAATAATTCACATATCACATAACCAATAAACGCAAAAACATCATTCCTAACTAGCAACCACGTCATCTGTTGCGTATGACGGTGTGCTGAAATGTGAGGCCAAATGTATACAGAAGCGGCATGGCGTGGACATGCGGCGCAATCGTGGCGGCTACCTGGCACCTTTTCTAGTCATCCCCGTGTTGACGAATTGAACAACGCACACAGAGGTGGCGACAAACGTCCCTTCGTTATCTGCTCCACGTCCGTTTACAGTGGGCACTGTCCAAAGTACTTAAAACTCGCGGGACACCCCGTCACGTGACACTACAGTAGCGCAGCTGGGGCATAACGTCAGTTGGCAGTTGATGGTTGGAGAAGCAGCAGCGCTGTTACAGGTGGTCTGCAAAAATCAGTCATAGACGTTGACCACTGATAAATCGTGTATACGGATAGTGATAACCGCCTTAGCGTCAGCTAAGGCCTGAAATGGTGCGCTGAAGCACCGAAACTGGTAGCCATGCAATACAAGACATCGCAAGGACGGCTGTAGATGATCCATTTTTTTACATGAGCGAACTGCAGATGTCCCTCAGACCTCCAGTCACAGAGATGGACACATAAAAAGTCAAAATTATAGCGTTTGTAACGTTAATGTTTATGGGGTAACACACTCCTTTTCCTACACATCATACCACAAATTAAGCCTCAAAACACAAGGATTTCAGAGTGCATTCATTTTATGTTCGCCTCATTTACATATGTTAACATATATCTATGCACTGTGAACATTGTTACCTTACATACTAAGTTTTACAGTGATTTTGTTAAAGATATTGTTGACAAAATGTAAATAAATATAAAAATGAGAAGATTGGGTGCCAGGCCTATTGGAATGTCATCATGAAAAAATAAACTTCTACAAAGGCATCTGTTTATGGATAATTCATTACAAATTACCTTCAGTTTCAACAGTATCAGTGCTCTCATACATCCACAGTGGACAAGAATTTTTTTTACGAATATTAAAACGAGGCCGGCCGTTGTGGCCGAGCGGTTCTAGGCGCTACAATCTGGAACCGCGCGACTGCTACAGTCGCAGGTTCGAATCCTGCCTCGGGCATGGATGTGTGTGATGTCCTTAGGTTAGTTAGGTTTAAGCAATTTTAAGTTCTAGGGGACTGATGACCTCAGAGCCATTTGAACCATTAAAACGAGAATGAACAGAGAAAGAAAATATGACATCAGATGGGCAATCCCATTCAACAAGCAGTTAGGAGTGACTGCGATTTTTGGCCAAAGGCAGGTCAGCGAGGTGTCGGCTGAGCTGTTAAGCACCCCTAAGGTGCTACAGTTCCGGTCCTCGGTGACCTACAGGGGAGGCAAGCTTCGCACAAGATCAGGAAAATTTGAGAGAAACAATGTTGCACAATGGGTAACATCTTATTAAATGAAAATTACTAGTGGTAGCCCAATTTAGCATCGAAGTCGCAGGTTACACCTTATACACAATAAAGAAGGAATCCATCGAACCTCAAAAGGGAAACTAGTGGTCGCAATAACAAATTCGTTTATTGCCGTAAGACATTAAAAAATGATGAATGAAGCACATAAATATTTAACAAGTGCACAAGAGATTGTAAATGCCATCTATAGCCGTGGCACATAAAAGCACAAAATGAGACTGTATCGAGCATACAGCCAATGACTAGCCCTCCTACGGTGGTTTCAGATCACCCATATACTACTGTTGGGTCGGATCCGTCCAAAGGGGGCATAAGTGAAGAAGTGTACGTACCTTATCGATGTGATCGGGTCAACGGCTTCCCCACGACTGATGAGGAGGTGGCCTTGGACGACAGCATGGAACGCCCTCTACGTTAGTTGTGGCGCGAAACTGGGTCGCATACGACCCATCGTAGTAGAGGAGGGTTAAGAAAGAGGTTAGTGATGTGAAGAAAGATTCCTGGAAAAGCAAGAACAGTCGCCAATAATTTCGTCAAAGTGCATGATGGGTGCAACTAGATAACTGTGAAATTAAATCTGCGCAACGAAACCCTGTTGCAGATTAACTAGCTTCACGTACCCTTCGCCTTGGTGGCTGCATCGATGGCACAAGCTTATCACTCTTAATCTGCACAAATGTGGAAGGCATCTGGAAGTTCGCCCGCATCTCGTGGTCGTGCGGTAGCGTTCTCGCTTCCCACGCCCGGGTTCCCGGGTTCGATTCCCGGCGGGGTCAGGGATTTTCTCTGCCTCGTGATGGCTGGGTGTTGTGTGCTGTCCTTAGGTTAGTTAGGTTTAAGTAGTTCTAAGTTCTAGGGGACTGATGACCATAGATGTTAAGTCCCATAGTGCTCAGAGCCATTTGAACCATCTGGAAGTTCAAAGGTCGGTTTGACCTCTAAACATGCTCGAAGTCAAACACATCCCTCTCTGCAAATATCTTCTATGGCTGCCTAAAGCAAAGTGTGTTCTTGACGGCATCCCTGTAGTAAGTGTTCTCTTCAATCCCCCTGATTCATGTGTTTCCTGACGTTTACTCTATGAAACTCGGCTGGTTCTGTCAGCAATGGAATCTCACCACCCAACTGCAACAGACTTTGCAAGTTATGACAAATAATAAGTTTATAAACAAGTTTAACAATTCTTCTACTCTTGTGGATTTTGTTATGGTTAACCAGTAAGGTAAGGTGCAGGGAAGAAGGCAGAATATCTCTCCAAGACAGATTTCCAGCAGCAGCCAACAAAAACCTTTACCCGTATGCCTGCGTGCGAACTCACCCCTTCTACCAAAATAATTACTGTGAGCCAATCACAGAACCCCTTACTAGAATTTCAACGAACGTTTCTGTGTGGCACAGCAGTATTAAATGACTGGTTACGTACTGTGAAGCTCTGTGTGTCCAACTGACTGTCTGACCTTAACTAACTAAAAGAGAGGACTTTTTGCTTCTCGCAAACGCAGCCCTTTCTCTTTGACACTTCTGCTGTGCGGACACGGCAGACTGCCGTTCCCTGTTCTATACCTGCCCGGAGATGGCTTTCAGCGCCAAAGAACTTTATGACACTCCAGTTCTCCTACGTTAACTTCCCTGCCATAAGCCAGTTAAAAAGCCCCCAAGGCACCAGAAATAAGACGTCTCCCTCACCATATGAAGATGAAAGGAGATGAAGTAATTACCAGTGCAGCGAGTATTGTTTCCAGTTATTATGTACCACTAAAGATTACTGACTATTGTGATCTGCATGTTAAATTATAAAATAGGTTATATGACAGTTTTAGGCATTTGAAATTCAGTGTGTTAACATCCATAATCACTATCAGCAAACATTTTTTAAATTTGTCCAAAAATATTTCTGATGACTGACAGCTTGAGTTCTTTCCATAACACTAAATGAATTAAGCTATCATTTCTTTGTTCATTTCGAACAGAGCAGATATCGGCTGTGTTATACAGAAGCTAAAGTGGAAAAATCGGAACAGTGCAATGGAAAATTGTCAAACCAATAATAATCGCCCTCAGACACTCAAAAAATACTGATAAAACTGAGAATATTTCAGTCAACATCAATACTGTTCATCAATATTTCTATTTCTGACAATACTACAATACTCACTCTAAGTCAGTCATGAAATTGAAAGTGTGAGGGCCCGCTAACTTCCATACGATGTTTCTACCGTTGTGGATATAGGCACGAGTTTTGTTGTTAGCACTGCATGAAATGGCCGAAACTGCTCGAACACATGAAAACATAGCTCACTATATCTGTTACAGACTGTACGGTCAATAAGAAAGCAGTAGTTATAGAGTGAGCCCAGCGTTGGTGGAAATATCCAGAAATGCATCGTGAGAGGGGTAGCAAAAAGTGAAACTTGCATATGGCATTATTGGTCGGGAAACCCCTTGTGGTGTTTTTGGCTCCTGGTGCAGATTTACTTGTCTCCACTTCGGCGACCTGCAAGGCAGTGACGATGAAATGATGTAGACAAGACAAACACCGATTTCAGAGCAAAGAAAATCCGTGATCTGCCCAGGAATGGACCCCGGAGTCCTATGATCGAATGTGGGCAATGCTAACCACAAGCAGCTGTTGGGCAGGATACAATACGAGCACCTCACTCTCTCTCCAATACCTGTTTCTTCTGCAGGCCGTACTGAAACAATTCGGCCTGCTCTTCGACTGTTGGCCACCCGCGGTGCGTGAATGCATTTCGCGACCTTTATTTACGATGTACAGCTTCGGTAAACAGAGTTACCGTCATCTCATCTCAGCATAGAGTAATACGTGTGCCTAAACTGAGATCAGATTATGGAAACTCTGTTACCGAAAACAGACATTGTAAATAAAGGTTTCATAAATACGACGGTACCTGAGAAGTTTTCTTTCTCCAAGATGAATATTTACAGACCTCCTCTTATTATTCAGCATGAGCTAGTTAACTGAGACAAGGTTATCACATAAAATCATTTGTTATGAAACACTTTTTGTTTCAGTGCTTGTCTGTGAAGCACCTAAGCAATCACCTGAGAGACTACTGCAAATAAAAATTTATACTTATGAGTCTTTAGCGAATTCAGTAGTTTTTCTGAAATGCAGTGGCAGAGCTTTTTATCAAATACGTGGAAATACATTTTTCAATAAATGTTAGAGATGGCTGTTGTTCTTTTAATTAATTGTTTGTTTGTCGCACTAGATCTTGAGAATGTTACCCCACAAAACGGAATAACGTTGTGTAATAATCTTGAATGATAACGCCAGTTATCAAAAAGTTGCAACGTAACTGTGTGTCAACAGTTCATAATTGTTTTTAATGTTAACACATCAAATGTGCATTGCACTGATTTTTGTCCTAGAAGAAAGTGCTACTGAGTACTCATCGCTCGTTTGCAAGCAGTTCCGATGGGAGTGATTTCATTACATTTGCGCAAAGCGGGAACAGAAAGGAACCTTAAAAATGACGATAAATTAAGGTGTTCTTTCTGCAAAACTCGTCCAGACTTATTGCTATGAAATACTCGTATGTTGGTAATCAGTCCATATTCACTTATCTTCACCATGCCAGATATACCGGCTTGATATGTGGATGCTATCACGTCAAAAAACTCAGAGGTACTTCCCAAATGCGTCTAGAACATATAGTTGCCATAATTTTTAATGCTGTTATCGTCCAACCCACAACACATTGAGGCGAGTTTCACAGTGCGTAGAATCGGTTGGATATTTCATCTCACTGGGCTGCAGTTGGCTGTTTTTCTCTGACGATGTCACTCACTTTGCCTTAGACAATACAGACATCCTTTAAGTATTCTTGTAATGGTCGGAATACATGTTTGATATGCTATATTTCTTCTCATTTTTCATCTGTAATGGAAGCATCCAGTAAGTTCTCCGCTGCTGAACTTGCACGAACTGCAATGTCAAGTGCTACATTGTGTGGACCTATTCTATACGGCATATCTGTCACTATCTGCAGCACCATTGTCTCGTTCCTCGTGGCAGCGTCGTTCCAATGTTGTTTGCGCACGTCCTGCACACACCAGATCCCGGCCAAGTCGCCACCAGATGTTCGCGCAACGCCATATGTGTGTCTGTGGGGGGGGGGGGGGGGAGTTGTGGTGAGGGGGGGGGGGGGAGTGGGGGGAGCTGGCCGAATGCCCATTCATGTGCGAATTCACTCAAGCAATTGAAAAGCGCCTTCTGTTAAACACAGTCTGAATTTCGAGAATTGCTTGACATTTTCGAGGCACTTTGGTTTTCATGCTACTTTATTCTCCGTATGTTATTAGAGAAATTTGGAAATTGATATATGTAAATTATACACACTTGAATTAGAATGTTGTTTGTGAAAAGCGGAGGGCGTTCTGTCATGAACCTTATGACCCCCCCCCCCCCCCACAAGAGAATCCGCCCCAGTTGTTGGCGGGAGCAGTCTGGCATGCTAGTTGTCAAACGCCATTGACACGCATCGACAAAAGTTATGCATCACCCTTTTATTTCGAAATTCATATCTCAGAAAACAAAAATTGGTTCTGAAGCATGTGTATTTACTAATTTGCAACATCAAATAAAAAAATTGGGGTAACGAACAAACTGTCTGTTTCCAATTGCGGGGCGGCGGAGGGGGGGGGGGGGGGTGTCCGAGCACTCCTGAGCAATCAGCAACGTCAGTACTTGGTGAAACATCCGTTGCTCGGATGCTGCCTTGAATCTTTCGTGGCATCTCATCGATGTGGTCAGCCAGCCAGCCCGGGTACAAACTGTCCGCTCCTTCAACGGCGATTTTGCGCATTCGTGTCGACATCCAAAAGCAGATCGTTTCAATCGATCCCACTCATAACCGACTGGATTCGTGTCCGATAAGGCAGGCCACATCATTTTGGTGATCTTAGTATGCTGAAGGAACACCTTTACGAGACAAGTACGATGAGCACGCGAGTTGTCATCCATCAAGCTGACATTGTTACCAAAATGTCGGCGACACAGTTCCACTATTGGTTACAGAATCCCGTACCTGTACCGTGTAGCAGTGATATCGCCATCAACAGCCATGAGATGTAATTCCATCCCAAAACATCTCTTCACTACCATCTTATTGCACATGTGGGACATACACAGTATCAGAAGCGTTAGATATTGTCAGGCCGTCTCCAAATATGTTGTTTGCGATTATCACGTTACAAACAGATCCGAGTTTCGTCTGTAAACAACACCCAATGGCAATCCTGGGACGTCCATTCTGCACGATTTGTTGTCCATCTGCAACTGAGTCCGTCATGCAGCTTGCAAGCGTCTCCTCACAGTTTGTTGTGACACACGACCTGTAGCCTCTTCGAGCGTCGAATTCAGTCCTGGAGCATTCAGCGCACGGTTCATTTGACTCAAAAAGTCGTAGACACCGATCATGCAGAGCACCTGTAGAGCGTGGACCTCTTTTCGGTTTAAGTCCTCATCGCTATTCGTCAACTGGAAATGATTCCATGTCAACACCGCATCACTTTGCCTCCGATGCACACGCTGAACAACTTCTGTGGTTGACAAGCCTTCTACGCATAACGTAATGATGCGGACCCGATCACTGGTCGAGTTTGTCCTTCATGGCATGAGGAAAGTTCACTCTACTGTTCTGTAGATATCCCTAATGGAACCCCCCACGCTTTACTTCCAACCGAAATGCTGCAGTCCATTATAGTGCGGATCTATAACCACGGTGGCGCTCTCGGTAACTGAGTGTATCTTTACGAACAACGTCAGGAGTACCCTTCCACCGTTAAAGGAGCAGTGACAGTAGCAACATACCAGACGTATAGGGAGGGGTGAAAACTTTTACTGATGTCTGTACTTCAAACCGCACTGCAGTCACTCGACATTGTACAAGGCAATGCCAGTGTGGCCGGGTAATGACCCTCCTCGACTGTTGAGCTGAGGCATTTGGTCGCTGTGACTCACTGGCGCCCTCCTTGATAAGACGGCGCCACGTAGTGACGAAACACTTCGTGTTCTACCGACGTGTCACCTCCCTCCGCGTGGGGACCCACGACAAATGCCGTGAGCCTCGCTTCGCGTCACCGCGCTTCGTGTGCAAGTAACGAGCTCGCGATGAATCACACACCCCTGACCATGTGTACACTCTCCTATGAAAATCTCGAGCCTGCTTGTAACTTGTGTTTGTTGATGTGTATTGAAAATTTAAATGGTTTCCTGTTCTTTAACTTTCGTGCATACCTGTGTTGAATGTGAATCTCAACAATGCAAGTGATCACACATATGCTGTCTGATAAAAAGAGTCCTAAAGCTATGTGAAACTGTACAACTGCATTGTAATTGACTTTTACTAAAAATAATTAGAAAACGTCAAGTTATATGCTACAGAAACTGTCCTGCGCAATTTTGTGTCGTTCAGTGCTGTGAACAGAGCTAAACTGCATGACGTCACAGTACCTGACTTACAGTTTCAAGACACAAAACTAACAACGTAAAAATTCTAAATAAAGTTGCTGAGTTCTGAAAGTATAACTGTCCAATACACTTCTATTGAAATGCTCTGTAAATTTAGACATGTAAACTGACTAAATAAAATTCCAAGCATTCAATGATGTGCACGCAGATGTAACACTACACGCTAAGACTACTTGCATTAAAAATGAAATCTGAACTGAACTGTACCCAAACTGAACCTGATAATAATTTTCGAATGCAAAACTTAACTGTGAATGATTTAACTATGTTCTCACAATAATGTTAAACTGACCCCAACAAATTTTTATGGCTTACCATTGGCATTGGAAACTCGGTACTGTTCGAAAGTGGTGAAAATAAAAATACAGCGCAGCAGTAAACCAGCTAAAGAAAAGAAAACCTTTCACAGTGCAGTGCAAGGACATGCATATGTACAAAGCAGATCATGCTTCAGTTTTAGCCACACGGTTCCACGAAGTGCAATGCGGCGACACAAATATTACAATACAAAATTTTCGTGAGGGGCTGTGGTAGAACTTCGATTTACTAAATGAGTGGAAAGAGACTAGCATTCAAAACTGTATTATCAATCTCATTCTTTAACATTTACAAAAATCAGCTCTTATAAAAATATGACTCTGTTATGGTATTAATAAACAGACTGGTATAGGAGTGGTGCAATTATAACTCTGAGTGCAAGCCTTGCGAACAGATCCCTTTACTTGATCACGTCTGAACAATGTGCCTAACTGACCCGAACCAGTAAAGAGAAAATAATCGAAAATTTGCTTTTTACAAACTCATTATAAATTAAACGCGAGCAAGCAATGCAGCGACATCATTACCTAAACATCTTCACAGTTCTCAGATCAGTATTCAGCAAATCATATTTCCAAAATTCAACATCCTCTGCATTTGTATCTGTGTGCATAACCAAAGCCTGACTCGCTCACTTACTTCTCATTGAACGACAATGCAACTGATAACCAAATATCACATTGCTTGTACTCACATTCTCCGCGGCTCAACATGTCACTATTGAATACTTATATTCGAAAAATATCCAGTGTAAAAATTTGAAGTACGAGACAACGAATGAAAATAGAGTTCATCAGTTTCATTGAATACCAAAAATAAGCTAGAATCCTAATAGCGTACACAATTCTGCTTGCGAGTGAGGAACAGACAGGCTGAACCTTCACTTCTTCTGCGCAAAATTGGCGATTTCTAAGTATTTTGGGTATTCAGCTGTCATCTTTATATTATATTTCAACAGCTACTCTAGTTGTCCAATTCAGATGTCGTGCACAATTTGGTTGCTCATTGTCTGGATTGCAACAAAAAACTGAGAACGTGATACACTGCACGTCGTCCTAGCAAATGTTTCCCGGTACTGTGAAACACGTATGTAACGCAGCAGCGATGGCGAGGCTTTGCAGCGTCTCTGACCAGAGGGTCTGCGCTTGACCGCGCGAGTGTTGCGAGCGGTTCTCAGTCGGTAGCTCGGTTTAGTTGCGAGCGGTCGGTCAGTAGTAGCAGCCCAGTGCGGTTGTGTGATGTAGGCGGTCGGCAACACTGGTCAAGATGCTGAATGAGGTATACTGTTAATTAATATAATCATTAGATAATGTAAAAATTTATTTATTGTAATTAATTTCCAACAAATGCCCCAATAATAATTTTTATTTCAAAAGCATTTTTTCAAAAAATTTTATTTTTTATTGAACTAAAGATTTCGTTGCACTTCCCATTTCACTCCACATTTTTTAAAGAAAAATTTCAGTAAAATCACCAAAAAAAGGAATATTATTATTTGCAATGCAGTTCCTCCAAGCCGTGCGCACGAAAAAGAGCAGAAATTTGACATCCAGTTATTCTGAGGTAAGACTTTAATTCTGATTGTTTTACACAGGGCCAAAGACCGATATTTCGGTTTAATTGAATTTTCTTATCACTGAATGGACTTTAATTTTTTTGAAGAACTTGTATTTGAGTCAGATTGCTAATTTTTGTTTGATTGTCATTGTCAGTAGATTTCATTGTGGCGAGGTTACACTTAGCGCAATGTCCATTAGTATTCTTAAATAATATTGACACTCTTTTAAAATTATTGTGGGGAGGTTACACACGGCTCCCATTTGTATTAAATAAGTATTGTCTTTTTTCTTTAAAATTACGGTGGGGAGGTTACACTTGGCGACACCCAGTCCAGGATCGTATTTCGTTGAGAGTCTTTTGAACAACAGTCAGATATCTGCTCTTATATGCTTAGATATAATTAGGATTTGGCGCAACGCTTTTACTAATTTTGTGACTTTCTTTCCACAGATCAACGACAATTCGTTTGCTCTGTTGTATTTGTGTGTTGCTTTTGCATTGTGCTTCTTTGTTTTGTGAATATTTGTGACTATTGTAAAAATGCCGCGAAAGACTGTGAATAGTGTATCGCGAGGTATTACGAACGAAATTACCGGCTCAAACGACTTTACCGATAGGACATGTGACACGCAGTGTGATGATGACAATCCTGCGTTCACTAACAATCAGTGCATTACAACCATTAATGATGACTTTTACCCTAATGATGAACAAACGAACTCAATTGTCTCGTCTGTTAATTTGACGACAATTGATGACGCGGAGCGGTCTATAGTAATGAGCGCTGCCGAGCTTAACACACCCGATTTAGAAAATCCAAGTAATGTACAGACAAATTTTTCTAATGAAAATGGACAGTGTACTGAAAGTACGACGGATTTATTTAATTCCGAAAGAGTGTCTGACAGTGTATATTTGACTGGCAAACCTTTTTCTAAAATGCAGAATGACCAAATGGTCGCACAAAACGTGACAATTGCACATATACCACCACACAGTACTGAGAATGCAACAGCTACTTTTGGGTGGGATCAAGTTATGGTATTTTTACGACAAATGAATGAAAAACAGAGTGAAGACAACAAACACTTAAATGAGAAACTTGACAATAATGCCGAAGATCTCAAACAACTTAGGGAAGATAACAAACAAGATAACGAAAAACTCAAACAATACTTAAATGAAAAATTAGACGATAATTCCAGACAGCTTAGTGAACAAATAAGAGCCGTTGCCGCGCAGTGCCATGACACTAAGGAACAGTTGCGCGTGGAAATTGAGGCTTGTTCACAAAAAAATAACGAAGAAATTAAGTCTGTTGCGCAAGAATTAAGAGAAATGCAAACAGCCGCAACAGAAACACTCAGAGACGAAATTAGCGGAGTCGCTAAACAGTGCTCTGAAAAAGCTACACAACTACGGGACGAGTTTAAAGCAATGACAGCAGAACTTTCGCGCACAATGGATGAAAAGATAGACGCGAAATTCGAACAGCAGAACACTCAGATTAACGAGCGCTTTAATCAGCACATACAGAACAGTGATACGCGTTTCCGCAAATTTATTCAGGATCAAAACAAAGTAAAACGTCAAGTCATGGAAACAATCACTGCACAAAGACAAGAAGACAACGTAAAATGTTCGCGAAAGCGAAGACGTATGTAGACAATAATATTACTACAGTGTCCGACAAAATTAATACCATAGAACAGTTGAACGCGGAATTACGGGATGAAATTTCTGATCTTAAATCAAAAACAGATACACACACAGTAAATTTTCAAACAGTGACTGATAGACTCGAACAATTAGAATTAACACAGGATTCCGATGTCGTCAAATCTGACGTTAAAAAACTGAGCGAAACTACGCGTAAGTTGCAAAAACAGATTAATGCGTCTGATTCTAAAACCGATGATCAGGTTAAAATACTGACTGAAAAATGTGATGAATTGGCCAGTCGTATTGATGTTATCGAAAACACTAATGACAATAAATCAGACGATACTGCACCGGTTTCATTTAACCAAACACCTGAATTTCAAAATTTACAGCAGACAATTAATGAGATCGATTCGTCTAATAACACGTTGCGTAGAAAGTTATCGAGTTTACAACAAGAAGTAACAGAGATGAAAAGCTTTTCAGTTAATAATAACATACCACAACAGACGCCACTTTATGAACATTTGTCAGACTCACGCAGCGCGTATAATTTGAGTAATCTACAGAGAGTACGGGACTTAGATTCCGAACAACCACAGTTCAATAGATACTCTTACGATCCTGAACCTGTTGCATCACACAGAGATGATAATTTCGATTACAAACATTTTCTGTCAGTAAGAAAGTTTAAAGTATTTAAAAACGATAGAGCGCAGATTCACCCACTAGATTGGATTCAACAATTTAGCTTTGCTCTTCCACCGACTTGGCCTGTTACGCATAAACTTGAATTTATTTGCAGCTTTTTGGAAGGCGAACCGGCAACTCGTATGAGACCGATCGCGAGGCAATGCTATTCAGTAGAGGAATTTCAGAATGCTTTTCTGTCAGCGTACTGGTCGAAGACGACACAGCGCGGAATTAAAGACCAACTAATTAGTTTGCCAAACTATGAAAACTCAAATTTTCCCAGTGTAACGCAATTTTTTGAGCACATGGTACAACAAAACCAATACCTGAGTGAACCGTACAGTGAATCCGCACTTATACAACTATGCATCTCTAAATTACCACGGTCATTACGAGTGTCACTTCTAACGGGCCAGCAAAAAGAAAACATTTCAGCATTCAGAGATCTTTTACAGCTCTTGGAAGTACAGCAATCCGATTATTCTTTTGTAAACAAAAACTTTTCGAGTAGCAACCAAGGTCAACAACAGTACTGCAATTATGATCAGGGACGTAATTTCAATCGGAAAGATAACAGACGCTTTAGGAACGACAACTACCAAAACTTTAATAACAGGCAAAATTCTAATTATCAATACCGTCAAAATTTTCAGCAACAGGAACAACACTTTAGTAACAATAGAGGTGTTTCAGAACAACAACATCAAAACCAGCCGGTTAGCATACCTAACCAACAATGGAATACACAAGGTCAACCAGGCTTTAATGTTTCGCAGCGTGCACGTATAGTCCCTGGTGCAACAAATAGTAACGCACGGCAGCAAGGAAACAACTACGTACAAAGAAGGCAGTATTTCAATTCCTATCGCAATACACCGTATAGGAATGACTATTACGACAGACGTAAAAACGATGAGCACAATTACCAGCGTACATATAATAACAGTCGGTCTCACCAACAGCAAAATCATACGCAAGAACATATTCTCATGAATGAACCCGACAGTAGGTACCATCCAGAGCGTAACACGTCTGGAAGAAGTAATAGGACAGTTCAAATAGTCGAAATGCCACAGAATCCTCCTAATAAGAATAACACGTCAGATAGAATCTGACTAGATAATGTACGGACGCATCTTCCAATAATACAAGCACTACCTTAGACACGCAAAATGTTGTTCACGAAAATGTAATTACTTTTGACGACGATTCCGGATCACCAATATCAGTAATAAATGAGGAGACTTTTAATGAGTGCAACAAAGAGAATACCTATCCGACATTACCTTTAGGCAAAACAAAAGTGAAAGGAGCAGTATCGAGTAAAGGTGTAGACGTTAAATTACAGACGCATTTATCATTTTGTATTGGAGGTCATACTTTCCACTCTAATTTTTGGATTGTTCCTTTATTGACAACAGACATTATTTTAGGCACGAATTTTCTGGTACAACACGACGCAGTTATCGATTTTCAGAATTCTTATTTAATGTTAAAGGATGAAAATGTACAATTGGCTTTAGAATTTCAGCACTCTTTATCTGCGGAAGAACAAACAATTAACCGCACAGAGGTCATTTCCGCAACACGTAACATAGACTGTAATCCCACATTGTTCACGGATACGTACGTACACAACTATAATACTCCAGACGAAGCTGACTACGACGTAATACAAATGATTTCCGATAAAGTTAAAGAGAGCAGTGCAATTACAGATGACGAACGAACGCAGTTACACAAAATTCTTTTACAGCAAGCTCCAGTTTTCGACAACATTCCTGGTACTATGTCCGGATTTATGTATGAATTTCAAGTCAAACCGCACGACACATTTAAAGCAAAGCATTATCCCATCCCATATATTCACAGAGAACAGGTTAAAAAGGAATTGCAGGATATGCTTGACCAAGGAATTATAGAACCGGCAGTTAGTCCATACATAAACCCGCTACATATTGTTAAGAAAAAAGATGGCTCACTTCGCCTTGTACTTGATTCACGTCACATTAATGACATTATTATTAATGAAACAGATCGACCACAGACATTAGAGGAACTTCTACAGAAATTTCACGGTACAGCTATTTATTCTACACTAGATTTGAAATCGGGATTTTGGCAAATTCAACTTCATCCAAATTGCAGAAAATATACAGCTTTTCTCTGTTTCGGCGACTGTTATCAATTTTGCAAACTACCGTTCGGCTTAACTATTTCTTCTGCAGCTTTTATTCGCGGTTTGAACACTATACTTCCGACAGAACTTAAAGACAGAATTACGACGTATGTAGACGACATTCTTATCGCAGAAGCTAACTGGTCTGAACACAATCTGATTCTTGAACGTCTGTTACAAACTTTCCATGCACAAGGACTTACAGTTAATCTTAGTAAATCGCACTTTGGCAAAACTTCTATAAAATTTCTTGGACACGTAATTTCAGCAGAAGGCATTGCACCAGATCCAGAAAAACTTCAAGCTCTACGTGACATTACTGTTCCTACGACAAAGAAGCAATTACGCAGTTTTTTGGGCTTAATTAACTTTTTTCGAAAATTTATTCATCATTCTGCTTTAGACACACCCAGATTATGCCAATTAACAGGTAAAAACACTATTTGGTCTTGGGATAAGCATGCACACTCTGAATTCATGAACCTGAAACATGCTTTGTTGAATGCTCCACTTTTATCGCACCCAGATCTTACCAGAAATTTTTCCATTGCCACTGACAGTTCCAATACCGCTTTAGGCGTACACATTTTCCAGGAAATTGAAGAAGATGGCTCTACAGTAATTAAAAACATCGCATTTGCAAGCCGCATTTTGTCACCTGCTGAACGAAATTACTCCGTTACAGAACTTGAAACATTATGTGTTGTATGGGCTTTCACGAGACTTAGGCATTTTCTTTATGGCAGACATACCACCGTGTACACAGACCATAGAGCGATACAATTTTTACTTTCGGCTAAATTCACTCACGACAGATTAAGCAGATGGAAACTTTATTTACAAGAATTTAATTTTACAATAGTTCACATTCCTGGCACACAAAATGTTATAGCAGACGCACTATCGCGTTCTCTCGGCAACAATCAGCAAGACGTAGCGACCAACTTCTGCAAAGCAAATTTCAGTGTCATGTACATTCAGCAAGTTGCATTTGAAAACTTCATTTCATCGTCATTACAGGACATAGCACAAGAACAAAACAAAGACAACGTGTGGAAAGAAATTAAACACCTTTGGCAAGATAAGAATAATGTTACGATTAGGAACCACTACACTGTACGCAATGACATTCTGTTTCGCCGCTCTCATCCTGACAGCAACAATTGGTTATTATGCATTCCTGACGAACTGGTTAACTAATTAATTTGGTACACTCATCTAAGTTACGCACATTACGGAGCACGAAAATGTTTTCTTATACTGAGACAGAACTGTTATTTTACCAACATGGAGAAACGTATACGACGAGTTTTAGCGTCTTGTAAAATTTGCCAGAAAGCTAAATCAGGCACCACTTCACATATTCCACCATTATATCCCATTATACCTGTTAAGTTAAGACACATGGCCGCAGTAGACATTTTTGGTCCGATTCCCAGAACTAACAGAGGTTTTTGCTACATTTTTGTCGCTGTTGAGCTCACTTCAAAATTTGTTACTTTCACTCCGTTACGCAAAGCTACTGCCAAAACTGTTTCGAAAGCATTTGTAAAACATTTTCTATTTCATGTAGGGCATGTGATGAAAGTAATTTCTGACAATGGATCTCAATTTCGTAGTAGCGTACGGACACGCATGTTACGAGCCAGAAACATTTCTCCGATCTATATATCCAAGTACCATGCTTCTTCGAACCCTTGTGAACGGTTAATGAAAGAAATTGGTAAACTGTGTAGAATATACTGCCACAAAAGACATATTGATTGGGATACACACATACTCTCATTCCAAGATGTAATTAATTCCATTCCAAATGAATCCACTATGCTATCTCCGTCTGTTATACTGAAAAACGTTGAACCACCAAACAAAATTAAAGAATTAGTAAAATTCCCCAAAAGTCGTCGCCTACGACACCACGAAATAATTGACATTGCGCTGAACAACATCAAACGTGCCGCAGAGCGCCGGAGAAGACAGCAAAAACAGGTTTGTACACGCCGCGACTTTCACGTTGGACAGAAGATATTAATACGTACACACTATTTATCCAGTAAATTAAAAGGTAAGTGCAGTAAATTTGAACTTCTATACGCAGGTCCATATCGGATTCGCAGCATCCCTCACCCCAATGTTGTACACGTCGAAACTTTGAGAACCAGAAAATCGAAAGGCAATCACCATATCTCAAACATTAAACCGTTTATTGAATGAAGACACTGTATGATTCAACACACTATGATGCCATTTACTAATGCAATTATTTCACCTGACTAATTACTGATGATTATCGTATTTTTCTTGGCAAGTGCCCGGCAAGGTAAGGTTAGCAGGTCGCTTTTCTTGTTGTTACACATCAGACCGTGCATATTTTTTCAGAGACACTTACGTATTTTATGACTAATTATGCAATGTTAGCTAATGACATGTTAATTTCATTACATTTTTTTTCATTAAAGTCTTTAATTCTCGCCTCTATTAACTACACTACATACAAGCTGAACACAACGAACGTCACATTTGTCTTTTTTATGTACGATTGTATTCCAGTTTTGTTTATATGCACTGTGAAATAGTTAAATAGTTAAGATATAACACACACCAGTTGACTTTGACATTTTTTTTGCCCTATGACATCTCAACATCGTGACTGTTTTACATTTTTTGCTGCTGCATTGTATTATTCTGTGTACATTTTTGCATCTGAACACTGTCAATGTCTTTGACATATTACGTTTTCTGTCATGTTATGCTGTATGCTTAATTATGTTACCATAAACCAGTCATTATTTAGTGGGTATATGATTTAAATGCAAGACATTAATCTTTGTTCATCAATTTCAGAAAGAAATGATGCGTGTAAGAGATAAATTCAACAGAAATGGGAATTTCACCTACGGAATAAACGAAAGAAGATGCAATAACTTTATGAGGAAGAGTAAATGGATCAGGATTAACAGGCATTAACAAGAATATACTATACTCGTCACAGAATAGCAGTCTTAACTAATTTTTTCTTTCAGAATACAAGGTGATTGATGCAGGCTGTCAGACTGAACTACACATCTTAGTTTTAGTGATGAAATATGCTAGTGATAAGGAATAGTTATATAATGAGTAATGAAGTGATTTTTTGCAGATGATAATGAATACTGATGAATAATGAAGAATATGCTGTTATGAATAATGATGATAATGAAGTTATGATGATATGGATAATGAAGTTTTTTCTTTACAGATGAGGATAATGTTGAAGTTATGTATTTATGCTACGTAGTTATTTAAGTATTTGTTGCAGTTTGTTTTGACAGCAGGTGCTACATTGCATAGTAGGATGATGGAAAGTTTTGGAAAGGACAGCTATGGAACACATTTTATACACATTTCACTACCTGTTAATTCGAAGTTCACTACTTTTCAGCATAGTGTGAGTTTCTTCTTTCAGGTCAATAATTCATTTTGTATTTTTTTCAGGAGAAGCTTTTCATGATACTTACTAAACCTGTTACTTATTATACCTGTTCTAGTACTTGCAATTTATTTTTTACCCATTTGTGTTTATCATTTATAAATGTGATCACATATACTGCCTTGTTACATAACCTTGCTACAGCTGACTCATGACGAATGACATTACCTATCCTCATTTGCAGCAATAGGTCAAAAGCAAATAGTGTTATGTCTCAGCAATTAATTATCGATCCCAACGCAATGCATTGCTAACAAAAAAAATGTATTACCAGTCCCAAGTAGTGATACCAGTTTGAGAAAATTCTGAATAATGCTGATTAGCTCTGAATAGTATGTCACTTCAGTAATGACTTCTTAATGAGACAAAAAAAAAAAGGAGAAGGTATATATATAAAATAATGCTTTGTCACTAGCTAATAACTGCCACTGATTAACTGATTTTAATAATGACTTCATAATGATCTGAATACTACTGAATGAGGAACACTGTTTATTGTAATGAGACTACTTATAATGCCCATGATTATTAATGGTATGACTGTAATTAACTGATTTTAATATTGATTTTGTAATGATCTGAATAATACTGAATGATGAACTATGTTTTATTCTATTCAATACTTGCTGTCCACTGAGTGCCAATAATTAATGTCACTTGATGAATTGTTATTAATTATGCCATTAATTAGCTCTTGTTTTCCATGTTGAGTTTTCATGTTTTGGTTAATGGCCAATGAGTGCCAATAATTTGTATCACTCAATGTATTATGTTAATGCTAGGCCAATAATTGACTCTCCTTTTCAACTAAGACTTCTGATGAACATTATTCTGTCATACTAAATATACTTTGTAACTGGCCAAGGACTGCCACTGTTTATTGTAATACGATTACCCATGATGCCAGCTAATGATTCTTACTAGACTGCAATGACACATGATTAATTAACTATGCTACCGTTTAATTATGCTTTGTAATTAGGAGAAGGCTAATGATTATTACTACATTGAAATGACAAATGATTAATTAACTGACACATAATTAATTAACTATGCTATACTTTGTAACCGGAAAAGAATATGATTCTTACTATATTGAAATGACAAATGATGCTATGCTTTGTAATTAGAAGGCTAATGAATCTTAATTACTGTTTAATAATGCTTTGTAATTAGGAGAAGACTAATGATTCTTACTATTGGAATGACAAATGATTAATTAACTGTAATTAGGAAAAGGCTAATGATTATTATTGGAATGACAAATGATTAATTAACTGTAATTAGGAGAAGGTTAATGATCCTTAATTATACTTTGTAACTGGAAAGGAATGTGACTGTTTAAAAATGCTTTGTAATCAGGAGAAGGCTAATGATTCTTACTACATTGGAATGACAAATGATTAATTAACCATGCTATACTTTGTAACTAGGAAAAGAAGGCTACTGATTCTATGTAAAACAATTAATGAACATTTTTCTGTAATACTACATACTTGGTACAGAAATGTTCAATAACTGGGCTATGAATGCCACAAACTGCTAATTAAGTCTGTAATTGTCAATATTATGTGACTTGATGTCCTTCACCTCATAAGCTGACTACCCTGAATTACTGCAATGTCCATTTGTCCTGTTTATCCTAGTGATCATGGAGCACTATATTTGGTTTTTGCACTAATTCTACGTTGGTGTGCCTTGTAAGAGCGTGGTGTTGACACGACATGCTGTCCACCACCGTGAGCGATGAAGACGTTATTATGGTCCCACTGTTTGGTGTACGTAATGTACTGCCAAAATGAAAACATGGAACATTACTACGACAGTTCAGTGTCTTGGCTACACTGATAAATTCTGATGGGAAAAGAACTTCAAGTTGTGTCACTTGGTGTTGTACTTCTGTGGAAAGATATGGACTTTCAGAACAGCTGTGTGCAATCTAAAGTGCTACAACCATGATGCAATCCTTCCCTTTCCTATCCTAATTCTTGTCACATAGTGAAATTCATTTTTTTGCTAACATCATTTATGTTCGTGGGTTATATATTTTTTTTCGATTCGCTGAACTCCAGTGCGAGTACACTTATGTCACTGGTCGACATGATGTTTTGCCATTATGTTTATTTGTTGTGAAAATGCTAAAGACATTTTTCAGTGCGTGTGCACTTTGGACATGATTTTTTGCCATTATGTTTATTTATTGCGAAAATGCTAAAGACATTTATTTTTTCGATTTGTTCTCAAGTACAGTATGTGCACTCTTGTCTTTTATATTGTATATACATTGTTATTTTAATGATATGTTCTGAACTACAGTACATGTGCACTTATGTTAGGCGTTAATATGTTTTGTACTGAACTTCAGTGCCTGTGCACTTTTCTCATTTTTCAATATGATTTGTACTATTCTGTATATTCAATACTTCAATGCGTATGCACTTATACCATTTGTTACTAATTGTATATACATTTCATCATTTACTGATATGTTCTCAACTCCAGTGCGAGTACACTCATGTCACTTATCAACACGATTTTTTTTGCCAGTCTGTTTATTCATTCTGAATATGCTAAAGAATTTTTTCAGTGCCTGTGCACTTTGTTATCTGTCAAATAATTTGTATATACTTTTTTCTGATTTGTTACTATGTTTTGTACTCACATTTTGTCTTTGTCTTATATATTTTGTATTTAGTGCGTGTGCACAACATCTAATTCATGTACTACATCTGAATATTCTGTAAATTGTAGAAGTTTATTAATTAGAAAAAAATTTTACCGCGATTGGCAAGTCCAAATGACTCACCATCGCTGCCAAATTTTTGCCCCCCCCCCCAGTGGAGGGTTATGAAACACGTATGTAACGCAGCAGCGATGGCGAGGCATTGCAGCGTCTCTGACCAGAGGGTCTGCGCTTGACCGCGCGAGTGTTGCGAGCGGTTCTCAGTCGGTAGCTCGGTTTAGTTGCGAGCGGTCGGTCAGTAGTAGCAGCCCAGTGCGGTTGTGTGATGTAGGCGGTCGGCAACACTGGTCAAGATGCTGAATGAGGTATACTGTTAATTAATATAATCATTAGATAATGTAAAAATTTATTTATTGTAATTAATTTCCAACAAATGCCCCAATAATAATTTTTATTTCAAAAGCATTTTTTCAAAAAATTTTATTTTTTATTGAACTAAAGATTTCGTTGCACTTCCCATTTCACTCCACATTTTTTAAAGAAAAATTTCAGTAAAATCACCAAAAAAAAGGAATATTATTATTTGCAATGCAGTTCCTCCAAGCCGTGCGCACGAAAAAGAGCAGAAATTTGACATCCAGTTATTCTGAGGTAAGACTTTAATTCTGATTGTTTTACACAGGGCCAAAGACCGATATTTCGGTTTAATTGAATTTTCTTATCGCTGAATGGACTTTAATTTTTTTGAAGAACTTGTATTTGAGTCAGATTGCTAATTTTTGTTTGATTGTCATTGTCAGTAGATTTCATTGTGGTGAGGTTACACTTAGCGCAATGTCCATTAGTATTCTTAAATAATATTGACACTCTTTTAAAATTATTGTGGGGAGGTTACACTCGGCTCCCATTTGTATTAAATAAGTATTGTCTTTTTTCTTTAAAATTACGGTGGGGAGGTTACAACTGTTAAACTGTAAAACAGTCAACAAAAATTCAAGACCATCAGAGAGGTCGTTGTAGTATGAGATTAATGCAACGCTTACGGTATGCGATAAAAGTAGTCTAAAGAAGGATCCTAAAGGAAATACTACAGACATCAGTACCAAAAGTAAATTTCAGAATTTTATGTGCTTTTTTAGAAGAAGAAAATTTTAAACTTCATACTTGTTACGAGTTCGGTGTTGATCGATAGTCTTCGTTGAAATCGTTGAAAGGCAGAAACTAGACCGAAAGACAGTAACACTCACCAAGCACTGGCGCAGGCAAAGTCCAGAGTAACAGTTATGGGACAAATATCACAGCCCTTTGCAATTAAACTCGGCCACTACCCATCTTGAACTAGATGTTAAAGTCATAGTAGAATGAAAACAGCACTGAAAAACCAAATCTCGAGAAGGCCACTCAAGTTGGACGGAATAAAGATAACACTAAGACTGCTTGCCCAGGTTTCGCAGGCGACTTACCAGTATTACCGTATTGCGAACTCACAGCCGATAGGAGTTCTCAAAGATGCGCTGAAAAAGCTGGCATACAAATCTCTTTTGCACCATATCTAATTTTCAGAAATTAAAGACGCAGTACGGGCAAATCAAGAGGATAAGGCACTTCAAGTATACCGGTGAGATAATAAAACCAAAGTGGCTAGAAAATGAAAAACAGAGAATTAGATTACAGATACTCAAGGGCATGACGTCCTCAACAAGAAGTGTATATCCACTCAAACAAAGGTTGATAACCAGAACACCCTGATCAACCCAGAAGCTCTGTACACAAGCGAAACTTCAATCACCAATAGACAAGACGATTTGGCAAACACCCTGAAGAAAGAATGAAGGATTATAAGGAAAATTCTTGGCCCAAAAGAAACGGGGCATGGACACAGACTGCAATACTGCAAAGTAACTGAGAAATTATCAAAGCTGGCAGCAACATTAGAAAACGAAGACATTAAGTTTCATGTAAAAGTTAAAAGGCTTCTAACAATGAGGCTTACATGCAAAATTATGACATTTATACAGGAATATTAAAGAATATATAATATGGATACAACAAGTTAAAAAGGGCCTCGAGAAATTCGAGATAGAAGCAGTGGAAGGAGTAGAAAGGAATGTGTTCGGTAAGAGGTAAACTGTTGCGCACCACAGACTGAGATTATAAAAATCATAAACAAAATGGACTGAAGAAAGAAAAATACTTTAGCGAGAGAGAATGAGAACCACATGAAATATGCGGAAAACGAAAAAGGGTACACCGTTTTCCAAATCTTATTCATATCAAACCCAACGCGACGTACAACTTCGGAACGAGCCGTTGCCGAACAAGATATTTCGGTTATCACCGAAAAATACGAATGTCAATGCGTTCAACAGTTTTAAATACCTTCCCGTAAAGAAAATTTCATTACTATAAAAAAATTAACTGTGCACTTCATTATCATTAAGGGCAGTCTTTTGACATGCTTAGAGAAACTACGTACATCCACACCCTATGGGAATCTCAGATTTGATTAAAGGCATTTTTATTTGTATATTTAAAGACAAGGCTGCCTGTTTTTCATATTTTTTTTGATTTACCAGATCAGTATTGAGCACATGCTCATTATTAGTGATGCTTTAGAAAGACACAAAAATTATTCATAATAAATACTATAGGCTACATGTTGTGGGAGCTGGGGGGGGGGGGGGGGGGGTTATTATTAAGCCTGTTTTGTGTTGGAGTGTTCAGTACTCACTCATATTTTAAGTTTTCATTGAATTTTTTCAGACGTTCTATTAATTTTATATACTTTCTAGCATACTATCGTATGATTATAAATGAGGCAAATCGTGCTTTCAAATATCAGTTACCAAAGATATGTCAGAGATATCGCTTCTTGTGTATTATTTCTTTGATTTTGGTAGTTTATGCGATCTCTACATTGCTTCCTTCCAATGCCGATAAATGTGTAAAAATGAAGTTAATATAAAAGAAAAATATGAGTCGAAGATACTTATAAAATTTCCGATAAAATGCTTGCTTTTAAGGTCAGTTTGTTCGTTAAGAATACTACTCGGACGTTTTTTCATGTGAGTAAAAATTCCTAGTTCCTCCTGAGTGTTTAGATAGTCCCCTTTATTTTATCAACAGTATGTAGAATTGACATGCATTTATACTGTCTCTCGTTTCGTTATTTTGCTCTCTCAGATGTCTATTGAATGCTGTTCAACTGTTCTCAGAATTCC
The DNA here is from genome assembly GCF_023864345.2 of Schistocerca serialis cubense. NCBI lineage: Eukaryota > Metazoa > Arthropoda > Insecta > Orthoptera > Acrididae > Schistocerca > Schistocerca serialis. The sequence goes on along the minus strand of NC_064639.1, from coordinate 223,964,864 downwards.
GTTTTAAAATTTTCTCACAGTCTTCATATATTTTATCTCATAACCTCCAGATCTTGAAAATTTTATTTATTCTGGAGAATAGTGTGCGTTTTCTTACTGTGGTCTCTGACCTGGATCCAATTTTAAGATTTTTTTTTCTTTTGTAGTGTGTGCTCAATTTTGTTTGATATTTGTCCGCAATTTGGTAAAACAATGTCTTTGGCTCTCTATTTATTTGTAATTCATTGACATATAATTTTTTTTTACTTTGTTTAGTTTGGAAAGATTTTGTTGACAATTGTAGCACAGATTTATCTCCATGGTATTTTTCATGAAAAATACACAGGAAGCGACCTTTGACATGTCTGGCAACAAATTGACTCACTGATATTTGAAAGCACGATTTGCCTCCTCCATAATTATATGACAATGTGCTGAAAGTACGTAAAATAAACAGAACATCTGAAACATTCTATGAAGGCTTCAAAGTAAAATGTAAGTAAGTACTGAATAGTCCAACACAAAACACTGTTATAGACACGTTCCAATTCCCATAACATTAGCCCATGGTTTTTATTATTTTTGTGTACCTTCTATAGGATCGCTAATGATGAGCAGGTGCTCGATCAGGTAAACTTAAAAATATAAAAATGCAGCCTTGTCTTTTTATATATACAAATAAAAATATCTTTTCTCAAGTACATGATGAAGTACAAAATCTCAGATTCTGTGAGATTTGAAGCAGACAATCACTTTAAAACGATAACTCCGCCCTTAATTCAAGTTAACAACAGATTCTTGTCATGCTTAAAGGAGCGATACAAATCTAAAGCTAACGTGATTTTTGTAGGAGATATCGTCGCCGAGAGCGGAAGCTGGCTGCGGAGAGTACTTTACTGCATTATAGCTGAAGCCAGCCTCGCTAAGTGCTGAGACGCGTACGTGAGCGATCGCGTGAGGTGGAATAACAGAGAAAGAGGCCCCAATTGATTAAATTCAGATTTATATCTGTGCTGAACACTGATTCCCTTGTCACAATTAATACTCTGGTGTATTTAGTTCTGAATCTTACGAGGGGCATTCAAAAAGCAATGCAACGCCTTTTCTTCGGTCAGTTTTGGTTGAAAAAAGCAGACTCCGTTGTGGAACGTCGTGAAATATTCCAGCTTCGGCCCCAATAGTTTCATGAAGTTCCGCTAAGTGGCGGCACTGTACGCAGTCTTCAAAATGGCGGCTGTAACGGAGCTGCGTTGCGAGCAGGGAGCTGTCATGAATCAGAGCATTGAATGTAGATTATCTATAAAAACAGCTTTTTATAGTCAAAATAGTGGGGAATAATATTGTGTATTGGTATCCTGCACAAAACCAACTTCCTTTCACAAAAAATGTGCGGTATTTCTTACTCAACGCCCTTTGTAATTTTATTTCGATGTCTTCATAACTTTACACGATAACTTACCCCTCAAAACAGCATCCCAAATTCTGACATGTGATCGATCCTCATGCTAGAACTTATCAATTTCTCCAAAACAGCGGTAACCGTTAGAATCTTCACAAAATTTGGACTGCTTGTTCTTCTTAAAAGGGTTGTCTTGATACAGAAATCGTCCGTCTTGGCGGCAGTTGGCACCTAGACAGGATGGAAAACCTCTGAGGAACTAAGGCACCACCTGCTTTCTGTGTTCCAGCAGCTAGGACTTTGCAGCTGCCTTCCTCAGCAGCTGGCAGGAGAATTATTTTCTAAGATCGGAAGCTTACTAAGTGCCGGTCACTCCGAGGTCATAAAACTCCGGGACATAGCAACCTCGTTCCCCATGCTCCTTCTAACATTCTGTGTGGTGGCTGTTTCTTCTAAGTCGTGTCTCCCTACCACTTTCGCGCAACGACGCTCTGAGCGTGTTTTTTAGGGAATTGACTAGTTTGAACCTGGGACTTGTTGCTGGTAAGGAGACGCCAGACCACACATGACATGTAGAGTTCGGAAAAGTTCAGTGAGACTAGCGATGATATAATCAAATACTTAATGATTTCAGCGTCAGCTCCACTGCACTCCCTGTAAAAGAATCTTAATACTAACTAAATTTAGTGGAAGGGGTTCAAGGCTTTCCTATTTTTAGTTAGCTGGTAAAATAACGTCGAGAAAGTAGTTAAGATTGCCATTGGAATATTTATTCTACTCACAAAACATTATTTATAAATTGCACTATTTATAAAAGGAAATATTTTAATACAGGATGATAAAAGGCAACTGCGTTCAACAAAAATGTGAACGAACATTCCCTGAATGGGTTTCCAAGTTCTATAATGGATCGAAGGATGACCTATGCCATATCAGTTCTATAATCGAGGTTTAAGTAAAGTTTCATAAAAGAGAAAACTATCAAAATGGTCTACAGTGACCCCCAATTATCTTTAATTACTTATTGAACCTGTCGTAAATTACAGTATTTGATGTGGCTTCTCAATAATTGCATAACAGAAAAATCATCGCATTTCAGATTTTAACTTCCAGTAGCAAATGTGAATACTATTAGCTTTAATTGACGATCGACATTAGTATTATGCAAAAAGGGTGTGTAACAGATGAGACTTCTGCAGTTCTGAGTGAAGCCTTATGCGGCATCGCGTGCGTTCATTACCTTGTCGTTGGTTAAGCAGCATTAGGGGGCGGCGGGCGGCGCAGCTCCACACACCTCGCCGTCTCGGAAGCAACTCCTCTCTAACTTCTCCTTACTACAATTTACCGAAGTTGGTTTAAGAAAAGCTATTTGGCTGTGTTTTCAACTGACCAATCAGGGTCTCAATGTTAACCTGAAGCTCCGCCTACAAAAAT